>NC_138245.1:20556265-21783765 GCF_964197995.2 Scardinius erythrophthalmus | reverse complement strand
AAAATCATGATTAGGCTATATATTTTACCAAATGCTTATTTGCCTTAGCTTTTATATGTTTTTGCTGCCGTCTGCCTGGCATTGCTTTTGGGATGCTTGATGGTTGCCTGTTTGTTGGAACATGCAGCAGTTTCAGTTTGTCGATGCAGTTTATTTCTGCAGTCTATGTGAAGATCAGATTGGATGCATGAAAAGCTGAGGAGTCCACTGTGCATTGATTTGATTTAATTTAATTAACAAGCGCCCAAAGGCGCTTATTTCCTGCATGTGAACGACGAGGATGCTAAATTTGAATTTTAAGTTTGCACTTCATACAGCTAGATCAGAGGTTCCCATACTAATGCAGGGAAAAATCTTTTAAATTAGAGGGTCATGACTCACCTTTATGGAAATGACACAATGATGAAAAAAAAGTGTCTGTCATAGAACTGGCCTCACAGACATCTCATTTATCAGATTTCAGAGGCTTGTGCTCGCTTTCCGCCATTCTAGAGGAATTTCAATGAGGGCGTCTCTTTCGGTTCCCGAGAGAACCGGGGAGGTATTTTTAAACTGAGGTTCGTCTGAATAACATCTGGGATATTCCCTCCCCTGGTGCCTTTTTTCCGTCGTGTTGTCATTTTCACGATAATAAGTTCTATAGAGTGTGGATGGGTTATGCCGTCTGACCGTCTACCTATGCGACGGGACGAGCCTCGCGCCATTTTAAACCGGAGGGGGCAGCGTGCCTAAAACACAAGGTTGTTTGTGGGTGTAGGGTGCAGCCGCAGACGGGAATAAGAGCCCGTGTCGCTCAGTGACGACAATTCTGAGGCCTGTTTACAACGCAGACGAGATGGTGAGGGGGAAGGGTAGAGGGAGATAGAAAGGGTTACGCTACCCTCAGGAGAATTGGAATTTCTTGTGAACCAATCCCCCATTTGGCTGGCAGTTGTGAAAACAATTCCGCAGCATTTACTCAGTTTGCGGCTCGGATTACTGTTGTGTGAGTCAGCTGCAGGGTGCAGGCCGGAGGTAGGAGGTGGGTCAGACGGCTTGGCCAGTCTGTTCAGCTCAGTGTTTTTTTTTTTTGGTTTGTCTGCAGATCAGCGTCTGTTCTGGAGCTTCTCTCCAAAGAGAAACGCTGCCTGTTTGAATGTGCTAATTAAAATGACATTGGTTCCAGCTGGAGTGGTTCTAACTATTGAAGTGTCGACGTGCTTCAGAAGCAATCACTCATATCTTGACAGTGTCGGGCAATATAATGATCCCCTCTCTTGCTCTTCTCCACAGGTTTCATTTTTGACTGACACCGACAAAAACAGTGATCTGAGGGAGCCCCTTCATTCTCACCGCACCGGATCGTCACCCCTCCTTCGTCGCAGCCGCCGACACTCAACCTGCCATCATGACGTCGGAGCTGGAGAGCAGCTTGACCTCCATGGACTGGTTGCCGCAGCTGACCATGCGGGCGGCCATTCAGAAAGCAGACGCCCAGAACACTCACGGGCCAGGCATGGCTAAGAAGAGCGCCCTGCTGGACCCCAACACCACACTGGACCAGGAAGAGGTGCAGCAGCACAAGGACGGCAAACCGCCGTACAGCTACGCCAGCCTCATCACGTTCGCCATCAACAGCTCGCCAAAGAAGAAAATGACACTGAGCGAGATCTACCAGTGGATCTGTGACAATTTCCCATATTACAGGGAAGCCGGCAGCGGGTGGAAGGTAAGGGGCGAAGTGCTGACTGTAAGCGTCCTTTAATTTGTCATTATTTGCTTTCTGCCCGTCAGAGACATTTGCATGCACATGAGTGACGTCCCTCCACATAAATTCAATCAGTGTACCAAATCAGCCCTGAATTTAGTCAGAGGAGACTGCCAAGGTTAATGTGTGAAATTATTCTCATTTCTTATGCTGTCAAGGCTTTTTTTTTTTCTGCCTTTCCTCGCCAAGGAACATTTAGAAAATATCAAAGCAACAGCCACGCTGCTATTTTGCAAAGCGCCATTCGGATATGTTTATGACCATTAATATTTGACACAGTATCTTGTCTCTCTAGACACAAGAAAATAAAGGCTCTTTTTGCAGACACAAGTGTGAGAAGGAAGTGTGTTGATATTCACCCAGCCAGATCCAGCCACACAAGCCATAGAAGAAAAAAAACTCCCTTTCATGGCTTGTATTATTGATGCCAGATGCCTTGATAGAAGTCCATTATGTTGGAGAGAGCCATTGCTGTGTCACCATCTCAAGGAGCATATGATATACAGAGATGAAGCCGTGCTGATTGCCTTTTAAAGAGCGGAGATGGAAATTGATATTAGAATGAGCTTTCCAATCAGTTGACATTTATTGGCAATAGAATTGGTAGCACAGCTTTATTGCAGACTGACAAGATGTATGTGGTTCATATCCGTGCGAGACGCGGCCCTGTTCGTGCTTGTGTGTGTGTGTGTCTATCTGTTGGTGAGCATATTTTTACACCCACCACCCTCTTTTGCTCTGCTATGAAACGGATATTGATGTCCATGTAGATACGAGAGCAACAGATGATTTTGCAAGTTTAAAAATCACCTTAAAATATTTTTATAGATGCAGTTTTTACTTGATAACTGTAATCAAAATGACAAATCAAACATGCAGCTTTATAAACTCCCACCCCTATTGTTATCTGTGAATTATAGAGCTTTAGAGTTTCTGCTTATTTATCAATCCTATTTCTTAAAGTTTTCTCTCCTCCAGGAGCCTAATGAAATGTTTTTTTTCCCCTTCAAAAGATTTGTTTGCAGATATCTTGGGTGAGTTTGAGGGTCAGTGTGGTGCTTTTATTCGTTAAAGACTAACCTTTTTATTCTCTTGCTAGAAACGTGCTCACACTTTGTCCGTGGTACCTGGAAAGATGGCTCTAATTTAATGCATTTTGGACAGACATAACAAATGGATTTCTGCGGTTTTCACTGAAATCGCTGTACAAGGTTGCTGCCCTGACACGTTTACCGGGAGACGGCTTTCCATTTTCCTGGAATGTAGCCTTTTTTCAAAAGCCTTGTGGAAAGAGGCGACACACTGCTGTTGTCAGTGATGGCCGTTAATTGCCACATTCCATCTCTATATCATGTATTGTTACAGCTATTATATTAAAGATCTAGCAGCCTAACAATTTACAAAAGGCCAAATATACATTCTGTAGTGTGTTGTCATTCATTTGTTTATACGAAGGCTAAGTTAGATAATTGAAGGTGGTTTTGTTTCTTTTTTTTTAATTTATAAATCTATAGGTTGAAGATACAGCTGAAATCAAATGCCGGCCAGTCTCTGAAAGTGCTATGTTGCTGTCCTACTATGTGATGTGTAAAATGGCTTTCAGGATATTGCAGCAGAAACGCATCTCCTAGGCGGAAGAGTGTGTACTGATGGGAAAACGGATCTATGGAGTTGGTGTTAAGAATTGTATAACAGCAATACGAGTGTTGCTTTTAATAGGCAGGAGAGCATGAATCTCACTCCGACCGCCATCGACTATTATTTTAGAGAGATCCTTTGTCTCTGAAGTGCACGCTGCTATATTTGTGAGTTTCCACATATACAGAGTGTGGCTGGGGTGAATGTAGGTCTGTGTGCAGTCATCGCCCTCCATCTCTCCACAACCCCCCTGAGATGTCGGCAGCAGGAATTTACGACCCAGCGCACGCACACGTCTGTTCTCTATGATAATTCTAGCTGTGCCGGAGAGATGAGACTGGGCTAATCCAGGCGGCGGCAACTCATTTAGTCATCTCAATAGAACTCCATTAGCCACCACTTTTAAGAAAGATCAATAAGTGCTGTCAATAAGAATAGATAATTCATCAAGGTCAAAAAATATGCAGTATTAGGGGAGACAGATATGCAGTTTGAGATTAATTTTACCACATGCAGTTACTGTAGAGTAGGATTGTAACCAATTAACTTTTTTCTGTGGCTGGTAAAAAAAAATTCAAGCCACTTGTTTTTTTTTTTCCTAGCCATCTGTGTATGTTCTTTTTTTTTTTTTTTTTTTTTTCAATTCAAATATATAAAATAAATTGAACAGATTATTTCTATTCTATAAGAACTTTTCAATTTTGTATTTACTCTGTCTTTGGCTTTATAAGTGGACATTTTTGTATTTTATAAGTTATAGCAGTGTGCAGGATGACTTCTCTTATACACTACCAGTTAAACGGTTGGGGTCAGTGAGATATTCTTTACAAAGAAATTAATAATTTTATTTTGTAATAATTAGGGCTGCCCCCAAATATTCGACTTAATGTTAGTTGACTAGAAGAGGCTTAGTTGACCAAAATTGTATTAGTCATTTAGTCCCAGAAAAATAAAAAAAACCTTGCGAAGTCAGGCAGTCTGTGAGGGACAGATCGTTAATGGCGGGTCCTTGTGGTATGTCGTTCAGGAAATCCAAATGTTCGCCTATTGTCCATCGACCACAAATTTGGGTTATCATTTGAAACATGTAAGTTGCAACTTTACATGGCTGCTCGCTCTAACGTTAAGCTTTATGTGTGCGCTTAAGCATGGAATAGGCTATACAATGCCTATATTAAACGCTCATTATGGTTTAGTATTCTCCTCAGTATATATATATATATATATATATATATATATATATATACACACGGCTTTCTATTAAACCTTTGACAAGTCCGATTACAGCGAACATTAAAATCTGCGTTTACTCTGTCCCTGAACCAGAGAGAGCAGTTTTAATGTATAGGTATGAAACGTCTTTTCAATAACACATTATCATCATTTCCATGTTACAAATGTTCAAATTATATCAGAAGTACTTGGATCAAAGTTTATAGCTTGGATCTAAACACTTATGTATGTCTACGGTAGCGATAAAAATAAATTGACACATCAAATATGAAGTGGTTCAAATTCTGGATAAAGCACATAAGGGTCCAGAGTCATTTTCCTGGCACGCAAGAGCTTGCTAGTAGCCTGTACTTTGAGTTTCGATACATTTTTGTGACGCGCTCCACTAACTTCACGTGAAGAAAACCATGATGGCAGAAAGCGACATCCTGTTTGTTTTCTTTATTTTACAAAAGCACAATGTTTTGTTTTATTGTGAGTAGTGTACACAAAATTAGACTCTTAACAGTTTTGAATGATGTCTTGCTCTTAATTCTAGAATTATGTCTGACCCTAATTTATGCCTTTAATTACGGAGTATTTTCCGCTGACATAATGAGACAAAATCATTTGGCATTGTGCGGATATATGTTGTGGAAGTCTAACTACTTCAGTCCAGTGATGAAAAATGTGTGTCCAGGAAATGGGAAGCCTCAGGTGCCGCTTCACTCACTGTCTCCTCATGGAAAGGTAAATTCAACTCAGATGTAGATGCCACTTTTTCTCCTCCCCGCTCATCTTTCTGTGATATCTTTAAAAAGCATAGTATAACATTTGTGCATCTGCTATTGTCACCACATCAATGAACTCTCACTGGTAAAGAAAACTAATCTCTGTAAGTTTTTTTTTATTATTCTATTTATTTTGTACTTTTATAACACACAAGATGCTTTTCAGTTTTGTAGCTGATTGTGACCCAATACCTTTTTTTATCAGCCCTCCAAAAAATATGACCTATGCAAGAGTGCTTTCTGTTTTATTAGTATTATTATTATTAGTAGTATTATAGTATTTATATGCAGGTATGATTATACATAAATCACAATCCCACAGTGGTTTGTATTAAAGATCAAATTCTTGTATATGATTTGAATGAAACAATCCAGTATTGCTGCCTTGGAGCAGCAGGGTGGTGTTCAATTTTGTAGCCACTACACAAGATATTGCTTAGACTGTCACCACTAGAAGTAATCCTCCATCCCTATTGAAAGCTCTTATGTAATACACTCGTCTTTGTCCGGTTCTCATAATTCCAAGTTATCTGCATGGAAGCTACCATGGAAGTGTAAAGAGTGAAAGAGCAAATTAGATTTAATTTGACATCTGTCGGGTTGAGAGGCTCACTGTTCCCCGTCAAACCCACTTGTCACTGATGAGGTGTTTAATTCTGTCAAGATGCTTAGCACCCAGTCACCCTCTGAGTCTCTACATTTGACACCAAAAACTGTCTCTGGTTAAAGCGAAAGCCATCGCAACCCACCTGATCCGAGCGTTCCAGCATCCTCATCTCGTTTGACCTCAGAGCACTTATATAGAAGCTGTAACGGAATGCAACCAGGCTAAACCTCAGTTTAAAAGCATTAAATGTATGGATGTTGGAGGATTATGGAAGACCCAAGCCATGCGAAAGCTCTTGTTATCCGCCGAGAATTTTCAATCTCTGTTTACACAACAGGTTTGTAATCCAGCCACAGAGCAGGCCGTAATCTGATCAGGCACTCTGAAAACGTGCGGCGCTAGCAGATGTGACAGCGCGGCCTGCTTATGATGGCTTTGCCACGGCTGCTGCTTTTTAGAATACACAATGCGGTTCTGGCATTTTCTCGCCTAATTGCTCCCTTATGATTTACCAGTAGTGCTTCGGGAAGGCCGGGTGGCTTTTCAGGTCATCGCTTTACCCGCTTTTGAACCCTGAGTCTGAATCTCAATGTGCAGGAGACTGCTCGTCTGAAACGCCGCCGAAAATCCAGAGTAGTTCTCGCATCTTAACCAGTTTAAATATGCTCAATGTTTGTTCTTGAATCTCTGCTGTCGCTACCGGCATGATATTCTCCCATTTCAACACCTGCATGCAGGCGAAAAAGTGTGCAAATGCATAATTCCTCACAAACGGCGTAGCCGTTGACACTCCAAAGCTGTTTCGGCCTGCAAAAATGGATAAATGCAATAGGCGAGTTTGAGTCTTGCCCTGTTTAAAACCGCTGTTGGCACTTGTGGAGTGTCCGAACCTTCCTCTTTGATCTCATTATGAAATGCAAATGCTCACCAACCTAAACAGATCAAAGGTTGCACCCACTGCTGGGCAGCCGACATAATAATGGAAGCCAGGGGCAATTGACCGTTTTTTTCCCCTAATAAGTGATTTGGGGGACTGCTTCACCACCCCAGGGCGTTATTTACTTGCAAGCCGGGAACACTATCTCTTAAGTAACTAAACAGCCCAAATCCCAGCTCCCCTTGCTTTTATTTAAATGTGGAAGCACAGGTATTGCACTCGTCCTATCTCTCGACTCAGGCTTGGTATGCAGGGTTTGGAATATTAAGATGTAAAATTGCTTCAGCGCACTCTGATTTTCAGTTTAATCCTCTAGCCAGGATCATTACGTGGTCGGGCATTTCATTTTTAAACGGCTTCCTGATTTGTTTTTTTTCTTTCCTAGACTTCTTTTTTCTAAAAATACAGTCACCTTTAGTGCATCAGATTTGATCATCTAATGTGCAATTATTGGTCCTGTGTTGTTGCATACATTTAGTACGCAGCCTTTTTCTATCTCTCTGCGTTTTTAATTGTGGTAGCAGCAGAAGTGGCTGTGTCGGTGGTGGGAGTGGTGGTGAATCATGCCTTAGCCAGTTTGATCCTGCTGTTTGTCTGGCTCTCGTGTCAGGAAGCTCCCGCCTGGCCGCCCGCCTACCAGCCTCACCTTGCCCCATCCCACTCGTACCCCGCCGCTCACTCAGAGTAGGTGGGCAGAAAGCGTAGCGGCTCACCAGGTGGAGCTGGCAGAGAGGGCACTCGCTACACCTCGCAAAGCACAGAGTTGACTTTGGCAAAGCTTGTGGAAGAGATTGACGTCTTGAAGCATTTTATCCAGTTGTGCTGTAACCAGTCATGATCTATTCTTTGTCTTTAAAAAGGGAATGTACTACTTTTGACTACTTCAGTACTCGGCAGGTAGATCAAACGACTAGTTAAATATTCTAGGGAGAGATTGTCATTCTCTGTACACTACCGTTCAAACATTTGGGGTTATTCAGATTGTTTTAATGGTTAAAGTTTCTTATTTTAAGTGTTTCTAAGGCTGCTTTTTCTTTGATCAAAACTGTAATATTGTGAAATATTGTTAATGTAAAATAACTGTTTCCTATTTTAATTTAGAAAAAATGCAGTTTATTCATAATGGCAAAGCTGTAGCCTGGATGCCAGCCGAACTTAGCCCCACCCACAAAATTTGAGGTCAGGAAGTTCGGTCAGGACTTGATCCGTTGTGGAGCAACTATGCTCGAACCAGAGCTGTTCTGACCAATCAAATTGTCAGGGCGGGCTTTATACGATGATTGACAGATGATCAACAGTAACGTAATCATCCACGTCACCAAAGAGCGCTTGGGTTGCGATAAGATTTGTTTGCTGTATTTTCGAGTTCTAATCCTAAAAGGAGAACTTGTTTGTATATGCATTCACATTTTACTATATCTCTCAAAAATATAAATATTATAAAAAATATTAAAAATAAATAAAAATATTATCTCATCTTCTACTACTTCCAGTGTGCGTGCAGTTGAGTCACTTGCTCTGATTGGTTGTAGGTCTATCCAATTGAGTGCGGAGGCATTTTCTTTCCTGGTTCGGTTGAAATACACCCCCATAATCACAGCCCAATGGAGCAGTATCAGACTCATATTCTGACTAGTATGACGACGTCAGTCATTACTCCAGTCTTACATGATCCTTCAGAAATCATTTTAACTCTATACTATGCTGATTTTCAGACTTTTTTGTTTTTACTATAGGGTACAACTACAATACAACTGTTGTTTGTGTGTTGCTTTTGGATTGCTTCGATGTTATTATATTGTTATTTTTCATCTATTAAAAATTCTAATTTATTTGCTTGTCATTTAAAACGTTTTCCCATACTCCAAAAAAAAAAAAAACGCCCCGTTGTGATTGCAGTTGCTTGTGGTTGCTGCTCTGACCAGACCATTATTCAAAAACAATAATCAAGTTGCGCTATTGTTTTCATGATCAGTAACTGCTGTTACTTTTGAGTTGTCGTGTCCATGCTTTATTTTAAAAGTACAATACAAATATATATTGTGAGTAAGCGTTTACAGACAGCAAGAAGCCAATGATCCCTACTGTCCATGTAGGTTTATACTTCACTCACTAAACATCAATCATTTGTCCTTCATTGATTGATTTAACCCAATCTGCAGTGATAATGAGACTTGTTACACAGTCAATACCTGACATGGAACATTTAATCCTGGGTGAACTGTGAATGTCGGCCTCTTTAGCTTTTCTTATTGCTTGTAAAATAGCAGCCACCTTTCCATCAGACACTTAGGGGTTAAAAACAGATGAAGATTTTGAACTGCTTTGTTTTATAGCTAAAAATACGGTAAGTTAATAAGCTTTGTGCTCTTTTTTTTATTATGTATCCACTGCTTTGTTGGGCATGCTTTATTTTGAATATAGTCACAGCTGAAGGGGTTGCTTGTCCTCTCGTACCTTATTGCTCAACTTCCTGTTTTCATATTTCCGTCTACGTACGTTTTCCCTCCTCCCCCGCAGAAGTTAATTGCCATCTTCTGCTTAAGATACTTGTTTTTGCTTTTCTCTGTAAACCACTTTATAAATAAATAAAAAATCTTCAGCACGGTTATCATGCCAACCTTTAAACAAGTCAGCAGCTTCCCTCATTCTGCCGAGGATGCCCGGCTCTTTATTAATTGAGGCTGGGATGACCTGAACATGGCCTCTCGTCGCTGCTGTGATTTGGCCCCAAGAGAGAGGCGCTGAGCCATGATGAATTTGCACATGCTATAAATAGAGTCTGGTCCTTGGAATCCGCCTTTAACACAGAATCTACTCTCTGAAATCTGCTTAAGCTGGAGTTGGACGGTCTGTCGCTGCCGCAGGCATTATACAAAGAAGAAAAAAATGAAATTGTAATTTTCATAAATGGTTGTGCAGTTCACTTTGAAAAAGATTTTCTTCGTCTCAGATTTTTAATGAATTGTGTGTCATGGATTCTCCTCTTCTAGGCCTCCTGGTCATTGTTTTGAAATAATGAATTGTCTATAATTAAAGTAATCCGGTGTTCCTATAGAACTGTTATTCGGTGGAAATGCAGATATTTCACATTTCAGATGTTATAGAGTCAGTGACAATAATGCTTATTTTTGTATTTATTAAATTGTTCAAATATATATTAATGCAATTCTTACATAGTGACTCACACACACCTCTTCTGAGACTAGTATGTATTCAATTTTGTTTTTATATAAAGTTAGTAGAACTTGACAATTAGTTTTATTTTTGAATAACTATACCTAGCTCTCGCCATGAACATAGCCATAAAAGCTGGAATGGCGTTAAAGGAAAGAAAAATATTAAATTAATAAATTTCCACATTAAACTACAATTTAATCTTTTTTTTTTTTTTTTTTTTTTTTTTTTTTTTCCATTATCATGGAAACTCTTATATATCACTGTCACTATATCCTCTGTCTTTCTGTCTACTCGTATTTGTGAATGAGGAGAGAAAATGTTTGTTAATAGTATGAAGACTCAGTGTAATGGGAGATTGAGGTAACTGGCATAGAAGTTTGCGTGAGGAACACCTCTTCCAGAATACTAGCAAATGCACCACAGTCATACAAAATAGCACTTGTGTTTTGATGTAATTATCCATAAGTTACTCGGTTACTTTCTCTTTAGCAAACCTTACCCTTCTTGTCAAGTCTTTTTTTGAAGACGCAAATTTAAAGATCAAGAAGGCCTGCCAAGGCATTACCAGTACAATGCTGAGTTTTAACAATAGGAAATGTGCCATGGCAGAAATGTTTCATCTCATTTTATGCCCATCTGACATGGTTTTAGCAGGCAGGAGCTGCAGACAGAGTGGCACCGTGTGTGTGGTGTCACTGAGGATATGGCACACTGCCCAGGGACTTCACATAGAGCTTCCACATCGAAAATGTCATTGAGCTCCATGCTTTTACTATCTGGGTTTTGGGTGACTTTGGTTTGTCTGTGCTGGTAGCTGGGAAGGCCACGACTTTGAGGTCTAATGAGTTAGACCGGGCTTTTTTGATCCTGTGCCCTCTTTGACTTAAATTCCCGCTAGGAAACAGCAGAAATTACAAGATCTCTGCTTCAAAGCAATACGTGTCTTTTGGATTATTTATTTTATTTTTGCCAGAAACCCAATTTCTATAATCATCTCGAGATTAGAAAATTCATTTCACATGCCTGGTATCATCATTAGTTTGTCACTACAGTATTTGTGTATCCACAGGCACTATGTCCTTACAGAATTTACCCTTTACTCAGGAGAATGACACTGCCTCCTAGCAGTGGAGCACCACCAGTGATGGATGAGATGCCAGGAATCAACGCTGTCTTCCTGTCCCACAGCCATTGACAGGCAAAGCTCCAGCATCTTTGCATCACTCTGTATAATCGCAGGTCATAGCAGCCATGGATATGACACATCAATTCCTCACTCATGATTGCCTATTTATCAGTGTCAGTTCTCTCAATACACTTTTTCCATCCTAATTTATTGAAGAAAGCTTTAGGGTGCACATACAGCAGCCCCAAAATTTTTTGGACACTGAAGTCATAATGAATGTATGTGATTGCATTAGATAACAAATCAAATCACGCTTTACAAGTAAAGCATTTCGAAAAGAAGTCCGTTTTAAATTGAAATTTTAAAGTGTAGATGTGTTGTTCATAATTAAAACAATCGAGCCCTTTCTGTTTGTCTAACATAAATATAAGATGCAATAGTTAATGTGATGAACTACACCTGTGTTACTCTGATAGATCACCTGTGTGAATGTGAAGGAAAAAGACTTAAAACAAAAGTTAAAAATTACCTTGGGCCAGTGTCAGAAATTATTATTTTTTTATTATTATTATTATTATTATTATTATTATTATAATAATTTATTTATGTTTTTCCCCCTTATATTTTCCCTACATTGTCTGCAGAGGTACTAGACCTCCACTAGTTAGACCAATAGAATTACAATATATTGCAGCACATCATCCTTTATTCACAGGTGCTACTTAGTTTGATATTTTATCAAATGGCAGTGATATACAGTCCTTTTTAAGCGTGTTTTAAGTGTCCAAAATACTTTTCATGGCCCTGAAAAGTCTTAATGAGATATACAGCCCGAGTCTGTACGCAGTCGTCTTTCTTTTCAAGGTGAAGTGGGCTGCAGTGGATTGAGTCTGGTCAGCAAGCAGAAGAGAGAGACGGGCAGAACTACTGCTGCTGGTTGCCGCCTCCTCTAGCCTCTGTCCTCCTTATGGCTGCAGGGCCACAACCTCTCATTGCCAACTAATTGCCTCTGAATTAGACAATTAATGTGGCCTTGTAGAGGGCTAGAGTGTCTGACTGGAGGGACTGCAGTGAGCAGAAGGGTACCCGGCCTTTCCTCACCTCTGCAATGTATTATTTATGGGTCGTTGTGCTTGACAGTTTTACATTAACTTTGCTAATGGACTCTATAGGAGGGTTGTGACTTTTGGATCTGTGTTAAGTTGAATTAAAATGGGAAACTTGAGTATTTTTTGCCCCTTTCTTTGTCAAACCACAAAGAATCTGCTGTTTTGTTTTCTAGACTTCAGTTTAAAGGAGAACGTTGCCTGAAGGGAAAGTCGGTGTACGAGCTTCAGATGGATAAAGGTGTAAAAGACGGGTCCCTGTCCACCTTTGGCACCCTCTTCGGCGTGTCGGCTCTGCGTTCTGTTGATTGATTGACTGCCTCTGTTGTGTGAGGGATTCTTGTGTCAGTCCGCAGTTATAGATGAATGCTGAGTTTCCCTTGGTTTGCCAAAACAGCCTCTCCGAATTCCGAAGGTTTTTTTTGCTCTTTCTTGAAAGCGTGCAGTGCCGTCTCACCACTGTCAGACCCTCAAGCAGATCGATTTTGTTTTCAAAGAGCCTAATTGTCAGCATTGACTTGAACAGTTGTATTCCGTCGATCTGATCATGCTGATTGGAGGCCACTAGCGCAGTGAAGTGTTCACATAACAGCCCATCTTACAGTAGTGTGGAGAGATCATGCTGCATTGTGCATATGGGAACTGGATTGTCACCTCTACTCCCCTCATTAGCTCCATTGGCTGTAATAGTGGTTATTGACTGGATGGAGCTTTAAGCACCTGTAATATTAATGGCGACTCTCACAGCTGCGATGGATGAGTGCTGCGTTTGCTAGTGGTGCTGAGGACTCTCTTCTGTCGCTGCTTCATCAGCCACTTGTGCACGGCGGCCGTTCCAAACTCTGGGTTTGCTGGTGACCCTTAAATGTTCAGGCCTGCTCCCATTTTGTTAGCTTTTAAATGTAATAGTCTAAAGCACCAGTGATTTTTTTTTTTTTTTTTTTTGGGACATTTGGAGCATACTAAAGGTGGAGGTAAAATAAGATGCGTTGTGGTATTGCAATACATTTTTTGCAGTATGTAATTGGCAATTATCTCAAAATATAATTTCTTTCTGGTTTTGACCCTTTATAATAATGTATGATGAAAGGCACATTGAGCATACTGATCTAAACAGAAACTTGAACAGTCACACAACTTTTCTTTTCTTTTTTCTTTTTATTTTGTTAAGTTATATACAGCGCGCCACCGCATTTCTGTGTGCAATTGAAGAGTGAGCGCAACGAGCACTGTATGTAACGTCTGACAGGAAAGTTCCTTTATTTGAGGTGAGAGACTTTATTCTGTAACAAGTTATGAAACTAATGATAGAATGTTTTTCGTTTTTTCTCATGCATTTGACAGAAGTGTCATCAGCTTTCATGCACGTCTTTCAAAATAAAAGTCTCGCATCAGAAAAACTGATCTTTGAAGACTGAAAACTTTCTTTGACTGCACACTCCGACACCCACTCAGAACGGTCTTGCAACCCACCAGTTGAGAAACACTGTTCTAGTACACCCCAAAAACAAAATCAAGACACCGTAAAAGGACATCATAGGACCCCTTTAAGCAGCACAACCGTTTTAAACAATAATAATTTGAATAGGTTTCTGAAGGATCATGTGACACTGAAGACTGGAGTAATGGCTGCTGAAAATTCAGCTTTGCCATTACAGGAATAAATTACATTTTAAAAATAGAAAAATAGAAAACAGTTATTTAAAGTTGTTATAATATTACTCAGTATTACGTTTTTTACTGTATATTTGATCAAATAAATGCAGCTGTGGTGAGCACAAAAGACTTTTCAAAACCATATAAAAATCGTATCAATCCCAAAGTTTTGAATGGTAGTCTATAAAAGTCGATATGGCAACACAAATTTACAGTGCAGTGTCTGAATTTATTATATTTTTAAGAACTATCAAGATATTTAGGTAAAAAGCAATACTTAGGCTTTTTTTTCTTTAAGCAAATTTATTTATTTATTTGCTCTATAACAGGCCAAATTGGCCTTGAACAAAAATATCTGTAACCATTTGAGAGGCAACCACTGCATTTTAATAATGATACAAACAAAAATGCTAAACTCATGTAACATGAACAGTTGTTTTTTATTTAAATTAGAATGGTCTGACTTTAGCTTTGTGGCATTATGCTACATAAAACATAAACAGCAGATGGACTGAATGAAAATGCAAATTCACTCTCTGACAGAAGATGGCGCTTATGAAACAGCAGTGATATAGTATTTCCTTGGTTACCACTGTAAACAAAACAACGCTGTGCTTCTAAACACTAGTTTATTAGGCATTATACGGAGGTGAGAGGGAAAGAAAAAGCCATCAAAACTTTTCTGAATAGTCAGTTCGCTTCCAAGATAAATTCATATACATCCCCTTCCCCCAATTCAATTTTTATATATTTTAATTTCAATATTTAGAGGATCGCGAACAGTAAGCATGCTGTGCCTGTCTTCAGCGTGTCCCGTCTCCAGCCTGTGTAAATGTTCTGTTTACAGACTTAGTCATATTTCCACACAAATTACATTTTGGGAAATTATTTCAGTGCAGTTTGTGTGCAAGATCAGCCAAAATGCAACCATCCTGTTCTGATTGATGGCCGGTCGACTGGTGCATCTCAGTAACATACAGTGTTTAAAAACAATATCTTTGGTTAGACCAAAAGTTGTTGAAGAATCAGGTTTCAAATCCTAAGAAGCTCAGTACATATTGCATCTTGACACCGGTCTTATGATAATGTTGTATTATGGATTTCCAGAACCTGGAGGTTCTTACAGCCAGCTAGATATAAGTCCTCAGACTCTGCATGCATAAACAATTTGAATATGATTTTTAATAAACTGACCTCCTACCTGCAGCTACATATTTAAGTCTTCCCTCTGGTGAATCTCCAAATGTACATCACAACATGGACCCAAACCAAAATTAGTCTCACGGATCTAATTTCGGCACAGGATTGCGGGTATTGAACATAATTTCAATCATTCCCGCAGGTCTCATGCTTGTCATGCGGGAAATTCCCGCATTTGTTCACTTTAGAATGTAGGTTGTTTAAGTAAATTAATCAACACAGATTATAAGATCAAATCAGTCATTTTAAAACGTTCTGCAAGACGTAATTTCACAAACAGCTTGAGTGATTCAGCGGCGCCGCGTCTTCTCTCTCACTTTTAAAATGCGCTTAACATAACATTGCATCTGCGCAAGGCAAGCGTCAAGCGCACTGCAGACGCACTGTGACTTTTGCGTTTCGAAACGGGAGTTGGGGCAGTTGACGGAATTGTTACTTGCACAATCGGGCCAGTGTTGCATTGTCTCTAAAGTTAATCATCTGCACGTCTTTTTTTAAGTCTTACCAAATTAAACGTTCAAAGGATTTTTAAAACCATTTATGAGCAAAAATTTTGGTGATTATAAATGTACAAATTATTTTATAATTTCAAAATGTATATTTAATAATAATATAAAAATGTAATTCCCTCCATTTTCTAAAACGAATAGCCTGTCGGCATTGGAATTTGTTTTCTGATGTTAATTTTCAAATAGTTTGACACCTGATAATTAATTTCGTTTATTAGGGAAATTCGTAAAATATTGATGCGAAAACAAACTGGCACGTATAGATTTTCAACAATTACTTAGATTTTACTCATGATTTATGCATGTGTGTTTACATTTTGATGCTGTAACAAAACAAAAACAGATAGTTTTGAATGTAATGTAATTGAGTTTATAGAAAGAGCAGATTTTTGTATTAGTTTTCCGCATATTTGTTATGCATGTAAACTGTAAAATGTGTATAGCTGACCTTCAGGAAATTAAATTGTGATTCTTGAATTATATTAAGTTATGTCTTATGGTGAGAGGAAAGTGTTATTTACTTGTTACATATAAAATTATATATATAGTCTCTTTATTTAAAACATTAGAACATAGTAAACAAACCTTAAAATACCACAAATTGACTCCTGTTTGGATGGTCTGCTCACTAACTGCTTGCAGTTTTTTAATGCTGTTTGAAGCTAACCACAAACCCATTTTTTCCCCCCTAGCATTAATATCTGCACTCTGCCCAACTGTCTTCTCATTTTCTTCCTCGTAGCCCTGATTATAAAGCGACATCTCCCACGCAACTCCTTAACCCTGTGTTTTATCTGTTGGCATGGACCTAAATTATAACATTTAAATGATTTTCCTTTCCACCAATCCGCGTGGCACAAAACCACGGGATGAGACATGAGGAAATATGCCGGCTCTACCTTCTGCTTCTATAATAGTCGAGAAGAATGCACAAGTATTTTAAACTCAGTATGCTCAGTATCTTTCACTTCACTGTTCACTCTCAGACAAATGCTGTTTTTTCCCCCTTGTCTCTGTCTGACTGCAGTTTTGAGGCAGTGCTGAATAAGGCCCAAAGTGCCATTGTCGGTGGCTGTTGCAGGATGCCGCTCTGAGCCGGCTGATAATTAAGAGGAGGGCCTGACAAATGGCTCTCATCAGATCGCTCATCTGGAACTGAGAGCACACGAAGGCTTTCAGAGAGGATAAACCGGGAGACGTGTCTTTGCTTTGCAATCTTTCATAACCTTCTGTGGCTCCTCAGAGAAGAGCAGAGCAGAGCAAAGAGCTCTCTCTTTAAAAACTCAACAGCTATGCCACACATAAGTGCCAAGTTCTCCCTCTGCCTCGTTGAGATATTCCTGATTTTTACTGGACTAATACACAATGGCTTTTATGTTTTATACCTCCACCTGTTTGGGGTTACCAGATTACTCACTAATTTGGAAATGTTTTCATTTTGGTGCAAAATTGTTTTGGGCTTTTGATTGATAGATATTTCTCTCCTCTTTTTCTGGCATTGCTTTTTTATTTTTTTTTATGCATCATTTGCAGTTTCTGTTGGTAAAATACTAAATTGCTATAATAATGCAAAAACAAGACAGATGTCGGTCTATGTATTATAAAGACATTTACATTATGTACATGTAACTTGCCTCAGAACCTGAGATGTTTACAGCAAAGGACATTTTTTACAGTGATGGGAAACGAGAATGCACATGGGTTATTGCTGTTTGTTAGCAGGTAATGTCACTGAGGGGTTTAGCTTATTATTTACAATGCTATTCAAAAGTTTGAGGTTTAATGTTTTTGAAAGAAGAATCTAATGCTCACCAAGCCTGCAATTATTTGATCACACAGTAATATTGTTATATTTAAAATAATCATTGTAATATATTTTAAAATGTAATTCCTGTGCTGAGCTTTTCAGGATCATTATTCCAGTCTTCAGTGTCACATGATCCTTCACATTCTTATATACTGATTTGGAGCTCACGTTACATTTCTTATTATTATCAATATTGAAAATATTTGTGGTGCTTAGTGTTTTTGTGGAAACCGTGATAGATACGTTATACAAAAGAGCAACATTTATTTGAAATAGAAATCTTTTGTAACATTTTAACTGTCTTTACTGTAATTAATTTAATGCATCGTTGCTGAATAAAAGTATTGATTTTTTTTTTTTTTGAAAATCCTTTCCGATCCCAAACTTTTGAACAGTAGTACACATGTGTAAGTTGTATTTTTAACATGCATTTTAGTCTGGGAACTGGGGTAAATCTGCCAAGCCCCATGCTTTAATCTCTAATTTCTCTGAAATTTGCTTTTTCATTTCTAATCTGCTGAAGTAATAAATGAGATATATTATATTATATTATATTATATTATATTATATTATATTATATTATATTATATTATATTATATTATATTATATTATATTATATTATATTATATTATATTATATTATATTATATTATATTGTCTTAGCGACCATTTTCCTTAAAGTCAACATGAAGTAAAAAATATTTGCTTTGCATTCTTAATGCTTATTCTTGGCATCACGGTCATATAAATATTTTGTGTGTGTGTGTGTCCAACCACCTTGCTACATTCTGGTGTGTAACGCCCACTTTTCACAATCCAGTCTATTCCCAAATTCCACCCATATTTTATTTCTCATTGAATATCTGGTTTGCATAATGTAGGAAATGCATCTCATAATGGGTTTTTAATGTGATAGTTTCAATATAATGCATCTATCTGTAGTTTACGTAGGACAACATGTTTCTTTGTTTTGTCTACCAATAACTATAGAGCACAGAAGACCTCAGTCAAGCTAAACCTCTGAATATCTTCTCTCTAAACCAGAGACATTGAGCAAGGCAGGATTCAGTTGAATTTGTCATTCTTCAAGGTTGTTAGAAAATTAAGAAAATTCTTTTTGTTGAGCTCTCAGCTCTGAATTATGAACATGCCTTGCTAAAAGTGCAGCTTTACAGAACATTAATTAAACTCCAGACAAGTGTCTTTTCATGAGTTTTTGACCTTTTAGTCAAAATTACATCAGTGAATTTCTCCCCAAAACATTTTAAACCCTTTAACGGTTGCTGTTTTAAATTGGACTCTGTACTGTTAAACTAAGGTAAGTACTGCAGCCTTGAACACATGTAGAAAACAATACAGAGGGTTTTGAAATCTCCAGAGAGAGGTCAGGTCGGGTCTTGAAGCTCTCTTTGCTTTAAAACCACCATGGGAGACAAAGCCAGCCTAATTTGGGAAGAAAATCTGAATGAATAGTCATCCTTTGTATCTTTTTGAACCCTGGTCTCACAGTTGTGTGTGTGTGTGTGTGTGTATTTCTATTGAAAAATTTGCAAAGCCTTGCAAAGTGTTTGACACAGCTACACTCTAATGTAGAGGAGGAAGTCCATTTGGAAGACTTTCATTGCCACTTTCAACTCTTCTTAAATAAGAGGATCATGCAGCCAGACTCTCAAGATGCTTAAAGAGGTTATTAAGGTATTTATTTATTCCATCAACACTCCTGTGTCTTTCAAATAAATAAAGAGACTTACACTTGATATTTGACACAGTCACAGGCTCTGTCCTCAAGGTCTCCTCAGATGGATTTTTTTTACTAATTTGGTCAAGATGAGAAAAATATTCCCAAAAAGAGCCAGTGCCATCATCTGCATGCATTTTCTAGTATCTGTTCAGGGCTCACTTACCACGGTACTCATGTATTATTAGTCTTATAAATTAACATACTTTACATGAAAGATGGGTTTAATTTAAACTCTGAATTAGTCAGTCCCCCAAGGTGTTATATTACTTTGTACAGCATCTGCAAATTTTAATTATCGCAATACTTCACTGAGTACACCGCACACGGCATTACATCACACCGATATTGACCGCACCGCTTCTCGACTTGTTCTTATAGTGAGCTATTCAGATCTCAGTGTAATGGGGCTCTTTGTTTATTGTGGTTTTCACCTTGGCATTCATTTTTGCTGCAGCTAGCAAAATCTTCATGTTTTATTAAAACGACTTATAAGCGAGTAAAGATCAGAGAACGAATGGTCTTTAAAAATGTTGCATGCCAACACACTGCTACTAGATGCCAAGAGAAAAGAGATCAAATACCTTTGAAGTCCTTGAAAAAGAAAGTTGAGAAATCGTTAAACTAGTCGTCCACTGCTGCTCGAATGTGGGTTGTTTGTCTTGAAGCTGAAGTTAGAAATGCCGTTTTTCTCTGCTTTGGTGTGTGTTTCCTCATGTGATTGCCAGCCATTTATATAATAAATAACTTGTATTTTCATAAAACGGATATATAGTGAATATACTAAGGTATCAGTACTCAGAGGCCCATTTAAAATGTTTAAATGTTGATTTAGGCTACAGTATAAGTATTTCCATATTGGTAACACTTTACAGTAAGGTTCAATTTGCTAATAATTGTTAGTGCATACGTATCTTGAACTAACAATGAATTTTGTCATGTGAGAATAACAGTCCTATTGGAACAGTTTGGAAAGTCCATACGTTTACAAAAGACTTGCGTAACTAATTTTGTATGCCAGTCAGTGTTGTGATTTTATATTTCTTGTTTTCTGTGGCTTTTTTGTACTAGGATCACCTGAGACTTGTTAATACCAGGTTTAAACAGTGCCAGACTTCAGGTACAGCTCCAGTGTGATGCCTTGCTCTTATTTAACAAGAGGCACCCACATCTTAGCACCTTATCAGCTCCTGCCTCTCTCACACTCAGTCATGCTGTCCTCATCGCTGTGGCCGAGGGTGAGGGATTCTCCATGCTCTAAGTGGATTAAATCCAGTTCCAGGCTGCAGTCGCATGGCTTGTCTGTCAAAGGTGGGGGGATATTTTTGCAGGTTTAGTCTGCGAGCTGGATGGTGCGTTCCACCTTGGGTCTGGTTAAGGGCACCGTTTGTGCCTCCTCTCACCACACACATGGAAAAAAAAAAACTGCTCCAGCATCTTCCCACACCCACTACAAACACAGTCTGCCAACGTGCTACATTCCCTAACGTGTGTAGAGATATTGTAAACTTAAGAAATGCCTGTGTACGTCTCTGTGTTTGCAAAAGGCTTGTCGGGAACTGCTGTGGTTGAGGGAACTTGAAGTTTTGCGGATAAGCCCATATGTCAAAGATATTGAAAGCATTGGAGAGAAAAGATATAAAATACTCTATGGGATGGGTGGAACTAGGAACGGGTACACTGGACAGAAAAGACACACAGCGTATAAGGAGGAATGCTGGGAATTCCAGGCTGTGTTTGGGATGTCCTCCATGCCCTGTAGTATTGAAACACTCCTTTCTGTCTCACTCAATCAACCTTGCTCTCTTTTTTTTTCACACCTCTCGCATGATAATGAAGCATTGTGCTAAAACATATTTTGATTGGTGGTTAGACACATGCCCCCAAATTATCAATTCACGCTTAGGTCATACACAATGATATCACATTATATACCTGGTTATTTTGTGTGTTGAGATGCTAGATTTTTTTATTTTATCCAACAAATAAGTATCTATGAAACAATATTGTTGTTGAAACATCAATTTGTTACATGTGTCTGCATGTTTTATATGAATTTTTTTTTGTAAGTTAGCAAAGATTTTCTTTATAAAATATTTTTTTTCTTTTATTCCGTTCTATACATTTCATAATATATTAAATTAATGAATTTTATATGCTGTGTTGTTTTTATATAGCAAAGATATTCTTTATAAAATGTTATATATATATACTGTATATATATATATATATATATATATATATATATATATATATATATATATATATATATATATATATAAGCTAAATTAAGCATATTTTTATAGAGGTGTAACGATACATTGTTATATCGAGATGTCACAATATAAAAATGCGACAATATGTATCGTTGATGTAAACGATATGATTCACAATATAGAGTTAGTTTTATCCCAGATTTAGCTTTCTGTATTTATAAGGTATAATTCACCCAAAAATGTAAATTCTGTCATCATGTACTCACTATCATGTCGTTTCAAATTCAAACCTATAAGATTTTTGTTCAACTTACAAACACAAATAAAGATTTTTTTTTTTTTTTGAAACCTGAGAGATATCGCAATATCGTAATATCACAATAGAATCGTATTGTGAGTTCAGTATCATTCATGATTTGTATCGTATCGTTACACATCGAATTGCCTTTAAATGTTTCTTTAGGAACCAATGCAGACTCTGCATATGACATCCCATAAGAATGAAATAAAGATTAATATTTCTGTGATACGTTCTGCGGATAATATTATTTTTTGTAGAATGTGTTCATAAAAGATAAAAATATGACATTTTTTATATGGGCTGGAAATAATTGGTGCATTGAGCATACTGCTTGTAATGTATTGTGTATATACTTTTCCCGTTACAACACAATAATAGCCTGACGTGAATTGAATGTGTATTCTGCTTTGCCATATAGAGACCCTTTACATTGAGACCTTCAGACTAGGGCTGCACGATTTGGGAAAAATGTCATATTGCGATAATAGAGGTCAATATTGCGATTTCGATTGCGATATGCGATATAATAAACAAATGGTTTCATGAGACAACTTGCTTGGTTCTCAAGGAAAATAAATGCACACACAGATTAGTGATAATCTGCCTAAAGAAAAAAGTTCTTTAGTCAAGAGCAGTGAGTGTTTTTCTCTGTTCCCTTTGTTCTTTGATTAACTTTAGCGACAGATATAACTAGTGGCTACTGTGTACTGTCCCTTTAAGACCAGCCGCTGCTGTCAGAGACGCGGATCTGACACTCGCCTCATTCTCTCACGAGTCACAACTCTTCACGTTCATCATAAGACTACTCTTATGTTATGAACTCGACAAAAAGACATTTTGGCATAATTGTGTGTGTTATTGTTCGTTCAAGCTCAAAAGAGAACTGTATTCTGGCATGCTGTTTTGTGCGCACGCATGATATTAGCGCGAGTCTTTCTGTGTGTCACAGTCAGGACATTCACAGGCAGCGCGTTCATTTTGGCATACATGTGTGTTGTTTGTTCTACAGCGAAAGAGAACTTGATACTGGCGCGCGTCTATCTCTGTGTGTGTGTGTGTCAGGAGGACATTCACTGACAACGCGTTCTTTTTTGTCTTATCGCGCATGAATGGTTTAAAAGCATTTGCATGAATAAGAGCGGGATCATGTAACACTACAAAGGATGGCAAAAATTAACGGATGCTGCGTTAATTGCGTTAACAGCGCTAATTTGTTTATTTAATATAAAATCGCAGCATTTTGCGTCATATAATCGCTTAGGCTTGACATCGCGATTGCGATACGATTAATCGTGCAGCACTACTTCAGACATTAAAATGTGTTTTTATCTTGTGATCAAGTCATCATCAGTTTCTTGGCCAACCCTGCCATAATTTAAAATCTTCCTCTGTATGTAGAGTGAGGATGTCAGGCTGGATTTGCGGGCACTGATGGGATGGTTCTGTTGTAACCTGGGCTCCCTGGGCCGAGAAGGCATGGAACTGCGGTATGTCCTTGATGAAGAACTCCGCTGCGACATGGCCTGTCCCTTTGACTCACGCTGAGCGCTTGATACTCAGGACAAGGAGGTCAGTCTGACCCACTTTCCCCCGCCTGCCCTTCTGTCGTGTTGGATGAGGTGGGCGATAGGCCAGGGGTGAGTGGGCGGATGGGTGCACTAACTGTCAACGTGCGAGTTTGTGCGGGGGGTTACCAGAGAGCGTTCCCGCTGTGAAACGCAGGTATATCTCAGCCCACAGAGACAGTAATGGACAGGCACTCCCACAGAGCTCAGTGTCTGACCCTCTTATTGTAGCTCCTCATCCTCTATGACTCCTACAGCTCTCTTCCTCCTCTTCATCACTTCACTGCACTGCGGTGCTTCTGAGCTCCAGCTGTATTTTATGCAATCAAGCATAAGATATTCAGAATCAGCAGTGTTAGCTGCACATCGTTTTATGAGATGTGGAAGATTTCTATGCTCTGTAAGTCATTTGTTATGTCTGTTAGTGACCTGCCGACCTTTGGGTTTACACCAGCAATGTGCATGTTAAGATGCTGTCAGAGATGGCATGTTTGATAACATAGTGTTATCTAAGGCAGACACCGGTTTGGTAACTCATTAAAAAGTAAAACTCAATTTCCAGGTTGAAAGCAGGGTCAAAAAAGATGAGTGTATCTCTGATATAGCTCACTGACAAGAAGGTCTCTGCTGAATTTAGACAAGTAACATGTCCTACCATAAGTGTGCAAAGATGTAAGACATAGTAGCACTTCATGCCATCATGTATAATATGTCTTAAACATAAAATAGCATTCACAACCTATTTGACTTCTATATTGTGAGGAGAAAAAACATTTAGGATGGAACCTAATTTTTATCCTTTTGAAATTGATTATATTGTGAAAGGTAACCATTTTTTGTTTTTTAACTCATTTAAATTTTTGAATGTTACATGCATTAGATTTGGTAGCTTTCACCATACATGATAAACAGAGTGGGCTTCTGCACATAAACAGTCACACTCTGACTTTCTCTTGGGAATTCTTTTTCTCTTTCTTTTTCTCTCTCATACACGCACACACTCAAACTCAGTGTGTCAGAATGGCAGCTGGCCCTGCGGCTCTCCTGGTTAGTTCCCCTGATAGAGAGTTGGAGACAGACTGGACTGGTGCAGTAGTGCTTATTAGCCGTGTCTGTCTGCAGGAGTCCTGCTGAGCCAGCCTTGAACCCTCTGGCCCCCAGCAGAGAAAGAGGGAGAGACTGTGAAGAGAGAGGGAGAGGAAAGTTAAAGCAGTGGAGGACAAAAGCGAGAACGTGACAGCCAGGGAAAGAGACCTGCCTGTCTGACCTGCATGTCCACTTAGCTGGTCGCAACCTAATCTGATAGAAGGTTGTCACAGAATTGTTTCTTTGAACAAGAAACCGATGCGTTTCTTTTCATCAAAGATGTTGGACACCTGTGTTGATTGCAAAACCCATGAGTTGAAGCATGACAGTCTGATGCACATTTATTATAATAATAAGATCTCCCTTTATCTGCCCTCTCTGACCTCAAGTACTCTTCTGTTGTATCTTTCGGGTACCCAAGCATTCAAAATGCCCAAAGTGCACATCGCTATTGCAGAGCAGGCTTAAGTAGTTGACATTGTGTTTGTTTTTTTCCAGAGAGACCATGACGTTGTCTGCCTGACTAACCTCAGATATTGCAGTGTGGAGAGTTGCTGTGGCTGCTAAAGTTTTAATGCGCTACAAGATTAGGGTCTGTGGACAGATACGTAGATGCTGTCAGGTTCAGCGGCGGGTTACACAGTAACTGCTCTGACCTGCCTTTTTTTTTTGCATGCATCTCTTGGACTCTGAGGTTTAGCTGTCCTACAGAGCTCACCTTTATTGTGTCTAATGGTTTCGGTACTGCTGATGCAGTCGGAGACTCCCTTCGGTCCACTGTTAAACATCCAGCACACACCTGCAATCAACCCTGACCGGCCCAGTGGAAATGGCCCGTTATTGCCCTCATTAGATGTTATGCGGTAGTTCTCTTATACAAATACATCACATATTAACATGGATTGTGTTTGCTTAGTATTTTCATCTAATTGCCTCTCTGAGCGTTTCTCTCACGTTTCACACCATACCAGCACATGCGAAGATCCCAGAGCTTTTATATCACACCCATCTGTCAATACAATTTGGTCAAATGATTTCAAAACCTGTGCGTTTCTTGTGTCTTAAGCCAAGTGGCTGGCTAAGCTCCAGCTGGAACGCGCCAAGCATTAAGGCATGATGTGCGTTCAAGCTGCCTCCTGCTGATTCATCCCTCACATGCTGAAAAATTACCTTTTGCTCATTAAAGAATTGTGTAAGTTTTAAAAAAAAATTATTTGCATAATTCATTTCCCTCTGAGGATCAGGATGATTAATTAATTACTATGCTGTTAAACTGGATCTTTCGCTATTTTTTTAATTAACCTCAGGACATCCTTCATGTATGGGAATTTTTTGTCACATCAGGTTCAGTGCATTTGAATGTGTGGGAATCACAGAAGTTATGAAAAATCTCTGTTTCGTTAAAAATAGTTAAGTCAGGGGGTATTTATTATTGAGTTTAGGAGTCTCAATATTCTGCAATCATCCTAACAGTCCTTCCTTTTTTTTCTCCTTTTTTTTTCTCTTTTTTTTTTTTTTTTTTTGAGGCTGTCGTCTACAACAAGATGAATCTCTTTAATATATTTTTCTGGCCTGGTTGCTTTGCATAGCACTGAAAAGATGACGCAGACTCTGGGTTATAATACCCCTGTGTTTTATTCATATTCTCTTATTTGCAGGGACCTTACACACTCACGATTGCTACAGCACTGTCTGACAGCACGCTATAGGCTGCATGTAAATGCGGGTTTTAGGTACTATTATAGTGTAATATCATGCGGGAGTCTCATTAACCTATAAACAACCTAAACACTTCTCTGTCTCTCTTTCCTCCTACAGAACTCAATACGGCACAATCTCTCGTTGAACAAGTGTTTTCTTAAAGTGCCTCGCTCCAAAGATGACCCAGGAAAGGTAAGCGTTCTCTTCTTACCTCCAGATGTAGTTCTGTTTTATTCAGAAATGTTTTGTACATTCTCTAAATACAAAATGCCTCTACCAGAGCAGATTCAGCCGTTAAAAATGCATACGTATCCTTGTGAAAATAGATGAGAGCGAGCACTCGCAGTAATGTTTTAAAAGTGCTCTCCGGAGCTCTCCCGGGTAGAGGAGAAAGCACTTCAGCCCCGGCACTTCCTGCATGAGAGGGGGAGACCACCACCTGCTTCCCCTCAGTCAGCATGCCGTTACCCCGGCCTGTCTGAACTAAAACAACCCAAACAAATTCATGTGTAGGCCAGAGTGCAGAGAGACATGCATACATACACTACAAATGCATCATGCAACTTCGATGGACACCGGTTAATCTGTTTTTTTTTCCCCTCCACATAGTACCTCTGCCTCAAACGCTTGCTCATTTCTCTGTATCCTCAGCCATCTTGTGAGAGCACATTCACGCACATACGCTCACAGCGCGACATAAAGAGAAGAGCCGAGGCATGCAGGGGATGGGGACTGAATGCTAATTTCATGTTTTGGTGTAATCCTCTGATATTGACACTCCTGGGATGTGCTCCACTAAATACAAAATAATCTATCGCTGGATGGATTCTATTCCGAATGCACGGCCAACATGCTTGCATCCCTAATGTTCAATTTGGAATTTGCCTCCTTCCACACAGCCCTCCCCCCTGGAAGGAGAACTTCAAAGCTGCGAAGGGCTCTCTTGATATGTTCCATCAATATTGTAATACGGCAGGAATATGGGCCCTGCTGTTTGTGCGAGATAGTAACTGAGGCGTGTTTCTCAGTGATGGCAAAAACGATTGTTCACTTCACCTTTGTGATCCGCAGCAGCTGCTGAGAATGAGGAAGGCCGAACTTTGGGGCGGATACAATCTTGTTTGCCCTTGAGTAGACTCTGGTCAGGGAGGTCTAGTCTGCGTTAAGACTGTGTCAAACTGATTATTTCCATTAGAGACCAGATTAGAAATTAGATAACCATCACAAACACAGCAGCTATTTTTGATCAAATAAATGTAAGCTCGGTGAGCATAAGAGACCCTTTCTTTAATCTTATCGAGTAAAATACTGTGAAATATTATTACAGTTTAAAACTTTTTTTTTTAATAATGTATTAAAGGTGCCATTATTCCAGTCTTTAGTGTCACGTGATACTTCAGAAATCATTCTAATGCTGATTTGGTGTTCAAGAAACATTACTTAATATTATTATAATGCTGAAAACTTGATTCATTGATGAATAGAAAAACAAATCTTAAAATCAAAATTGTTTGTAACATTATAAATGTTTTAATTGATACTTTTTCTATATAATACGTCCTTGCTGAATTAAAGTATTAATTTCTTTGAAAAAAATAAATCATAACAACCCCAAACTTTTGAACGCTAGAATATAGTATTTATATCTTTATTTGTTTGTGGCTTTGGATAAAATGTCGACTATATGAATACATGTAAAATGTTTTGTTTCTTTCTTTTTTTTTTTTTTTTTTGAATAATGATGACAATTTACATTTTTAGGTGAACTATCCTTTTAATACTTCATTTGGAGACTGCTAATGTTCTTTAGTTGATTGCATTATCGTCTATTAATTTTGGGGCTCAGCTGAGTTCATAATCTAAAGAAGTAACCTTAACACAGTTTTATTATATTGCCCTGTTTCAGATTCATGTAAACTGTCGTTTCATGGATTTCTTTAAACGTTGCTTTCTCTCTAGAGGTTGTGTTGTAGCCTACAGATACTCTCCTCCCAAGGGCTTTCAGTTTTTCAAGATTTTTCTGCTAATTAAAAGGAATGATACTCAGCCTCCCCTTCCACAGTGAAAGTGTCTTGCAGTAGTTTTAATTTCAATTACATCTGCTAGGTGTAACAGACTGCCAGCATTCTCAGTCACCTTCAGCTGTCCTTCATCATCACTGCATCAATTACAGGAACATGATGATTTAAATTAAAATCATGAACATGAGGGTGTGTAAACGGTGAGATTGTCCTGCATGTTATGAACTCTGATGTCTAATGGTGGAATATAATGCGTAAATACCGATGCAGGGTGAAGACGATTGTGTTTGTTAAACGATTTGTTGTACTTATCTAGTCTGTTTGTTGTGTGGAAGCACTCACTATCTGTAACATTTAACATTGTTAGGATACTTATGCTACATTAGAATATGTAAAGAAACCTAAGACCCTTTTGCATGACTCACGCTAGCACACCTCTCAGCTCAAGTGTTGTACGCTGTTTGTTAATTTGCATACAATAGATAATGTGTAATATGATGAATTATTCTGTGAATGTCACAGAATACTGATTTCAGGTAATCAGTAGTAAGTAAATAGTAAAAATTAGGGCTGGGTCTTGGCACAAATTTTACAATTTGATTCGATATCCGTTCACAAGCTTGCGATTCAGTTCCGATCTCAATTCAATTCGATTTCTCAAGGAGAAAAATCTCTCAACTAATGCTGTAAACTATACAAGGAACCCTGTCTGTTGGTACATTACTATAATGTTGGCTGTTGACTGTACAAACATGTAAATTGCACATAAGGCCGTTTTTATAATAACGTAATTCATTTTTAATAACACAATTATGTTTCTACTGCAATTAGTTTTTTTTTTAAATATAAACATTCAAGTGGTGCCTGTCAGGATAAGTAAAAATATAAAGAATATGTAATAAAGTGCATATATTTAGCAAAATGCTCCTCTCTAATTAAATAAACAAAAAATAAATGAATTAGATTTATAAATTTAAAATTGTTAGTTATGCTTTTCTATAATACACACAGACATGCATAACTTAAATAACTTAAAAGTCACATACAGTCTTAAAATTAAATGAGGCTCTTATTGAAGATTGTGGCGATTAAATAATGGTTGTAATGACTGACTTTGGTTGACTGCCACAAAGTGATCTGCATTCATTAATGTTATAATTTGAATGCCTAGTTTATAATTTGATTAATGTTAAGTAGGGGTGGGCGGTATGACCAAAATTTGGTTTCACGGTTTGACTAATTTTATTTCACGGTAACGATATTTTTCACGATATAGTTATTTATATATGTAATTATTCTCAAAAAATTGAAAAAAAGTGCTTTGTATAATAAATAAACCCAAATACTTTAGAAATGAAAAGTACTTCACCTTGTTTGATTTTTCTTTTATTTGGTAAATTATTTCTTTGGTAAATATTTTGATAGCTAAATATAGTAAACAAAACACACTCATCAACTTTTAGATGAACTGTCCCCAACTGATTGATATTAAATACAACTCATAGGTGCAATTAAACTTTAAAAAAAGTGTTGCTCATGTTCAATCTCATGTTATTGTTTTACTTCATCAATTAGTTTATAATATCTGAATATTTTATACTGAACTATTCTATTCATAATAAATTAGTTGCTTTCTTTTAATTTTGTAGGATATTAGTAATACTAGTTATGTTTAAATGTGTTCCCCGGTACATTTTTGCCATGTCTGCTTATTATACTGCGTTTTCAAGGAGCTTGTTTTGTTTGCTCTTTTTGTGATATCTGGCAACCCGTCACCTGGAGCTTTAATCAAGAGAAGTTCAGAAGTGTCAAAATCATCAAGTTCAGAAGTGACTAGAAGGAGAGCAGCAGTTTGAAAACCGAACAGCAGCTAGCTACTGTTAGTGTTGACTAAGTAGTTTATTATACACACCTTGTAACTGCGTCATTATTTTAGCACAGCCCGATGAACACTGGCACACCGCGCTCCCTCGCTGTGTGTGTGCATGCGCGCATCTTTTGCATCAGTAAAATGTGATCGGTTAATCTGAGTGTCAAGTTGTAATCACATATGGAATCAAAGGAAGATTTTATCAGCTGTTTATCAGTGGCCAATTGTTTGGAGTTGTATGTATAACTCGCGCACCATATTTAGTAATTTTGCCTCAGATACAGGATTATACATTCGCTTGAACAAGCTGGTTGTTCATTACCACAGCAACCGCTTGCGTGTCATGCTGATTGCGATTTTCGTGTTTAAAAAGTAACTATACATAAGAGATGGAAAGATGCAGATAACTATACATTATTTACGGTTATTTCTATTCGTTATGAAATGAACTGTTGTTGTCAAGTAAGCTTCATGCTTTCCCCGTTGCGATCGTGCACTCCTCTAAACTGTATTGCTGCGCCTTTTTTCCCAAAAATATCACATTAACAACCACCCTTTAGAAAACGTAATTCCTTTGTGGATCCTCTTTATCTGCTTTCTCCATGTTTCTTTGACAAATCTCAGTGTCTCAGTCTCACCCACGCTGCACGTGAGTAAACCACTCCCACTTATTTACATGTCGTGGTATACACGGAATAAAAAAATCTGTTACAGTTGACATTTTCTACCGCGGTAACGATATATAGGTCATACCCTAATGTTAATTGTCACTTCCGTTCCTTTCATCAGGCCAGTTTTAGTACTCTGCTTCAAAGGCCAAAAAATGGCAGGTTAAAGCAAGGTGTGATAATGCTGCAAGCTTTGTAATTGGTCAGATTGTTTTGGAGCTGTCATCGCACTTAAATAACAAATTGATGTAACATCCGGATGTTAAAACAGAGACAATGAGTTCTTTTCTTAAGGAAGGAATGCTGCGAAAAACTGTTCGGGTGCTGGAGCTTTGCTCATTGCCATTCCATGGCTTCTAACCTGTGCTGTATTGCTGTTTAAATGCAGAAATTTACATCATTTTATCAATATGTCTTTGGAGGCCGAACGTTTGAAGAACCTAAAGCATGCTGTCTAGACAAATCCTTTGGTGATTTTCAATTATTCTCCTTGCTTAGGTGCATGCGCCAGCTGTGCACAAGTAATTTTAAAGGTCTTGATCGCACCCTCTCTGGACAATTGAGATCTTATCCCATATAATATGAAATATTTTAAAATAAAACCCAAGCCTGGAGGTTAATTTCTTTTTCTTTTCACCTAACTTGCCGGCCAGAGTTGCCTTTAGCTTTTGGGAAGAGCAGCACTATTGAAAAATAAATTAAACAGGAAGAATGCAAAGATAAATTATTCAGCCAGGGTCTTGGGTGCTTGGAAACCAGCAGCCCCAACCAAGGTGTGCTATTTTCTGCCTGATTATCAGAGCTCAGACCTGACCAGAAATCCAACACCTCTGTGTCCAGCCCTGAACAGGAGCAATCGATAAACCTGCGGCTGAGGAAGAGGGGCTTCAGGAGGGGCTTAACATTTTACCTGCCTCTGCCAAGGCTCTGGAGAAATGCGAAGTGAGAGCAAGCGAGCGCAAGAACCGGCTGTAGCGAAAGACCCAACTTCTTCGCACCTCAACATATAGCTCCATGAACGTCCTCAAGACGTGACGGGCTTAAAAATGAGCTCGCTGAAACTTTGATGAACTAAAAGTTGTACATGTTTGACAGCAAACACGCACAGTATCTGATTACTGAAGTTTCTCTCCTAGAAACCCTGCTGATTATCTTGCTCGGCTTTTTATGAAAGTTTTATTGCGTGGCTGGCTTCAAGTTGACCACTATTTTAGAATATTATGATTTGCTTTGGAGCTAATATTCCAACTTTATCCTGTTTCTAGGGTTCCTACTGGGCAATCGACACAAATCCAAAGGAGGACACGCTGCCCACACGACCCAAGAAGAGGCCACGGTCTGGAGAGCGGGTGAGTGAAAGTTTGTCCGCGTGTTTGTGTTTATGTGTGTGCTCCAAGACCCCCTGGTGGTCGTTTTTCAGGCTTACAGACTTTCTCAGGCCAAACTCAGCTCATTACTTTGAGTCTGGGAATGATCAAAGAGCAGAAAACAGTGAGTATCTCACTCTCCCTGTTCAAGCTCAATGTCACTTATTTGCACCATAACTTCACTTGATTCTGTGGTTGCTTAAACCACACTGAATACCATTAAATCACCACTGTAAAAATGACAGTGTTTCCAACGTGGTGATGTTGACACAGTGTTTTAGCTCTCAAACTTTCTCAGAAAGCCCCATAACTTCATTTTTATTTTTATTTTTTACAATTTCCACCTGATCAAATATTCAAGAGTTTTGTATAACTAGAAAATTCATTTTAAAAATGCCCTTGGAGATTTTGTTAGATTTTGCATGGACTTTTCCAGATCTATAAATTATACTTTTAACATTAGGCTACCTCATATATCAAGGTTTTTCAAGACAGTTGGAACCCTGGTTCATCAAAGAAAAAAACATTGGTGAATTGCATAAGAAATATTTTGGTTTAAATGCTTGTTTTGTCCTATATCAAATCATTTAAAGCCATCTTGAGGCCCTCTTGGGAGTTTCCTTGGGCCCCCAGTTGGTAATCATTGATCTAGAGTGCCATGGAAAAAGAAATAGTTTTACCTGAGATTTAAGTTTGCAGTTTCAATTGAATATGATGCGATTTAAAAACTGAAGTAATCCAAAGATAATAAATAGAGGCAGGTCTTTTGATGCATTTTCTTCAGGGCTACATGATTCACAGAGTCAGTTCTTTTAGTGAGTTGCTAAAAAATGTACAGACTTGTCGCTCATCTGTTAGAATGGTTATTGAAATAACATCTGACTTACTTACTGACTGGATGTTATGTCAATGTCTACCTAAAGATACTCATTCACAAAAGAGTATATTTTACATTATTTTGTAATGTTTTAGAATGTAGTGAGGTTATGGGTCCTTGCTGTAAAAAAAGGATTTCTGTATTAGAAATCTAATTTTGGGGGGTGAAAATGTAAGCTTATTAGTCTAGTTCATCTTTTTTTAAACTTGAATGATCAGCAGAAAACTACGTAATTTCTTTAGTGCATGTGTTGATGGCTCGTACATGTTTTTATCTTTTGGGAAGAGCTATAAACAAAACCAACCAACCGCACATAAGACATAAAACATTTACTGTTTATATAGTCTGACTTTGATTTGACATTTAAGCTTTTTTCCAAAATAAACAGAGCTCGAAATTAACTTTTTTACTTGGTAGCACTGGTGCTCCCAACTTCAAAAAGTTAGGAGCACCAGCAAACATTTAGGAGCACCCACCAAATTTGACGTTTAGCTCTGCATGTAGAGCGGAATGACCGGCAGCATCCTGGTGATTAAAAGCCTTAATAATCGAACCTGATGAACCTGATTTGTTTGCCACACACTTGTCCCTGCATTTTTTTGTGCTTGGCACTCTCTCCGTGTTTAACCAAGCTCTCGCACTTCCAATGTATTGATTCAGTTGTGAACGCCACGTTATCTGCAAACTCTGTCCCACAGGCTTTACAGTGAACACAAGCCTTTTAAATATCACGCGGTAGTCAGCTCCCTGTCACGTGACAACGGAGCGCACTGAAAGGGAGTGGGAGTGATTGACAGCTAATATTAACCAATCTAAAATCTGCTTTAAAGTTAAGAACGTAAGGATGAAGTTTGATTGGTTATGTAACATTGGATCGAATGATGGTCCGGCCACCTTGTATCAGTGCACATAAGGTATACACTGTGCAGTAATTTGCGAACGTTTTGTAGAGAAATGAAAACAGGTCACACCACAACCATTATTTTTTGCACTCGCACAAATGCTCCCAAATATATATTTAGGTCGCACAGATTCAAATTCAGGAGCATATGCGACCAAAATCGTCGCAAATTCGAGCCTTGATAAAGATATTGCCCATTGTTTCTTTTCCCGCCTCAACATTAGCATGCAGGTAGCCCGTCTTAGCAATAAGTTGCCTGTATTCGTTCTAGCTAGAAATGTGCGACAACATGTACTTGGTGTGTTGATAGAAAAGGAATGAGACGGGACTGAATATTTCCTGAGTTGAGAACGCTGGCTTTGTTTCATGTCTGAGTCGGTGCTTTACAGTCGTGCCGTGCACAGGTTTGCTGATTGGGCGCTTATATCTTTTTAAATAGCTGTCTTACTCAGTGCGGCTCAGTTTATCTTGTAGAGGGGGTCCGACTTATTAATAAACTGTGCCCCAGGCAGCCTTTACATACGTTGCATTCTGCACTCATTTTTTAGCAAACATCAATTAATGCAGAGTTTCTGCGGCAGTTATTTTCAGCCAGAGCTTTTTCCTTCCATTATTAATGAGCAACGCTCACCGGAATATACAACTCGGCTGCACTCGACGCCGGCCTCCGAGGTTGACCTGGCTCAGAGGTATCTTGCATCATTTTGTCCACCCCTGCGTTGTGGATCGGAGGCACAGGCGAACCGAAAGAGTTCAGCTATAGTGAGAGAAAGGGGTGGAGATTGAAGACATTTAACCATGACAGGAAACCATATAGAGGAACATAGCATTTGTGAAGAAGCATTTATTTATCAGGGTGTTAAACTGCAACTAAATTGTGGTCACAAGCACAATGGGAAAAAATGTTAAAGTAAACAATAACCGAATTTCCTTTTTAGGTGCACTGTAGGTGTGTGCGATTATATTAAGATCATATCTCAATATTTTGGGATTTTGTCGATAAAGATAACTAGACTATATTTGGTGGTGGGAGTATTTTTGTTCTGGTAGCTTGGCTGGTTTAGGCCTGTCGTGGATGGATGACCCTGAAGCTTTTCATATCCTTCGTATTCTGTGTGGTGGTTAGAACGCAGCAATGACAGAAATTAACTTTTCCATTAAGGGGCAAAATTTGTTCCCTTAACTTGATTTCCAGGGGCAATTTTACCTTTATAAAGGGCCAAAGGCATTTTTTTCTAATCATATTAGATAGGGATGCATGATATTGGATTATTGTAGATGTCCGATATGCCGATATTTTTCAACTAATTTTGTCCGATACCGATATATTTTCCTTTTGTTTGGAAACGACACCAAGTCTCTCCTGTGCACAATTTCTTTTTTTCTTTTTTTTGGTAAGTTTTGAGCAAAAACTAAAACTTTATTTAAGTTATTTTTATAATGAGAGAACATTGAAAGCTTAATAATACAATTAATCACTGCTGGATTTTTTTTTTTTTTTTTTTTTTTTTTTTCTTCTTTCTTCTTCAGACCAATGCAGCTGTAACCTTAAACATTTTATGGTTGCAAAAGAGCTGTAAAAATAAAAAAATTAACAGATAAATACACATAAATAACATCTGAAAAAATATATTGCACATTAATTAAAAAAACTGTATATATAAAATAATTTAATTTACAAGTGTCATGTTTGTGATTTTCATTTTGTGATTTTTATTTATTATGAAACACAAGTGTCTTAATGGTATTTGCATAATTTACTTTTCATTTTATTAGTCTAACATGTAGACTTGCAGCACCCCCTAAACAAGTAAAACTCCTTATCGGGCAGGCATTAGGACCTAGCGGAGGTTATTGCTGCAGCTGCTGCTCCTGCATGCGCTAGTGACTATTGCACACCGGACACGTCATTCTGTACTTGCATTCTCAAATTCAGCGCAGCAATCTAAAGCAGTGAATCTAATCACCATTCAGGCAAAAGTTCGCTTCAAGAATGACCACACTGCTGACGTTATCATATCGCTAACACTTTTGAGCACATTATTATCTGCAAGCCATGTCGGCATAATTTTTCATATTGGCCCCATGTTTACATTTTTAAGCCTTTATCGGCTGATGACGTGCCTAAAATATCATGCATCCTTAGTATTAGACACATGCATCTTCTTTTGTCAGATTCTTACATTTTAATCTATAAATTCACCATCACATTCATCACATATACAATCGTGCTGATATTCAGGAAAAACAGCACTCTTGATTTAATTATAAATTTATATATACTTATACTTAATTATATCGTATGATATAAATATAAGACAAAGACTTAGAGGGTCATTCTTTGCACCCCAAAATAAAATTTTGGAAGCATTCTAACTGGTTACTCTCATACTCTCAACAAGCTGTGTTTTTATTCAATTGTTGCAAAGTGAGTCAAATACTTGATTACGTCTGCTCGCACATCAGTATTTATATGAATAAATATATTGGACCAAAAAGATATGTCAGAATGAAATCACATGTGATAAGCCTGATTGCCTAATTGACCTCATGTGTGTTGAGTCTGTAGTGTGGGTTTTCTTCTGTATGGTCCGGCAGTAAGGCTGGTGCCATTTATAATCGCCACACTCCAGACTCCAGTGAGAGTATCATTCTCTCGGCACACAGCTCTGCCCTCAGGCCACACACAAACATTTTTCATACTGACACTCACTTCACTCACATCAAAAACCTCCAATTAGATCCATTCTCTCTCAGCCTGATCCTGCATGAAAAATAAGTGGGAATTCTGTCTGTGCAAAGTGTGATGCTTGCTATTAAGAGTATATTTCATTAGACACACACTCGCGCTCTCTCTCACTTTCTCTCTCATCCTCCTCCTGTCTTGTTTAAGAAATTCTTTGACATTAAAAATTGTGACTTGGCAAAATCTCATTTATGTTTATCACAAATTAAAAATCGCATTGTTGCCAGGCAATCCTCTTATAATAAGCAGTTTTGGGAGACAGGCATGCTGAAGTTATCTTTTACCCCAGCAAGAACAGACAGAGCACAGGGAGCCGTTCCTCTCTCCTGCTCATCTCTTTCCCAGAATGCCTCCAATTTTGACCTAAATAAAAGGTGTTGCTCTTTTGTTGTTGATAAACGCTTGCTGCTTATGCTAAAAAATGTCTTGCACCAGAGTAATATCAAATGCCAAAAGAAAATCAAAGTCACTTCAGATCACTCATCATCTCCATCCTGGTTGGCTGAATGTTTCCTTTTTTATTTTCCTGCAGGCATCCACGCCATACAGCCTGGAGTCGGATAACTTAGGAATGGACTGCATCATCTCTGGAAGTGCCTCTCCAACGCTGGCAATCAACACTGTGACTAACAAGGTAGCATTCAATTTCCAACTCCACAAGTCCTGACTGTGTTTGTCCCATCACAGCTGACATTAGCAGCCTACATACCCAGTTTACATTTATATTTGTCATGCTATGACTATGACTATATGCATGAACTGCATAACAGGACTGACATGTGGTGCTTTTGTTTACACGGATGCTCAGAAAACTGACATTGGGTTTCATCTATATTGGGCAGGCATTATGTATACAAATCCTCTTAACAGTGCAAATGCATTGTATTGTGAATTGCTAATACCTTATTCCATTTGTCTGTTGAGTCCAAAATGTCAGGTTTGCGCCTACAAGATATTAAGCTGTGCAAAAATACAGTATTCTTCATCATTGAGTAAAAATTATTTTTGTGGTAATCAACCTTAAATGTGCTGTATGTAAGTTTTTGACTGTACTAAAGCATAAAAATACCATATTTTTGCAGATATTTAGGAAACATGCCGAGTTCACATACTCGTTTTTCTGAAAAACAATGCTACAGCAGCCATGGAAGCCAGCGAACAAACTGGGTCAGAGATCGCAGATTCTACCCAACCTAAAAAGCCTCGGCACCCATCTAAAAATCTCTATGAATGGGAGCAAATTAAAACGCGATATCAACTCATCATAAATCAATAAGTAAACTCATCAACTTACAGTGTGTAAGTCTCCCCGCATTTCATTGTGAATTTCACTCGTTCTTGTTGCGTGTCCTCAAACTGGCAACCGGCTCGAGCGTTGAGTCTGAGGAGGAGGGGGTGGGGGAAACGACTCTCTCCAATATTTTGAGTTTGGACTACAGTACCCATTTTAACCGCTAGCTGTCAATCTTACATACTGCACATTTAAGGTGCTGTCTTATTTACCATTTTACTGTGAATTTTCACAGACAAAATCCAGTTATTTCAATAGAAATCCATGCAGTCTGAATTTTCATATGAAGGCAAAAGACTCTTACGCAGATTTCACAAAGGGTTTAAGTTGGGCAGACAGATGTTGTTTGTTGACCAAGGGAAAGCTGCTTGGTTTGAAAGTGGCTTTGTTAGTTGTGCTTCATACATCACTTCTTGACAATAAACAATGGACCTTTTTTTGTCTGTGAAATTTCAGACATTTGACTGCACCTTTATAGTCAGCTTAACTTATAGTTAACTTAACAGAATATTCCTTTATAATGAAAGTTAAGTTGGTATTCCATCTTTAAAAGCTTCGTAGTGCTAAATGCTTGCAGTACTTCTCTGCAAGAGAACAGTTTAATGTTTGGAAGTATGATTACCTGCTGAATGCTTCTAGGCAGTGCACCCCGAGTGACTCTCTCCGTAACTCGCCCTTTGTGGCATGACTTCATGGAGAAGTGTGTAAAAAGAAATAGAGTAAAACACTCTGAAATTTAAATAGGCTTTTTAACCTTAAGCGCTTCACTCTTGGCCTGTTGCGGGCTGCTCGCTCTCTCTGGAGTGCTTTTACAAAGCCCAAAACCATCAGTTATTAATTTACTTCAGGCATTAAACCAATAGTATTTCACATTAAGCATGGTGTTTAAGATGATGGCGAGGGGGATGTGGAATTCATTTGGATTGAATTATAGTAAGTTTGGTGATCTGTTCATCTGGATAAAATACAATATGTGCAGATGTTACATTTGCTTATACAGTGTATATAGAATTGTTGTGTTTGTAAAATTTCTTTGCAAAACCTCCAGTATTAGTGATTTGTCTTAGCTGAAATTGAACCTTATAAGTTACCAATTTGGAACTAATAAAGTGATAGTGTAATATAAGCATGCAAATTGAGTAAATTGTTTAATTTCAGTTTTCAGTTGTTGTTGTTTTCCAGCTTTTTATAGATTATTTTCAATATTGAATGAATATTTAAGTACATTTTACAATTGACTTTCTGTCATTCTCTCTTTTTTGCTAGCTTTTCTTAGCAAATGTTCTGGAGTTTGTCTCTGAATGCTCCTGATGTTGGAAGTTCACTAGGTTTTGAAACCCAACCTATGAGAACAATAAAACTTTTTAGTGATTGTTTTATTGCAATATTATTATTGTTTTAGCACATCTCTAACGACTGTTCCCCTTGTACAGTGTTACACACAACAAAACAATGCGAGCATAAGGTATGACTGATTCATATGGGAAGAATTTCAAGATCCACCCAGAATGGGATTTTGAGGTTATCCCATGAGCATATGCTTTCTTTGCCCTCCTACTCGAAACGCTGATAGATTAGAAACCGAACACGCAGGAGAGCGAAAACAAGACTGCAGAGTTCGGTGGCTCCTTGGAGATGCTGTTTCTCAGTGTGGGCCCTGTAAACAGAGAACACGCCACGCCTCTTGAGTGTTCCATGCCAAGCCACAGGAATTCCCTCTTTCTCATACTTTCCCGCCTGCCGGTGCAGGCCAATGGGAAAGTGCCTGTGCTGCATAACATTGAGAAGAAAAGCCTGGCTGTGACTGAGCATTCTCTCTCTCCCTCAGATTAAATGATCATCATGCAGTGCTTTTCCCTCTTTCAGTTCGGTTGGTTAAGCCTACTGAGCAGACCCATAGATGGAATCTGATTTATGGATGTTGCTGATTTTAAGGAGGGTTAGAGTTTAAAATCTGCAGAACGAGTTCAACAGGAAAATGTGTTAACTGTTGTATACTACAGGCTTATTTCTAAGAAGTTAGCATATTAAAATAGTTTTTAAATTATTTCAAATATTTTATATTTCATTATATTCATTGATCATATTTATAAAATTATTGAAATATATTTTATTATATTTATCATTTTATTATATTGAAAGATTATAATTATACTTAATGCTTAACATGAACATTAACTTTCTAACTAATGCTAAAAAGTAGTTGGTGTGTGTGTGTGTGTGTGTGTGTGTGTGTGTGTGTGTGTGTGTGTGTGTGTGTGTGTGTGTGTGTGTGCGTGCATGCAATTTTATGTTAATATTATATTTATGTATATTATTTCAATATATTTTAAATATTTATTATAATTATTATCATTATTATTATATTGAATTGAATTATATTAAAAGATTGTAACTTAAAATGGTTTGAAGCTGAATTACTTTCTTTTTTCTAACTTTTTTAATTGCATAGTAAAAATGTTATGTAATTAATCATTTTAATATTTATTGATTTATATTTAAATATGCATATATGTATTGTTATTATTTCTTCTTATATTGAAAGTGTAATATGGATTGAAACATAAGCTAAACTTTCTTTTTGATTATTATTCTTTTATATTTCTTTCTGTCCTTTATTTCTTTCAAACATTGTATCTAAATTGCATAGAGTTTTCTTTTGAATGCGAGTTATTGTTTGATACACCTGGGTGGATTTCTCTTTGATTTCATAATCCTTGTCTCATGCTGCAGATTAGTCGCCTGTATAAAAGACTCCGCTGGCTTTTGACTTTAATTCACGGCTAAATATAGCGCTCCTTTTCCACTGCAGCAAACACACAGGAGTATTTGCAATGGATTTGTTCACCCCTTACCTTCTCTCTGCGTGTTACTTTCCCACTGTGTGTATGTGTGTGTGTGCGGACGTGCACACAGTGTGTAGGCGTCTACGTTTTAGGCCTTGAACAAACCACAGTGTGATGAGGTCTTTAAATCATACTTTATGGATACAGGGAGTAAAAATAGATTGTGGTGAAAGGCTCATGGCTAAAAGCCTCTTTTATGACTTAATTACACAACATTTATACTTGTTCTTCACACCAGGTTTTGATTATAATTGTAACTGTTTTCTGCGTGATTGAATTTTTGACTTGCCTGAGCCTCTCAGTGCTTAGTTGCGCACAGGGTTAGTTGTTCTAGTAATGTACTGTTTCCAGGCCTAAACATAGCTGAAAGAGGGAAGAGTTATAATATGCAAATCATTCTATGACATTAACCCCCCATCCACCCTCAATCCAGTGCAGCCCCAGCAACCGTTATGCTCCGCTCTTTTGATGAACAGGGAATAATAGGATTGGGAAACATTTATTCTGCTTGAATGATAATTCTCTGTAAGAGACCGTGATCTGTAATGTGTCTTTCTATCTGCTGTCTCGCTGAGTCAAGGGGGAACAGGACCGAAGCGTTTGTTGCATCTCTTGCAGCAACATCATTTTTGGGGGGCCTTTCACTCTTGAAATTGTTTGCCCTGCGATTTGGAAAAGGTCCATAAAATAAAAGTCAATGCGCTCGAATGTTGTTTTGGACCCCACTGACTTGCATGTTATTGACAAAAAAACATTGAGACATTTTTCTAAATATCTTCTTTTGTGTTCAGCATAAGAAAGTAAGTCACACAGAATTGGAACGACATGTGGGAGAGTAAATAATGACCGTGTTTTAATTTTTAGTGTTTTAGTGCAGCATGAAAGTCTCTGTACGGCCTTACACATCCAGGTGAATCTTGGGACTTGTTGCATAGTTTTCGCACTATTCTGTGGCTGCCAAGACATGTGGCGTGTGATGCGAGCATGGCCAGCATTGTTGCGATTCCATTCATCCTTTCCTACCACGGCGAACTCAATGTAGGACTATTCTCCCAGGAGCTCATTATATTCATTCCCATACCATCCCTCCAGTGCTTTATTTATTCTCATTTTGCAACCAGCACATATTTGCAGTTCAGCTTTTCAAATGATAATTGGGATTATCATTTTGAAGTCGAGGTTCTTACGCTTCGGAAAACTGCGCATTCAACAGTGCACACAGAAAGGTCAGGGTCTCTGTAGCATTCGGGACCTTTGTGAGCTGTCCCAAACCAATTTGCGCTGTGCAAGTTGACGGTTTCAACGCTGCCAGCATCGTGACCTTTACTGAAGGAGAGCTCTCCCCTCTCAGCCGTCTGAGACAGCAGATCATCTTGCTGGCCACCAGCCACGCTCTCCCTCCATATGAGGCACAGTGTGGGGCGCGGCGTATTAACTGACCTTACTCGTGTACAGAGTGTGGTGTACGCATGCCACACGTCACGTGTGTGACGCAACCGTCTGTTGTGTTTCTGTTACAGTTTGAAAAGGGATAAGAATTCCCCTTAAGACCTCTGAAACTAGGTGGTTTCTGTTTGATTGGCTTTTCCTCTGCACTACAGAGACTTCTTGTCGTATCTCAAACTAACTTCTGGAATGTACCTGACAATGGATGAAATAGTTGTCGAGTAGCTTACTCGTTTTCTTGGTCCTGTGTATTAATGTTTTCAAAAATACATTAAAATGCAATTACCTGAATTCATATCTTCTATAATAAACATGTTTTTCTGAGTGCTGATTCATTTTGATATTCATAAATATATTTTATATAGTCTATTTTATATATCTAATCATTTTATTCATAAAGTGTTTAATATGCAACTGTTAAAAACGTCATTTAACGGAATATAATTAATATATTTTTTTATTGTATACCATCTTATATATTTAATATATTTATTAATACAATATATTTTATACATTTAATTATTATTCAATTATTTTTTACATACATACTTAATACTACTGTCTTCATATCATAGTAAAGAATTATCAAATATATTATGAAATACATATTAATATAACATTTCATTTATTTTTTATATTTTAGTAAAAATAATTTGTACATTCACACGTATTCAATGTGTAAGGAAAATGTTGTCCTTTTTAGTGTCAATACATTTAACCCTTTTAGTTTTATTAAAGGTGTTAATGGTATTAAAGTTTTGCAAAACTGTATGACGCCAACATAAACACAAAAGAGTACATGTCTAAGAACTTGCCACATGTATTTTAAACTAGATTTTTACACTCCCAAGTCATTAACCCTTTCCCTTTCTTGATTTCCAGGTGGCATTGTACAACCCTGACCAGGAGGGGAGTGACAGCCCTCGAAGCAGCCTTAACAATAGCCTATCTGATCAGAGTCTGGCCTCTGTTAATCTCAACAGCGTGGGCAGCGTGCACAGCTACACACCGGTAAGAGTCCAGTTTTCATCAAACTTTGCAGCCACTATTCCACTCTTTAACCCCGTGAACCTGAAGCAAAGCTCTTAATTTGCTGAGTTTTATTGTGGATCTTCTTTATGAAAAGCAGCAAGATTCCAGTGCGTTAGACAGATTGCCAGAGATTGGAGGCCTGTGCATGGGAGCGTGCTGACACCGAGGTTAAGGGAATGAAAGGCAGAGCTCATACTGCTGGAGCGCTGCTAAAGAGAGACGCTGCCTCTGATGTCCTCCCACCAGAGAAGCCGCTTCTTTGTTGTGGTCCCCTAGAAGCCCCGCATGCTTCTCGCTCCAGGCTCTCAGCATTGATCCGGCACAGACACTGATAGATTCACTTCAGTGGGCCAGACAATGCTCTCTCTCTCTCTTCCTCAGTCTCTCTGTCTCTCTTTTTCAGCTCCATCCAGCTTATTCGAACACTGTAGTCTGTTTGAACATAACCAGATTATATGCGCTCATCTTTACAGTGATGCATAGTGTGTCATCTGACTCCCACTGCTCATATTTCTTGTGTACAATTAGTCTCTGCTGCTAATGTTGCATGCAAGCAGGTCTTTCCTGCTAGTGTAACTAGTGTTTCCTGCTCTCTGATTTTACAATTTTGCAACTGTAATGAGATACAAAATGATGGGTACCACAGGATAATGTAGGGATGCACAGTATATGCATATGTATATGTGCATAACGATATGTGAGTGTACTAAATGTGTAATGTTTCCAAACTTTTGACAGGTACTGTGTGTGTTTTTATTTATATAAATTATTTCCTGATATTCAATATATAATTCAATATATATGGGTCAATATTGTATGTTTCATTGTGTATATTCATTTCCCTACTTTTTACACTTAAATTACCATGACCGTCATTTTAAGGCCTCATTATACTTCTGCGTCGAACTCACGCCGTAGCTACGTCGTAGGCTGTGTGTAGCGCGCGTACACTTCGGCATACCCTGACGCGCATCTCTCCAAAAATGTAACAACGCGTCAACTCTACGCGGACGCAAGCGCTGTGATTGGTCTGCTAGGACCGCTCCCTCGGGTTTCACATGCTCCCTCTGCAAGTGTAATTGCGCGTCAACGCGGACAACGACGCAGAAAACCAAAATAAATGAAAACCAACGCGTTGCCTACAGTGTAGAGGCTCCGGCGTAGGTCCGATTTTACTTTTTAATGTTTTATTTAAAATTTATTTGGACAAAATAGTATACATTAATAAATGCATAAATTTCCCATCACCAGTTCGCACCAACAGCTAGAATTAGACTTCTTTGGAGTCCAGATGACTGTTTTGCCAGCCTCTCCAGTCTGTTAAACACTGTTGTCTTGAGCTAGACATGGCAGAGCCTCTGCCCTTGTGTACGCCACAAATATGCCCAGCATTATGGAGGCCTTGGGAGCCATTCAATGAATCACTCATTCTGGGCACGAAAGGCATTTCTTCAGACTCAAAACAGTGAGCAGATCCCCTTTGGAGTGCAACACTTAGGATTTCATAGATGTGAGAGTTTAGACACACGAGCTAATTCGTTTTGATGGGCAAACCTGTACTGTATTTAGTTAGAAGGATATTTATCATTAGAAAGATTTGTTTTATGGATCAGTGCCTGTTTTTTGGAGGCAAGCTTTTATGATCTCGCTGTCGATTTCGGTTGCGTTGCTCAGTTAGTTTCGCCAAGCTGTTAATTAGAGAATAAACAGCCGTAAAAACAACTTCAGAGAGTCTCTCAAGAGACGCGTCTGTTTTGATCATGGCTGTATGGTTATGTACAGATTCAGCCGTGCTCGTAAATAAACGGTCAAGGATTGAAGGGGTTTTGTGTGCCTGAGATTTGGCTCCTGCGTATTGTGCTGCAGTGTGTCTGGCAGTTAATTTCCTGTGCCGTGATCCTGAGTGTTGTAGTCAGTGCTGTCATGTTCTATCTGAGCTGTAATCTGCCGGTCACTGGGCCTGGCTGAGCAGCTCTGCCGTGTCGAGTGGCAAGGCTGATTTCTGTCATTGTTGCTAATCTTGCATTTTGCATTCCTCCTCTCCTCCCCCTTTAGGTGTCGAGTCATCCAGAACCGGTGTCCCAGTCCATGGGCTTGCAGCAGGCCCCTCAGGCCCAGTACAGCATACCGGACCGAGACAAGCAGCTGCTCTTCTCTGACTTCGAAGATCTCAGTGCCTCCTTCCGCAGCCTTTACAAGACTGTGTTTGAGCAGTCCTACAACCAACAGGGTGAGTTACACACGGACATCCAACGTCAGCCAAGTCCAGATGGAGTCTGCAGACTATTTGTGCCATGTGCAGAGCTGAGAGCACTTCAGTCTTATTGGTAGCTGAAAGCACCATCATATCAGCCAAAATGATTAATAAACCAACATGCATAGAGTGGAGATTGTGTGAAGCTGTTAGGTTCTTCAGAATTTGTATGTGTACAGATTCTGTATGTGCCTGCCTAAGATTGTGATTTTCAGAAACTATATATTGCTAAATAATTTATAGTGTTTATAATAATTTATTAATAACATTTTATTGGCTTTATTTTAGTTGTTTTAGAATATTTAGTTATTATATATAATAATTTATAATATTTATATAGGTAAACTAGTTTATAATATAAAATGTTATAAATAATTAATCACATTTTTATGCCATTAATTATATCAAAAGATAGTAACTTCAAATTGATCGAAGCTTTAGCTGAGCTTGCTTTCTTTTTATAGAATTCACATCAGTATTTATTTTGCAATATACACAATTTAATGTATTCCAAAATAATTAAATGCAGTGAGGAAAATAAGTATTTGAACACCCTGCTATTTTGCAAGTTCTCCCACTTAGAAATCATGGAGGGGTCTGAAATTGTCATCGTAGGTGCATGTCCACTGTGAGAGACATAATCTAAAAAAAAATCCAGAAATCACAATGTATGATTTTTTTAACTATTTATTTGTATGATACAGCTGCAAATAAGTATTTGAACACCTGAGAAAATCAATGTTAATATTTGGTACAGTAGCCTTTGTTTGCAATTACAGAGGTCAAACGTTTCCTGTAGTTTTTCACCAGGTTTGCACACACTGCAGGAGGGATTTTGGCCCACTTCTCCACACAGATCTTCTCTAGATCAGTCAGGTTTCTGGGCTGTCGCTGAGAAACACGGAGTTTGAGCTCCCTCCAAAGATTCTCTATTGGGTTTAGGTCTGGAGACTGGCTAGGCCACGCCAGAACCTTGATATGCTTCTTACAGAGCCATTCCTTGGTTATCCTGGCTGTGTGCTTCGGGTCATTGTCATGTTGGAAGACCCAGCCTCGACCCATCTTCAATGCTCTAACTGAGGGAAGGAGGTTGTTCCCCAAAATCTCGCAATACATGGCCCCGGTCATCCTCTCCTTAATACAGTGCAGTCGCCCTGTCCCATGTGCAGAAAAACACCCCCAAAGCATGATGCTACCACCCCCATGCTTCACAGTAGGGATGGTGTTCTTGGGATGGTACTCATCATTCTTCTCCAAACACGTTTATTGGAATTATGACCAAAAAGTTCTATTTTGGTCTCATCTGAGCACATGACTTTCTCCCATGACTCCTCTGGATCATCCGAATGGTCATTGGCAAACTTAAGACGGGCCTTGACATGTGCTGGTTTAAGCAGGGGAACCTTCCGTGCCATGCATGATTTCAAACCATGACGTTTTAGTGTATTACCAACAGTAACCTTGGAAACGGTGGTCCCAGCTCTTTTCAGGTTATTGACCAGCTCCTCCCGTGTAGTTCTGGGCTGATTTCTCACCTTTCTTAGGATCATTGAGACCCCACGAGGTGAGATCTTGCATGGAGCCCCAGTCCGAGGGAGATTGACAGTCATGTTTAGCTTCTTCCATTTTCTAATGATAGCTCCAACAGTGGACCTTTTTTCTCCAAGCTGCTTGGCAATTTCCCCGTAGCCCTTTCCAGCCTTGTGGAGGTGTACAATTTTGTCTCTAGTGTCTTTGGACAGCTCCTTGGTCTTTGCCATGTTAGTAGTTGGATTCTTAATGATTGTATGGGGTGGACAGGTGTCTTTATGCAGCTAACGACCTCAAACAGGTGCATCTAATTTAGGATAATAAATGGAGTGGAGGTGGACATTTTAAAGGCAGACTAACAGGTCTTTGAGGGTCAGAATTCTAGCTGATAGACAGGTGTTCAAATACTTATTTGCCGCTGTATAATACAAATAAATATTTAAAAAGTCATATATTGTGATTTCTGGATTTTTTTTTTTAGATTATGTATCTCACAGTGGACATGCACCTACGATGACAATTTCAGACCCCTCCATGATTTCCAAGTGGGAGAACTTGCAAAATAGCAGGGTGTTCAAATACTTATTTTCCTCACTGTATAATGTAGTAGTGGACAATGGCACTATTATTCGTAGCCGAAAGCATTATGAAATACTTTAAAACATCAAGACAAGGATGGTGTCTGTGGTTGATGTTATTTATCATAATTTATCATTAAGAACTGTGCTTTTTAAAATTAAAGGTAACTTCCAGTTAATGGATTTTATTGTTATTTTTTTGTGAGGATTTATTTGGAAAATGTGTTTTTTTTTTTTTAGGCTTTAGTGTTTAGAAGCTGTTTTTGTATGTATTATGAATTGCAAGGACGATATTGCCTTGGTGTACGGCAAGATGTTTTTCATTGAAAGAGTTCTCCATCTCAAATGGCAGCCCATCAAATAGGTATAGGGACATTGCAGTGCTAGATTTGGTTCACTGCGAGCTTGCCTGTCTTTTAGAAGTTAATTCCTATTGTTTGTAATCTGATTGACTGATGTTCAAAAAGCACTTGACAAGTGGGTTGCGTGCAACGCCAGACGAGCCCCTGTGTCTAACCTACTTTACTCAAATCAGATGCTTTTCATGTTAATGTTTCCAAAGTGAACTTCTTTAATCTATCATCTATGTTTCATTAGCTGAAAGTTGTTACCTTTTTATGTGCATAAAAGTGAAATCTCTTAGTCAGACAAGCTTGAGCAATTAAAATGAGCAAATAAAGCTGGCGAGAGGATTTCACACCCCACTGCTGGAGACACTGAGCTAATTCACTGGCTTTGATAATAGGTAATGAATCGCATTATTATTCAGGGGAGCTGCTAGCTAATTGCTTTCTGTGCTCTCCCATGGTTGGACAATAGGCTTTCTCTGCTGATAAGAGATGCACCCCTGTCACCCCGCCGATGAGTGTTCTCTGGCGATTGCAGCGATGCAGGACCCCTCAGTCGGCTCTAAAAGCTCTCCACAGAAATAGGTTTACAGTGCCAGCGCCATGATGGACAGGGCCTCTTAAGACCGCGAGCCGCACGCTTCGGTGATTGCTATTGAGTGTACAGATGTTGGAAGCTTGTCAGGCGTTTTTAGAAACTAGTTCATAACAATCACTGCACAAATGAAAAGTTATAGAAATTCTGGTTCGGTTTAAGAGGGCTTACCATGACTTTGTCCTGAGTCACTGTCTCAGCACCCTGGTGCATTTTAAGAGACAGAAGTTTTCAAAATGTTTTGGCCTTTTTACTACATTAATAAAGACTGGATAAAGGAGATAGTATTATTATGGAAAGAGTAGGAAATTAGATCAGAAAGTCACAAACTGGAGTCAAACTTGTTGCTGGCACAAACACTGACTAATTAGAGTATGCATGGCAACCGTTTGACCGTCAAGTTTTACATAACACTTTACCATAAGGTTCTGTACTGTGTAGCTGTACTGTTCTGGACTAATTAGCTGTTAGTGAATGTGTGAAGTACTGTGAATGTATAACAATGCATATACATTTATTACAGCAGTTAGTAATCTTCCCTCATTTATATTTGCATTTTGTTATTGATAATTACTAGTAATTGATGTATATTATTAATATGTAATTTAATTAAATAATTTTCATATATTTTTATTTTATATTGATATAAACAGTTTCTGTTAACAGTTTATTTGTGCATAATGTTATCATATATTTTTTCCCGCAAATATATTAAGATTAATTTAAGATTTAAGATTAATAACCAGATGAATGTTATTTATTGCGCCTTGTTATTCATTTTAAATGACTTATTGAAAATATAGAAAAAATGAATAAAACGAATGTGTTAGTATATGTAAAAATTCACATTTAAGGTCAATAACCAGAAGATAGATTAATGCTGTAAAGTGATTGTTAGTCCATGTTAACTATTGTGTTACATGCAACCTTAATATAAAGTGTTACATATCAGTGACTATGATTTGAGTAATTTTTGAAAATGTCCCTACTTTTTAAAAATTTGTCTTAAATTCTGATCAGATGCAGACAGCATTTTTTATATGATGCTCTGTCTGTTTGATCCTCACAGGTCTGATGGGAATGCCCTCGGAGTCGTCCCAGCAGACCCACACCTCCTGCTCTTACCAACACTCCCCCAGCAGCACCATCAGCACCCACCCTCACAACAACCAGAACAGCATCACTAACTCTCACCCCAACAACATCCCCAACAGCGGTAGCCAGGTGCCTCTCTCCCACCCCCCTCACTCGGCCCACAACTCGCCCCACGGACAGCACCTCTCCCAACATGGCCCTCACACCCAGCACAGCCAGCACCCGCACACGGCGCACAGCCAGCACAGCCAACATCCCCAGCACAGCCAACACAGCCAGCACGGGCAGCATCCCTCCCAGCACCAGGCCCACGGCCAGCACACAGCACAGCAACAGCAGCACCAGAATCTCTCCCACCAGCCTCATCCTGCCCAGCAACAGATGCAGTGCAACACCGGTAAGAGTCTGCTTGTCTGTGATAGTTCTTGCTATCTGATCTGATCTGTCTTCTTTTCCTCTTGCTTTCTGTCTCGAACCCTCAGCATACTTCCTTCTGTGCTGGCAATGCCCTGACAGGCCGATTTATTCAGGCCTCTTCTAACAGTCATTTATTTTAGATTAAGAAATTTATGACAACTTTAGAGCAGTCTGCAGTAAATCATGGGCTGATTTATATAGCTTGCTCTAATGAGAACAAAGCAAATCCAGCACACTTCAGGGAGCAGGCCTGTAGCAGAGGGTTATGGCTCCCCCTGCTGGCTCAAACAGGAAGCTGCTTCCACGCGTCCAGATGAGTTCTGCTGTTGCCTTCACTACCTTCTTGTTTTATCTACAGGTCTTCCCAGTGACTGGTACCCCAACCTGGATGCGCTGAAAGAAAGCTGCCGCATCGCCAGCAGTTACAACTGGGCTGATGTGGATCTGTCACCCTTCCAAGGTATAATCAAAATGCCTTACTTGTATCCTATAATTGCTGTAATTATTTCAAGAGACTATAAATGCTAATGAAAAAGTTCATATTTCATGGTTTTGGCATTTCAAGCTATTCATTTTGAACTAGATCCCCTTCATCTCGTATGATACATAATAATGATAGATAGTACGTTGGAATGGATGATAATAAATCATTTAAATTAGTTATTTGATGCACTTAAAATATATTTATTTTTTTTTTACTTAATTAGCTATTAAGTATTTTTATTATTTAATAAAAAAACTATTTGTTCTTCAAAAGAATTAATTACTTTATGCAAACAATAACAACTATTTAAACATTTAATATTTATTTAAATATAAACTTTTAAATGATTTTATTTAAATATTTTATCATTTAAATTCAATTCAATTATTTTATTTATTTATTTAAATATTATAAATAAAACAACTCTGAGCTTATTTTATTTTAAATCTGTGTGATGAGCTGAATTTTTATTTTAGTAGTTATGCTGAAAAATGACAGACCTGCCTTTTACTTTTTGACAAACTAGCATTTTGAATAAAGAAAAGATATAAATAGTTTTAATTGACTGTCTCAGGATTGCTTATTAACTTGAACAGGAGGGGCCTGTTAAGCAATTTCTGTGCTTTATTTGTTTTGTATATTAATTCATTGTGCAAGTCACTTTGCATGTCATTTATAAAACAGTAGCCATAAATGTGAAGTGTTTTAAGGCTTTTCATTTTAGTTTGGTGAAATTTTCTGTCATTGTTTTTCTGAAGGTTTGAAAGAGAGCATGAGGCAGGCGGAGCTGAATAACTGGTCTCTCGAGCCCACTCAGATGGCAGACCTTTGCTCTTCCATCAATCAGTTCTTTGCTCGCACTGGAATCCAGCCACAGGGGGCAGTACAGCCTCCAGTGTGCCACGGCTCCATGCATCCAAACAAGCCCAGCCCACACATCAACACAGGTGAATGCACTTTAGCATCCCTGAAATCCACTGTGTCATACATTAAGACTGCCACAATAGTAACATAGTAACATCAGTTTGTTTTTCAGGAAACATGTACATGGATTCGAGACAGAGCTTGAGTTCTATGATGGGTCCGCCGGGATATCCTCATATGCCGCCCATGAGCAGCGCTGGCCCCACTATGACAGGTCCTTGTCTTTTATAGCTCTTATATCAACAATCAAATGGCCTCAATTTTCCAGCATGTTGAAACTGTTTAAAAACTAAAATGTATTTTGATACCATCACATAATTACATACAATTAGTATACTGTATTATTTTTTAAATGAGTCTCTTATTCTCACCAAGACAGTAAAAACAGTAGTATTATGAAATATTATTGCAATTTTTTTATTGTAATATATAATAAAATGTGATTTATTCCTGTGATGATAAAGCTGAATGTTCAGCATCATTACTCCAGTCTTCAGTGTCACATGATCCTTCAGAAATCAGTCTAATATGCTGATTTGGTGCTCATTTCTTATTATTATCAATGTTGAAAACAGTTAAAAAATCTTTGATAAATAGAGATCTTTTTTTAACGTTATAAATGCGTTGACTGATCAGTTGAATGCATTCTTGCTGAATTATCCTGCAGTGCACAGTTTATGCTACTGATGTGAATGATGCCTTAAATCGTGCAGCCAGAGGAACTGAGCCATATATAGTGACCAGGATATCATAGAGACTCCCTGATATTCCCAAACACCCTAGCAACCACCCAAAACACATTAATAACGCCAGAGCAACACTGTAAAACACATTCAACCACATAGTATCAAGCATATATACACCTTACTCACACTAGGTTTGTTTAAGATCACAAGGGAACCTGTGTGTAATTCACTGGTAGTTTGAATTTAACACTTGCCCAGGTTGCAACTCTCCACGATATGTGTAGGAATATGATTTTCTAAAAATGCACGTAAAGCATTTGTGTGTCGTGACCGTTCCCCTCTGCTCTGTCCTCAGGCCATCACGCTCAGATGAACCAGCAGCATATGATGCCTGCTGGAAACTTCCAGATGCGCCGCATGCCCGCCGACGACATCCAGGATGACTTTGACTGGGACTCCATCGTCTAACCCAGTCCCAGAACGCAAAGAGTGGTGCAGGCAAAACGAGAGAGGAGCGAATGGAGGCAGAGTGTTTGTGTTACAGAGCAAGAGGGCTGGACCTGAGGTGTCTGCATGCCCGTGACAGAAGGCAGATTGGAACGGGACACTTGAAAAATAGTGCAGGTGTTGTTCATTATGACCTGAAAGAGACTCCTGTGTTCCTGGTGTTTTTATGAAACAAAAACAAACAAACAAAAAAAGATATTACTTTGAAGACAATCACATTTACTAGGACATTTAAGTGATCGCTTTTATACTTGTCCAAGGGGCAAGTGGTTCATGTTTATGTCAAATGTCTCCCAACCCACAGCCTTTCTACAAGCCCGCTCAATTGCCAAGCTCTCGCCCCTGCTCTTCAACTGTTATTCTGTGATTTTCGAGTAATATGTCTGGCTTGTTCTCCCCTCTCATGATGACTAACTCAGGCCTTGACTGCCTATCAGACAAGATTGGCTCCCTCATTTGTGTTGTGAAACTTCCTCTGAGATGCAGGGCACTTTTCAGAAGAGGGCCTGTGGTGCAGGTAACGTGACACTCAAAGCACCTGCCGTTGTTCTCTCTGGTCATTCAGGCACAAGTAGCCCCTTTTTTTCTTTCTTTTTTTGCTCCTCTGACCCTACACACTGTAACATGTCGAAGTCGCCATGCTTCCGATTCTAGCAGATTTTACTGATCATTAAGGCTCGTAATGAAACGTGTAAACCACATTACCTGCAGTATTTGTACTTGTGTATCTTTGCTGCCTGAAGTGTGTCATGTTTTTTTGTCACTAATAGTTTTAGGCAAGTCTAAACGTGTGCGTCAGAAAATGATATCGATCCAGACCTCACTATTAACGTTTTCCCTAAACGCTTTACGTTTGCATGTACAATCCTCGTTCTGTCAACTATCACCCGTCAAACTGTAGTCTCCCAATTGGACTGCATTGCTTTTAAGTTCATTTAAAGCCCTCAGGACCTGCCACTGAAACGTTCACGCATTGTTTAGGAGCAGACCGGAGATTTGTGGGATAACGGAGAGCCCTGTTCACATTCAGAAATCATCCTGCTATGTGGCTCTTTACAGCAGCGTTGAGAAGGAGATGAAATCACGTCAAGGCACATTTGCTTAATGGTCCGCAATAAAAGAGCCCTCTTTATTTTAACCCTAGGACCAACCGACATGAAATCGCTTGCTCTTTGCTGCACTGACAAGGACTTTTTGCAGAGAGCGTACCCTCACTCTAGCTGTTGCTTTTGGACGTCGGGTTTAGCGTAATACCGAGAGAAAGGAGATGACTGAAATATTTAGATACACTAATAGCCTTATGTTGGAGGAATGTTAACTGCTGCATTTGAAATTCTGCTACTAAAGTCTTGCAAAGTTTAAAATCACACACATTCACACTGTCCTTCAAAATCGACCAGGAACTAGACTGTAATCAAGCGTAGCCCAACTATTGCTGTAATTGCTACATACTACAGTCTGTATTTTTTAAACATTTAGTTGAAAGTGTCTGCTAGCGTAACAAACCACAGTGTCATTTTATTATATCAGCGATATTATGGAATGTGTTTGTGCAATATAATTAATTTAGGGCTATCAGTGATTACAATCATCTCTTTTGAAGAGCACAAAACGAATGCACAGGATGTGGACTAGAATAGCGGAACCCAAATTAGAAATTGGTGCAGGCTGTTGACCTTTAGCAGGGTATTTATCAGTGAAAAGTAGCACTTCGATTAGACCAAATTCTAGAGAAGAGAAGTGCTTATTTAGAAAAGCCATTAAGTGCGGTTGAAAAGGGAAGGAGTGGATCTGTTTCCCATAGCTTGAATGTCTCCTTGGCTTCTAGTAGTTTTCAGTCATCTTATGGGATTTGTTTTATTATTTATCAAAGTTTACGTGCAATTAGACTTGTAAAAGTGAAATGATCTAATGACAGTTGTTTTTTCCTTTTTGTATTTCAGTATTATAAACTCTCAAACAAAGTATTTACACTAGTCATTGACATGTATTGGCCTTTGATCCCTAAGGCCCTTAATGTCATGGATCCATGAACCCTACATAACGGTTTGTCATATACTGTCTGTCCTTCTAATGTCATGAAAATCAAAATTACAACCTCAAAATCAGAAAGGGAAAAAAGAAATCGTCTAGCTTAGAGGCATCTATTTTTAAGACCATTAAGATTTGGAGTTCTGACATTTATTAACATGAGAAATTCAAAAAATGGAAAATTGACCCTGATTATTCTCTAGTCATTTTCTCATTACTGTAATACAGTATTTTGGTTGTTTCATGAAAAAATCAAATGGAGTAATTCAATTTATGGTAAAGGCAGAATAACAAACACTGATATAAAATAAACTGCTTTTTTCCTTCAATTACTTGTAATGAGGTGCCATTAAATTTTTACAGGTTTTTAAAATAATAAAAATGTATAGAATATACAGTACCAGTCAAAAGTTTGGAAACATTACTATTTTTAATGTTTTTGAAAGAAGTCTCTTATGCTCATCAAGCCTGCAGTAAAAAAAAAAAAAAAACTAATATGAAATATTATTACAATTTAAAATAATGGTTCTCTTTTTTAATATATTTTAAAATGTAATTTATTTTTGTGATGCAAAGCTGAATTTTCATCAGCAAGTACTCCAGTCTTTGGTGTCTTATAATCCTTCAGAAATCATTCTAATATGATGATTTGATACTCAGTTATTATCAATGATGGAAACAGTTGTGCTGTTTAATTTATTTTTTTGGAATACTTTTTTCAGGATTCATTGATGAGTAAAACGTTAACAGCATTTATTCATAAAAACAGCATTTATTCAAAATAAAAACATTTCTAACAATATAAATCGTTACCATCACCTTTTATCAATTTAACGCATCCTTGTTGAATTAAAGTACTAATTTCTTTAAAAAAAATAGTTATTGTTCCCAAACTTTTGAACGGTAGTGTATATTGTTACAAAAGATTTCTATTCTAAATAAATACAGTTCTTTTTAACTTTTTATTCATCAAATAATCCTGAAAAAAGTATCTCAGGTTATAAAAAAAATATTAAGCAGCACAACTGTTTCCAACATTGATCACAAATCATCATATTAGAATGATTTCTGAAGGATCATAAGACACCAAAGACTGGAGTACTTGCTGATGAAAATTCAGCTTTGCATCACAAAAATAAATGACATTTTAAAGTATATTAAAAAAGAGAACCATTATTTTAAATTGTAATAATATTTCATAATATTCCTAATATATATATATATATATATATATTTTTTTTTTTTTTACTGCAGGCTTGATGAGCATAAGAGACTTCTTTCAAAAACATTAAAAATGGTAACGTTTCCAAACTTTTGACTGGTACTGTATATTATAGAACTTAATGGTCTTAAAAAAAGTTTCTTTGATCAAAATATTTAATTTTTTTATTTTGGGGTGAAATAAGATGGATTTTGAGAGATTCACCCTAAAAGGAACCCAGTCAAATTCTCATCATGTTCATGACATTTCAGCCTGATTCTTCACCTGAATCCCGTCCACCATCAGCTGTGTAGTTCTTTACATATCCGTGTATTCCATCATTACATAACCAGATGCTAATGGGGTTTAAATTGGTGAAAGCGTATTACCGAAGCCAAACATAACCCTAAAATCAACCTCGACTGGCCATGATACTGAATTTGTGAGTGTGCTTTTACAAGAGAAGAAAAACAGTGACAGAACTGTTATCCACTTTACCCCTGACCGACTGTTTAACGTCTGTGTTTATTGTTTGACTGCGATGCTGTGCATATTGTTCTTAAGCTAAGCTCCATTGCCCAAATCTGCTTTGGCTCTCTGCATCCTTATCTTCCGGTTTTCTTTTTTATCGGTTGTTCGTCTCGTGTTTTTGTTTGGATACTGTTGAAGTGTTCACAAGCCTCATTCACCTAGCCTCAGTGTTTGTCATACAAAGAGCTTTCAGAGCTTTTATCTGGTCATTTGTGCACTTTGAAAAGAAGTCAGAAGCACAAGCGTTCATGTCGTTCATTAACTCAAGCAGGATCTCCCTCGAGTGAATGTCTGGCATCGATCCACCCTCGGTGTGAACTTTAATACCATACTGTGGTGTTCACCCTCCATCATGGTTTGTCTGGATAGGAGGAGGAGTGTCTGTTTTAAGTTGGAAATATTTTGTATGTATTGCCAATCTATTCGTGGTAGTGATGTGTTTGGATCTCTTGTTTGCCAAAGAGAGGAAGTCTAACTTTGCAACATTTAAGACGGCCGGGTAATTGGCGTAAAGTAAGTCTGAAGGATCGGACTGAACTGAAAGCTTCAAGAGAGCGCAAGAGAATATTAGCTGAACAGGTGATGAGTTCTCTCTCTCTCTCTCTCTCTCTCTCTCTTCCTCTTTTTCTCAAAAAAGAAAAAGTAAAAACATTGCTCCTTTGATTTTGTGTTTGTGTTGTGTGAAAGTTTTAACTGTTTAAAGACAACTCAGTTTTCGTAAAACAAAAGAAGAAAAAAGAACTTAAAACAAGTGGAGACGCGCGTATCTGCCAGAGAGATTACTGTATCAAGGAAGATTTGAGAAGCCTTGTTACATTTATGGGAGAAAACTGCCAACAAGTTCTGGTATTTGGAGCCTATTTTATTCATTGTTGGTGTGTTGTTGTGCTTATTGTAAATATATGTGTTTTCGATTGTCCTTTTTTCCTCTGGAGTGGTGAGGGATCAAGGCAAGGGCTCGGGTTCACCTGCGAAAGAAAAGAGGGAGATGAATACAGAGTATTTTGTTATTGTCCAATCCAAGGGTGACACAGTATGTATATATCTATATTGTATATATGTGATGAAAATGCGTTGGCTTTTTGTGTGACACTACCTTTTACCTGTACTATGGTTCAACATTCAGTGTTTCAGTGTTTATATTCTATTTTAATCTTTGTTTTCTGTTTGATTTTGTCCTGGTCATTACTTGTATTTGTTGTTTCCTTTATTTTCCCCTTTTTGTCCTTTTTGTTATTGCACGGTTTATTACTTTTGCTGTCCAATAAGATGACACGGCTTCTCTTTGTATTGGTTTTAGTGCTGTAAAATAACTGAAGTGTCATTAGGATTGTCAATACCACCCCTTCCCCGATATGCATGAATGGCACTTAAAGAAATAAAATATGTTAACTTCACTGTGCAATCCTTGCTGCTTTGTGATATTTATTTCATATAGATAGATAGATAGATAGATAGATAGATAGATAGATAGATAGATAGATAGATAGATAGATAGATATCACAAATTGACACGATAACAGCAAAATCATCCATTCAATTAAATTAAGGCATTTTGAAGGCTTCTTTGCAAGTACATATATGCCAAATCCAAACCAGATGTACTTGCGGTTTGGGATGATTTTGCTTTGTTTGTTTTTGAGCTCAAATATATGTGTATACAGTATATATACTTTTTTACACTTCTGACAGAAAATTGGTTAATCGCGCTATCCAGCGGTCCAATATTTATTAACATTCACTGTCATCCATGACAACACTGTATATGTGTCCTCTCTTCCGTGTAACAAATATTCATATACAAACACATACATTAATAAGTTGTATTCTGCAGTAGTATAATAATAGAACTCATAAAACCTATATAATAATAATAATGAAACTAAACATTTGGGTAGCCTACATAAAATGATTTCATAATTATGTCAGTAATAATAATAACAGGAATGATAATACTATTGTTTCTACTACCATCATCATTACCAGTAATAATAATAGAGATTATAATTAAGTATTCATAATATAACATTAATAATATATACAGAAATTTCAATATTTTCATTATATGTGCAGGGATTAAAGTTCTCCGTCGCTACGACGGATTTCCGTTAATTGCAGCAAGTCTATGACGGATTTCCGTCAATTGCAGGGTTCCAGTCTGTCCTTAAAGTCTTAAATTCACTTTTCATAATTTTAAGGCCGTAAATAGGCTTTCATTTCTCAAATAGTGTAATAAATGTCTTAATTTTAGTTTGAATAGGAAAGACGAAGTGTATTCACCCTGCTGAGGGGGATGTGATCAAAGCCTGGAGTGGAGCAAAAGCACGTTCCTCTCTCCACACTAAGCACTCTGTAATCACTCCGCTCATGATCCACTCCGGGTTTTCAATTACAGCTCACGGAAAGTGCATGTCAGGCTACAGCTGAGCGCTGAGGTAGATATTTCAGTTACCATGGACACACTTATAATGCAGGTAGGGCGATATATTTTTGAAATGCGATATGGAATTAGACCATATCGCACATATCGATATAGTTCAAATTTGCGCTGTAATCCTTGCTCCCCGCGCCCCCGCTCCTCCTATTCCACTCTGCGCGCGTGTTTAGAGCATGTTATGAGAGGCGAATCATGACTAACGTTACTTCAGAAAACCCAGCACAATAGGAACTACCAGGCAGTGACATAAGTGTACGCTGAATTAGTTTTTCACCTCAGAAAAACGGACTGTCTTGTCCTGTCAGCCGTTATCCTGTTCTCGCAGCGCACACTCAATTGCACGCGCAAATGCGGCGGCGCGCGCTGTATCGCCTCACTGATCAAGTGCAAAAGAAACTACGAGCATGCAACGCCGTTACGTTGTAAATTACACGAAATAAAATAAATGCAGGTATGATTTTCATTCTATTCACCAGGAGCAGTTTCCATGTTTCATTAACAGTTATTGTTAATATTGTGTCACCATGGTAACTGTCGTTTCCATATTAACCCCGAAATGCCACTATTTTTCTTTGTGTTATTTTTAATATTTTTAAATGACTGTAGTGGCTCATACCAACATTGTATTAACAAAAACTAGTTTGGGACTGCTATTTAATAGCTTTAGCATAGGCCTAATGTTTATTCATTAGTACTAGTCTTTACTATTAGTCATATTCTTACAATTTATGTTAAGTAAAGGGGAAAAGTACTTGTGTGTGTTAATTTGTTATAATTTGCATATATATATATATATATATATATATATATATATATATATATATATATATATAGGCAAATTATAACACGTTTACACAAAATTTGTTAACACACACAAGTACTTTTCCCCTAATAAATATATATTACTTATTGCGCCTACTGGCAATATTAAAGCGGTTTAAAACGTCTCCCCTTAAAACGCTATTGGTCTCGACTATTTAAAAAGTTAAAGGAATATGACTTGGCCTAAAAAAAAATTCAGTCAGAAGAATTTTTTTCACTTTAATCCCTGTATGTGTATAAACATATTATACATATTCAGATACACATTTTCATTTCCCTCGTTCCCCTATACGCAGGTTGTTTTTTGACTGTTGCTCCCACGTCTTTTCCAACATCTCGTGCATGACACAGTGTTCTAAAATATGGAGGACCAAAACTGCAGAAATAGATAAATGAATGTTACAATTGGAAAACAAATAAAGGAATTAACGTCCTAATAAGACAAATATATATAATCCTGACTTTATTTTTGTATTATGGTTTTTCCTTTTTTGTATTTATTTTTGCATTTCTTTTTGTTCTTTTTAGCTTTATTTATTCTTTCATTTGTTTTTATATTTATTTATAAATGCATAAATTAAAGCTACAATATGTCATTTATTTCGCCGCCAGGGGTCGCTAATCGCTTACAATAACAAAGGCGTAGGTTGATGAAGCATAAGCGGAATAATGGAACTTGCCGTCATGCCGAAGGGTCTAATAATGTTTATGGATTGAATACACTGATGTTTTTAACTGGACTGTGGAATGAAGCAGAGCGCGATTGCTAATAAGAGACCGAAATCAGCGTCACAAGCGAGTCCCACAGATATAAAGGAACGAGGACATTTCATTCTACCGAACTACCTGCAAGTGCTGAATTCCTACTCACACAGGTCAGTTTATTTGACGAATTAAACTTGTGAGGTAACGCAGCGCTGTTTCACTTAGTCTACACTATCACACTAAACTGCATTTGAGTGTGTTGAAAGTTATAATGTTATTCTATGAGTTTATCTGTATGAGACTAGCAGTTAGCTAGATCCACTTAAGAATTACATTCTGATCATATTCTAACATTTCATCATGTTGAGCTATGACGTAACGCAGTTGTCCACGTCTGTCGCCATGGTTACTATGGCAGTACGAGCGGAAACCAGGGATAACGCGGATATTACGTCATTGACAGGCGACAAGTGGGACAGGGCAACAGGGACGAGCCATTATTTAAAATTGGAATTTCTCTGAAATTAAAAATCTTTGGGAACTTTTGGGATATTGTAAGTACACAACTGCAGGAAATATATCACTGTGCAAGTGATTTTTGGATATTTTATTACAAAAATCTTACATATTGTAGCTTTAATCTGGAAATATATATATATAAATACATGTGGGAATTAGTAAATATAAATGAATGCATAAATATAAGAATAACTGAAAGAATAAATAAATAAATGGAAAAATAAATGCAGAACATAAAAAAGTGTGTTCTGTGTGAATGGCCCCTTACACCATTGTGTGTGATCTAGCGTCATAGTAATCGATTTTAGTGAAAATATGTTTTGTATGCTGTAATGGACCATAGTTTTTCTTTAATTTAATATATAGGTACAATTATTTAAAAAAATCAAATCAAAATTGAATGTCCACATATCTATTCATATCATGAGTAACCATGCATGTAATACACAGGACAAAGCATTCAGTGCCTTATCCCAGATGTCCACATGCTAGGCCTATATCATGATACATGAAAGCAACTGACCTTAATGTGAACTTTTAAGGTTGCACTCTCACATTAACCTTAAAATCTAATTCATTTTTCATCAAAGTATTCTGTAAACTCAGACTTGTATGGTGCACATGCAGCTGTCACAATAGGTTATAACAATAAGCTTGTTAACTAGCCTGTTTTTGCTCAGCGGATCTAGGTTAGCCATCTTGCTTTTTCAGTGAAAACCTGTTTCTGATGGCAAGACAGCCGTTGACTGGATATTCTTGGCTTTGAGAAGCTTTTGCAACACTCAAGATGCTGTAGCGTTTGAAGCACCCTACAAGTTTGCATTTCCTCACACTTGTGTATTTGGTGCACTCACCACGGTGCTTTGAAATCGCTTAAGCCTTTGTAATCCCACTTTCCTCCTGAAGAGCACACACAGTCCCTTGGTACTTTACCGACCTATTTTGAATTTGACGATCTGGTGCTGTCACTGACTTGGTGGTCTATTTCTAGTATCTGAAGCTTAGTTATGTTCAAAACCACATTATAACTCAAATTCACACACACGTCGACCCCGGTAAACGTGATTTCGCCAAGTACAACATGTTCCTGGATCACCATCGTTGTTGATCCTGGAACAACATTCCAGTAAACCAATCAGATTTGAGGGAAAAATGTAGGGTTAGTTGCTTCTACATCAGTGTTATTCACCTATCATTTCCCTCTGATTTTAGAGGTAAGTTATGGGTGGTTAGGTTTAGGTTTAGGGCTAGGGATAGGGTTAAGACAAAATTTTCTGACAGGAAAGTTGTTCTGGGACCAACAAAATACGTTGATTAAGGAACATGTCTTACTTGGCAAAATCACGGTGACCCATCGACCCCATCGGATCAATATATCTTTCTCTTTGTGCTGTGGGAATCCTATAAAAAAAACTCTTTCTCTGCCACGAATATATAAAATGTATGAGAATGTGAACTTTGGGTAAGACTTTGGAGGTTCTATCAGGACAGCAATGATCAGATCTAGATTGCTGCAAAAGAAGACATTACTATGAACTAAACTTCACCTCAATGTTGCTTCAACAAGTAAGTGTGAAATGTTGCATTTTGTCTTCCTCCTGCTTCAGATATTTATTTTGCTGAAATCAATTGCGTCCAGGTGACCTTTAGATTGTGGTTATGAAATTACATTTACATATATTCATTTAGCAGACGTTTTATCCAAAGCGACTTACAAATGAGAACAATAGAGGCAGTTAAACTAACAGTAGGACAACAATATGCAAGTGCTATGACCATTCTCAGTTTAGTCTAACGCAGTAGGCTACGTTATTATTATTATTTATTTTTAAAAATATATAGAATAGAAGAGAAAGTGTTAGTATTACTGGATCAAGTGTTGTCAAAAAAGGATAAATTATTTGACAAATATATTTTTTAGCTTTACTTGAACAATGGAAGACATCGCCTACTGCAGAATGTCTGAATGGATGATGATCGTCAAATTGTACTTGTTTCCAACCAAGTAAATATGTTTTTCTGTTTGAACTAACATCAAATTATATTTGTAGCCATTCGACAGAAACCTTACATGAACTTTAGAAATAGTCATTTTTAAAGCTGCAGTCCGTAACTTTTTGCGCTCTAGCGGTTGAACAGAACTGCGTGCGTCTTGCGGAAGAACATTGTAACCGGAGCTACTTCTCTCTGTTTATGACGAGTCACACAGTTACTTGGCTACTCCGCAGTGGTAGGATAAGATAAGACAGGACAAACACAAAAAAGTTATGGTTATATAAAAGGACTGCAGCTTTAATTTGTAAATTCAGCCATGGTTAGTGTGTTATTAATACTGTAGATGTTTTAACCACAATATGTACAGTCTAAAAGTTACCATTAGGCCGTGTGTCCACCAAAGCGTTTTTACTCGCGGCTGGCGTGTTTTTTCAATTATTTTCAATGGGAGCGCCGCGTTTTTAAAATGCCATGAGTGCAGCGAGGCGCTGAGTGTTTTTTTCACGCTGAAGCGCAGAGCGCTCGGCGTTTTTTACAGGTCGCCGAGAGTTGAAGAATGTTCAACTTTGGGTAAAACGCAGCGCTCATCACTGTCACTTTTTACCCAACCATCCAATCACAGTGGAGGAGAGGCGGGACTAATACCACACCGACCAACCGCCACATTCTGCTTGTACAACGTCAACACATGACAACAACAAGCATAATAACGGAACAAAATCATTTAAAACAAGAGCCAGAGAAAATACATTATATTGTATCGACATTATGTAGAATCAACACAGAAACAAAATATGTGTGAAATGAGATACTAGTAACACTTTCGCGGATATTCCGTATCATAACGAGCAACTTGTCTCAACTGAAAAAAACGCAACGCTGCCAAGACGCTCTCAAACGCCCACAGCTAGGCGTTTTCAGCAGAGCGCCTAGCGTTTTCAGCTGGCTAAAAACGCTTTGGTGGACACACGGCCTAGGGCCTGTTCACATGTCGCGTCTTTTGCACGCTCAAGTTCGTTATTTCAAATGTAGGCACGTGGTATGCACGCTCATAATGGAAGCAACGCGGTCGCGGTGCGACTCGCTCGTTTTTTCCAAGTGCATCCGCGCCGCATCGAGGTAAAAACATCTCAACTTTTCAGAATGCCACAAGCGCACCGTAGGTCACGTGACAACTGTAACGGAAAGCGCAGCTGATGGTTGCTTAGCAACGACAGAAGCCTCCGGAGCGCAACCGCCCTAGCGCTTTGGAAAAAGGAGAACGCGGCGCACCTAGCGTTTTCTACGCGTTTTTAGGCGCGATATGTGACCTGCGCCTTATTTAGGAATCCATGGGATCAGGAATTTTGTGGATTTTGAAATGCCGCATTGACCAACAGAATGCTGTTAGTGACTGTGAGATGTGCTTCATAGACAGTTGACCTTTTTTTTTTTTTTTGTCAGTGAAATTTCGCTAATGTGACCACACTTTGATATGATACAATGCTATTTTAATCTAATAGACTTCTTTACGAATAGCATATACAATTTCATATTGCATCTCTTCCATTTTGCAAATGATGTAGTAGCCTAACATTGTAAGTAGCATTAAAGCTACTGTATGTTTGCCTGCAAAAGAACAACATAAAAGTCATTTTTGGACACAGAAATGTATCTTTACATTGTGTTTAATGTGGGATTTTGCTGCATAGTGTCTGTAAAATATTCCCTCTGTGCAGCTTTTCTGACAGGATATCAAAACTCCTCATGTGGTTATAAATAACATGTGACTTTTGTGCTCCTCCTCTTTTCCTGGTGTGCCAGTATGATCACAAATTATGAACAGTATGGTATGTCCTGTGATGAACAGGGTGTTAAAGAAAAACTTGGTTCTCCAAAGTTCTCCATAAGAAGAAACCACGCCAAATCAAATTTCTCCATCTTCTGAAACAAAAGATGTTCAAGGTGATTCTAAGGAACCTTTGTAGAAGAGCCCAGAAGAACAATTTCATGCAATTCAGTGGAGCCCAGGATGCCACAAACTTTCTTTGTTTGCAGTGTAATATTTTCTGCGCAGTTTCAACACTGCCATTGTTTAGGAAGGGTTAGATGAGGTCTCGTTCTGAACGCTGCATTCTTCTCTCCATAATGATTCAGCAGGCAGAGCCATATCAAGAAATATTCTGCTGAATCTGGTCAGTATGTAGGATCATACTCTCCATCTTCAATAATAGCATGATGATACAACATACCATATTGTTAACAAAGTGATAGTGTCAGATAGAAGTACAGGTTCATATCTGTACTTATTTGTATTGTTTCTATGTCGTTTATTTGTCCTTTATTGTAAAGCGACCTCAAGTTTCCTGAAAGGCGCTATATAAAATAAACGTATTATTATATCAATTCATTACATGTAATGCATCTTGTTTTTTTTTAAATAAGATATTGTAGAGAATGGTTTTCTTATCCCAAGTTTAATAACTATTTAAATCCTCTCTTTCATGTAGTGGAATAAATATGGTTAAATTACAAAGTATGTCAATAAACGCAGACATGTTACCTTCTCCGGGGACATACAAACGCGTGTGTCTAGCACATGTTGCTCAGAGGTTATTGGGTCAAGCAGAGAAACTATGTCCATATGTGGAACATGCATTACTTTGAGAGGCATATGTCTCACTCTCTCATAACACATGATATTTATGTGGGGAAATGCTGGGCCTGGATTTATTTGGGATGAGGACTGTAAGCATCTGGACCAGAGACAGAAGGTCATCACAGCTCTCTCTGAGAACAGAGGAAGGGCTCTGCATATTTATCGGTCAGAGTGATGAATTATCCTAAAATATTTGAATTCTGTTTTTATGACTGAATACACGTTTAAAGCAAACTGATTATTTTCTCTACATGCTTAATGTATTTTTAGATCTGACTAGAAGAGATTTAATCTAAGGACTGAGATCAAGAGTTCCTCCTAGTGGCCGAAATTACTACAAACCTTCAGAAGAATAATTTGGGAGGAAAAGGATTCTGATTAGGGAAATTGTAATTTTGAATTTAGTGCATGGTTTAGTGCTTCGTTCTTCATCATTTATTCATCACGTTACAACTGTAAGCCCTTTATTTGATCTCTTCATGGCATTGTCCATTTAAAATACTACTTGTCATGTTGCAGTTTTTAATCCTTTTGTTAATTATTATATCCAATATATGTTTAAAGAGAGATGATGAAATCTCATGTCCTGTGCAATTTCTGCATTATAAACAGAATATTTACTTATTTTAAAAGGTCTATATAGAAGTTCAGTCGAATGAAAGAGCAAAACAATGTTATTAGCAATATTTGCAATTATGTTTATCATCTGATGGTTAATTTTCATAGACCTTTGTTGACATTTCCTGCAAAATGGGCATGCATCAACTATTTTATTACATAGGCTATAGATAAGAAAATGTTTCCCTAATTTTAAGGAGGTTGTCACAAGGTTTTTTTTTTTTTTTAATTAGTGTTAATCTTTAAATTTGTCCCAATATGTGATTTCCCCCACTCTTATTTAAGACCCTTAAAAAAAATTGCTATAGTTGTTATAGTTGATAAATAAGTGAACACAATAAAATGGCACACAATGGCATAGATTAAGTGTAGCCACCAACTACAACAAACATATAATAGATTTTAACTGAAAGAATAAACTGTGCTCTCTGGTCAAATTGTCACACATGTTTCATTGTCATTATTTACAATTATTTATTAATTGTAGGCCAAAACAATTGGGTCATGTAATGTTGTTTTAAGAATGTCTCTTTTTTTCTTGGGCAATAAATGTACAAATATTCAGTAGCTTTTGTTGTAGCTAAGACTTTACACAGAAACTGACACAAAATAAACAAACCTTGAGAAATATTCACTGGAGAAAAAAAACTATGCATAGTGTAAAATGAAACACATTAGTTAAACCATACTATCCAGGCACATTTCGAATACTGAAGAAGCTGATTTGTGATGGTCCAGGTTTCGCCAGCTTTACTTTCACCAATGGCCCACCGTGATGGTTGTGTGTGTGCCTCTCCCAATTCTGCGACCCGACCGACCAGTTACATTGGGAAGCTCTATAAGCTCTAGTCTCCATCCGCCATTTTCAGCACATTGGAAAGCAGGTAGACCAAACTACACAGTGCCGGTAAAAAACAACAACAGGTAAGTGTTCAAGAACACCATGCTCACGTTTTTATTTCAACCAAGCCTTTGCAACGCTGCACTGAACGTCTGGGAAAGCAGGAGGACACCTTGCTCGGAGTGAGTTGCATCGGGTTTGTGCACTTCTGAGTGCTCGGATTGATGATAACAATGAAATGTGTTTGTCCTGGCAGTCCTCAAAGCAACTCTAGTGCTCTGTTGCAACGTTTAAGAGAACTTTTTCTCTCATAGAAGATTCCTCAAACGAAAATGTGACCATTAAGAGTTTTAAAGCGCGATGTGTGTTTGTTTGCCTGAAAGTCGGGATACACAACCTGAACAGCTTTGCACGTTTCACGATTTAACATCATCTGGTTTGCATGACAATATTTTAAGCACGAGGATACACTTTCAGTCTGATTTGCATACAACCCGCAGTTGTTTTGCGATGTATTTTATTTAAGTTTATTATAATCATGTTGTGCGCATTTAAGTATTGTGTGTCTGTGCATCACAATCCACCTACAAATATCGTGCAAGTTATTGCTGGTGTTTCTTTTAAGAATTTGGAAACTTTTTCGCTGTTGGTTCAACCATCTTCTGCTTTGGGTGCTGAAACGCCTTCTTTCTTTGTCCCACCGCCACCGTCTGTTATTAACAAAGATGACACCACAATGAAATGCATCTCATTCATCTCCTGGTTTTGTTCATGCTCATTCCTCGCAATCTTTTTCGGATTCTTGCATGTAGTTTCGAGAAAATCTGTTAAAATACAATAAACAGTTGTAAGACAGTGGTGTACAGATGCAATTCATTGGTAATACTGGGGTGAACTTAAAGATGCACTCAGCAATTTTTGCTAATCAAAAAAGTTGTGAAAATTAACAACACTTTTGAGAAATATCATTAAATTTTAACTGTATATATGGTAAGATTTTTAATGTTTTAAAATAAGTCTCTTATGCTCACCAAGGCTTCATTTATTTGATCCAAAATACAGCAAAAACAGTAATATTTTGTGAAATATTTTTACAATTTAAAATAACTTCTGTTTTCTATTTGAATATTTTAAAATGTAATTTATTCCTGTGATCAAAGCTGAATTTTCAGCATCATTACTCCAGTTTTCAGTGTCACATGATCCTTCAGAAATCATTCTAATATGCCGATTTCTCAAGAAACATTTATTATTATTATCAATGTTGAAAGCAGTTGTGTACAATTTCTTTTCAGGATTCTTTGATGAATAGAAAGTTCTTTGATCAAAAGAACAACATTTATCTGAAATTAAACATAATAAATGTCTATACTGTCAATTTTGTTCAATTGAATGCATCCTTGCTGAATAAAATTACTAATTTCTTAAAAAAAAAAGCCAAACAACTCTTACTGACCCCAAACTTTTGAACGGTAGTGATAATGTTAAAAAAGCTTTCTATTTCAGATAATGAAATTAATGTGTGTGTGTGTGTGTGTGTGTATATATATATATATATATATATATTACACACATGCACACACTCAATGCTCAATGCAAAAGCATAAATGTAAAGGTACTAAACAAACAATATAACAACCAACTCAATATACAATGTGTTCCAGCACAAAATAACTACGTAGACAAAAACTTTGAGATTAAATCCAATACATGTCCACTATATAGATGAGTAGGTGCGTTCACGCCATGTTGGAATTACATTAATTACAAGATTCTGACTTGTAAAAATCTTTCACGTCCTCATAATTACAACTTGTAAACCCTGAATTTTCCCCAAGTTCCGACTTGTACCACGTGACTGCTGCAGATTCGCTTGTGCATTGATAGTGCTGCTAGAATTCTCAGCAATCCTTCTCAGAGTCTTGATGACGTCACGTGAACAGTTTGAGTAGAACGTCACGGGTTGTCATCTTGTAATTACGACATGCTGTGGATGCAGCTAGTGTACATAATCCTAAAGGATTATTAGGAACACCATACTAATACTGTGTTTGACCCCCTTTCACCTTCAGAACTGCCTTAATTCTACGTGGCATTGATTCAACAAGGTGCTGAAAGCATTCTTTAGAAATGTTGGCCCATATTGATATGATAGCATCTTGCAGTTGATGGAGATTTGTGGGATGCACATCCAGGGCACGAAGCTCCCGTTCCACCACATCCCAAAGATGCTCTATTGGGTTGAGATCTGGTGACTGTGGGGGCCATTTTAGTACAGTGAACTCATTGTCATGTTCAAGAAACCAATTTGAAATGATTCGAGCTTTGTGACATGGTGCATTATCCTGCTGGAAGTAGCCATCAGAGGATGGGTACATGGTGGTCATAAAGGGATGGACATGGTCAGAAACAATGCTCAGGTAGGCCGTGGCATTTAAACGATGCCCAATTGGCACTAAGGGGCCTAAAGTGTGCCAAGAAAACATCCCCCACAGCATTACACCACCACCACCAGCCTGCACAGTGGTAACAAGGCATGATGGATCCATGTTCTCATTCTGTTTACGCCAAATTCTGACTCTACCATCTGAATGTCTCAACAGAAATCTAGACTCATCAGACCAGGCAAAATTTTTCCAGTCTTCAACTGTCCAATTTTGGTGAGCTCGTGCAAATTGTAGCCTCTTTTTCCTATTTGTAGTGGAGATGAGTGGTACCCGGTGGGGTCTTCTGTTGTTGCCCATCCGCCTCAAGCGTGTTGTGGCTTCACAAATGCTTTGCTGCTTACCTCGGTTGTAACGAGTGGTTATTTCAGTCAAAGTTGCTCTTCTATCAGCTTGAATCAGTCGGCCCATTCTCCTCTGACCTCTAGCATCAACAAGGCATTTTCGCCCACAGGACTGCCGCATACTGGATGTTTTTCCCTTTTCACACCATTCTTTGTAAACCTTAGAAATGGTTGTGTGTGAAAATCCCAGTAACTGAGCAGATTGTGATATACTCAGACCGGCCCGTCTGGCACCAACAACCATGCCACGCTCAAAATTGCTTAAATCACCTTTCTTTCCAATTCTGACATTCAGTTTGGAGTTCAGGAGATTGTCTTGACCAGGACCACACCCCTAAATGCATTGAAGCAACTGCCATGTGATTGGTTGATTAGATAATTGCATTAATGAGAAATTGAACAGGTGTTCCTAATAATCCTTTAGGTGAGTGTATATGGGTATGTGTTGTATAAAAACATAAATTAAAAGGAACAAAACAGCTTTGGTGTAAGCGGCAGCAGTTAGTAAACAAACCTCATGCATCCAGACCAATAGGTGTCGGTATAGTGTTCAAAACCACTGGTAATATTGGGACAAAAAAGAACCAGCTTATGAGCAAGCGGGAAGGAAGTCGACCGGAAGTTGAAGTCGGCCGGGTGCCGCCATCTTGAGCGGAACTTCACTTGCGTTAGCAATCCCATTGACTTCCATTCATTTTGGCGTCACTTTGACAGCGAATAACTTTATATCTGAGGCGTTTGAAGACTCCATTTGTCCATTTTTTATTTCTAAAGAAACACGACAATGTATAAAATGCTCCATTACCTTGTAGCTTATGTTATGGCCCCGTAGAAGCAGTTTTTGTAAAAGTAGGCTAACGATTGCGTCATAACCACGCGACTCTCTGTCGCACAGTAGAGAGATTACTGTATGGACGGGAGGAGAAGCTCTCGGGCAATCGGGGAGACGTGGAGGCAAAATGACAATATAATTAATCAGAATACCTAGCAAAAGTTTCTCCTGCTCCAAGCTCATGGACAGCTCCTACTCACACTCTCCGTCTCTGCGAGATTCGGAAGGGAATGATTCAGATTTCTCTTGGCACAGCTACTAGAAGATAGACGGGTTGCTCACGTGGTCCGTGTAACGCTTTGCTCGGTTTGAGTCTGCGCGTCAGGAAAGGAAGTGCTAAGAAATCGCTGAAAACGGGCTTCACTTGTCTCAATTGAGTTCCAATGGGGTCGCTGTGTCCATTTCTTTTACTGTCTATGCTTATGAGCTTAACTTTAGAATGATCGAGTGCACCTTTTTAAGGCTTTAATCGAGGAATAAAATACTGGTGCCAAAAGGAATATAAAGTTGGTAGTTATTAAAGTTATTCCACACATTTATGAGACTATGACTTCAGAGGAGGTCACTGCTGCAGACTAATAATTTTTTGCTGACAGACAAAAGAATGAATCCTTAATGACTGCGGAATACTTGAGCACAAAGACTATTACTGACCAGGAGAAAGGATCTTTCTGTGGCTGTGTGACCACACGTAGGCTTCTGCAAATTAGAAATCACATCTATTTTTATTCACTATACTGAGATTTGAGTGTAATGATGTCATGAATTATTTCTGCAAGCATCCATCTTGTCAAATTAGAGGGGGGAGTTTGAATCGGGTGTTTCAATTTGATTCCAGCGGCTTGTTTTATCACACTTTCTGTTGTGTACTCATGCTCCCACCCATGTGAAAGTAAAAGGCAGTGGAAGCCGAGAATCTGTCTCCGACCTCCACACTTACGTAACAGCGTCGCATCAGAGAGGCCCCTTGTGTGTCATGCTGTTTTCTCAATTTCCCCTTATTCTCTGTAGCTGTCATCCAAACCTGATGACAGTGTTCTACTTACCGTCCTGTCAGCTCTCGTTATTGCCCTGTTCTTATGCTACAAGAAGAATTCTCTGCAGACCCACAAAAAAATGGATCATCATTTGTCTGAAACTATGCCTGACTGAATAATGTTTTTTTGTGTGTGTGTGCGTCTCAGGTGAGGCTGGGTTAATTACACACAGACTGTAATGCTGGCGTGGCCCCTGGTAATATATACTGTTTAAAGTCTAACCACACCTGGTAGATCACCACCATTTGGTGTGAAATACACCTTGGGGGTGACTCACTTGAGAGATGATCTCAGATGTTAGAAGAGCAGCTTGATTATTTGTTGAATTATGAATTATGCTGAACATATTATATACACTTTCATTCATTTCTTATATTTTTGAAAGAAGTCTCATGCTCAACAAGGCTGCAGTTATTTGCTTAAAAATACAAAACAGCAATACTGTGAAATTATTGCAATTTAAAATAAACTTTTGTATTTTAATTTATTCCTGTAATATCAAATCGAAAGATGATTCTTTGATAAATATAATGTTTGAAATTACAGCATTTATTTGAAAATCTTTACTGTCAGTTCTGATCAATTTAATGCATCCTTGCTGAAAAATGTATTTCCAAAGGAAAAAAAAAATCATTATGACCCTAAACTTTTGCATGGTAGTGTAAATAAAAGAAAAGCAAATATCAGAGACTTTGAGTTTAGTGCGGTTTTTAAAGCATGTCTATTCATGCTTTCAGCTTTGGGATTGCTCCAAAACAAGTCCCATCCTGCTTCATAAACATAGAGGATTATTTCGTTCTACATGGTTAAAATAACCAATTCTATTTTCTGTTTTACAGAATCCATGAAATAAGAAAAGTCTTTGGAGTCTCAAATTCAATCGAGCGTTAAATCCTTGCCGCAGGTATGGCGAAACAACAATTTTTTTCTGATATTGTAGAAATGCTTTTCCTCTCAGAAAATTCATACTTTTGCTTTAAAAGCAAGTAACATGAGTATTGGTTATGGTGATATGCAGTTAAGGAACATATTGTAAAATTTAACCCCCACCCCTTTTTTGTTTTTTTTAGGCTGTAATGGCTTTGCCTCAAGGAGCATATGAAACCTTGGATGACATCCCAGCCCATGTGTGGAAAGGGCTACCAAACAGCATGAAGCTGAGACCGTCAGCTGTTAACCCAAATCGCATTGGTGAGTAACAGCGTGGCTGAGTACTTGTAAATGATGCTGTTGATGAGAAATCATGTTCATTTTTGCAGTATTTTATTTTAACTCTGCTTGCTGAAAGACTATGAGATGTCCCAAATATTTGACTTTGAAACACTTTGAAATATTTACAAAGTTTGCCTGTTTTCCTCTACAACCATCACTTTTGACAGTTGCCTTATGGTTTAGTCAGCATTTTGAACCAAAGGAATTGAGAATGTTAAACAATTGAGTTGCAAACAACGTAACTGCAGTCTTGTTTTGTTCTACGTTTGAAATGCGCAGTATGCTGTGATGCTGCCCTAGAAATACACAGATAAATGTTTAATATCGAATGTTCCAGAAAATGGCTCTGTGAGAGAGTCTCTGGAGATCTTAAAGTTGCTCATTCTGAATGAGGATTCATGCTGAAAAATCCATCAAATAAGTACGAATGGCGAAGGAAATAAAATTCCCAGTGTTTGCTCACATGGGATTTCTCGTGACATGCTGTCCACGTCTCTCTACAGGTGTATGGGCGTCTAGATTAATACCTAAAGGCAAAAGGTTTGGACCATTTGTAGGAGAACGAAAGAAGAGATCTCAAGTGACAAGCAATGTTTACATGTGGGAGGTATGTATTAGGTATCCCATTGAGAAAGTCTGAAGTCTGAATACACTGATCAACACAAAGCATATTTGGACCAATATACAGTACCATTCAAAAGTTTGGGGTCAGTAAGATTTTTTTATGTTTTTGAAAGAGGTCTCTTATGCTCACCAAGGCTGCATTTATTTGATCAAAAATACAGTAAAAACAGAAGTTTGCCGTTTTAAAAAAAAACTGTTGAATTGTCAGTCTTCAGTGTCACATGATCCTTCAGAAATCAATTTAATCTGATGATTTAGTGCTCAAGAAACTTTTCTTCTTATCAATGTTAAAAAGTTTTTTTTTGGAAACTCTAATAATCTTTTTATGATGAATAGATAAATATAAAGTTAAAAAGACTTTGTTACATTATAAATGTCTTTACTGACACAATTTTGATCAATTTAATGCATCTTTGCTGAAAAAACAAACAAACAATTTACTGACCCCAAATTTCTGAGTGGTAGTGTAGGTTTAAGTGGTGGATCTTAATTAAATACATATTGTTCCACTATCATTAGGTATATTTTCCAGCCTGGGGGTGGATGTGTGTAGATGCCACAGATCCAATGAAAGGAAACTGGTTGCGGTATGTGAACTGGGCACGCTCTTCTCAAGAGCAAAACCTCTTTCCACTGGAAATCAACCGAGCTATTTACTACAAAGTGTTAAGGGTAAGAGCTGATGAACTGGTTTGATTTTCACCATGTTGATTTCCACCAATTAACGTAAAAAGATTAAGCCTGGAGAAGATGCATACAGCGGTGCAGTACACTAGTAAAGGGGTTTTCAAACTTTTTTTTTAATGCTAAAGATCCCCAAAATATGATTCCCTTGGAAGAGAAACTCTGCTTAAATTATTAGCAGCTAATAATACCATTCTAAAATTTGGGGTCAATATGAGACTTGTAACAAATTTATTCAGGAAGCATTAAATTTCACATTAAAAAGGTGACAGTAAAGACTTTTACATAACAAAAGATTTGTGTTTCAGTGCTGTTCTTTTAAACTTTTGTATTCATCAAAGAATCGTGAAAAAAGGTGTCATGGTTTTCACAAAAATATTAAGCTGCACAACTGTTTTCAACTTTGATCATAAGTCTTAATAATAAAATCTTGAGCAGCAAATCAACATATTAGAATGATTTCTGATGGATCATGTGACACTGAAGACTGAAGTAATGATGCTGAAAATTCAGCTTTGCCATAAAAGGAATAAAATATATTTTAAAATAAATTAAAATAAGTTTTTTTTTAAACTGCAAAGCAAACTACTGTTTTTACTGTATTTTTGGTTAAATAAATGCAGACTTGGTGAGCATAAGAGACCTTTCTCTAAAACATTTTTTTTAAAAATCTTACTGGCCAAACTTGAACAGTAGGGTTTGTATTTTCATGTATAAGACAATATGTTGTAAATGTAAACAAAATGTAAAAGCATTTCTTAATTCGCTAGTATTAACTTAATGACATAGTTTTTATACCACTATTAATGTTAGATGTATAACGCTAAGATAACTGTATTCAGTTGCATTACTTATGTGGTTCTTTTCACAGTAATTAAATATTGTAAAATATGAATGAGAATGTTGCAAAAAACTCATAGTGAGCAAGCAAAAGGAAACGGCAACAAAGAGAAACCATGTAGTTTCTCTTACAACACAAATACAAACTGGTCTTGAAAGCATGTCCCAGGACAGTTTGAAAACCCCTACACTAGTAGATGCACTCAATGATATTAGACATGGACTATAAATAAAACAAAACTCCAATTTTGATTTCATAGCGTGGCATGGATATTTGAAAAGTGGTAATCTGGGACAAATATAGAATGATTATAATTATTATTCCTGTGCTCCTGCTTTAATGTATGCACATTAAACTTTTGTTATATGTAAATATTTTATAAATTTACCAGCAGAAATTGAAATTCCTTTGTTTTTCTTTTTAAATGCATCTTCTACACTTAATGTAGTTGACAGATGAACAAAGCATCTTTAACGTCAATTAAAATGTTATAATATGAGCTTTCTCATACGGCACTCTAGTTTGTTATTGGGGTCTGTTTCTAAATGCCTGACAGAGCGTCAAGGCCTAGATAGTATTTCATCCTATGGCATACCAAAAACCTCGACTCTGATTGGTCCGTCTACTCTCCGTCAGCCAATCGGACCCGACGAAGAACTTCTAGTGTGGTACAATGGGGAAGACAATCCTGAGATAGCAGCTGCATTAGAGGAAGAAAGGACTAGCAACCTGAGCAAGAAGAGTTCACCTAGAGCAAAGCGAGGTAAAATGAAAACACCACCTCTTACTGCTACTACCTGCAGTTTTCCCCCCGATAAAAATTAGTGTCTAATTAGTGTCCGAGAACATATGTTTATTCTATTCGGAAGTATTCGCAGTCGTTAGCTGGAGCTAGCATGTTAGCCACCTGGCTATTCTCCCATTTCATAGGAAGATTATTTAGAAACCGGAATTACAGATGACGTTCTGTTTTAAACAGCGTTGTTAAAAAGAAAAACACACCGGGACAGAGATAAAGTGCGATGAATATAACGTACTCTTCCTCATGTTGATGAACGGGTCAGTTAACGTTAGCCGCCTTGCAGACTCGGACCTTATTTCAGTGCCTCAAAATCTAATGAACTTCTCGCCTAGAGAGCATTTTGAGCATCACGGGCACGGCCGAGCGTTCGATTCAGAACGTTTGAGAGATTTTAAACGCCCCTGTGATGCCCGAACATGTCATCTAGATAGACAGCTCACAATGTTTGGAGACACAGCCCATGTCTCTCAGACATGACCTTCGAGACCCTCCTCGCAAAGCATTTTGAAAGAGACCTAACATAAACAAAGTTTCACCTCTAAAAGTACGAGAGTTTCATTTGTCTGTTCGTCCATAGCTCATTTCTTAATCATTTGTCATACATCACTGCATTAAGTTTGATGCTCTAAGCTTGTATGTATTTTAATAAACTTTTCTTTTGGAATTTATTTTTCTATAAAATATCACTCAAACATATATTTGACTTTAAATGTATATATTTGGTCTGAACTGTCTTTATAGACTGTTTTAATGACTGAAAAGGACAGATGCCCAACCTAAAAGAAAAGGAAAAGAGCATTTGCTGGTCTTTTCATGTCATTGAGTAGGCTAAATGGTCGTTTGACTTTCCCCTTTTCAATGACAAGTGCAGCTAAATGCATGATGGTTCAATTTAGCTAGTAATATTTATAAAAGAAAGGTTGGACGCAAGTAAAGGAGTTACTCTTAATGATATTCAAAAGTTTGCTGTTAGGGAAAATTGGTTGGAATTGAGAAGGATATAGGCCTAATGTTTTATCTGTTTGTTTAAATTTAATTCATTGTAAAGTCATTGTAAGTTGTAAGTTTTAGCCTAACAATTTATAGACATTTTGGCAGTGCACCTTTTGATTTTATCAACAAGTCAAAACACATTGTAACTATATAGGTGCATCAATCCTTTATCTGACAAAAACCAGGGTCAAATGAATATATTGTAAAAATATATGCGTACATTAAGGACAATTGTAATTACCATGTTTAGTGCATTAAAATATGTAGTGGTGAATTTTGTTTGAAAATATTCATGATTATGTGCATGAAATAGTAATAGACTAGCTTTTAAGGACAGAGTTGGATGCGGAAATGTGGGAATGACTATTTGACAAGTATGGTCAGATGACCAAGTTAACAGCATGTGTCTGTTTTATGAATTGGGTTTTGTATAAGATGTTCCCAGTTGACCTTGTCACAAGGACAGCAGCTGATGGCTGGTTTCTTTGCTTGGCTGTGACACTATCTGTGATCCATTGTGTAAATGTATATAAAAATGTTTACATGTAATTACGCAGCATTTATACTTCTTCAAAGGGAAAGTTCACCCAAAAATAAAAAAATCTGTCATTTACTCACATCATGTCACTCCAAGCCTGTAAGACTTATTTTCTTCTATGAAACACAAAAGGAGATTTTTTTTAAGGATGTCTCACTCTTTTTTGTTTTCTTTTTCGTCTGTACGATAAAAGTCAATGTTCTTCAGAATATCTTCTTTTGTGTTCCACACAATAAAGTCAGTCATACAGGTTAGGAACAACATGTGAGTGAGTAAATGATGAGAGAATTTTCATTTTTGGGTGAACTATCCCTTAAACTTTCGAAATTCAGTAACAGTTAATGCACACTACATTTAACATGCAATTACTGTGGTATAGATTTTATTATGGGCATTAAAAGTGTGAGCAACAAGCATTTCTTTGCCTATGTCATGCACAATGCAGCAGTTACTGAGAAGTCAGTCTGGTTTTGTGGTGAGCTGCTAGTTTAGAAAAGAAGGCGGTGACATACTTGTTTTGGATCTTGCAGGTGGAGCTCTTTATTCTAGTTAATGTACCAGATGTTCTTACAAATCTTGGTTGTTTACAGTTTTCAGTTTATATTTATTGCTACTTCAATGAAATATGATTGGATTAAATTATTGTAGGTTTTGACGACCATGAAAGGAAACCTTAACCTTTTATTAATTGCTTTTTGCTGGCTTTAGTAAGTCTTAAAGGTTGTCTCTTTTTTTTTATTGTATTTTTTACTAAAAACAGATTTGTTTCCCCCTAAAGCAAGGAGGAAGCTGTCGGAAAAAGCCAGACTGGCTGATTTAGCTGGATTCTGTGAACCGAAGAAATCGAGTGCCGCTGAACCCTTATTCACAGTGATGCGGGACTCAGAGGAAGGTAGGTTATGCTTTTCATCAGCCTCTGGCAGGGATTTGTGCTGTTCACAAGTATGCTCAGCTCAATCATAATGTTTTTTGTTGTGGTCAACAGTAGGGCTGCAACTAACAATTATTTTGATAATGTGTCATTTATTTCTATGGTTAAATGGTGGGAATCTAACATTTATAGATTAGGATATAACAATAAAATGTTAGTAATGCGCTGAATCATACATGTTTCAAACGCATTAAATAGCACACACGTATATCCAATCTTATCGGTATTAATCTAAATGCTTGTGAGTTTAAAACACTTAATATAAAACATTATCATGTCTGGGACAGCTTATGGTGTGCACGGCTCGCTCTGTTATCTCCATTATTTTTCAGATGTGTTTTGTCCAACAAAATGCATTTTTCACTTCACTAAAGAAACATCACTGGTGGTGTTTTTTGTGCACAGCATACAGACCTGACTAATCCGTGATGAAATTTGTTTTGAATTATTTAATTGCCAGTGTACTGGAATAGTTGACAGAGTGGTAGTCTAACAGAATTAGGCCTATGTGTTTAGATTAGATTAATCATTTTCTTATTCACTAGTCAGTTTTCATTTGCTTGAGCAGGTACAAACACTGTGTTAGGTAGTATTTAGGACCAGAGCACCGATGGTGTGAGGGCCCTATTGGAATTGCTCTGTTTATTATTTAAATATATTTTTCTTGTGATTCAGGGCCTAATGATGAGGAAAGACCATCTTCACCTCCCGAGTTGGAACAGAATGCAGTTTCCCAGTCATCATCTATAGAAAGTGAAAACCCTGTCCAGTCTCACACAACAGAGATGAACCAGAGGGAAGGATTGGATGAGGAACATGTAAAGGTTGATGGACAACTGTTAAATCAGTGCCCACAGCACCCCTCTGAGGCAGAATCAGTTGATGGGGATGAAAAGTCTCTCCAGCAATTAAATTCGGTCAACCCTGCAGAAGAAAGCTCTGAGAGTCCACTGTGTGATACAGAGTGTATATCTTCTTTAGCGAATCCTGAGTTGGAGGCAGATGGGGATTTTGAGGATGACCCCCAGGGAGGAACATACCCCTGTCAGCACTGCGAGCGTCATTTCTCCACCAAACAGGGCCTGGAGCGCCACACTCATATTCACACTACTTCAAACCTTCAAACTCATACGTTTAAGTGCCGGTACTGTGCCAAGCCCTTTGGCTCTCAGGTAGGCAGGCGCAGACATGAACGTAGACATGAGAATGGGAGTAAAACTTTAAATAGGCCTGGGTCACTCAGCGGAACAGCGTTCCTCCACAGTCCTACAATGCCCAATGATTCTGCTACTTCTGGCAGTGTGTCCACTCCAAGCCATGCAGTCGTTATGAACACACAGAACGGTCCTCCTCAGCTAACCTCTGACAATTTGAAAAAAGAGCCTGGTACTGAATCTGACCGGCCTTTTATATTAGATGAGAATGGGGAGTCAAAAGAGCTTCATCCTTGCAAGTATTGTAACAAGGCTTTTGGCACACACACCAACATGCGCAGGCACCAGCGCAGAATCCATGAGCGGCATCTAATGCCTAAAGGTGTTCGCCGGAAAGGTATACTCCTGCAGGACGGCTCCTCCCAACACCAGCACCATGAACAAGGGCAGCCCGTTTTGCTCCAGGAAGAGTCACCAAGTGCCAGTCCACCGCCTATTTATGTGCCCAGTGTGGAGACCGAGGATGAGGGAGAGAGGGAGGAGTGTATGGTTGATATCTCTAACAACATTTCTGAAAATCTCAGCCATTACATTGATGGAAAAATACCATCTACAAGCACAGTGAGCAATTGTGAGGTCATCGAGGTTGATTCGAGCACTGCAGCGTTGTTTGGCCTTGATGCTCTTATTTTGAGTCCCAAACAAATAAGTCATGCTCTTAAAGTTGAAACACGGACTTGTCCAGTGAAGGAAGTTTCATGCATGTCTCAGACAACTTCTAAAAGGCGAACTGCTACACCTCCGCTGCTGCCTGCTGTGAAAGTGGAGGCTGAAACAGTGTCCTCCTCTTCCTCATTGTCCTCCCCTTCCTCTCAGTCCTCATTGTTGGTTGGAAACATTTTCTCCCAGTCAACCGAAACGTTAGCTTTTCAAAAGGAGAAAACGGTTTATCTCTCTCCGAAACTTAAACAACTACTACAGGCCCCGGATGGTCAGAAAACAGCCTTAGGTCTAATTACAGATAATAGATTGACCACCCCACTTTCCGTAACTTCACTGCCTGCTGTCCAAGGTAGGTTTAAAAGAAGAACTGCCTCCCCTCCCACAGCTTCACAGAGTAGCCCACCACAAAGAAATGACAACATAAGCTCTGCAGCTGGGTTTTCATGTTCTCTGAAGGTGCCAAAGATTGAGACCCACTGCATGACTCATTCTTGGAGTATGTCCAGCAGTGATCATGGGGACACTGAAAGTCTGACAGGAAAAGACTGGTCTCCTTCAAGAAGTGGAGGGAATTCTTGCAATCAGCAGCCGCTTGACCTTTCGAATTCCTTCAGTAAAAAAGACAATAGTGTAAGCAGAGGATCTGGAGAGGCTGTGCTTGACTTAAGTATGAACCGTAAAAGTCCTGTTGACCATGAAGTAAAGACATGCTCAGCCACACTACCACCTCATGTGAAGAGGAAAAAACCTAATACCAGCATTTTAGAAAAAGTGTTAATGAACGAGTATGCTGGCCTAAACTCACCCGGAGAAGAAGGATCCAACACTCTTGGGAGCCCTGACGCCCTTTCGTCTTCTGAGAGTGCCACATGTGTAGCCCCTTCTAGTCCTGGATCAGGATCAGAGCACCTTCCTTGTGAATCAACCTCTCCTCCCTCCCTGACCCCTATGACTATTAATCCATCCTCTCCATCTTCCTCTAGTATAGCTTCATCTACTCCCCCTCCTCCAATCTTACCCACTATCCCATCTCCTCCGCCTCTATCATCGCAGCATTTTCACATGTCAGACGCCTTATCACCTTCCCCTTTTCCAGTGTTGTCCCCTAAAATGTCCCCAAAAGCAGTTGATTGTTTAGAGGAAGTGTCTGATTCATCTGCATTAACAGAAGCATGCCATGATACATTAAATTCCATTGTTAATGAATCAGACCAAACTGCTGAGCAGTTAGACCGTGTGATTTCTCCACTGCCTCAGGATGCAAAAAGACATTGTACAGCAGATTCATCTTCAAAGTCAGAAACACTACTTGAGGGCTCAACCCATGATTCTAAGCCTCAGTTTTTAAGAAATGCAGACCAAGCAGGTTCTTCTCACCTAGAGTGGGATACTGCTTCTGAAACCAGCCAAAGCCATTCCTGTGAAGGAACTCTCCCCCAAGACCTCAATATTAAAACAGAAGGTCGACACAAATCAGAGCCTTCTCTTTCTACAGTACAATCAACTACTAAAGAATCTTCACCAAACTTCCTCAGTGAATTGCATTCTCCACAGAAGAGTTCAGAAGTCGATAACAACTTTGCTGAAGAGGATATAGGGAAAAAAGAGGAGCCGGTTGATAAAACAAATGGAGTTGACACTTCACCTGGGAGTCCAGTCAAAAATTGTGATGAGGTTGAAACACCAGAGCGAGAGAATTTTGTCAAGAGTTTTGTGTGTAACGTCTGCAAAGAGCCATTTCGCTCCATCAAAGACCTTAGTGGCCATATAATAGAGCATGCATCAGAGTGGCCTTTTAAGTGCGAGTTTTGCGTTCAGTTATTTGGCAACGCCACTGCGCTCCTCGAGCACCGCTCCTCTCTCCACGGGGTGGGAAGAATTTATGTTTGCTCCATTTGCTCAAAGGAGTTTGCCTTCCTCTGCAATCTCCAGCAACATCAAAGTGACCTACATCCAAGTCAGAGTTGCACTCACACTGCTGTTGAAAACGGGAAGCTCAGACCTCAGAACTATACGGATCCTGCTTACATAAATGTGGAGAAAGATGCTGTTGATGCTGAGGATTCTTCGGAGGAGCATAACAGTGACACTAATAAGGTGGAAGAGGAGGAAAATGGCCATGAGGACCCTACTGAAGAACTATACACTACAATAAAGATTATGGCATCTGAGGCTGGTAAACCAAAAGGTCCAGATGTGCGGCTTGGCATTAATCAACACTACCCCAGCTTTAAGCCTCCACCTTTCCCGTACCACAACAGAACACCTGATGGCTCGGTTGCCTCTGCGACTAATTTTACCACACACAACATCCCCCAAACATTTAGCACTGCGATCCGGTGTACCAAATGCGGAAACAGCTTTGACAACATGCCAGAGCTACATAAACACATATTAGTTTGTGCTAATGCTAGTGATAAGAGACGCTACACCCCTAAGAAGAATCCCATTCCTCTCAAACAAGTTGTGAAACAGTCTCCAAATGGTCTTTCCACCACTGGAGCCTCTACTGGGCAGAATGCCTTTCGCAGAATGGGTCAACCAAAAAGGCTCAACTTTAACCAAGATATAACCTCTAAAGCAAAGTTAACAGCCCTAAATAAGAAGAAAAACCAGCTTGTCCAGAAAGCCATATCTCAGAAGAACAAGTCTGCTGCCTCTGCAAAGAAACCCCCAACCCGGGTAAAGGAAGAGGAGACTCATGAGGTCCATGCATGCCCATACTGTAATCGAGAGTTCACATACCCAGCCAGCCTCGCTAAACACATCGCTTGCAGTTGTCCACAAAGACCTGTTGCCAAGAAATTGAAAAAAGGTGCACTGATGCCTCAAGACAAAAACAGGAGTCTCCGAAGTCGAGCCATTGAGTCTGAAGTCAAACAAGAGGCAGGTTCTGGATCAAGCGCGAAGCCTTTGGGGAAAACCAGAGCCCGGAGCTTTGAGCCAATTGAGAATGAAGCTCTACCAGCAATTAAAGGAAAAGAACCTCAGGTACGTACAAAGAGGCCAGCCTTGAATATGGACAACACGGCCCCACAAACTAAGAAAGGCAAAAAGAGCAATGAGCCACTGACTTCCATAACTCCTGCGGTTACTGATGATTCTTTAATACGACCACCTTCTAAGATGCAACGTGGATCTAAAGAGGTTGTTGCCAAGAAGGAGGTTGTTGTCAAGAAGCAAGTTGTGAAAACACACCAGTCTAAAAAGGAGGAACGTTTTTCAGCAAGGACGCGGGAGAGAAAAGGTGGGCCGGTGACACGCAGCGTACAGATTGCTAGTGCTTCAACTCCTTTGGAAGTGAAGACTGAAGACCTTTCAAACCATGAACCAGGGCAGTCTGAGGTAATGCAGAAATTCATCGTTATCATTGATATAATGTGATTATAGTTATATTTTATAGTTGTGAGTTTTTGATTTCATTGTTTTTTTCTGTTTATTTCAGGAGTCTCTATTGAAGTTAGCCAGGTAGAACTCCACGTTCTCTAAAGGATTGCTTGAGTCAATGACTGGAAGGGGAACTTCTTTCAACTGAATTGGATTACCTTGATCATAGCCTGAATGTTCAGGGGAGCCAGGAGTTATCTCCCGGCTCATCTTTTGTGTTGGCCCATTGGAAGTATCTTATCAGTGCACTTTTATAAATAATCCTTTGGATGTCTAACCCCCTCCCCAAATGGACTGAAGAATATGATAAATAAATAAATCTCAATCAAGCATAATATTACTTATGTAATATTTATAAATGTTGACCTTCTGGTTTTAAGATATTGCAAGAGGCAATCATTCAACAGTTTCTCTTAGGCTGATTGACCATGTTTAATCTGTAAGGTTTACAGATCCAGCGGTCTCCTAATGCATGTGCTTCTGTATACAGTATGATTGGACTGATCCTTTCTCCATGTCTGTACTCCATTTTGACCTGCTCCTCTTTTACTGAGAGAAATTATTTGAAGAAGAGTATATATATGTATATTTAAGTAAATGTAATCCTCCACAGGGAATGTTTATCATACCGAGGCTCTCATAATCTGTGAGGCTTTTTTGTTTTTACTTTGTTGTTGATATTTTTGTTTATTTTGACACAGTAAATGAATTGAGCTGTTTGATACAGTCAGAGTGAGCAGGAGAGAACGGTTTGCTGTATGTAAAAGGTGTTCGACCTTCACCTGAACCAGCCAAAACCATAAGCCGTTTTATTCTTTTCTTTTCTCTGTTCCTTTTGTAATCTACAGATTCTACAGCAGGGCTGCTGGCCATTAAAATTACACTAAAACTTCAACTGGGAATGACGAACTGTCTTCTGCACTTGCATGAGATTAATTAAAAGTTGTAAGTGCCATTATTACAACCCAAATTATGTAATTGCCTATTACATACATATTGCATATTAGTGATCTGGTAAATCAGGTTGCTTGTTTCTATGAAAAGCACTTTATTTAGGCTAATTTGCCTTTTATGGATATCTCAAAGTTTGAGGTGATTTTACAATATGTGATGGCACCTGCTTGAAAACTATAAAAACACAGTTAATTTTCACTGGTATGTTTATGCGCATGTACGTCACACCCTGGGGCAACCTCAGAAATTTGCTATTAAGACCTAGTTAATGTTGCATTATTAGTATAATTAGCCGTTATTGCCATGACGTCATCACAAGCACTCAGACTCTTTGGTAACCAAGCATTACACAAATGTTTTGTTTTTATCGTTTCTCATTTTATAAAATGGATAAGGCCTCTGCTTTAATAGAACATCAACTGCACTTAATTCTTAGTGGTCTACCTCCTGGCAAGCTTTGAACTGATGCGTTTTCTGCCTTCGGACAGCGTAATCCCTCTCACTCCTAAGCCTGTCTCTGCCATGTCATTTTCACTTTACAACCTGGACAATGAGGACAGGTATCTAAACAAGATCTGAATGCTTGAAATGTTTTTTTTTTAAGCAAGGAACTTGAAACAATATTTCCATCTTGCAGTATGTCTTTGCTGTCCTGCATTGATATATTTTTGGGAATGAAATGTTGACTGTGTTTTGTGATTATGAATAATAACCTTCACAAATGTAAAATGCATTGTCCTAATTGATATATAAAAAAAAAGAAAAAAATTCAATGTATTCTTGATTTTAGCTTTTAGTTTGACTTCAGCCACTTAGAATGTATCCAGAGATAAGGTACCTGTCAAATTAGTTTTTCACAAATGTTTTTCAATATTTAGGTTTGATCATTTGCATATCACTATTCATTGACTGCATTGCTTCCTGACTAATCCAGGCTTTTGCATTACCTATTTCTGTTAGCGCGTAGTCACATTCAGATTTTATTGTGGCTTTAAGAATCTTGTGTTTGACCATCAAAAAAGCCATTAGATTGAAATAGAGTTCTCTTCTAGGCTAGCTAACCTTGACTAAATACCCATTCAGCTGTAAGGACACTTCTAACCGTCTGTCTTGCCAATATTCAAATGAAGAATAGAATATTGAGTGCAAATTTGTTCTGTTACACAGGATAGATCTTTATGTAGCAGGGAAAGGAAATCTTGTTTATGTTTCCCCTGGTGCCATTCTTTATGGTTCCTCCATGCTGTGTGTTGGGGAGAAGAGGTGCATGATGCTATGCTCAGCTTGACAGGATGAAATATTGCTTCACTTAATCCTGATTGCGGTGCAAGGTGGCATAGCCCTAGTCATAAAAATGCAGCCCCATGCAGCTTCCGAGTTGGTCGATGCAGTACATTATGATGAGGAAGTGACGCTTAGGTTAGAAATCATCTCCTTTATAATTTCTCCAGACCTGTTTTATTAAACACAGTATTTTTTTTACTTCTAGATAGCTCAAAAGTTTTGCTGTCAAATATTTTAAAGATGAACTGAACTGAAAAAAATCAACATTGATAACGTGTTGTTTATGACAATTAAAAGTAAATTACACAAAAAAAATGTTTTTTAAATATCAATATAGCTTTTTTTTAAGCAACACAAAAATTGCGTTTGTTAGTATTAGAACGCTGGCAATTCTGATGACATCACTGGCATGGTAGAACCTGCGAAGGTATATAGGCAGCTGCAACTGCAGGTCCTATACACACGAAAATGAGTCATTTTGGTAACGCGTTTGAACCTGAACCTGTGAGGGACAGGCCAGTAGTACCTGACTACCACCACAAGGAGGACGATCAGTTTCAGGCTCCACCTACAGTACAGGATCGTTTGGGGGGAAGTGACTGGTGTGGGTGCGGGCGCTGCCGGAGCATGGACAGTGCACCGGAATCAATCTGTTGCAGAGAGGACAACCTGGAACATTTATTTTTGAAATGCGATATGGAATTAGACCATATCGCATATATCGATATAGTTCAAATTTGTGATCTTTGCTCCCCGCGCCCCCGCTCCTCCTTTTCCACTCTGCGTGCGTGTTTAGAGCATGTTATGTTATGAGAGGCGAATCATGACTACTTCAGAAAACCCAGCACAATAGGGACTACCAGACAGTGACATAAGTGTACGTTGAAATAAAGTCTTTCACCTCAGAAAAACGGACTTTCTTGTCCTGTCAGCCGTTATGCTGTTCTCGTAGCGCACTCTCAATTGCACGCGCAAATGCAGCGGCGCGCGCTGTATCGCCTCACTGATCCAAGTGCAAAAGAAACTACGAGCATGCAACGCCGTTACGTTGTAAATTACACAAAATAAAAGTAATGCATGTATGATACAGATTGTATTTGCAATGTACATAGTCAATTATTAATGGAGCAATAGTGGTTCATGGTGTTATAAGAGGTAAATGTGGTAGGAGGTTGGAGGGCTGTAGCCTGTCTCTCATTTATTGTTTACAAGCACATTATGCATTTTAGTAAATAGAGACTGCATATATGTCGTGTGCATTTAGAGAAAAATACTAAAACATGTTTGAGGTACTGTGCGTTTTAGAAAGTCGAGGACGATAAATGGCAAATGTGATTGGACGAATTCATCCAATGGGATCGCTTGTTAAGTTAGCTGCACGCAAAATGTTAAAATCAAAATACTGCACGGCCGGTTACTGCACAGATACCTCTTACTATGGACCTAGCAGCTAACGTTAATTCTGCGAGTTGAACTCCCTGCATCAACAATGTTTCCTGACACGATGAACATCAGCTAGCTTCAGGGTGAGTAGAGAGGGACATTGGATTCTGTTTACAGACCTGCTGCGGTTTAGTTAGCTGCTAGTAAACACATTATTATCGATCTGTGATATCGTCGGAGTCATGATTTATTTATACAGTTTATATGGTCGGAGTGGTGTCTAGCTTGTGGAGTTTGACAAAAGTGCTTCCAACGTGTTTAGCTGCTAGCTCTTTACCTAGGTTGGATCGTTTGATATCTAGCTTGGTTTTGTGACTCAATTTCAATGAATGCCGAGTGTGTCAGTCTCAGTTTTGTTGAACGCTATAAAGCCTGGTGGTTTCCTTGTCAAGGTAGCCAGTGAAAATGTATCGCAACCCCAGCTGCCTAGCCCTATACCATTCATTACTACAGCCAGGTGCAATACAGTATGAACCCCCCTAGACCTGCTGGTTTCTGTTTCCTCAGCCATGTCAGCTAGCCTCAGACTATGTACATGCTATGGCTGCTCTGCTTGTGTTGGTTAGCAACAGAGTAGCTTACCATGCCAGTGACGTAGTGGAATGCTGAAATCCAACATGGCGGCGCCCGTGTAACAACAACAACATTTTTAACATAGCATTTTATCCCTTTTAACAAATTCTGCCATTTTAATAATTGTACCAATGAGAATAAATAAAGTACATCTGTTATATCACCTTTACTCAAATTTTCAGTTCAGTTCATCTTTAAAAACGTTTTCTGTTAATGCTTAAATGTTTAGTGCCATTTGCTATCCTTACTTGTGTATAAAAAAAAATAGAAAAAGGGTGGGAATTACATTACATTTTTTGGATTCATCAATTAGGAATTGACTGAATTATGGAAACAGCAGAATACAGTGCGAGATTGTTAAAACTGCCTCAGTTTTGGCATTTGGTTAGCATTAACCGGTAGCCTGTATGGCCTAAATGACATCTGTGGAAAAAGTAAGTAATTTCACAAGAGCAAGATTTTGATTTAAACTCTTCTTTGATACCTTATGCACCAATTAATTGTTCGCATTAAGGGCCAATAACTTAGCCTAGAAATCTAGATGCAACCTAGCGGCAGCAAAATGTATTTTGCAGCCAGGGCAGTCTGCAAAAACCTAAATTGGGTTAGGCCAATCACGTCGCGTACAGAGTAGGCGGGGCGGGCTTAACATAATGACGACAGAGTTGCGACAGTTACCTGCCACTTGAAAACAAAAGGTGCGTTCCATTTGACCATAAGTGGACTGCGAAGTGGACTTCACAGAGTTTTCCGCCATCTTAAGTTAGATTCCAATCCGAAAGGAGCGAACATGTTCAGTTCGAAGGGCACTGCGCACGGCATAGGGAATAAGGGAACATCGATACATCACTTCACAGGAAGTGGAGAGCGATGATCACCCAACTGTCATTTCGCGCACCACGTCATCCCCAGTCAGAAGGGTCATAACTAACGATGGAGGAGTTTACGTGTGTGTAAGTATTCATACATTTCGCCATTGTTATACAAATGACAGTATTTTTAACGGTTATTGTTGTGAATATTACATATACTATTTTTGATGATTATAATTTACCTCAGTGAATGCAGCCAGCTTAGCTAGTTTGTGAAGTAAAGTGATTTTATTTTAGGTAGTTGTAAAATAGTGCAATATAATTGTAAATATATAATATAATAATAAAAATTAAAATATGAATGTAGTCCTATATATATTTATGTTATATCATAATCTGCGCGACTCCGTCGTTGACTTTCTTTGATGACATTTGCAGGGCGTTTCAAATGAGCGGTTATTGTCAGTGAAGTCCACTTCAACTGATATAAGTTACCGTGCTCATGGAGTAGGGGAGCAGTGAACACTGCATATGGACCCTGTCGAATGGAACGCACATAAAGAATGGCGGCTGCTGGCGAATCGGCTTTGTCCGCGACTCTGGAGGACTTGGAGTTACGCCGCCTTCACACTGGCAGTTGAAATCAGCTCCGTAATACCTGAGCCCGTCTACGGAGAGCCTGCCCACTCCCTATTAAGCTCTATTGTACCGAATTTTGGTTGTAGTACCACCAGAGTTCCACTGGGGGCGATCGCCATGAGTGCAAAATGAATGGGAGTCAATGGGGCTAGACAGCTAAATGTGTCTCTTTCACCCGATTGCTGTTGAGAAATCTCAAATCTGATTGTAGGTTTTGCAAGTTCAAGGTTTTGCGAACGCATCAAAGTGACTGAAGGATTGCCGTAAAGCAGTATCTCTGGTCGTACATGTATATGACGTCATTGACACTTTAAAAGACTTTTTAAAGCAAATAAGTGACTCAAAAAAATGTAACACCCAGCAATGTGTAATTTATTTGCATCTCCTTTCGAATACAACATTCAAATTACTAGACAAAAAATTATATCCTGAGAAAAGTGGATTTTTATTGGTATAGCGCCATAGACCCCCATTCATTCTGCACTCGTCCTGTGAGCGCCCTCATATGGAATCAGAGAGGAACTGCAACCAGTTCAGAAGCCGGAAGTGTACTGAGAATGAAACTTCTCGCCATATTATCTCTGGTAATACGCAATACGCCCCCAGCGGACGTCGTACACAACGGTGAAAAGCGTCTGAAGCCTCGGAAGCGAGTATATTTAAGTATTGAATTATTTAATTGTATTAACTGCCCTAATAACGTTAAAACATCATGAAAATTAAAAAAAAAAACATGACAACTAATCGTTATAAAATCATTATTTATTTTATTAAAAGTTAAGAATCCAGGTTTGTTTATCAGTACCATAGCAACGCTAACCTCTGTTGGGATTTTCGGATAGAAACCGTCCGTAGCCTTTCGCAAGAGTTCAATTTTTTGAACGCATCCGGATGGCCAACGGACACGATTTTTTTCGCACCGCACTCGTTCGCACCTGGTTCGGATCCATTTGCATGCGGTCTGCGAATCTCCATAGGAAATGAATGACTTCCGGTCGTTTCGCTGCCGTATCGGAGCTGATTTCAACTGCCAGTGTGAAGGCGGCGTTAGGTTTTTCTTTGAGAAAAGAGCATAGAACGGCACTTAAGTCATTCTTAAAAAAGGAAGATGTGTTCGTAGTTTTGCCGGCCAGATATGGCAAAAGTTGAATCTATCAACTAACGTAAGCTCCGCTGTTGGGAAAACGCTCTGGTTTGTTGAAGCACTGTCCTATTGCGTGCAGAGGGAATTTGAAAGACAGCCGTTTATCCCGCCCCTCGGATTGAGCCGTGTCTATGGTGAGTTGCCAGACCCAACATCTTGATGTAGGTCTGGCTTTCCAGGCTACCAATAACTTGCATTAATTATGTAAATGAGGTTTTGATTTCTTGTGGATTTTGACTTCAGACCTGCTAGTAGTTTTATTGATCGATGTATTGCTGCAAAATATTGCTTCTTCCCTATGTTCAGAGACCATTAGAAATAGCACTGCCTTACGTAACTAGGCCGAGGATATGTTTGTGCTGATGCATGTACTATCAAATACCTTTCTGCCTCTCTGAGGGGAGCAGAAGAACACTGAAATTGAGAGAGCAGAATCACTCCTCGGCAGAGAGAGAGAGAGAGAGAGAGAGAGAGAGAGAGTGATCTGTTCTGGCAGGGGAGTGTATAGGAGGTACAGCTCTATCCTTCCCAGCTGACAGCTTACTATCTGCATGTCTCTTCGGTTCACGTTCAAAAAGAATATGATTTGAGCGAACCTTCAGTAAGACAGAGGGAATTAATTCCAGCGAGCTCCAGCCACTTGGCATCTGCCTGGTCTGTCAGTTGAAAGCTGTGAAACTAACTGTGCCTCTTGTCACAACTAAATTTCAGAGTTTCGCTGACATAAAAGGAAGAAAAGAATGAAAAATCACCTTCTCTTTCACCACTCTGGCACCACAGGATGTCCTCGTGGAAACCAGTCACCTTTCAACGACACGACTAGCTGATGTAGCTGGATATTGCATAACAACAGGTTGACTGTGTTTCCTTTTAAAACACGAGGATATGGTTGCACTTGCAAATCTTCTGTGTTCTTACAGCAAGGAGCAGATCCGAATATCACACTGACCTGACACACAGCTTCCAAAATCTGACGAATGGGAAAACAGCTAAAAATAATGCTGAAGTGTTTCCTCCCAAAGGTTATAAAAGAACGAAGTAGATAAATGTAGAAGTTCTTTCTTTTTTATCTAAAAAATTTAGCTTGGTAGGACTTTCACAGTTCTATTGGATGAATAATTTGTCTCAAGGAAAATTGAAGGTTACGTTTTATATTAAGATTATGTTGTTATGGTATAATATGGGTTAAGGATAAGGGTTTGATTTAGGGTTAGTTGCTTGTAATATGACTATAGTAAGTACAAAACCTGTGACTACGTCGCGTTAAAATAAAGCGACACCAAGTTAACATTTAGATGGATTGGTTGAATAATTATTTAGATATTTATGTTTAGAAAGTGTGACGATGTCATGTTACCCTTCAGGTTTGATATTTTGTTATATAATGCAGACATTCCTACTTTTTTTTATGTTGGGTGTCACTGTAGGTGAACGCATCCCATAAGATCCCGCATAGAAAGATTTCTCATTGTATGTCAATTGTTATTTTTCACCCCTTGGGTGAGTTACCCAAAATGAACTTTCCTTTTCAACTTCTCCTCTCTCCTCCACAGGGGGAGGAATTAAAAAGTAGAGCTGCAAGAGTTGCAAAAAAATCTTTTCCCTGCAGCCGCGCTTCTTATGAAACGGATCATCGAGTTGAGAGGAGCGAGCAAGCAATGAAAGGGAGGGGTAGAGCCGAGGCAGAGGGAGGAGAGAAGAGGGCACACGTACCCGATCAGAGCACAACAAACGGCAGTCCACCCTGAGCCTGGGGGGAACCGAAGGCTTCTCACTCAGTCAGCAGGGCAGAGCACACTGGACCAGGAGCTTCAGACTCTGGAGAAACCTGCCAGCGAGGCACAACCTCAACACATGATCATAGAGCAGCAGGAAAAGGCAAGACATCATTGCTCTGATTCTCTCTCTCTGTTTAAAGCTCGCTCTCCGCTCACACTCTCACTCATTCTCCTTGACGCACACAGACACACTCCCTCATTATCTTGCATGTGAGTGAGGCTATTTCTCTCCGTCCTGAGCAGAAACCTCTGTGCTATTCTTACACAGCTGCAACGTTGCTCCAGCTGCCGTTTTCAAAGGGAAGTGAAGGCAAACCGGGGCTTTTCTGCGTGGCGTGTCGTTCAGAGACTGACCCATCAAGCCTAGTGGGACATCCCAACCATGGAGGACACTCTCACCTGTACTCCCACCACCTTTTCCCAGGTCTTCGGCCGCCAAGGACAGCTGATGCAAGCTAGTAAGTACCCGAGATCTGTCATATTGGGACCAAAAAATCGTGCTTTGCCAGGTTATGTCTTGGGGTAAGTGGACAAGTGCTTGCTTATGCTCTGTGAAAGCTCTGCTGGTGAGACCATGGTCCACTGCATATCCTGATCTCTTGGTTTAGGCACCCAGCATGCAGAGAGAAACCCAGCTCTTCTTCCCTGCTGCTTTCAGCCCGCTAATGAGCTGCACACAGTCAAGAAATGTGTCTGCGGGTGTGCATCTCTCATCTTGCTTATGGATATAGTGATCTTAATAAGTCAGTCATGAGGGCTGGGGCTGAAAGGAACATGACAGTTAACTCAAGATAGATTTTTTTTTTTTATGGAGAACTTCACCAGTGTAATTCTGAAACAGTGCAATAATTCCTTGACAGCTTCATAAATATTGTGCTCCTAAGCATTGATGAATTATGAATTTTGTCTTACAAAAAACTCCCAGGCTATAAGTAGATGCCGCTTCATAACTTATGTCTCACAGATTGTACTCCTGCATTTAATAGCTTTGTACAGGTTTTGTATGGAAGTGGCTTGTACAAGTTTACCAAAATACCTCTGACCGTTGTCTTAATTTAGAATGGAAATGGCTCAAATTAGCTCAAGACAACTCATAAATTTGGAATTAAACACATGTAACATATTCAAGTTTATGATAGATAATAGAATTTAATTTAATGTGTAAAACATTTAACATACATACACTGTGTGATTTTATTTACATGCCAAAACACAAACTGATCACACTCTTTTACACCATGAAATATGAAGATTTTTTAAAATAATATTTAATATTCACATATTTTAATTTATTTTTCATTTATTATATAAAGGAGTATGACTTAAAACCTCTTTACATGTATAGTACTTTTTATGTATAATTTTTTGTTATTTTTTTAAAATAATTGATCAATGCTTGAGACTGCAATATTTATGAAGCTGTCAAGGATGTACTGATGATAGTTTTTGTAAACTAGCCAGGTTTAACATTATTTTAGTGTACTTCCATAATGTTTCCGTAGATATCTCTGACTTATATAAATATCTTATATTACCTTATAGCAGATTTGCACTCTCATGTCAAAGATACAGCTTAGATAACGGTGGAGAGCAATTAAATTAAAGGGATAATTAATCCAAAAAATGAAAATTCTGTCATAATTTACTCACCCTCAAGTTGTTCCAAACTTTATTTTCTTCTGTTGAACACAAAAGAAGATATTTTGAAGAATGTTGGGAACCAGACAGTTGACTGCACCTTTTGACTTCCACTGTAGGGGGAAAAAAAAATACTATGGAAGTCAATGGCTAACGTCAACTGTCTGGTTACCAACATTCTTCAAAATATCATCTTTTGTGTTCAACAGAAGAAAAAAGGAACAACTTTAGGGTGAGTAAATGATAACTGATTTTTTATTTTTGGTTGAACTATCCCTTTAAGAAGACTTGCAGCAGGATGCAATTACTCAAACAGCAGTTTGTAAATGACCGTGATACTAGCGGTAATGGCAATCCAAGCAGATTTTAATTTGATGTCAAATTCGATGTCTCTACACATTAACATGACAATTAGCATAGCAATGCCATGCTGCTGTATATCTGTTGGAAAAAAAACATGATTACGTTCTTCTGGGAGAGTTTTAAAGAACGTGCATCTACATAAAACAGCAATCCTGGAGAATATCAGACAGTGATGATGGTCCATTCTGGAGTTTATATTACAGTACGTATACGTTTTTGATACGTTCTTTCCAAAGCCACTCACAGGATTGCTTCCACGTGTAATGATACAAAATAAAAGGGTTGTAATGCTAAATATCGGTTGTGCAAACATGCAAATTTTATATTCCATGTAATTATATGATTATCATGCATAGAAAAATATCATGCAGATGTAGCCAATGTCATTGGGTTTTACGCCATGATTTCAGTTATTACCTCCCCAGACTGTGCATGATTTTTTTTGGAAAGGATATGTCCTTAAATTACCTCCCTCTGGGTGGGAGATTTCTGCACTTTAAACCACTAGAATCTAATTTAAAGTTCATCTTTACCCACAGTAAATGCATGCTTGTGGGAAAAGTTTGTCAATTTTGTGTGCTAAAAAATGTTTAATGTTTACAAATGTTACCACACATATAGTGGTACACTATATGTGTGTGTTAGCAGGGTGTTTTGGTGGGAGGAATGGCAGCAGTGAAACGGGACGGGTTGGGGGTGTTGGGTTTGTTTGAATGAAAGTCTCTCTCTCTGTTCGCTCTCCAGAAATAGAAGAAAACTTTTATGAATAATGCCCTTTGTTTGCTTTATTTCTGTGAACTCATTAGCTGTTTGGTATGCAGGGATGTATTAGTGTCTGTAGAGTGTGTGACATTGCCATGATTAATATTCTGCGTGTGGCTTTGGAGCTCTGAAAGCCTCTTTACTGAATTTGTGTTTCTGAAGTGCCTGAAGATGAGACTCCTCTGCAATATCTGAGCCTCAGAGGTGCCGAAATACTGTATGTATTACCATCAGCCACTTCTCTGCTCTTTGCTTTGAATGTCTCACATTCTGGATCATCCATAATGATGAGATTTTGTAGTTTCGAGACATTCTGATGTCTCGTTCCCCGTGGACGCACTGGACTTAGATTTTTCTGAAGTTTCTGCCTTTATAAACAATGAACTGATTTGAGGCTTTTTTATTTTTTCACTAAAATACGTTTTTTTTTTTTTTTTTCTAATTTGCATCAAAGTCTTCCCAGAGGAGGATGTGGTTCTTTTCGGTGCACTTTCGCCTCAAACAATTTTCTCTTTTAACATCGATCAAAGTGCCCCATGTTTGCTTCATAAGTGTTTTTAAAGATCATCTTCAAGCGATGCAAAAGTATCCACAGTGCAGATTTCATTGGCATGGCGCGCCACTGCTTTTATGTTCTGTGTTGGTGTTTATATGGGTATGCATGAGCATGGCTGAGATCCAAGTCTATGCACTCACCCGCCGACACACAGACTGTTTTGGCTGACGTAATAGACGTGGCTGGACAGGGCTGTGAGTGTGGGCTCGTTTGTGTGTGTGTCTGCAGATGTTAGTAATAGCACAATATGCAGCACCAGTGACTCTAATAGGAGTTACACGGTCTCGGGACGGACCTCTTTTCCTCACTGCATGTTTGATTGAGAAGTGCTTACTGCAGAAATATTCCTCGACACGGCATACAAAGTATGAATACACATGCATACATGCTTATATTTATCACATGTCTCTGGAACACTTGATTCTGATTGGTCAAATATTTTTGTATAATAGCCATTGATTTGTAGTTGTGCCAACCGATTTCCTACAATATGCCAGTTTCATGTCGCATCACACCACTTTTTTCTCACAGAATAAAATAATTTCAGCTCAGATCAATATTTCATGTCCATTTATGTGCAATAAATAATAATTACTATTAATTATTCCCCCTTCTATGTAAAGCGCTTTGAGAAAAGCGCTATATAAATGTAATGAATTATTATAATTATTATCATAAAGCTTAAAGAGCTAGGATAATTTTAATTTCACTCCGATTGTGTTTGGCTGAAAGAAGAAAGTCATATACACCTAGGTTGGCTTGAGGATTTTTGGGTGAACTAAGAATATAAGTATTTCCCCATAATTCTTATTTATATCTAATGAATAGTATAACGTACAACCAGTTTTAGACAAAAAATATGTAACAATTGGTAATGTGTTACTAATATTTTGAAAGCAAATGTATGCCATAATGGTAACACTTTAAAATAAGGTCTCATTTGTTTACATTAGTTAATGCATTAAAGAACAATATATTTTTACAGCATTAACCTTTTTTTCATGTTAGTTACTAAAAATGTTTAAGCTTGTTAGTTCACAGTGTACCATTTACAGTTTCACCATTTTTGACCTTAAACATGTTTTAGTAAATGTTGAGATTAACATAGTGTTTTAAGGTGTCCGTGTAACAGTGTAATTATACATTTAAGTACTGAGTAATAATACTTAACAACATGTACTTACTATATGGTAAGAGGTTGGCTTAGGGTTAGTTGCATGTAAGTATACAAATATAGTAATTACTTTAGTAACTACATATAACGTGTAACAAGGGCACTATAAAATAAAGTGTTACCGTAAAGTGTTACCACTTTGACTTATTCTTTGTATAATGCAGGTGATTTAGAATATAAATAACGTATAAAATGTTGCTTTATATTTGCTTGGTAAATTAGAATACTCGATATTAAACAAGCAGGGATATATGTAATGATTATCTGTTATACTCTCTCTTTGAGGCTTGGTTGACCAGAAAGCACAGAAATCAGGTTCGCTTTTGCCAAGTCTTTAGTCACCTTTCTGTATCATTGGCCCAATGTAGAGGAGGTAATAGCAGAAAGAAAAGAATAGCATCAGCAGAATTGACTAGAAGTTCTTTTCTTCCGTCACCTCTACCAATAAAGAGAGGGCCGATCTGTGTCCCTCTGGAAGGAAGTCATGATCTTGTCCTAAAGTCCTGTATTTGTGCAGACAGAGCATAATCAGAGCGCTCTTGATACTACAATATAACATTGACGCCAAAAGATACTTGGACACCACGGCCAATCTTAACATTTTTTGAATATTATGGCATTGCGTGGATAACAAAATATCATATAATGTAGGGCTGTTTTCGACTAAGGATTTTCATAGTCGAATCTGATTCCTTAGATTTTGCCGTAGTCGACTGATAGTCGAACCTTTTTTTTTTTCTTTTTTTTTTTTTAGATAGCAGCTAGATTTTTTCCATTTCAAACAAAAGAGCTAAAAAACACATATATATCACACATATATCATAACATTTCATAAACATGAGGAGCAATATGAGAGAGAAATTTGGTGATGGTTGTTTAGGTACATTAAATCACGTAAAGCTTTTCCACGCCCATGAGAACCGCGTGGAGTCAACTCACAGCCGCTCCGCAGCCCTGCTGAAAATGTGAAGCAGAAACGCTTAATATCAGATAACGTCCATAATAATTGGACTCTGGGTTCGATTTTTTGACCATTTTCAGTGGTTATGAGGAGCAATATGAGAGGGAAATTTGGTAATCGTTGTTTAGGTACATTAAACAACGTAAAGCTTTTTAACGCACATGAGAACCGTGTGGAGTCAGCTTTTTAACACATGAGAACCGTGTGGAGTCAACTCACAGCCGCTCCGCAGCCCTGCTGAAAATGTGAAGCAGAAACGCTTAATATCAGATAACGTCCATAATAATTGGACTCTGGGTTCGATTTTTTTTTATCATTTTAAGTGGTTATGTGGAGCAACATGAGAGGGGAATTTGGTAATCATTGTTTAGGTACATTAAACCATGTAAAGCTTTTAACGCACATGAGAACCGTGTGGAGTCAACTCACAGCCGCTCCGCAGCCCTGCTGAAAATGTGAAGCAGATTTTTGAATACATTTTTATTTATTTACATTAGTAAGCTACAGGACATCGTCTTTCAAAACATGACCTGAAAAAATTAAATAAAAATGGTACCCAGCCCTTCTGAAAATGCGAATGCGTCTCTGTCCCCAGCACATTTCAAACCAAACTGACGCCCATGTATTCGACTATGAGGTTCATAGTCGAATCAGACCTCTCCGAATCGAATCGTCGAATCCTCGACTATTAGAAGTCAGCCCTAATATAATGTAAAATAATTAAAACACTAACAATATTTAAGAGATGGCACAAGCACATTTCACAATAAAAATGCTGAGGAAAAAAAATGTAATTTTCCAAAAATGACTCAAATCTGAGAAATGCTATACATAATTTGCAGATAACATTTGTTGATATTTATACATTTTTCTCATCTGTTTCTCATCTATTGTGAAAATAAGTTTTGGGTCCATTGCATATAAAACACTATACAACATTGTTGTTGTCATATTTTGCATATTTTGAAAGTTAGTAGTTTCTGCTACTGGCATGTTGTTAGTTGCAATGTAATGACAACAACACAGTGTTGCTACACAGCTTGCATATGAATCTGACATATGTTTTCAGGCATATTTTCATGGGACATTAGATGCTTACAGACCGTCACTTTAATATTGTGCATATGTTGCTCACAACAGAATGTTACTCACAACACTGTACTGTACTGTTGATAGATTTTGAAGATGAAACTACTGCAAAAATGATTGTCTTTTTGAAACACTTTCTTTTCTGTGGTTATATCTTAGGTTTACTGAAAAATCTTTATTGACCCAGAGTCATTAGATGTCCCTCATGAGGCCCGATAATCACTCCATCTGGGTCAATAGATGCCCAATCCGAGAGCGTCTCTTTCTTAATCGCTATTATTGAATCTCACAACTCTCCGACCATTGACTTGAGAAGCAGCCGAGACTGAAAGGACATTTTTAATTTCTAATTACTGTCACAGAATGACATAGCTTTAAGTTTTATAGGGTAGCACTAGCACCTTTGTGCCCAGTACGAATTTGCTTATCAAATGCCGCAAATATTAATTCCAAGAACTTTGGTGTTCACAATTGGAAAGAAATCCATTTGACTTTTCGAAGTCTATTTGAAAGGAACTGGTTTTAAGTGGCAACGCAGCCGTTAGTGCAGAAAAGGCTTAGCTTACAGGCAGCGCTCGTTGATTAGAGCGTTCTCATGAATTTTAAGCAGGGGCCAGTTTTGTTTGAATCGAAGCTGTGGAGTTTGAAGATATCTGAACTATTTCACTCATAATAAGAAAAGTGATGTAACTCCCTCTAAACTGCAGAAAGTACACACAACCCTTCCCCTGGAGAGTTTCCATAAGGAATAAGTTCAGAAATGATGTAGTGCATCAGCCTGTGTGGATTTGCCTGATGCTGTTTACCGTGAGGTTAGGTGTTGTGATTGTAGGCAAGTCTGCAACTTGGCACGCCAGTTTTATCCAATTGACGGGTTACTTTGGAGCCTAAAATTGCTTTGGATATCAGTCCCTACACATGATGTTCTGAACTGCTCTGAATAGTGTTTACATCTGAGGGAATGTATTTTGACAGAGGCAGCTGGCAAGGCTTGAGCAGCTAAAGAACTTCCTGCATGCAAATTTGTTTTCTTCTGAAACCACTTCAAAGGGATCTCATAATATGTCTGTGGCAAGTGCATCGTATTTTTAATTTATTTATTTTGAAAATTTGACACGTCTTCTGGAATGTGGGATTAAATCCACATATTTCGTTTTTTCATTGTAACTTGAAGACTGCTTAATATTATCAGATCCTCCCCAACCTTCCCCGTCGCTCTCTCCATCTCTCTCTTATAGACTTTGTGCTGCAGAACTTTTTACACAAGGGTCAATTTCACACCTTTCTGAATTTATGCATTTGGGAACTGCTGTAGCATTTTCTCCTGTCTTTGTTGTTCAAGTAACCTTGCACTACAGTTTTATAGCAAAAGGCTTGTTCTGAGATTAGGTTTCTGTCATGCTTTAGTAGCCAAGCATCCGTTTTTAACATCTGCAACAGCAGATTATGCTGCTCTGTCCTCTCCATGGAGAGAATCATTTTAATCACTTGAAGCCTATTTGGTTCCTCTGCCTTTACATAGGATTTACTGTGTAACTCCCTTACTTTTTGCATTATATCTGGCATTTGTATAATATTCATTAAAATCTATGTATATATGAAGAGTTCAGATGCAAAAGCCTGTAAGTGCCATCTGAGATTTTCTTCTAGAATGATAATTTTTATGAGTAATCAGTAATTTCACTTAAATGACAATTAATAGGTAATTTTCATTTTCATTTAAGTGAAATTGCTGAACTTAAATATACGGGCTTGATAAAAATGATCATTCTAGAAGAAAATTTCAGATGGCACTGAGAGGCTTTTGCATCTGAACTCTTCATATATACTTATTTTATTCAGAAAGGATGCATTCAGTTGATCAAAAGTGACAGTAAAGACATTTATAATCTTACAAAAAATGTATTTTCTTTTTCATCAAACAATCACAGTTTACATAAAAATATTACACAGCACAACTGTTGTGTAAACATTGATTATAATAATAATAATAAATGAGCATATTAGAATGATTTCTGAAGGATCATGACCGGAGTAATGATGCTCAAAATTCAGCTTTGCCATCACTAGAATAAATTACATTTTAATATATAATAAAATAAAAAACAGTTGTTAGAAATGTAGCCTGGGTAAACATAAGAAACTTCTTTCAACAACCAAAAAAAATCTTACCTCAAACCTTTAAACAGTAGCGTGTATATTTATAGTATTCGAATACATGGTTTCATATCTAAATATATAGATAATCCAAATATATAAAATTTGTGAACTCTATAATGGATTGAGTGCATTTTCAATTGTTATTCTGTTAAAAAAAAGATGTTTGTATTAAATAAAGAAAATGTGCATGTATTAAATACAAAATAGAGGCATTGTCACCAGTGGTCTCAGGCTTTTGGACCCCATAGCTTTTCAAATAGAAAAGCCTTTAAAATGTGCAGCTTCAGTAACAAATCTCAAAGCTTGAGTGCTGCCTACATTTTCATTGTCGCCATGAACATTCTTGACAAAATGGATGTCAAACATTTAATAAATCATTCACCACCTCAAGCATGAGCCATAAAATGTGATTTTGGTTGATGTAACCTTTAAGAGTGTCACACTTGCTGGAATTTTCCATTCAGTTAGCTTTTTTGTTGGTTGGAGAACCATGTGCATTTGCTATAGAAACACATTAATGCTCTTTTTGTTTTGTGTGTTATCACGTAGAGAGATTGTTCAGTTAACACTGTTATCTGTTTCAGTCTTAGACACACAGCGCTCTCCCATCTGTGTGCAAGACTTGACTTGAATATTAAACCAGTACATTTTACTGCTCAATAGTGATGAGTCTCCTGACATCGACTTGGGTAGAGGTTTTTCTCTTCGTCAGATGCTATTGGCTAAGCATGTTGGATTGGGACATATTATAGAACATGGGAGGAATATTCTGCCTGCTCTTCCAAGATGTATTATGAAAACTGTGTTGAATTTTATATGCTTTGACTTTCATTTGACTTAAGGCTCAAGCTTTATCTTTGCTTGTTCTGCCTCATCCTTTGCTCGAGGAGGAGTGCTGCTGTCATTTGCTTGCAAAATGGCAGATATTAGCAAACAATTCAGCTTGTGTTGACACACAGGGATTGAGAGGTGTGACAAAAGGGGTTTATTTTAAGCAAGATTAAGCAAAATGAGGACACCGCTATGAGTTCTGATGTCAGCAGCCATGTTGGCTTTGCTTGGTGACATGTAATAGACTAAAGCTTATTAGTGATCAGTCACACTTTGGGTTCCCTCCAGGCAACGCTTGATTTAGACATCTGAGGCAGAGCTAGGGCAAAGTGTCTTGCTGATTTGAGATGATTAAAGGTATTACTGTGATGAGAGGTACATTCGGAAGCCTAAGGGTTAAAGATGAACACTCAGTACCCAGCAGTCTTCGCTAATGGCCATTGCTTGCCCAGGTAAATGTCTTCCTTGGTCTTGATTTCATTCATGATCAACATAGGGTTGGGTAGATGGATCTAAACTTAATTTTTTTTTGCCAACATACAGTGCTATGCATAAGTTTAGACACCCATGCTAAAAAGAGGAATAAAAAATCATCTTTTGGAAATTGAACTTAATTCCTTAATTAAAAAAATAGGAAAAATCCAACCTTTAAGGACACCAATTTTGTGAATGAATAATGTATCGTAAATAAATAAATGTTCTTCCTTAAAATACAGGGTGCATAAGTTTGGACACCCCTATGTTAAATTCCCATAGAGGCAGGCAGATTTTTATTTTTAAAGGCCAGTTACTTCATGGATCCAGGATACTATGCATCCTGATAAAGTTCCCTTGGCCTTTGGAATTAAAATAGCCCCACATCATCACATAGCCTTCACCATACCTAGAGTTTGGCTTGGTTTTATTTCAGTTTGCCTAATAGCTAACTGACATAAAATCATTTGCATTGAGAGATGATCTTATGGAAAATACTCCATGCCAATCTCTAGGTATGGTGAAGGCTATGTGATGATGTGGGGCTATTTTAATTCCAAAGGCCAAGGGAACTTTATCAGGATGCATAGTATCCTGGATCCATGAAGTAACTGGCCTTTAAAAATAAAAATCTGCCTGCCTCTATGGGAATTTAACATAGGGGTGTCCAAACTTATGCACCCTGTATTTTAAGGAAGAACATTTATTTATTTACGATACATTATTCATTCACAAAGAAAATTGGTGTCCTTAAAGGTTGGATTTTTCCTAATTTTTTTTTAATTGAGGCATTAAGTTCAATTTCCAAAAGATGATTTTTTATTCCTCTTTTTAGTCAACTTTAGCATGGGTGTCTAAACTTATGCATAGCACTGTATACAGCTTTTGGTGAACCTTGATATACAGCACAATTTATATAGCCTATAATACTTGATATTCAGTAAATAATCCTGAAAATAAACTAAAGAATCAAATTTCCATAGAATCCATAGTGACAAACATCTTCTAAATCAGAGGTCGGGAACCTATGGCTCGCGAGCCACATCTGGCTCTTTGGCAAAAATCATGTGGCTCGCGAGGTCTCTAACCCTTTACCAACAAACCATCGATGAAAAACAATTAAAACACATCAACAGAGATCGGCTCTCTGCAGAAAAAGCAACCAATTACAATTCCCTTGTTGTAGTACAGCCTACTGAAGTTAATGAAAAGTTTATGATAATAATAATATTAAAGTTGTACCGGCAAAAGTGCGTGTTCAGTGCTGTTCGCGAGTGTCACGAGTCACCACAGCAATCAACTAACCGCTTACGTTTCTGTGGTAACCTACAGCTCCTGCACTGGGATTCAAGCTGGCGAAAACCATTCTAGAACAGCAGCAAAAATGTAAAAGTAGACTTTATAAACTTTAATATAACATTTTATTGAAACGGGTGCTTTGCTGCGCATAGAGACATTTCACCCGCTGGTAGGCTACTTTCACTTTTGCCGCAGAGACCCTTTATGTCCTATAAATGTGTCGTATTTTTGATAATCCGCGCAGATTTCAGTTGACGATTCTGTTTAAAGTTATTAAAAACAAAACATGAATGAATGAGAAAGAAAAGAACAGGATGTGCTTTATATTGAAAAGAAATATTAAAAGCGCGATAAGTCGCGAAAGAGAACTGACAGGATACTGTGCGCGCGCTCCGAGCGCAACACGGACAAGCAGCCTTTGTCTTCGGTTGCGCGCCTAAACGGCCAAATAAACACAGAAATATATCAAAATGCTAAGTCGAGTATTCACGTAAACACAGCAGATAGTACTGTGTGCATTCATTCTCTCTCACACGCACACAAAATGGTATATGCTCATCACTTGGTACTCAACCTCACAGTGAAATCCCTGCAGAATTAATTCCATATTCCAACTTATTTATTGTTTGCTGAATATTTGTTAATAATATTAATAATTAAATAATATTAATAATAATTACTACGGTTGAATTTTTTATTGAAAAAAGCACGTCTTTAATATTAACTTTAATTATATATATATATATATATATAGGCAATTTTTTTTCCTACTGTGGCTCTTTTGGAAAAATGCATTATCCAAAAATGAAAAAAAATGGCTCTTTGGTCAAAAAAGGTTCCCGACCCCTGTTCTAAATGAATAAATGTAACCTAAATGTTGCAGCTTCAGAAATTAGTAAACCCAAAAAAATAAAAAATAAAAAAATAAAAAAAATTGTACATAATGCAATAGCTAATATGCTGGTTTCAAGAAGCATTTGTTATTATCAATGTTGAAAATAATCAATATAAGAATAAATAATAAGAATTTGTTATGTGTTTGATTAAAAATACAGTAAAAAAAGTACTGAAATAGTATTGTCAGGTTTGTGTAGGGAGCCGAAGACGAGGACACAGGAACTGCGGTTTAGGTAATTTATTTACAAACTTAACTTCTATGAACATACAGGAACAAGGGAAAGGAAATTCCAGGACTTCAAAACACACAACCATGAAATGACGACGACCAACAAACACTGAGGGAAAACACAGGGCTTAAATGAACTGGGACTAATGGGATAATTAACAGAACACAGGTGATGGGAATTTCTAATCAAACAGACAGGGAAAAACTAACAGGACTAGACCAAAATCACAAAGATGGGAAACACTGAAAAAGATTCAAAAACAGAACTCAAAACCTTCAGACTGTCACAAGTATCCTTCAGAACTCATTCTAATATGCTGATTTGGTGCTTAAGCAACAATCAATGTTGAAAACAGTTGTGCTGCTTATTATTTTTGTGGATCCATGATCTGATTTGTTTTCAGGATTCTTTAATGAATAGAAAGTTCAAGCGAACGGCATTCATTTGACATATAAATCTTTTGTAACATTATAAATGTACTTACTGCCTTATGATTTAAGGCAACCTTGCTGAATAAAAAGTATGAATTTCTTTAAAAAAAACGTACTGACCGTTAGTGTATACACTGTAAATGGTTTATTCAAACCAACAAGCCTATCCGATAAATGGATTTTTATTCAGTTCAAATAGGCCTCTACCCAACATGCACTGGAGCATGAATAAATAAAATGGCTGCCTTGTTTGACTGTTTGCCAGTTTTATGTACACTGTTTTTGATTTTGTTGTCAGATTTAGTGGCATGTAGTTTGTGTTGCATGTAGTGTTGACGTCTGTGTGGAATTTTAAGGTATTTCATGAATGTTTTTTTGCCACATGTGTGACCATGTGATGAGTATTCATTCAAACATGAGATTGAGCATGTAATATTCAATCATTTAAAACCATGTAAATAACTTTTTTTATAGCTATTTAATCTAGATAGTTACAGCGATGGTGGATTATAAGTCATGACCATTTTAAATTCAGTCAGAACACTTGACTTTTTATTACAATTGAAATAATGTTCCACGGGCAGCTTATATTCAGTGCATGACAGGTTTTTGAGATCTGAGGCTGCACCATTACATAGAGTTCATTGTGTGCAGCCCAGTGAAGACATATGATTGACTATACATGCAGTAACATTTTGATTTTTGACATAACCTAGCTATGGGCAATCGACATGTGTTCTGCCAGCTGAATGCTCCCTGTGCCCTAAAATGCCTGCATCAGCATTGCTCAGCTATGGATGGAAGTAAACAATCACAATCCATTCTGTAGGCATCCTATAAGTCAGATTTATGGAAGGGAAAAGCCACCCTCTGCACTCTTCATAACCATCCTTTGTTTTGTCTCTCCATCAGACTGAATAACGGGAGGATGAGGTCATATTCTGCAGCGGCAGGCGGAGGGGAAATGAGACAGGGGTGAAGAGATTAATTCATGCAGGTCTTGGTCTTGTGCAGGATGAGTGATCCATCTATCATTGAACTGAGAGCCTGCTCTCCTTGTACTTTGAACAGAGATGTCTGTATTATGGACTGAAATGAGGCTGCTTTTAGTGAGCACAGCATCTTCAACAACCCCCTTTAAATATTTTATAGGTTTTAGTTTGAGTAGATGGTACAAAAAGCATGGCCTGATACATTGTTTCCTTCCATTTCTCCTTAATTCAAACCAGATATTGTTTGTCAGCTTAAATAGCAAGTCATCATTTTATTTTTTTGAGTGCACATCCATGTTTAGGAATGGGTCTAGTACTCTTAACATAAAACATTTTTATCTTATATTGTTAACTTGAATTTAAAGGTACTGTAAAAAAATAATAATAATAAATAAATAAATAAATAAATATATATATATATATATATATATATATATATATATATATATATATATATATATATATATATATATATATATATATATATATATATATATTGGAGTGAAAATAGCATAAGAAATAGTCACATTATGAGATTTAAAAGTCACATTTTGAGAAATAAAAACATAAAATAAATGAAAATTAAGATTAAATGCTGTTTTTACCTTATATTTAAGCTTACATTTAAAAGTACTTTAAAATAAATATTGTTTATATTAAAATGTATATTATTTTTATTCACAAATAAATAAAAGTTAAAGATAAGCTTAATACCTATGCTATTCTTTATGGAAATATGTAATGGAATTACTGTGAAATTAGCATAAGATAAAAAGCCACATCGTAAGATATAAAAGTCACATTATGAGAAATAAAATAATAAATAAATTAACCGTGCAAAACAAATTAAAGGGATACTTCACCTCTGGGAAGATGAATGTGTATTTAAAATAGGTCATTTAAGTAGAAGAAATGTGAAGAAATTTTTGAATTTGGAGCTTTCTAGACTGAGAAAAGCCAGAAAATGTATTTTTGGCTTATGTGGATGAAAGACAACAACTCCCAGAATGCACTTGCTTCGCTGCCTTAGGAGGCCACGCCTACCGGTAAGAGTGCGCAGTTGTAAACAACAAAGCTAGCCTACGTGATGAGTTTGCGAGGGATTTAGAGATCGTACAAAATGTCCGGGATTCGGCTTTTGCGTTCTACAGTGGCCATTCATTCATCATGTTTACTGTGGCGAGCAGGACGAGGCTGAGGGCCGCGGGAGAACAGCGCGAGGGCGGTGGCGTCATTACTGAGACGCGCCGGTTCTCGCATCTCTCACGGAGGAGCGGGAATTTTTCTTAGCAATGGTAAAACGCACATCAACCGATCACTTGTTTAGCGTTCATGTAAACACTACATTCACATTCACCAATCGGAATGAATTCAGTTAGATTGAAAGGTGTGCATGTAAACAATGAATGGCGACCGCAGAAAGCAAAAGCTGAATCCCGGACATTTTGAACGATCTCGCCCGCCGGACAAGTCCGGGAAAAGGAGGATGGTTACTTACTCAGCTTTCTCCTACTATTCAGCTTTCTCCACAGAACAAGAGCCTGCTAGCTTAGCTTCCAAAGAAAGAGGCTGACAGTGACACTGTGTACATTCTGTGAGTGAGATCCCGCTGAAAACATGCGGAACAACGCCATCTACTGGCTGTAGTCTTTAGCCTCTGTCCAGAAAATCCTCCGATGACGCAAAATGACGATTTTTGCGTCATCGGAGGATTTTTTCCAGACAAAAAATACATAAATCTCTTGTCTCAGGGGGATATGAGGGTGGAAAGCACGGTAATTCGAAAATACTACAGGTTTTCTACTAATACAAAGCTTAATGCTAAATCCTGAAGTAACCCTTTAAGATAAAAAGATAAAAAAAAAAAAACAGGTTAGCTTACATGGAAACCAATTTGAAGATTGCACATAATCTCTGTATAAAGGCTATTTTATTTATTTATTTACTGTATGTTTTTATTATAAAAACCAAGTGATGAAAGTCTTAACAAAAATGCCTGCTGTGAAGACAATGTGCTCTGCTGCTGCAGGTTATACTGATACTGGTTTGATAAGCAACTGAGTTTCTCTCACATAGAGAATCATTCAAATGGATTCTCATGCTGTGGGATGCTGTGGGATGCATGGATGGCCAAACAATAGCCAAATATACCAATAAGAATCAAAATAATGTCACACTTGGATGTGCTTGAAACCACATCAAGCGTAGCATTAGTTCTGGTAGGTCACGTTAGTCAAGCTTGCATCAGCTGACTCTCAACTGATCCACGTCTACCTATAGGAATAGGACGCCTATCACTGTATACATATATAAGCTCCTTCAGTATTATCAGCAGCTATAGCCAATTCCCTCCTCCATCCCCAGCTCCTCCTCTCGTCAGTCAGGATTTGGCATTCTGATTCCCCCTGAATCAGACTAAAATTCTCTAATTATGTTGTACATTAAAATGAATTAATGATATCTGCAATACATTCATGTTGGTTCTGTTCTGTTTACCCTAAGGAGGGTCATTGCTGCCCTCCCTGCTCTTATCTATGCTAGGCTGCATGGATGCACAGGGAGTTCTTGGCCAGAACAGAACCATATACCGCCAATCCAAACTGTATGCTAACTGTCAATCATATTTGACAATAGTGGTCCTGATCTTTGGTTAGTCAAGAATGAGTAGCTGATTTCAGCCATCTTTGCTACCTGCCATTTTGCAAACTAATTGCTAGATGATTGATATAGGCAGTGTTTTTGATTGGAAAAAAGCTGAGAACTGTTGTGATCTCTCAGGAACCTGTTTCAGTTATGTAGTTAGTACATTTAATGCCTGCTATTCCCAAAAAACAATCAAACTCCAGTTTACAACACCTGTGCATGAGTTATGACACGAACATTTCTGTGCAAAATGATGTTTGCATAACAATGCACTGTTTCTAAATTACATGTTTAGCACCCTAAACAAATCCCTGTTGCGCCGCAAGGTCTCGTTTTCTTTCGTGTAGGAAAAGTTTTGACGCTTGCGTTCTCTTTTTAGAGGTGTTGAGAAGTGCTGACCCACTTTCCTCCTCTGAATATGACAGGCGCTGGCATTCACACACAAACACCCTTAATTGGCTCAAGCCTTGTCACAGGTTCTCCCTGTAGTCCTTGCTTTGCAAAGGCGCATCATCGAGGCATTAAAAATCAACGTGCGCTGTGTCAGTGCTAATCTGCCTCAGGGATGCCTCTACCTAGCCATATTTATCTATTCCTCGCATGTAAAAATTTCCCTTTGACTGTTCTCTCATTCTTAGTCTCAGCAGGGAGAATATACATATATAGGCCTATTTACATTTAAAATTATATTTCATTTAGCAGACACTCCATACAATGCTTCTTCTCTTGGATGTGGTCAGGTGGTTCTAAATTTCCCTAGTCTGCATGTAAAAAAGCCAGCAGCGGCTTGCATCTCATGAATACATTTTGCATGTGGAATATTCCACAGTATCAAACGTAATTTGATTTCACTTTCACTCGTCAATATGAACCGAATGTCAGCTGGCATTTAAGATCTTCATTGTTGTGATGTGCCATTTTATATTCAGAAATCCCTGTGGCAAGACCTATTTGTGTCCTTATGCATTGTGGAAAAGTAATGGCGCTTGTCCCTGCGAGTATGCAAATGCGATCTGACCTCTTGTTTAGTAGGATCAATATGGACGATTAGGCAAGCACCCTGTCCCACACAACTGCTTATCTACCCTATTGTTACATGCTTCATTACAAGTATAATTGATGCTTTGTGCTCCTTGTAGCTCTAATGTCAATTTAATTCTCTCTCCCTTTGTCTCTAAAATGCCCGGATAGCATTAAGAGGAAAAAGGGGGAAAATGTGTAATGCAATTCAAAGGCATCCAGATAGTCCACTGTAAGCCCTGGGCTGGTTATCAAAGGGTCAGAAGAGGCTTTTATCTTCAAAAGCTTAGTCAGAGCTTGTATTGCAATCTGTTTTTCCAGAGGCTTGAATTCAGTGAGAAGGTTTCCAAAGCATGGAGAGCTGTACTGCGGGATGTCTCACTAGGTGGCGGACTGATCAAAGATTTCACCTGAGGAGGGCAGTCGCTCCTCTTCTAGTGTGACACGGCTGCATCCCGGCGACATGCTAACAATGAAGTATTTGCTCGTCTCTATGTGCAGACTTGACCTCAATTTCCCCCCTCTGTGAGTAACGGTGCTGCACTGGTGTCAAATATTACATAAGGACCAGCAATGACCCTAAATGATATTGAAAATCAGCTTTGCTGAAACAGATCATTCATTTGGTCTGAGTTCGGACTGGCATACTATCATACTACTTTTCCTGTAGAATGCACATTGAGTATTCTATGTTCAGAATGGCATTCAAGTAGAATGTACAACACCGTTCAAAAGTTTGTGGTCGGTAAGATTTTGATGAAATATTATTACAATTAAAGATAACTGTTTTAATATATTTTAAAATGTAATTTATTCCTGTGATGGCAAAGCTAAATTTTCACCAGCCATTCAGTGTCACGTGATCCTTCAGAAATCATTCTTATATGCTGATTTGGTGCTAAAGAAAACATTATTAGTATACTTATTATTAGCGATGATGTGCTGCTTATTTTTGTAGAAACCATGACCATTTTATTTCAGAATTCTTTGATGAATAGAAAGTTCAAAACAACAGTATTTATTTAAAATAGAAATCTTGTGTAACTTTATAAATGTCTTTACTGTAACTTTTGAACAATTTAATGTGTCCTTGCTGAATAAAAGTATTAATTTCTTTCAAAAATCTTACTGACCCCAAATAGTGTGACCCCATAGGTAGTGTGTACTGTGCACAGTATGCACATTTTCACACTTCACTTCATATTTATATAGTATAATGTGTATTTTATGCATATTTCTGTATGCTATATGGGACCCAGAAAAAAAAAGTTTTTTGAATTTAGTTTTTTTCCGTCATCACACTGTTTAGATCACAATAAACAAATGATAAAAAAACATTTTTGCAAAATAATATTTTATTCATACGTTATGCTATGTCCTCTGTAGTGGACGCCAGGACTAAGTTGTTTAAAAAATAAAATGACATGAAATTATATGTATAGGCAAAAACAATGGGATTTTTTTTTCAATCACCAATAAAGTTGGGGGTTTCAGGATTTTTTCAACCAAAATTTGTATGAAGATTATTCTCAACTATGTTATGAAAGAAATAACGGAATGAATTGATACACCATTTTACATTATGCAATATGTGGGTAAAATGTCCATAAATTAATATTCCCATTCAATGCAATGTATATATAAACTGTATCTAATTTGCACCTTAATGTGTTCTTGGAGCAACATTTAATGAAAAAAGAAGTGTAATAATTGGAGTAATAATTGGCAACATTTTAATAATAATATCTAATATTTCATAGGAATATTGATGTATAATTTATTTCCATATTCACTTGTTGTGTCTCACAAAATGCCTGATAAACATGATTTAAGTCCTGGTGTCCTCTACAGTGGACACGTTTGAAATCAACGCCCTGTTCTGTAACAGAATTTTTTTTTTATTTGAAACCCCTTAACATTTTCCTGAGATGTTGTTTTATGAAATACAATTTGAAAAGTAGTCCAATTTAAATTATAATTACAATATATTATCATATTTCTATAAGAATGCTACATTTGATCACTAAATTAATGTCAGACATTTTTAAAGACCAAGCAGAAGTTGTTTTCATGGTGAAACCTCCAAACATTTGGTGTCTCTGAAAAGTCCTGAATGTGCTCTTTACAGGACACCCAGGTTGTGTCATGTGACATGTATGACGTCAGAGAAATTCACTAAAATATAATGTCCATTGACTATTTCTGCAGTATGTTGTATGATTACTGTGCACAGTATGCTAATTTTAAATATGCTGTTCATAATGGAATACCACCCTTTTACTCGTAATATTGCTTTGGCTACTGTCTCCCATAATGCACACTGCAAAATGAAAATTTTTAGCTAATGAACAAGAAGATATTTCACAATGTTAAACATATATTTCTCAGACTATCAAAGGTTATCACATTTTTCAATAAACTTGAATTCAGAATTCAAATAATGGCAGGATGTAGTATGCAGAAAGCAGTATTCCACTCCTTACCTAGTCTTACTCATTATTCTTTAATTATAATAAAATGTGTTGTCAATATATAGACATAGTTATGTGTCTGTGGTTTAATCACTGTTCTTCATCAGGTTCATTCCTCGTGTTGCTTGATTTGCTATAACTTTCAAAACCATATGGGGGCAATATTGTCTCTTTGAAAAGTCAGATGTAGAAAATTCCATACCTATCTCGCTCATCCTAATATGATTTAACGGCTGACACAATAAGCGTATTTAGCTAAATACTTAAATATTTCAAAAGTTAAATAATAAAAAAGGTGCCAAGACGCCTCCAATAAAATGATTTTCTTTAAACAGTGAATCAATCAAGCAGCAATGTGAGGGATATATTTTGTTTTCTTTTTCTCAATCTGGTAACACTTTTAGTGCTAATTGCAGCTGCTGAGGTGTAATGAATTCGACTAAATCTATTATAATAACGATGCATTCTGCATAACGATCAGTTTGATTGGCATGCTTAAATCTGCATATATCAAGATAATTGTTAAATCATGTGATGGGAAGCATTTTAAGAAATTGAGCTGAAGCATAGCCATTCTTCCCTTGAAGTTCACAGATGGGTGTGAGAACATTCCAAAATATTGAAATAATCCAAAGAATGAACTCTGACTGCAGTCAATATGGCAATTGTTTGCTTTGAAAATCCCTGAGCTCTTAGCAGTTGAATAGACAGTTAAACGCAAATCATTCAAGAAGAAAAACATATAAAAAGGGAACAGTTCAGAACCCGCCTGAATGCTATACAGTAATTGAGAAAATCGAGACCACCAGCCCTTGTGTGAACTGTTACAATTGGCAGAGGACAAATTCAAATTGCACTATGGGGTTAATCTACTTTTAAGAGCAGGTCAGTGAGAAAAAAAACTTGTCCATGTAGTTCAGGTGCACCCATGATTAAGTGTGACAGGTAAAGACTAGTTCTCTAAGGGCTTGATACAAATGTTTTAGTCTGTGGTTGAAGTATCCGGGCTGCGGGTCTTCAGAGGTGACTGGTTGACATTTACTAAATGTTGCTTCATTACAGAAATGCACTCAACTCTCTGACTTATTAGTAAGTCTATTACCTCTAACATTGAATGCATATTTATTCACCGCTAACATTATTGCATTTGTAATTACAACAGTTGAGTACATTAGTAACCTCCATTAGTATGTTGTCTATGCTTCAGTTTGTCAGCATTCACTGATTATGGGTTAAATTCCCAGCACCACAACAAAAAATGTTTATGTAACACATTTATAAATATTGATATTATGTAAATTAAATGTATATGACTCATTTCATATTTATAATGTATTTCTTTTTAATTAAAGTAGTATAATTAGTCATATAACTTTTCAAATATTGTTATATATAACAAATGTTTTATGATTTTGATTAATCGTGATTAATCGTATCTTTCATAAACGTTTGTAAAGATATATATATATATATATATAGGGAGAGAGATTTTTAAAGAGATAATTAAAAAAAATTATATTACTAATTTATATATATATATATATATGTGTATATCTAACTATAAATTGCTTATTATTTTATTATAGTAATGTATGTATATAATATAGTTCAGATAGTTCAGATGCAAAAGCCTCTAAGTGCCATCTGAAATTTTTATCAAGCTTGTATATTTAAGATAAGTAATTTCACTTAAATGACAATTAATTAATAGGTCATTTTCATTGCCATTTAAGTGAAATTATTGAACTTAAATATATGAGCTTGATAAAAATGAACATTGTAGAGGAAAATTTCAGATGGCACTTAGAGGCTTTTGCATCTGAACTCTTCATATATAAAACATAAGTATAATGTTTTATAATTTTCATTATATATATATACATATAAAGTGCTGTCAAATTGATTCATTGTGATTATTTGCATCTAACAAATTCATCATAATTTTTTTTTTAAATATACAGCGGGGGAAATAAGTATTGAACACGTCATCATTTTTCTCAGTAAATATATTTCCAAAGGTGCTATTGACATGAAATTTTCACCAGATGTTGGTAACAACCCAAGTAAGCCATATATACAAAGAAACAAACAAAAATAAGTGAAAACAATAAATGACACAGGGAAAAAGTATTGAACACATGAAGAAAGGGAGGCGCAAAAAGGCATGGAAAGCCAAGACAACTGCTGAAAACTTACAGTAATTAAAAAGCAATCCAGCCCCCTGTCAGTGGAAATTAATAACAGCTGGTTCAGTCCCAAATGATGGCCTACAAAAAGGTCTCATTGCCAAGGTGTCACACAAGACACATCTCATGATGGGTAAAAGCAAAGAGCTGTCTCAAGACCTTCGCAACCTAATTGTTGCAAAACATAATGATGGCATTGGTTATAGGCGCCATTCTAAGCTTCTGAATGGTCCAGAGAACACTTTTGGGGCCATAATACGGAAGTGGAAAGACAATAATTTCACCATAAATTTGCCTCGACCAGTGCTCCTATAGAATAATAGAATAATCAGAAGAGTTGTCCAAGGGCCAACACCAAGTTGTATGGTGTTTTTAGGGTAATGTGCACAGCCATTTCTCCTCCAAATATGGTGTGTATTATGGCATCCAAACAGTTCAATTTTGCTCTCATGTGACCACACTATATTCTCCCAGTATTTCACTGGCTTTTCCAAATGTTGTGCAGCAAACTTTAAATGAGCTTCAACATGCTTTTTTTCCCAGTAATGGAGTCTTGCGTGGTGAGCGTGCATACAGGCCATGGCGGTGGAGTGCATTACTTACTGTTTTCTTTGAGACAACAGTACTTGCTATCTGCAGGTCTTTTTGAAGCTCTCCACAAGTGATCCTTGGCTCTTGGACAACTCTTCTGATTATTCTTTTCACTCCTCTATCAGAAATCTTGCGAGGAGCACTGGTCGAGGCAAATTTAAATGGCGCCTATAACCACTGCCATCATTATGTTTTGCAGCAATTAGGTTGTGAAGGTCTTGAGACAGCTCTTTGCTTTTACCCATCATGAGATGTGTCTTGTGTGACACCTTGGCAATGAGACCTTTTTGTAGGCCATCATTTGGGACTGAACCAGCTGTTATTAATTTCCACTGACAGGGGGCTGGATTGCTTTTTAATTACTGTAAGTTTTCAGCAGTTGTCTTGGCTTTCCATGCCTTTTTGCGCCTCCCTTTCTTCATGTGTTCAATACTTTTTCCCTGTGTCATTTCACATTATTACACATAACTTAATTTCTGAAATTATTTTTGTTTGTTTCTTTGTATATATGGCTTACTTGGGTTGTTACCAACATCTGGTGAAAATTTCATGTCAATAGCACCTTTGGAAATATATTTACTGAGAAAAATGATGACGTGTTCAATACTTATTTCCCCCGCTGTATAATATATGTGTATGTATATATATATATGTATAAATATATATATGTGTGTGTAAATATACGTATGTATATATGGGGGATGAATGTTGAAATCTGGAAAGGCACACAATTCCACACCGTTCATACATCCATCTGCTCACGCATCTTTTAGTCATACATAATGATTTATTTGTTTATGAAATACTCCACTGTCCCTTCCAACAACATGATGTTCAGTATAGTTCTCAGTGTAAAGCAGTCAAGCAATCTTTGGAGGACAGTCATGGGAAAAAGCTCTCTGACTGATAAGAGCAAAGCCTCGCGGCATGTGTGACATTAACATTGATCTGAGAGCAAAGGAGGGCTGCTTTGTCACCATGGAAACCGGCGCTGAGACGGTCTTAAGTTAAACTTTCATTTATTGATGTAGGGAGTTTTCCCCACCCTCATTTGAATTTTGATTATAGCGGCTGTTGAAATACTTTGAATTTTGTTGAGGAAAAAAATGAAGTTCACTCTATCTGCCATGTTTTTGTTAGAAGAGGGAACTAGTAGGTCCTCTCGGCAGTCTTATCAGGGAAGAGGTTTTTATACTTCAGTAAATATTAATGCAATTACTGGCAGTCACAAGCACAGCAATACAGTTGTGTGCAGTGAAATAATTCAAAGCTGTAATTTCCTCATAAGCCAGGGATGTTTTATAAAGTTTTGAGTCAGTGGTCTTGGCATATTTTGTCACCGAAGAGAATTTCAGTTGCTTTAAACATTGTGACCGCTTCATACTGAACGTTTTAGAGAGATTAAGAGCAAGTATGTGGAGAATATTTGAGTTTTCTGTGGTAATTTGAATTCTGATCACATGTGTGGTCATTGCCGTGTAATTCAGTTGACAGAATCCTTGAGCTTATGGAAACAATTCACCTACGGAATTAAATGGGAGACATCAGATGAATATTTCTGGAAGGTATAAAAGCGAAACGAGGAGCATAAAGAGAATTCAATTTAAAGTTGGTTGTATAAATCTTAAGGGCTGTGCAACTTTTCCTGAAGAGTCAGCAGAACTCTTAATGTATCCTAACTGATAAGCCCAGGTTCAGTCAATGAAAATGGTTCCTTTTATCATTTTCTGTGCCTGCGTCACATTGACAGTTTTGCATGATGGACTTATTCAAGATTATTTAAATCAGATGTAGGTCTCCCTTTAATTTGTTTACTTTCGGGACTATTATTATTTAGTTCTGCTTTGCTTCTGGTTTCGTTTTATCGTGCGTGACTGCTGACGCACAAACTTTTAAATGCTTATTCCCTCGCTCTCTTCTTTAATTCCACCTCTGCCCAGTAAACGTCTCTGGCAGTGCGGTTGCATTCAGCCAGTCAGAGCTGTAGTTTGGAAGAGCTTGAGGGCTCGGGGGGACTGCAGTTTGTGTATGCCACTGATTAGAGGCTTTGTGGAGGTGCTTACCAGCCCTATGTTCCTCTCAAATCCAAAGAAGCCTGTTGCACAATGTAAGTCGAGGTGGTTAAGGAGGCCTCGGGGGAGTCGGCTGACAGGCTGGGAAAATGGCAGTGGATGGGATCTAAGCTGAAGAAACAGCAGTGAGGTACTGACCTCCTTCAGTGTTTGTTTTAGAGATGCCTGATGTCATGGCTTGTGATGAGCCTCTCTACTAGTCCTTAAAGGAATAGTTCACCCAACATGAAATTTGCCATCATTTACTCATCCTCATGTCGTTCCAAACCGTCGCTGCATCATAATATGCCTTCTTCCATACTATATAGTGGGTGAAAAATGGTATGTGAGCCGAGTAGTATGTTCAAATTCACAGTATAGGCGAAAAATACCCGGATGACCTACTGCTTCCGGAGAGATTCTGAAGTGTGCATTTGATGGACACTTTACTATCCAATGCGTCCAAGTGAGAGGATTGTGAATGGAGGTGAAGAAGCGACGCAACTGCATGACACCGTAGATTACATGACAATGACAATATGGCTGATGATGAAGTATGTCCGAATTTCATTCATACACATTCACACTGTAGAACATAGTTTTTAACGGTCGCAAATTAAGTTTAAAACCAAATGTACTATTAATCAGTATATACAATTTCGGACGTAGCACGTGTGATTTTCTTTCTTCTGTTGTACACAAAAGCTGAAGTTTATTAGAATGTTGAACTCTTTTACATACAATTAAAGTAAATGGTGCATGGTCAAGCTCCAAATATGACAAAATGCACCAAAATGTACCCTAAAAATGGTCCATATGACTTGCATGTAAATATCAATTTTGTTTTAATTTCTATTTTCTATTTATTGTAGTTTTGACTCTATCCTTGTTTATATATTTGTTTTCATTTTCTAGCTTCAGTTTTTTTTGTTGTTGTTGTAGATTTAGTCTTTGGTGTTGCCAAAGTTAATTGGTATTATTTACAATTGTTTAATAGAGTTAAATGTATCAGTAACAGTCTTTAATTATACATTCTCTGATATATATACAGTTTAATTTGGGAGAACTATCCCTTTAAAGGTTCAGACCAATTTGAGTCATGTTTTCGGAAATCACCACATTTACATTTTTTTTCTCTTCTGAGGACTGACCTCGTACAACACTGTAACACGCCTCCTTCTCTGTCTCTCGCTCTCGCTTGGAGCAAATTGCAAAGGTGCAAAGGTCTAAATGGTCACAGATGGCTAGCACATGCAAAAAATCCCCAACTCATGAACAAACCCGTTGAATGAAAAGCCGTTTTTTTTTTTTTTTTTTAACCTTGTCCTGTGGAGCCAAATCATCATGTCCAAAACTGCAAATGCATTAAGTATTTTTGTATCAGGAATGCAGGTGCAGGCTCACACAGTCAGCCTCTCAGGAGACCATACAATCAAAAGCACTCAGGGAATGGATTACACACTGTCAAAGATAGCCGTTTATTACGGTGATGTAAACAGCAAAATTGCAGGTTCCTGAGTGAGTGATGCAAATGGTGTGGAATTCTGTTATAATATGCAAAACAATGGCTTAGAAAACTATAATAAAACTGTCAAAATTGTCTAGGCTTCCACTGCCTGGCAATTAGCATGACTATTGCATATGCCATTCTGGAATCTGATTTCACTGTTTGTTTGTGAGGCTAAAAGAACGGGACCGTTCTTGAAGGCAGTTGCAGCCATTTCTTGTTTCTTTTCTGTTTTGTCTCCATTTTGATTTGGTTGTGTTTTTCCTTGGTAATGGGGTGATGCTGAATGCATTCCCTGGTGCACTCGAACAACCTGCAAGGGACCAAACATCCATTCATCTAACTCTGCTCCTCACTTTTGAAGTGTGAAGCCATTGGAAAGCTCTCAAATTGCCTTGGCAGACGGTGCCCCATAGTGACTCCTTTTGCTCCCAACAGCTACAGAGGAATCAAAGACCTCATCAGATTCCCCCTTGAACATAATAGTACTCAGAATTTGTTTCTTTCTTGCTCTCATCTTTTGTTCCTTTGGTTCTGGAAGCATCAGAAATGCTGTTGTAGAGCTAAACTGAATTTGAATGGAGGATAAACTGCAGTCATGTCTCGGTATGACAGTATCATGTTGAGGCTGTTACGAATATTCTGAGGTCGGTAAAGCATGCTGTACGATTTATAATAGTCCTTTACCACTGTTGATTGTCAGACTGTTCGAACATGACCCTGTAAGCCAAGTCACACCGTAGGATATTAGTTGTCATTCATGTCAGACTATACGGCAGTCAAGACGCATTAAAAACGGATGCATGCAACAAGTGTTTTACTTCATCAATCAGTGACACGTTCGGTGACTGTGAGCTGCATTACATGCGGGATAGAAATGGTGGCTAGCAAACAAAAACATAGGATTAATTTTGATCATGGCTCGTCTTGAAAAGAGAAATGGAAAAAAACGAAGACGATGTGTGTGCAGCAAGTGGTGGTTTGGTGTTTTCCTACTAGTTGCGTCTGCTGGTTCTGGGCTCCTATTGGTTTTTGATGACGGTTGTCGTAGGAGAGGCCACACTGCAGGACTGTGCATCAAATCTTCTGACAGTGCCATAATTTCGTTGGAGGTAAAATTTGATTGCAATGGCCGTTAATCAGCTCATGTCAAACTAGCGATCAAAGACTTCAGATTTTGGCCTTGGGCACTCTGGGTTCCTCAAATCCAGCTTTGAGGGCCACTGTCCTGCAGAGTTTAGCTCAAACCATGATTGAACTCACTTACCTGCAATAAACTCTGAAGACCTTGAATAACTTGTTCAGGTGTGTTTGATTTAGGGTTGGAACTAAATTCTGCAGGGACCAGATTTGAGAATCCCTGGCCTTGGATCAGAAGAATCTTTTAGTATTCTCAACATTTGTCTTAAACAGCCAAATTGTAGCAAAAATTGTACAGTGTGAACCTGGATTAAGACAATGCATATGATTTCCTTATTTTTGAATGATTCTTTCATCTTGCAATACATCTTAATCCATTTTATTTATGAAAAATGTGACTTATGTGATACTTATCATTTACTGACTCATGAACTCAATTTAGTACCACTTCTTGTCTTCAAATTTGATTGGCCGAGCTACGTTTTAGAAGGCGTTTTTGCTTTCAACTGCACTGCTTTTCAATACATTAGACGTCTTTGCAGCGTTTTACGTGTGATATGGCTTTCTAAAATTGTGGCACTCAAGATAAAATAAGTAAAAAAAAACTATTTTTGAATCCGTTTTGCCCATCTGCGTCAAACGCAAAAACGTGTTCTGTACAGTCTAACAGCACTGGGGCTTTTCATTCTTTGTTTCGCTCCACTATAGTTCTGATCAGAATTATTTGCCCCCTTGGTATCTGCATTGTTAATCCTTTTGATACTTTATTTAAAAAAATTGCAAAAATCTAACCTTTCATTGAAGTAAAAGAATTGAAAGTGGGGGGAAAATCACATTATGAAATAAATGTTTTTCTCCAAAACACATTGGGAACAATTATTTGCCCCCTTTTATTAAATACTTTTTGCAACCTTCTTTTTCCAAGATAACAGCTCTGAGTTTTCTCATAATAATGAGATTTCCCCCCCCACTTTCAATTATTTTACTTCAATAAAAGGTTAGATTTTTGCATAAAAAAAAAAAAATATATATATATATATATATATATATATATCAAAAGGATAAATAATGCAGATTTCTTTTTTATAACCATCTTTGATCATATATACCAAGGGGGCAAATAATTCTGACCAGAACTGTGTATTCGCGTTACAGACAGGCCTTCACTAATAATTATTTTCATTTTATCCCACAGATTGCTTGGTGATTCGTCCTGTTGGTTACACGCCAGTAGGTGGCCACAAGTGACTGTCTTTGTGAGTGAGTCTGATGAACTGATTCATTCAAACACTGATTTATAGGAATGCAAACACCACTGCTGTGTGTTGTCCGGAGACTTGCGACAGGTGAATCCAAACTATTCTTTTTGGCGGAGCAAAAGTACACAAAGTAACCAGGAATATTGTTTAAAATGTAAGTTTCTCAAGTATTAACTTCTTGATTATTGAACTGTTTATTTTTGCAAAATAAAACTCGCAGTTGTGCTTTTGGTATGAATACCATGTCTGCATTTACCTGCCGAACGAGGCTGCTGATATCAACTGTAACTTGCAATCGAGCTTCAGTGATGTTCATTAGGCCTACAGCATCACTCTTGCTCATGCTAAATGTAACATTTTCAATGAAATTTTGACTTTCAACATGATCATAAATATGAGGAACAGCCAAAATGTATTACAGTTACAACATAATGCTTAATCTCATTAATCCCAGTTTATCAAATTCACCTCCATCCAAAATAAACTCTTTTGTGTGAAACTGGCGAGTATCATACATTTGTGTTCAAGCCTGGTCGAAATGCATAACAGATTACAGGTCTGTGTGACTCATCCTATCATCTTATCTTTGGCTCATAAAGAACTGATCTCTCTCGATCCATAAAGCCCTAGCTTGGCTTATGACTCTTGAAATCATTTTCCACTCGTTCTCAGAAAGTTTTTGTATTTTATCTTCTGTCAGAACATTTAATGTGTCATTTCGCTCTCTGAGAGAGAGTCATTTGCATGGTAATGTGTTCCCGGGGCCACGCTGGCAGGGTGAATGAGTGGGCGGCCCTGTGTTGGCTTCAGCAGGGCTCTTCTCATTTCCTGTCAGGCAAAGAGAGAGAGAACACCAACCATCAGTTGTCATCATCTGAGAGCGAGATTAGAGATCAGATGGCCAAAGGCTTGGTTCAGCGATGGTTTTTTTTTTTTCTCTGTCTTTCTCTTTCATGTGTCCACTAGGGAATCTGCAATCTGTGGTGTGTGAAGACAAACGGTTTTCTGATGTAATTATGAAACTGTCACTTTGAACAGACTTAACTTTATTCCATTCATCTCCCAGATCAGATTGTAAAGCTTCATCAGAACTGTCATATACACAAAGAGTCACCAAAAATAAATGTTTAACAGAACTTTCACAGCAATGAACAAACCTTGCGATTCTTTCAAGATTTCAGCGGCTTTTGAAAGAGGCAGTGTGTTACTGTTACCAGGAACTCCCTTTATGAAATGTTACCTGCAGGTGAATTGAACATTCTGCATTGATGGCTTTACATTAGACCTTGCTCTTTCAAAGCTCAGGAGACTTAAAGGATCTTGAAACCTTAAAACATCATGTTTTTTTTTTGTTTTGTTTTTTACCAAATGACTTGTAAATATAAATATATATATATATATATATATATATATATATATATATATATATATATATATATATATATATATATATATATATATATATATATATATATATATATATATATATATATATATTTAATTATCCTTTAATGGGTGTCCTGGAGTTTTATACGGGCTGTCAGTCTGTGGATTAATGCCACCAATAATAATTGTTGTAATTTTATCCCACAAGTGACCCTTACAGCATTATGCCAGTATGTGGCAACAAATGACAGTCTTGAATTATTTACTGAATCAATTCGTCAAAAAAACACTGATTTAAGAAATATAAACAAGTGGCTGCCTTTATGAATGAGTCATTGAATCATTCACTGATCATAACAAGTGATTCTCTTTATGAAAGTGTCTTTGAATTATTCACTCAAGTGATGCGTTCCAAATGCTGATTTATTTAGGAACGCAACAAGTGATTTGCTGAGTTCGGAACCTCGTACTAACTTACTACTTTTACTATTCCTATTCCATAGAAAGATATGGTAAAAATATAGTATGCGTGTGCAGTTCTGAATTCATGGACTCTCTTTATGAATGAGTGATTGATCAGCCACTTAAACAAATCGTCCAAAAACACAGATTCATTTAGGAACGCTGAGTGGGTAAGTCATTAATTCATTTAAGAATAAGCATTGTCTTGGTGTTTATCTTAAAATTCATTTGGAAAATTTTTAAATAGAAACTATCAAATTAGTGTGGATTGCTTAGCTCAGATTAGTTCGTTTTGGAAAAAACTTGAGTTTATATTGAGTTAATCTCAGATTGCAAACATTGGTATCTTGACAAATATGGGTTTAGCTAGAGACATCGTTGAGATCTCTTCTGAAACCCAGACACATTTGAGATTACCGCTGTCTTTTTCTCAAGGGAAAAAAAATTGATAGGCAGGACACCTTAAGAATTCTTCATTGACCTGCCAATTAATCCAATTGCTGTTTGGGACAGTTGACATACTAAAGAGATCTCCATTCTTCAGTGGACCTGTCGTAATTTGACACAGGTCTGATTGCAAAGCATCTATAAATGATCAATGCAAAACATAAACTCTCTATTCTTTAGCTGTTGCTGTGAAGGCAGATAGCTCTATGTCATTACACTGGTATTGAGACTCAGTCTTTATTGATTTGCTCTTGGGAAAAGTCTCTCGGTTGTCTCTATTGAACCACAAACTCCACGACAGACAGCCCTGCTGAAAATGAAACAGTGTATTGCACTGCGTTTCAGTATGCGATGCCGTGTCACTTTCAATGTCGTGGTTTTATTATCCTCTGTCACATCTTAAGGTATCCTCTTCAGATGCGCACCTTGTAAACTGCTGAATGTGAAATTAGACTTCATTCATCAGTTGGCACCATAAACATTTTATTTAGCTTTGGCTTTAATTCCAAGATGTGCTGCGGTGCTCGCAGAGAAGAGGTCTGATCATAAATCTGCTCGACATACGCGCTCAGTGCTCTGCAACTGCATTTTATGGTAGGCAGGCCTGCCTCACAATCGCAATGTTTTCTGACACTGACCTTATTGGTCAATGGAGAAGCCCACACACACTTTGACCTTCTTCCACACAATCTCTCTCTGTAAGGGCCTTAAAAATCAGTTATGACACTGTTACTGCTTGTGTCTGGGAAACTAATTATCTCTAGTTCCATGAATATGCTACTTATCATTTGAGCTTTATCATTTGTGAATAAGGCTGATTGGCTCCAAATTAGTGTTTTTGTCATAGTTGTTAGGCTACTGCATTTTAGGTTATGAGGTTTTGGCATACTGATTTTTTTTTGCCATACTAAATTATTTACTGATAAATAAGTGACCATTCAGTCCTCTCTTCATTATATTCATTATTATCTTCATTTAAATTATTTTATTATCTTTCTAATACAGTATTGTTTAAAAAATTGGGAAGAGAAAGGTTCATAACATTGTGAAAACCAATTGGCCTAAAACAAAAAGATGAACACTGCAACAATATTATTAATTTATATATTAGCTTGATTATTATTATTATTAGTAGTAGTTTGATTATGCATTCCAAGCAAGGTCGCGTGACGGAACAATCTGAAAGCCGTCCGTCATTTTGACAGATAACACTGAACTATTTTAAGTAACTTGTAACTGTAACTCTCACTCCTGTCCACTTGGTGGCGAGTGCGCTCTTGCTGACTATCAAGTCAATGGTCAAAGAAAGGCTTTTCGCGGTTGACCGATACGGATTCGGTAAGTTGGACTGTGTCCTTTAAAGGCACAATATGTAACTTTTTTGCTTTAAAAATAGCAAAAATCACTATATCTATGTTATATATTTTTTTTAGTTGTATACTTACATTATCCCGACTGTTTCCAACAACTTTCAAACCAGGAGAAATTTGTAATTTAATTCGAAGACACGTCCCGTTTCTTTATTTCCGTTTTGTCGCTGTCAATGGCGTCATATCCGCGTTGTCCCTGGTTTCCGCTCATACTGCCATAGCAACCAGAGCTATGAACCAGAGCCCTCTGATAGTAACCAAAGCGACAGACGTGGACCACTGTGTAGTTCGCAATGTCTATTTGCACGCTGTTGTTGTTTCGTTCAAACATTATGGACCATGGCAAGCAGACTTGGATAAAAGAGGAGAACTTAAACGAGAATCAATATCAGTGCGGTGTTTTCGAGATGCCTAGATAGACAGTATATAAACGAGAGCTCCACGTCCGAGACTTCGACCGCTCCTACATGTACTTTATTAAACAGGTGAGCACATTTACATAAAACTAATCAATGTTATATAGTTCAACAATGATAAAATGTTAGAATATGATCTGTATGTTATTCTAATGTTGATCTAGCTTACTGCTAGTCTCATACAGACAAACTAACACATAAATTTCAACACATTCAAATGCAGTTTAGTGTGCTAGTGTAATGTTAGACCAAGTGAAACAGTGCTACGTTACCTCACAAGTTTAATTTGTCTAATTAACTGACCTGTGATTAGTAATTCTGCGTGTAGTTCGGTAGAATGAAATGTCCATATTCCTTTTATATCCGCGGGACTCGCGTCGCGTGTGGAGCTGATAGCTGTCTCTTAGCAATGACCTGCTTCATATCACAGTCATGATAAAAGCATCGATGTATTCAATCATCCATAAACATTATTAGATCGGTCGGCTTGACGTTGACAAGATCCATAATTCTTAGCAAATGTTGCGTTATCAAACTACGCCGTTGTTATTGTAAATAGGTTAGCGACCCCTAGCGGCGAAAAATTCCATACTGTACGTTTAACATATTTTCTGATGTTCATTCATCTTTATTAATCTGTAAAGTATAAATAGGAAGAGATTATCGCGTTCACTCGCGTTTCACTTCGCTTGAACTGAGGCGCTACAGTGATCGATATCTCGCGCCACATTAAAGAGCGCCAAAACGGTATTTATATTTGAATTTTGTGATAAAATGGACAGAATTTGAAGGCTGAGACTTTGTTTAATATCAAAAGTAACAAAGCACAACGTTTTTTGCGATTTATTGAACAAGCATTCTTGATGAAACCTGAAGTGCATGGTCTCTGTACCACTTCTCTTCATTAAATAAATGCATAATCTAGCCAATATGCTTGTCCTGTAAGTTTGTGAATAAAAATGAAAAGTGAACAAAAACAGAGCCCATTAAATGGCTTATTATCATTAAAATATGAAAATTAAATTTTTACAACCCTGGCCGTCAAAATGACGGATAATGCGGACGTCTATCTGACCTCTGAGTCCAAGTTACTTTTTCTACTTGGAAAACATATTTACTATTTTACTAGAATATATTTAGCTGTATGTAACACATATTCCTGCAGTTTCTTCATCTTTGTATTTTCTACCAGAACTTTGTTTTTTTTGTACATTTCTATTGGAGTTTTAACTGGAGACACTTGAGCTTCTAATCATCTATCAAGCGTTTATGCCCATCAAAAAATATATACTGAAGTCTAGTGAGGCCATTTTTGCTAGTGGCAGCACTGCAAAATTTGCATTTCGTGCTCTGTAATCTTATTTGCTTTGGGTAAAAGGTCATTTTAACAGGAAAACAAGTACAGTACTGTATCCATTTGAGTTGTAAGATGAGAAATTCTAACTTGCATTGATATAATAGAAAGACAGCGAAAGGATACGAAAGTAGAATGAAAGTAGCAACACTATGTTATATAGAAATAAAAAAAATTCTGATGTATATTTCATACAAATGTTTGACAATTCAGTCCCGGAAAAAACACGTTTTTCTGAGCCACACAAAGGTGAAAAAGTGTATTAAGATCTGTGTTTTTGATATTATTACGCAATGCACAAACTTCAGCAAAACTTCCAATTCAGCAGTGCCATTTCTAAGCAACTTCTCCCATTTCTGGTGAATGGATTCAGTGTTTTTAAAAACAAGATTCCTGACTTTTATCTCTAGAGTGGTTGAGGATAATAAGGAAACAATGTGATTCAGTTCCAGCATTGTGTTATGCCACAGTCAGCAACAGCAGAGATATTGTGGTATTTCCTGAAATGCGATTTAAGCATCTCCGATCACACGAAAAACAATACACCCATGGAAAATGGAAGATAAACTGCTTGGAAAACTCTCTCTAAGAGGAGATATTACTAGTATTTGCTGTCTCTATGTGAAGGTATCTTTCTCAAATCTTAAATGACCCCTGCAATGCTGTAGCTGACTGCACCAGATTTTAAATCCATACCTCAGTGCGAAAGGAAGATAGTAAAGACTCTTTCTTGCCCTTGTGCTTCTGTTTTTGCAGTTAAGGGTCTTTGGATCTGCTGAGTCACATCCTCCCAAATTTAATTAAGTTTTCATTAACTGTGCATTATGAGATCAAACTGGTCCTTGTTTTATTCACCCAATGAATGACCCCATAGTCTATCACTTGTTAATAGGGTGGCAGCACCATGGTGGATAAATAACTGACCTGGTAAGCCAAGGGTTTGAGGTTCAAACCCTGGTTCATCTGTCTGTCTGTCTGTCTGTCTATCCTCAAGTGCTTCATATTGCTTCAGAATCGATGCGTGTGAAAGGTGGAAATGTTTTTTGTGGACAGAACAGATGGAGTATAGGTAATATTTACTATTTTCTTGAGGTTTTATACATAGTGAAGCATATCAGCCAGGGCTGTTTTTCCACATGATGCACTGAGCACTAACAGGCTCCCCAGTTGAATAACAACTGCAGGGGACGTGCACTAGCCGGACTCTTAAAAAGACAGTTCATCCAAAAAATGTAAAATCTGTCATTGCTTACTCATTCTTATGTCATGTCATTCCAAACCATGTATGGCTTTCTTTCCTCTGTGGAAGACAAAAGGAGAACAGAATGTTCTTTTCTCAGTGAAAGTGAATGCCAACATTACCAAGTATTAATAAATATTAAAACAATTGTGCTCATTGTTAGTTAATGTTAGTCAGTGCATTACTGGTGGGATCTTTTTTTTTTTGGACCCGAGTTCTGTTTTCTATCATGCGCCGTGCATGTTTGCGATGACGTAATATGCACGCAAACGGACCAGGGTTCGATAGAATCAATTTGAGTGTGAAACCAGACCAACGCTGCTGGGAACAATCGCGCTCGGGCTCGGACCGCAGCAAACGAGCCCAGTGTGAAAGCACCCTTAGTGTTGCTAGGTTTCAAGACAATTATACGGTGGCTGAGAGAGCTCAATGAGCTGCAACTGAAGAAAACATTCGCCAATAGGAAAAAAACATCGGAAAATTAAGAAAACATCTTCAGCAGTTTGACAACATAGCTGTTCCATATAAGAAAACTCAATAAACATTTTTGCTGGAAAATGAAACATGGCAAAACATTACTGATCGTAATTTTCAATCCGTTTTTGCTGATGCTTCTAAAAACTATCACAAGTCACAATATCACAGTTTTGTAGATCATTTTTCCTACCTGACAAGTTTGAAAACTAAATTTCAGAGAAGATTTCACAACCCAATATCACAGAAAATGAAATGTTTACATTTGCAAGGTATAAAAATATATGTACATGATGAAATATAAGATATAGCGTTGGCCCAGTAGTGCAAGTGACAGTTCTGACACCTGTCCTGAAACTCTCTCATACCTTAATGTTGAGCCCAACGTAGATTCTATCAGTGTTTTTCCTTCTGTGTTTCTCAGCAGAAATAAAGTCATACAGGTTTGGAACGACATGACGGAGTGGATGATGACCTCTTTTTCTGTCTGTCTAATTCTCCATCCTTCTGGATGACCCTGCAGCACTGACTTGTTTGCCATCAGAGCTGATGAGTCGAACTAAAACTAATTATTGGCCGTATGTGTCAGCATTAGCTTCCTGGCCAGCTGAGGTCAATGCCATACTGAATACTCTTCACTGTGATGTTGTGTGGAAGAATTCTGATGTGCCTCTTTTAATTTGTTGGATACGCTGATGCACTGATTGATAGAGGCAAAAAAGGGTCAGGCGTGATTGCCGGGAACTATGAATAAATGCATTAAAATGGGCATGGATGTGAGATTTCTACAGTGGTAATGGACTTACAATAATTCTGGCAGCCTTCGCTAAGTGAGAGGGATTAATGGTAAATGGAAGCTTGCGCGAGGGAGCTGCCGATGCCATGGGAGAAGGATTAGAGAAAGGCAGACTGCATGCCAATGAGCCGAATCATCTGAAGGGTTGCAATCCAAACGCATACCAGCTGAGGTCATGCACATGGGCACACCTTTGCCAATGATGGCAAAACCAGGCTATAGACTGTGATGAAATATTGGAATTGCAACATGGTAAAAAGTTTCAACTTTTTTTTTTATTATTCATACAGGTCAAATTCATGTCAGAGTGATGCATTGAAAAACATTGACTGTATACACTATAAATATATTCATCAAAATGGTCCTTTACTATATAAACTTTTTTTAACAGATTTCATACTGACTATAAGTAACTTTGCAACTACATGTCAACTTATTCTACTAACCCGAAACCCTAACAGTCTACTACAGTCTACTAATACTCTAATGAGAGTTAGTTGACAGTAGAAAGTGGACTCGAAAGAAAGGGAAAGCCAGACGTGCACACAAAAACTAAATCTGACTGAATCTGGACGATTTAAGCAGTTTATAACTTATTCTTTGGGTTTGGGTTATGTTCTTTGTAGATTAATTACCATTTATATAGTATATAAATTACCATTCAAAGGTTTTTAGGGTCAGTAAGATTATTTATGTTGTCGAAAGAAGGCTCTTATGCTGACCAAAGCTGCATTAATTGATCTAAAATACAATAAAAACAGTAATATTGTGAAATGTTTCTAGAATTTAAAAGAACTGTTTTATATATAATTTATTCCTGTGATGTGTTTTCAGTATCATCACTGCAGTCTTCAGTGTCACATGATCCTTCAGAAATCATTCAAATATGCTGATTTGGTGCTCAAGAAACATTTCTTATTTTTATCAAATGTTGAAAACAGTTGTGCTGCTTAATATTTTTGTGGAAACCATGATACAATTTTTTGTTTTACAAACTTTTACATGGTAGTGTAAATGTAAATTAGATTTCATGAGCATCAAGTTTGCAAGCATTCTTAATGACACACAATGACAATGTTTGGCTATTACTGGGTAAATGCTCAATGTGTTTTTCTGCAAAAGAGCTGCAGAAAAACTGAAAGCCCTACGCACGTGTGAAAAAGCCTTTTGATTTCTATGGTTGACGCTTGGTCCAAATGGAGTGCCAATGCTGGCTTTATTTTTATGTTCTTTTTGCCCAGAGCAATTTTAGAAAAGCAATAACATCTCAGAGAGTCTCATGGCCTCATGTTATCTGATATAAATGACAAGGCAATTATTCCATCAGTGAAGTTATAACAGTGCTTTATGTATGGGCGGTTGTTGCTGTATAATGTAAACTTGACCATAATAAAATATGAAACCCATATAGGGGATATGGTACAAGTGTATGTGTAAGTGTACTCAGGAATGATTCTGATCCATCTTTCATTTGTACTCTCCAGCTGTGCAATCTCTGAACAGCCTGAACGACCAGATCGCTCACTTCATGGTGAAGAGACCCAACGCCATGAGCCACGAAGAGGACACCTTTCTGCCCACCGAGAGAGATACTTTGAGCCAATCCATGGCTCTAATGAGACACCTGCTCATGGATGCACAGGTAAAAAGCATCTCATTATATCAGTGAGGGTGAGAGTATTTGCCCCCTGGAACTGATTTTTTTTTTGTGTGTGTGGGGAAAAGCACAAAACTAAAAAAAAAAGAACCATTTATGAAGTTTATTGCTTTTTACGGATTCGAAAATTAAAGTATCATATTGGTCATTTCAGTAGCATGAAAAACAAAATGGTTATTCAAACTAGGAAGAAATGATATAAAGAGAGCAATCAAAGAACACTGAAGTGATTCAAGATTTCAGTCTAATGCGAGTAGACCACTTCAGTGATTATAACAGGAGTTTTTGCGAAAGTGCATAACTTTAAATCTCTTGCATCTTTTCTGAACTTTGTTGTTTATAATGATGAGAGAATTTGTGAATATAGATTTAGAATTCAGTCAGTGAGCATGCGTACTAAACAGACGAATCAAAATGCCTCTGATTGGAAATTGCATTCATAAGCTCAACAGAAACGTGTATGATTGGCTATAATGCTCAAAGCTGCAAACCGTGCATAAAAAGAATTATGATGCAACGTGAGCAAATCTACTGTAATTGTAATACAGCAATCAATACTTTTCATTGATTTCTCATTTCACTTTAATCGTAACAGCCGTAAAAGATCTAGCTTAATTGTGCAGGGGCATTTTCTGCCCCCTTACCTTGAATTTGGGGAACATTTTGGTGGCATTTTTCCATAAGCACCTGTTCATTTCCGACCATGGTTGTGTGTCATTTAGAATTGAACTGAGAATGTTTTTTAAATTCCATTGCAGTTTCTGAATTTGAATCAAATTTGATTTGAGGTGGCAAATAGGATTCAGAATTGTAATTAAAATTAAAATGTATGGAAGTAAATGGAATGATCTTACTGACTAACTCTAACTCCACTGTTTAGTTTTTAATGAACTATTGAAATTTAATAATAATAAAAGAAAATCGGCATGTGTCAGATACATTATTATATATTGTAAATGTCTTAAATTAGATTATATACCTATCTGTTGATAATGCAATATACTTTTTTATTATATAATATATTTATTTGTTTTGACAGTATTAAACTTCAGTATTAGAGTATCAGAGAATATATCTAATCAATTGGGGAAATATTATTCAGCATTATAAGTACTCTACTGTACATGTCAGGGAATAAATCCGATTTATTATTCAAAATGAATGATGCAATAACTATACATCACAAAATATGTGTAGGATTAATTAAATTCCTGCTCAATTTCCCTGTTGAATGTATCTGAATTCAGTACATTCCTCATTCGATTCAGATTTCAGTTTAACATCCTGAATGGCCGATTCCATTAAATGTTAAATGTTAGATTTATCTATCATTATCATAATCATTTATTAACATATATTACCACAGGATCATAATAAGCATTTTACAACAGAAATTCTAACAAAAACTGTAAATCAATCAACACTAAGCAATTAATTATACATTTCTGAGGCCTCTGCAGCCTTCTTGTTCCTAAAGGAGCTGAAAAATGATTGTTATTCATGAAAAGATGAGACTCCGAGGGAACATCAGCGGTTGAGCTTGTGATGACTCATTCCTCATTATTTTCAATGGTAACAACATGAAGAAATTTCATCACATTAATCAAGGAGCTTTAGCTTTAGGCGGACCTCTGTGGCATGACACTTAACTCCTGATTGCATCAAGTCACACAGGCTTTAATAAGTAAGGACAACACCACCATCTATGCCACTGGATCCAATAATGGCTCTGTCTTGACAGACACTGTCCACAGGCACCCTAAAAACATAATTTACAATCATAGAAAGATGTCAACTCCAACCTCTGGTTAACGCCCAGAAGAAAGCATGTGACTTGGCTGCAGTTTTTCTAGTGAATTTTCTCCATCATTTGAGTCGCAAATGAAACAAAAACATCTCTTATGAACCAAACTGCTGTTGTGCTCTTCCCTCAATGGAAGCATTTGCACTACTGTTTTATGGTCAGTAAGATTTTCTTTTAAAAAAATGAATACTTTTATTTTGCAAGGATGCATTAATTTAATCAAAATTGACTGAAATCTTTTATAATTATTATAAATGTCTCTACTACTACAAAACAGAAGCTGTTCTTTTGAACTTTCTATTCATCAAAGAATCCTTAGAAAAAGGTTTTCCATAAAAGTATTAAGCAGAACAACCATTTTCAACATTAATAATAATAAGAAATCAACATAATTATAATGTTTTGCTGAAAATTTTGCTTTGAAGATCTCTAAAAATTCATAATATCATTTTAAGACTAAATTGGCTGCTGCAGTAGGGCGATGTAGCCTATGTTCAAAAGTTAAGTGTGTAACAAACAGACTGCAGTTTAGTTTGGGGCCACTAGGAGTGCAAAAAATCACACATTTCACCTGGCTATAAGTCATTTATTTAAGTGCTTCCCTTATCTGTATTCATATGCTTAATGCTGGAGATGTTTTGGCACTGTTTCAGGGTCACATTGAGGTTCATGCATACAGGGTCGAGGAGAGTCGATGTCGAGAAGGACCAAAGCATTTTTAAATGTCGTAATTTGAATAACTGAATGTCACTTTATTGAAAGAGGTGAATAAATAATTTAGTGCACCCCTCTTCTCTGCAACATTCAAAAATCATTAGCTCTCTATCCTTCTTTGACAACGGATACTGCATTTAATTGGCATTGTTCTTTCCGACCTGGAAAAAAGTGAAAAGAATTATCAAAAGAAGCATTTGCTTGTGTGTGTAGTCAGGGACAAAACATTTTATATGCCTCAGGATGTTGGATGAAAAGTATCCACTACCTGGTTTCACTGTTGTTGTTGTTGTGGGAAACTAGTCTCTCTGTGCTGATTCACTTAATTGTTTCCTACTTCCATCTCCAGGATGTATGTCGAGGGAATGTTTGTCCGCAACACAATTCCTGTAAGGCTTTTTTTTTAAATTCTTTCCTGTACATCACTTTCCTTCTCATCTAACGGAGCTGTTTACATACACAATAGAAACACCAATCTGGCTAGAAACCGTGTATGCTAAGGTAACAAAAACAACATCCAAAATCTGCTAAGTGCCGAAGAAGTAACCCGCTGAGTGCTTGTTTAGGCAGCTACATTGAGTTTGATTGGTGGATTTTACAGTTGATTTTCCCTGTGCATCTTCTCATAACTCTCTCGCTCATCCTTGTTAAATGATGAATGTTCACGCTGACAAGACATAGTGATGTATTTGGCTAATCAATTAGACACAACGCAGATACGTTTGATTGATAACATGGCTCGTCCTCATTTTTCAGAATATATTTCTTATTCGCAGTGTCATTGATTAAGGACAAAGTAATTCAGCGAAAGGCCATCGCCTTCTTTTGTGGAAGGCTACGTGCCAACTGTGCAGAGAGATTGTTAGCCCCAAGTCGCTTTTGCTTTCAGTACCAAGACTTTATGATGGATGAGCCTGAATTTATGAATAGATACTGGGGCACAGGTGCTGGAAATGTTAAATAGGTTGCACAATTTAGGTGAAAAAAATCTAGTTGTAATTATTCTGATAAAAATAAAAACCTTCAGGTTTTCTGTGCTTGCTCGTAGGACTGCACAGTTTTGCCAAAAGTGATGTCTGGAGGGGATTAGTTTGGGGATTTGCTTTTAATTACCCAACAAGGTCAATTAAACCATCAAAATATGAGGAAAATATTTAATATTTCTAAATATGTTAATAGGAGGAAAGAACAAAAACACTAAACTTGGTTAAAGGGTTAGTTCACCCAAAAATGAATATTATGTCATTAATGACTCACCCTCATGTCGTTCCAGGCCCATAAGACCTCCGTTCATCTTCGGAACACAGTTTAAGATATTTTAGATTTAGTCCGAGAGCTTTCTGTTCCTCCATTGAAAGTCAATGGACGGCATACTGTCCATGTCCAGAAAGGCAATACAGACATCATCAAAGTAGTCCATGTGACATCAGTGGCTCAATCTTAAGTTTATCAAGCGACGAGAATACTTTTTGTGCGCAAAAAGTAAACAAAAATAACGACTTTATTCCACTATTCATTTCCTTCTCTCTGAAGTTCGCGTAGTGTTTTTGCGTAGCGCGTCTGTGTTGTACGTCACACGCATCACACATGACCAGCGTTGGCCAATAGTGAGCCTACGTGTGACGTCACAGACGCGCTGCGCAAAAACACTACGTGAAATAGCTCGAGGCCCAGAGAGAAGGAAATGAATAGTGGAATAAAGTCGTTATTTTTGTTTACTTTTTGCGCACAAAAAGTATTCTCGTCGCTTGATAAACTTAAGATTGAGCCACTGATGTCACATGGACTACTTTGATGATGTCTGTATTGCCTTTCTGGACATGGACAGTATGCCGTCCATTGACTTTCAATGGAGGAACAGAAAGCTCACGGACTAAATCTAATATATTTTAAACTGTGTTCCGAATATGGACGGAGGTCTTACGGGCTTGGAACGACATGAGGGTGAGTCATTAATGACATAATTTTCATTTATGGGTGAACTAACCCTTTAAGGTATTTATCTAACAAAATTATTTGGCGAAAAAGGTGTAAACTACAGCCCAGGTTTTATCTTACAACGCAAAAAAAATAAAATGCATAGAAAACCAAAAAGCTCACAGGAAAAGGCATATTGACTACATCATAATCGTTATTCATATTTTGTTGGTTTTCTCTTGTTTTTGCATGTGTTCACAATTTCTTTGTTTGACAGCCTGGCCAAGAATTATGTCTGCACAATTTGGCATGTTTCATTGCGTTATCACAAATAAAACAATGGAGTCCAAGCACAACTATGCAATATACAAAATCTTTCACTAATAGAGTTGGAAACTATATAGAATGTGAAAATGAAACTGAAAATGCAAGTTTATTTAGCTGCCATGCATTATCACACTCTAGTGAAAATGTCTTTCCCTAAGAAAGATTAGAGTTGAGGGTTTTTGTGCCAGGTTGAATGTGATTCATATTTTGTGGAAGAAATTTGCATTGTAGAAAAACAATATTATTATCTGCACATCTTTGTTAGTAATCCTTCACTATCAAACAGGGAAATGCAACTGCAATTTCAGATATTATTGAGAGGATAAAAATCACTCAAGGCAATCAAAGCACCAGTCCCCTGGTTTTATTTGTGTAATGCACTATAGTATTTAGATAATTGCATTGCTCGGACAACATGAGTTTGAAGCTTGAGGTTGCTAATGTTGATCCTTTATGAGACTGGGGCTAAAGAGGATCCCCAGATGAATAATGTGTCACAGAAACTTCCATCTGGCTGTTTTTACTACACAAGTAATGCCAGCCAAAGCTAGAGGGGATTAGCTGGCTACATTAACATACACATGACTATGCAGGGTTTTTCCTGGCTCAAAATGAGGCGGAGGTGGTAAAATCCTGATCATGTATTTTAATAATAAGATTATTAAATGTTTATTTTTCGTAGACCATATAGCCTACTGTGCTTCCCACAGTATTTTCGTGGGTGGAGCTCGGTACCTCTAGGGGGGTCTGGGGGCATGCTCCCCTGGAAGAAAATTTTGTACATTTTAAAGATAAATTCATTAATCTGGTGCAATTTGAGTCACCCGAATCCACTTTTAAAAATAAATAATCCACCCGCCAACCACCTAAACCTATAATATTCTTTGATTTAGATATCTGCATCTGATCATTACATTACAATTATTCAAATTCTCAGTGTTAAGCATGATAATATCGTAAAATATCACACTGAAGTTGGCTGATTTAAAATTAACATCTATTTAAAAAAAAAAGTTCTTTTGGCAAAATTACATTTCCTTAATAGCCTAAACAGAGGCTTTACTCACTTCAAACTTAAATTGTCAATGTTTCATTACATCACTGTTGGAAAACACTCTTATCAGAATATTTTTTTTACCTTTATAAAGGGCTTCCTCCCCCCCCCTAATTTTATTTAATGTATGCTCCATCTTTCATTTCAAATTCTTAAAGTTGATCAATACATTCAATTAAAAGAATAAGACACTAGGTTGTTACAATCAAATTAAATAATTTACATTGAAAAATTACAACTGTATTAAATGAGATTATGAGATTGTTTTAAATATTATTTGAATGCGGCAGTTTATGAATGGGTAATTGAATCTTTGACTCAACCGATTCGTTCAAAACGCTGAATCATTCAGCAATGAAACACGGCTGAGTGTTCCTGTGAGATGCGCTATGGTTCTGCTGTGATCTTTGTTTTGGAACTATTTTCGCTGCTGAAACAGAACAAAAGCAGTCATTGCGTCTAAAATGTTGTGACTTAATTTTAACTATTTGTTTATTGAACTGTTATGAAATCAGAAATCAGCCTACATTAGGTAGGCCTATATTATTATCAACTATAGACTATCAATCGCCACTTACATTAAACGAAATAAAATCAGAATCATCCTCGCGTTTTCGGTGATTATTTCTTGCGTTTTCATGATTTTTTTGATATTGAAAATTGTTTTAATCAGGGCATTTGTCCGGATGGACAAGTACAATTCTGTTTCACTTGTCCCTTAAAAAAAAAAAAAAAAAAACGTGTCCCAGACAAGCGTTAATGTCAAGCCCTGATGTTTTCCTTGATTGGTTTTCCCTGAAGAGAATTACATTGTTGAAAAAGAAAGTAAAAGAGTGACGCATGTTCATTGCGTTTTACCGTGATGAGAGTTCCGTGTCTTTATTGAACTCATCTATTGAACATCTGTCATCTTGATTAATTGGAATATTATGTTTTTATTACTTTATTATGATCCTCGCAGCACTATCGGCAAACTATACGGTTTGAGAATGGACACAGGCCGGGAACCCGCTACAGAACTTCATGGTGGAAAAAGTGAATCTGAGCATGTGACTGTCTGTCCTAGTTTTGTCGAGAGCCAGAGGCGGCACGAAATTTGACGGAGGCGGCCACCTCGTAATTCTCTATATAGGAAAAACCCTGTATAGGTCAAGAGTCTAAAACAGTGACAACATGAGTCCTGACTGAGAGTTTGCTTCCTTCCAGAGTTTTTTTTTCTTCTTCTACTTATGAGTAGGCTGGGAAGCTTTCCACACATTTTGCAAAGCCTAGAGAACATTAACTGCCAAGGCTGCCCTTGAACAACATTACAGTCCAATTCATGGCGATAATGGACAAGCACTCCTGTGCAAGACTATATTGACAGGCTCGTAATCGTGGCTGGAAGTCAGGCACAGTTCCAGTATACCTGCAGGAGATATGTGATGGAAAATGTTCCAAGGTCTTAAGTCAACATCAGAACAACGCTCAAGTTGCATCCAAAATAAATTCCTCATTCTCCGACCTCCTTCTCCACTGTCAGGTAATTTGGGCATCATGGCCCCTGAGCCTCCTGTTCAAGCACATTTCAACTTATATAGTGCACGCTAAAGCGTTAGTTCACACAAATTTTTTTAATTCTGTCATTTACTCACCCTTATTTTGTTCCAAACCCTTAAGACTTTCGTTCATCTTCGGAACACAAATGATGATATTTGTAATGAAATCTGAGCGATTTCTGTCCCTCCATAGACAGCTACACAACTACCACTTTGACGCTTCAAAAAGTTCATTCAGAGATTGTAAAACTAATCTATGAATTGAGCGGATTAATCCAAATTTTCAAACAATCGCTTTATATGATGACCAGATTTAATTTTAGGCTTTTATTCACATATAAACATCGATCAGTGAACATAAACAAGCTCAACCGAAACTGCCTGACGCACAAGAACAAATCTCATTGTTTCTTGTGGAAGCTCAAATGTGCTGTGTAACACGAGAATGAACCTTATTGGTTCTCACATGTCAAGTAAACATGATTGAGCTTCCATTTACCACAACTGGGGCACGTTCAAGTTCAAAACGGTGCGCAACGTTTTGCTACGGTTTCCGGGTTGAACGTCATGTTTCCTGGAAACGGCGTGCACCGGTGTGTAACGGGGTTTGAGATACGTTTTCTCTTGTTTGGTGGGTGTGTCAGAACTGCAGTCCAATCAGCAGCAACATGTATATAAAGCACGCTGTATTAAAGTAAACTCGCACAATGGGTTCCAGGAAAGTAATGTACAAATGTGTTTGATGCAGCTCGGTATACGCAACAACTGAGGATATTAGAAGACATGTTTGTCGTAAGTTTTATTGTAAAAATATATGATATCAACATAATGAAGTTGTTTATATTTTTTAGCTTCATTGCAAGTGTATGACATTTGGTATAGAAATAAACAATGGTAATTAAGTGCTTTTCCTAAAAATGAGAAAGAAAATACAGGGTATTAAAACAGTATGAATGAACTACAAATAAAGTCAGTATGTGAGGCTAAATAGATGTGTTTTAGTCTGAATTAGGTAAGATGTGTGCTTCCATTTCAGTTTCAGCAATCCCTTCACTCGATTGGGATGTTCTCTTTTGTTCTGGGCAGAAAGTGCAGTAACATCTGGCATATTTTATAGTATTAAACACATATTTATACCGACTTCATCAGGCTCCGAAAATTCTTCACAAAGAACACAAAGAATGGCCTTCTCAGCTGCCATAGTTGCAACTCTTGCGTCATCAGAACAGTGTGTTCAACGCATCACCGTTTCTGTTTAAAAAACGTTGTGCAACGTTTTGTCGGGGCTGAATGCAGCCCTGATGTGTGAGTTGATGAATGTTTGTATGTGAATAAAAGCCTGAATTCAATCTGTTTATCATTTAAAACGAATTAATCTCTTCATAAAATTTGGACAAAACCGCTCAATTCATATGGATTAGTTTTACGCTCTCTTTATGAACTTTTTGAAGCGGCAAAGTGGTTGTTGCGTAGTTGTCAGTGAACGAAAGTCTTATAGGTTTGGAACGACATGAGGTTGAGTAGTTAATGACAGAATTTTCATTTTTGGGTGAACTACCACTTTAATCCTAATTGTTCTCTTGAAAGTCTTGCTGTGTTTTGACCTCAGGAACTACAAAATGACTCTGTTAGGATCCACTTTAGAACCTTTTGCCACTGGAAATTTTTCATTAAATTAGGGCACAGTGCAGGTGAAGTGCTTTTGTGTGCCTTGTTCTTCATCATTTATTGCACTTATCAACAGTGATGACAGCCTCTTAGGAAATGAGGAGTGTTGTTTTTTTACACAAGCACTTGCAATTACATTACGCCTGATTTTTGACACTTCCCTCCATTTGTGCACAAGAAAATTAGAGCCTTTTGTACGCACTAAAAATCAACCATGTAATGCCTACGGTATCGTATTTGATACAAAAGGCCTCTAAATGATCAACATGATCAAAACTTAGTTGAAAAACCTGTTGTACACAATCTATTGCATGCCTTCTGTCGTCTGATTGATAGTTTATGTAAACGTAAGAATACGTTTTATATTATTAGTAATATTTCAGGATGAAATCTTACTGGACTGGAGCAACTTAGATTTACTTGATTATCACATCAGGTTTTTGAGGAGCTTTTATTTGTACATCTCAAGTCATCATTGCATTATATGTTTTGCCCCCTACAATTAAAACTACAGAGCTTTGATCATAAAACTATTTAAATATCATCTCACTAAGACATTATTTTATGAAAGTAGTCTGCTATACTATTATAAATTCTCACTAATTTATCTTATTTTTTGTCCATATAAATATCAGCAACTGCACCAAATCCAAATTACATATTTTCTTCTCAGTTTGAGGAGTTTTTTTTCTCTGTCATTGAGTATGAGCTCCATATTTTCTTATATCATACTCTTACTTTTAAGTTTTAATGTATAATTTCAAATGACAGGCTTTACAGGGTTAATAACTTCATTATGATTAAGCGTTTTTTATTTTACTGTTTTATTTTACATGCAACCTCTGTGTAGAATGGCTTGTCCAGTGCCCACTTTTCTCTAATTTGTCGTCTCTTTGTCTTTATTTGTAACATGCTGTTGAGGCCTCTGTTCCATTGTGAAGGATCATCTAGAGGAAGTTTTCGCATATTGAATATCGTTGGGCAGATTGTGATAGGTAGAAAATTAATTTGGATAGAATTTCCAATGTTTCTCTTTGAACGTGCTCCAGGAATTGATTGCTTCATTTGTCATTTGCACAGATGAATTATGTATGTGTTGCTTGCTGGAGGGGAGGGATTAATCAAATGCATTTTGATAGGTTGTGAAAATGTGTGTGTGTAATGTGACAGAACGTGGCCTGTTTGCATGCAAGTGTTGATTGGCTATAACAGCTCATACTGCCCAACTCTTTTACAGTCAATGATGTTTCCTGATTGGAACTGAGGACTAATTATAATGTCATTTTTATTGTCCCCATACACTGTTAAACTTCATCTGCAGAAAAGTTTTGTCTAGGTCAGGGATCTGGATGAGGTATAGAGTGGCATAACAATCCAGATTGAGGGGATAGACAGAGGAGCTGGCTATATAAATTGATCCCGACCAGCAGAATCCCTCTGGATGTAAACAGTATAGAAAAACCAATCTGATAACATGATGAAAGGCATGATCTCACTTTTGTGTTGCACAAAATAAGAAATGATGGGTTTGGCGCTAAATGATTTTAACTGCCTGGTAATGTGATTCCATATGCTGCAATTTGTGAAGGAGCTCATTTATTCTATTATAGTACAGACTTTAGGCAGAATCGCATCTTTAATTACTTATTGACCAATCAAAGTTGAGCAGAGTGAATGCATGCTGAGGCGTCACGATTAAATGTTCTCAAATGCTGCGGTATTGATCAGTGTGGTTTGAGTTGCACCCGCTGGACTGTTTCTTGGCTTCAGCATGTAATATATACAGTACTCTTTACTGTTTAGTAGACGCATTGATGAAAACCCTTGTGAGAAGTGAGAAATTGACTCAGACAGGAATTACCAGACATAATACTAGGGCTGTTTTCGACTAAGGATTTTCATAGTCGAATCTGATTCGTTAGATTTTGCCGTAGTCGACTGATAGTCGAACCTTTTTTTTTTTCTTTTTTTTTTTTAGATAGCAGCTAGTTTTTTTCCATTTCAAACAAAAGAGCTAAAAAACACATATATATCACACATATATCATAACATTTCATAAACATGAGGAGCAATATGAGAGAGAAATTTGGTGATGGTTGTTTAGGTACATTAAATCACGTAAAGCTTTTCCACGCCCATGAGAACCGCGTGGAGTCAACCCACAGCCGCTCCGCAGCCCTGCTGAAAATGTGAAGCAGAAACGCTTAATATCAGATAACGTCCATAATAATTGGACTCTGGGTTCGATTTTTTTTTATCATTTTAAGTGGTTATGTGGAGCAACATGAGAGGGGAATTTGGTAATCATTGTTTAGGTACATTAAACCACGTAAAGCTTTTTAACGCACATGAGAACCGTGTGGAGTCAACTCACAGCCGCTCCGCAGCCCTGCTGAAAACGTGAAGCAGATTTTTGAATACATTTTTATTTATTTACATTAGTAAGCTACAGGACATCGTCTTTCAAAACATGACCTGAAAAAATTAAATAAAAATGGTACCCAGCCCTTCTGAAAATGCGAATGCGTCTCTGTCCCCAGCACATTTCAAACCAAACTGACGCCCATGTATTCGACTATGAGGTTCATAGTCGAATCAGACCTCTCCGAATCGAATCGTCGAATCCTCGACTATTAGAAGTCAGCCCTACATAATACACTAGTATTGTTGTTTTAAAACGTATAGTGTTATTATGTTTTAAAAGATTGAGTTAGCATGATTTTTAAATGTTTTTGAAAGAAGTCTCTTATGCTCAGACTGCATTTATATTTCTTTTTTTATATTAAATATACACTATACATTTATAGTGAAATATTATTACAATTTAAAATAACTTTTCTATTTTAATATATTTTAAAAATGTAATTTATTCCTGTGAAGGCAAAGCTGAATTTTCAGCAAAATTCTTCAGTGTCTTCAGAAATCATTCTAATATGCTGATTTGGTGTTCAAGAAACCTTGATATTTTGTGGGAACCATGATACATTTTAATACGCTATGACTAAATAATCAGTCAGAGGATTCAGGTTGATTGGGACACTTTATGCCATTGAGATGACTGGGAAACCTGAATCAACCTGAATTCACCCTGTATACAGTGAATCTGACAATGACTCAACATTCAAGCACAGAAGCAAATAAATATCACAGCGCACTGGTGGGTTAGAGTGAAACAGTGAGATAAACACTCTCTCAAGCTCTCTTTGCATAATAAATCCTCTAGACCTCAATATATTTTGAGAGCTCTTATGTGAATTCTCAAGAATTTTCTGAATAAAAGGTTCACAGTATGACAATAGATTGAAACACAGAATCATAGATAAAAATCAAAACAATTGCTAGTTGAGGGTGTTTGGAGCGGGGAAAACAATTTAGACTGCTTGTATTTATTTTTAATGAATGCATTTGAGATTTATTTAAGGCAGCAGGGGAGCTAAGAACTGAAACAACAACAACAAATCTATTGAGCCATTTGGACTCAGCTGCAAATGATAATATACTGTACATATAAAACATTAAATCATTAAATAAAATGTCTCAATAGATGAACTATTGAGTTTATTAATGTTTATTATGAAACAAACTTTAATAATTAACAATAGACACAAATATACACAATTCATGGCCAATAAGCTAAGTACTTCTTAGTTATGTAAAAAAGTGTTTTTAGCACTATTATTACAAAAGATAAATGTTATTTTGAGGCCAATGATCTGGCAATTAAAATAACAAAAGTGTGAAATCTTTTGGAGGCATATTTTCAAATAAGAAATAAGGTAGTTGAAATCATTTCTTTGCTTTGATATTCAGCAGACCTGTGTTATTTGCGGTCAGATTTCACCTTATTAAATGTCAGGTGTTCACAGCCATTACTGTGAAACAGACGGGCTGCCAGAGGCCTGTATGGATTCTACCGTTGTTTGAAGTGTAAAAAGCAAATTACATCGTGATGTGGGAATAGAGCAGATACCTGGAGATCAGCCCATATACAGAAATGATTGGAAGGCTTTCATCCAATGTCTATCTGATCCAGAAATGGACTAACTTGCCTTTATTGCTAATTATGTCAGTTGTGGCACTCTAAAGAGAGCTGAGGCTATCACTAACTCTGATTTTCAGGGAGTCAGAATACCTTTCTACAGATTTTTTACCTTTTTCCCCTCAAAGTTTCAGAAACTATATGAAATTTGTTCAATTTTCTAAATTTGATAGTAAGTTAATCAAATATAGACATATTTCACATTTTAGAATAATAACAATGTTATCAAACAGTTAGAGAACACAAATAAAAGTGAAACAAATTAAAACTAGTTTATATTTTAATTTTTCAAAGTATCCTCCTTTTGTGTTGATTATTTTCACAGGTAGATGACGGCAATTGTCATTCAACCGATTCTTTGACAAACGTTGAATTAATTTATGAATAAAACAAATGAATGAGTTTTTAAATCTTCCACTCGACTGATTTGTTTAAAAATGCAGATTCATTAAGAAATGTAACATGCTGCGTCCCAATTCGCCTACTTATACTATGCCCTAAATATATGTACTGTTTTTTTTAAGGAAAAGTATATCCTTTTGAGTATGCAAAAGATAAAGTAAAGAAAGTATAAAGTAAACCAAAAGAGTAGGCAAGCTTTGCAACATACTACGTCATAATTGTGTCGAGAATAGCATACTCTCTTGAGTAAGTACTTACTTAGAAGTAATTACTTCACGACTAAAATATGTGACATACCAGCATCAGTTAGGCTATGTCGCTTTACTGACATTCACAAATCCTCTACCATGGCCTCATGGGATAGTAAATTTTCCATCATATGCAAACTTCAGAATCTCGCTGGAAGTACAGTAGTAGGTCGCCTGGGTACTTTTTGCCTACTCTTTTTATGAGTACTGTGAATTCGGACGTAGTACTTTTGTCACATACTGTTTTTCGCCTACTACATAGAAGTATGCGATCTCAGATCTCTGTCGTTTAGTTATGTGAATCCTGCCACCGTTTAAACTGCTGTCAATCATCTTTGCTGCTTCCCAATTCGCATACTATCTGTCCTAAATAGTATTTGAAATTAGAATGAATGTGTCCCAAATCTTAGTATGTTAAAATTAGTATTTAAAACCGCTTTTTTTTTTCACTGCAGTTTTAAGGAGAAAATACTCAGCAATTGTGTTAACAGCTTGTTCTTATATATATTACATTATTTCCACATTGTTCCTATGTCCCAGTTCCTATTATTCTTTCTGTTATTAAGTGAGCATTGCTTATCAGTTAAGGTTTGATTGTTTTGCTTTTTGTCTAGCTTATCTACATTTTGCAAACAATTTTTTTTTTTCCACTTCGAATCAATTAATCTGTTTAACACTCATATCAGATTGAATGCAGTGAGGCTTGGGCACTCTATAATGAAGTATGTGCTGTGAAATTTGTGACATTTTGATACACCTCATGTGGCAGTTGTGACAGCTCCATCAGTTAGAAATAGATATTTCCATTGAGACTTGCAAAAATGGCTCTATTTTATTAGTGTGCTTTAACCATGCCTACTGAGCTGGAAATGCTTAAGAACATTTGAGATCAGAACCATTATTCCCATCCAATGCTTTTTACATTACTTCAGGGCCGGCGATTGCTATAGGCGAACTAGGCGGTGTTGTAAACTAAATGTGTTGGGGGCGCGGACGCACTCTAGTGTCGCCCTTAGACCTACTTCCCATTAATCATAGAATTAGAACGAAACGCGAAATAAAACATGTTTATTAAACATGATCATCATAGGACGCCCCCTCAGCCACACGTTTAATTACTTGTCAACCTGATTATTAGACTGAATTTATGATTATTGTCGACCATTTCTGGATGGGGGGGAGGGTTGCGTTACGTTACGTTACGTTACGGAAGTACTCAGCTGCTGGCGCGTTGATCGAAAATGAAGCGGTCTAAAACTCTGGTGCACAGGGACGAAAACGGAAGAAGATAAAAAATAAAGCTCAGTATAGAGTAAGTCTTCTCATCTCAGCCATTAAGGTGTCAAATGAAATAAATTTACTTAGTATTGTAGCCTACATCACCTAATATTGGACGTTTCATTGTTGTCACTAAGCTATCACTAGCTAGCTATAGTTACTTTGAAGGTGAATAGAAATGGCAGAAACAACTGTTCATCTTTTATTATTTGAGATAGTGATAGAACTAAAAGAACTTAATTCTTTTAATTTGCAGTGGTACATACATTATCCATAATAGCACATTTGTTTGTAGAGGGTATAGTTAAACCAGTTTAATGGTCATAATTTGCTTATATTAATCCAATTTGGTAAATATCCTTGAACATTCTTTGTAGAATTTGTGTATGAACAATTTATTACAGTTGATTCTTCAAGTCATAATTTGCTTGTTGAAGTGGTGGAGTTACTATTAGAGCATTTTTGTTTGTTCATCAATGAACATTCTTTGTAGCATTTTTGTATGTGCAATTTATTAGAGTGTATCATTTAAGTCATATTTTGCTTGTTGAAGTGTTGGAGTGACTACAGGTGAAAAAAAAACTCAGTCTTGCCTAGGGCAACCAAAGGGCTAGAGCCGGCCCTGCATTACTTCATTTGGTCAGCTCAATTACTGTTAACCCAAGAACATCCTGATATCCTTTCCATATTTATTAAGAAACATGCATTTGAGTTGCATTGAATGGACTTAAGTTCTGTGCTACTAAAAGCTAGTCTCTCTCTGTTATAATTGCTTTTAGTGTGCTATAGATAACGGGCTTCAGCTTCAGTAATTTCCAGCCATTTGACAAATGCTTTTCATCTGTTTGTTCCTTCATTCCATGAAGATTTTGAACTGTAAATAATTTATGAGAGGCATCTTCTTCACTCAGCTGGTGCTCTCTGCCCAGAAACGGTGACAAACAATTCAAGTCTTTTGTTTATTCGTTCTGGCTCTTGTTATGTTCTGTCTGATCCTTATCTCTTCTTTAGACTTTTTTTCACGTGCCTTTCCTATGCTCCTCATCCTGAATTTCTCCACCAGCTGTGTTTTAAATTCAGAGTGGTGGCAAGAAGGACTACATCTGAATTTAAATCCCTCGCCAAAGCAGCTGTTTTCTTCCGTGAACCTCTGTGGAATTCAAAATCGGAGGAGGAGGAGAAGTTGTGCTGGAATTACGTTCCCTGCTGACTGATTTCTGCCAGTTACAATCTGTTCAAGGCACCCATTTAGGTGGCAGAGCGATTCCATGGAGGACTTCACATTGATAAAACTTTCTTGTGAAAACTGCTTCCTTGATGGCTATCAGTTGCTTGCTGAGTTTGTCAAATGGCACTTGGCTTTGTCTGATTGCACTGAATCTTTTTTATGTATGAGAGTGTGTCGTTTGAGAAAACCTCAGCTCTGTTTAGCATTACCATTCCATCTAGTCCAGAAGGAGTATGTGGACTTTTTTTGCATTTTATATTCTGATTTTGAGGGATGAAAGTATTTTTTTATACATATTAAAATAGTATTAAGCTTATATTGGCAGTTGAAAGAATTTGTTGAAGGCAATTAGTCAATTAAGTTGAATGTTGATTCTGTGAAAATATTAGTGCTGCAACATGTAGGAGAAACGGATGTCTTGTTTTTATCTGATTTAGCTAAGCCACTAGCTGTGAAGGTCAGCATTAACATCACTGATGCTGATAATCTCCACTAGATGACCATTGACTCTTTTAGCTGCAAGATAGGCCATTTAACCCCTCACTTACAAAGTGGTTGTATGTGTGTGTATGTGTGTTTGGGATTGTTATCATTTTGGAAAATACACATTTGATTTTGAAACAGATCCTCCATACTTGGCTACATTGTGTTTAGCAGGAATGGTCAATTTTCTAAGTGCTAGCAACTTTGTAGATCCTCCTAACACCTGCTGCAGACATGCGTCCCCAATACTATTTTATATCCCCTGCTGTGCTTAATGGCGCCACACATGCATTTGGTATTAAAACACTCCAGTCATCTCCTACGAACGTGCCTGACACCATCCAATGCGATATTTTGTTATATTTTGACTTGTCAGACTGCAGAACACGGGTTCAATCTTCCACACTCCAGTCCTTATTTTTTTTGTTTTTTGCAGTAGATAAAACTAATAAATGGTTTCTTTACCGGTACGCAACCAGTCAATCCAGCCTTGTGTAGCCGTTGGCTTACTGTTCAAGTTGAAATTGGAGGTTGGTGGTCTTATCCATGTCTTTAGAAGCTGTTTTGAAGTGCTCCCACATTCAGGTGATTTTCATCCTTCCTTGACCAGACAAATCACTTTACATTCTGCATGGTAGTGGTCTCACGGTGCTTGGAATTAATTCTGTGGACATTATGACCATTCACATCCTGCACATGAGCAATATCCAAAACCGATTGACAAGATTTAGCCATTTTAACAATATCCTCCTTGGTTGCAGAAGACAACCCCTTACATTGGACCATTTTCACTAAAACCCATAAAATAACAACAATATAGCTTATACTTGCCACATAATGATTTATTTAATTATAGGCTGGGAATAATGAGTGCAATATGACCACTTGGCCAAAAATTATGATTCGGTATGTTTCATTGCATCATGAAAAATGATTGAGCTGTGGAACGAGTACATTTATTAAAAGTATTATTAAAATTTAAAATATTTGCTTTCTATTTTAATATAATTTAAAATGTAATTATTATTGTGATGGCATAACTGAATTTTCAGCAGCCAATACTCCAGTCTCCACTCTTCAGTATCACATGATCCTTTTAGAAATCATTCTGATATGCTGATTTGGTGTTTACTATATTATTATCAATGTTGAAAACAATTCTGCTCCTTAATATTTATGTAAAAACAGGGCTGCATGATTAATCGCAATTTCCATGTAATCGCACTTAAATCGAGTTGGCTTATCGTGATTTTGAAATCGCAAAGGCTGCGATTGCCTTTTATGCGCAGCTTGTCATTGATGTACGGCTCTGTAAACGCTGCTCCATCTGAAAGCACTGTGAGTTTGAGTCACTTATAACGTGCATTTGAAAAAGCAACACATCTTTGCTTGTGCATCAAACATCTTTCCAAACATGAGAAGCATTTAATAACCTCTTGTCCAACAAAAGACAACATTTAATAACATGCTTTTACTCAAAACTCACTTCATAATGACAGTTGAGCATCCTTCTGTGAGATGATGTGGCTTTTACACAGAATAAGGCAGTTGTGTGTTTATTAGTCATGTTTAATCAATCAAAGCGTTTCAATCTTCTGTTTATTCAGCTACAGCGATAGGGATTTCCTGGAATGATGACGTGCATTATCGTACTTCTCCGGCGGGGCATATTCGGCGTGTCTGTGTGAGACGCCCTCTGGTGTTCAGATGGAGCAGCATTTACTTCCGATCAGCCGCATTACACTGACAAGCTGCGCATTAAATAGTCCCAGCCTTTGCCAAATCGCATGCGGTTTCAGTGCGATTAATTGTGCAGCCCTAATTTTTTGGGGGATTATTTATCCTACATTTTTTATTGCTGTATATTGTGTACAACGCTTTGAGAAGCTCCTTTTAAAGGCGCTTTATAAAATCAAGTTTATTATTATTTAATTAATAGAACGTTAAAAATAACAGCATTTATTTGAAATATAAGTTGGCACTTCAAAAAAGGTAAATGTTCTGAAACTATGGAAATGGTACCTTTTGGTACGAAGAGCTAACAGAGCATCATCCATTACATGCAGTAAACGAAAAAGCAGTTGTGCACAGAAAACCACCAGAGCATATGATTTAATTGGTGCAGTGCTCAATGGCTATGCCTCTCTTAATGATATAGTAAAATACCAAAAACTTTTAATTGTCTCATCAGTCCTAGCTCATTAAAAAGAGGTCGGCAGTCGGCTTATCCTGTTAATGCATATAATCAAGACTATTTCATTAACATTTCATAAGTGATATCACATCTTCAGTCTTGTTAGGGGACATTTTAACTTTCGTGTTGCTTGTGGGCAAATCCATTGTGAGATTTTAAAATAAAACCTGTCCTCCGAACCACAGTCCCTCATTGGTTTCCATACAAGTGGAGAATCTTGCACCTGCTATGATGGTGGGTGGAAGGGGGAGCTGGGTGGAATGTAATGGGCAATCGCAGCAGGTATGAAATCCCTTCAGGCTTGATTCTCTGGAAAGCGTTTTAGAGCTGATAGGATGAGCAGTATGTGCATGCTTGCATGCTTTGGTAATTTTATTTTCAGCCGCTGCATACTTCAGGATGTGTTATGACTGTTTCGGTTAGCCTCACTGTTATTCTTTCAGCCCGTGGGGTACCGAATGTCTCACACACAATTTCTCTTTCAGCCACACATTTCAGGCACTGTGACATTTGTCCAGGAGGGACCCATCTGTGTAAATTAGTGCTTATGAAACGTCTATGCTACACGAAACAAACAAAAAAAAACACAAGGAATGTTATTGAAAATATAATATATTTAATATTATTATGTTAGCATGTACCACACCATAGGGAGATTTTAAGAGTTCAACACCTCAAATGAAATGTTAACCTTTGCTTGAACATTTTATTTTGTGGCATTTGATTTTTTTATAACCATAATTGGGTTTAGTTGTGTTTGAATATACTGTCTGTTCTGACAGCTGTTGGCTGACAGTCCAGTGACAGGACCACACCTCTTTTACATATACAGCAGTCGTTCCAGTCTCCAAGTAATTACACAGTTTTTTTGGGACCTCTTGTAACATTTACCAGTAAAAATCAACAGGCAAAACATAACTATTTTGCCAAAAATACCACTTGTGTCCAATATCTTTTTACCCTACTGTTATTAAATTAGACTTTCCCTGGTGTATGGTCACATTTGGTCGAATAAATTGAGTTGCAATTGCAGATGTGGCGCTGCAGATGGTTTATGCTGCAAGGCAGATGTAGAGTTGCAAATTGCACTGGTGTTAAAATAAGATCGACAATTTTTTCTGTGTAGAGCATGTGATTGTTAATATGAAAGATGACATTAGCTCACCGCCCATGATGTATTGTGCAATGTGGCCTGTGTTATCTAGCCACAACAAAGCTTAACAAGATTCCTTTTACTGAATAGCACATTACATGAAGCTAATATCTGCCAGAGAGGCTTGTTTCCAGACAGCATCTTATTAAATGAAAACATTATGATAGTCATGTTAACCCAAAGTCAATTAACCTCACCAGGTCTGGGCATGATTAAAAATGGGGGAAAGTAAAATGCCAAGGTCACCGATTATACAAGCATGATATTACTTTAAACGAAATAATTTCAAATGTTTCTGAACCTATTGAATTTCCAACTAGGTTATGTAATCCCACTGCACTTGACCTTTTGTCCAATAATCTAATGTCTCAGAGGAAATGAAATCAATTCCAGGCTTACCTTGATGCTGTCTGAAGATAAACATTAAAGCGCCAGGAATAAAACACAAGGGCCCAAAGACGCAGCTCAGGCCTGCCATTTAGGTGATGTTAGAGCGTTTTCCATATTAATATAATTTTTTTAACTTGATTCATAAAATTATATACACATATTACACACATATAACACACACACACGTATAGTGATGGTGTGTATACACTTTATTTAAATGTGTTTAATTCTTATATCAGTGATTATATAAAAAAAAATAGTTTAGACTAAATTATCCAATTCTATAATTAAATATTTATGTATGTACACATAAAATAATTTTATGTGTACATAATTTTATGAATAATTGACAAAATAATAAGGTATAGTTATATCATTTCTCTGACATGTTTTTTATTTTATTTGTAGATTTTAATTTTTAGGGTCATGATTTCAGTAATGAATTTTCATGATTTTAGTCTGCTGTTAAATTATTATTGTAAAAAGTTTGCATTCAGAGCAGATTTATTTCTCATGGAGTTGAGCAGGAGGAATTGACAGTGACAACAAGTGAGAGGACAAAAGATACATTTGCACTCAATTTAAATCAAGAATTAGGACAGATGCTTTGCTCCTTCTCTGACAAACTAGAAATAGAAATAGACATGTATTTTTTTAAATGTTTTGGCACAACACCAGGTTGTAAATCAGACCTACATGTACAGCCTCCAGTTGATTTCATAACTAGAAAGATAACATAATGAGATCAGTGTCAGCTCAACCTCCACCCACACAGGTGTGCTGCTCTGACTGCTCTATGTCATTAAATTGGATTGACAGCGACAAGCTTGATACTGTAATTCACACACAGGTTCTCCTATTAATTCAACTGATCAGCCCTCACTTTCCACCTCTCAATTCTGCACAGAGTCTGTCAGCTGTCAAACTGAGAGGGAAATCATTGAACGGGTCCCAAAGAATGAGGATGTGTTGGTGCAGGGTTCCCGTTTGCTGGTGGGAGCGATGGAATGTGTTTAATGGCCTATTTTAATTAAAGCCTATGGCTGAATCTCACCATGAATGTAAATGTGGAAAGCATCCAGGCTGCTTTGTTTGGTGAATAGCATTCCACCAGAATTCAAATCTACAAAACTTGCTTGGATATGCAAGAACCAGTCGGGTATGAATATCAGACGTTTTGATATTTGCATTATCGCCGTGACTGGCATGACAGCCCGATCTCGAAATTTCTTGACGGTTCCTTAGAGGCCATGACATTTTCAGGAAGACTAGTTACCTTTTGGTATTCTTGACTTTTAACGAAAGGCCAGTCTTGAGCATTGCAAATGAAACCTTTAATCTATATGGAAACATTTGAATGGTTTCATGAATAGAACGAACATCCTGTGCATTTGTCTTGTCAGGTGATCAATTTGCTTCAAGTTACAGGATCGCTGTGCTCCATAATCTTGCCATTTAATCTCATTTTGGTTCTTGCTGCCTCTGTGAATTAGAGCCCATAATCATCTGGGACTGAGTGACATGTTCTTAATGCTGAGATATGAAATGTTATGGGAATATTTCTGTCACAAATGACACATCAGTCATTTTCTTCCTTCCCACTGCTCTCTCCTCACAAGGTGTTTCTGGAATTTGAGTTGATCATGCAATAAATAAGGCTTAAAATGTTATAAATCATGTAACACGCTAACATTTTTGGCGGCCCCAAGATTGATCACTTCTGGGAATGGGGAGGCTGCACTGAATCAGTATTACATGAACCAGAACTGAAGGGAGGGTGATCATTGCAAATATCCTGCGAGATACACACAAAGCAATTGACATTTATCATTAGCGACTGGCCCTGACAAGAACAATAAATGGTCTTCACATTGATATATTCTACATAGACTGCTTTTGACAAATGGGACAGTATGGGACAAAAATATGGTCTAAGGTGTAAGTGTATAACTTCTTGGTGCATTTTTATACAGAGCGATGGCTATATTTTTTAAGCTTATGTTCTCATTTACGTCCAGGTTAGCAGAAGTAGAGGTGGCTAATTTCTGAGTTAGGGTGAGGAAAACAAGTCCTAGACCTGCAGAGCTGCTCAGCATTTTTTTTTTTACCTTTTTTTTTGCCCTCAGGGTCTGATTAGACTGCTGAGCCATACAAAGTCTGCAGACAGAGGGGAGAAAGGTTACTAAGACCGTTGGCAGTGTTAATCCCTCATTCCCAATGTTTCTAGAGGAAATGGGAAGGGTTTTAAAGATGTTATTAGCGTTTTAAAGGTGTTATAATATCCTTACAACCACATGCCCGTTCTCCAAAACCACGACCAACAAACATTGTCAAATCTAATGGCAGCAACTGTTTGCATAGTCTCAAGCAAATTGTGTGATTAATTTTTTCAGGTCTATTTTAATCTTTTTTTCTTTTTCCTTTTTTGTTTCTTTTTCTTTTTTTGACTGGCACAAACTATTTGTCTTCGTTGCAAGTGAACCTTTATTTAATGTAGTCTTGGTTATATTTAATTTTTCTTTTGCTTCGTATAGTTTTATTAGTGGTTTTTAAAGATGGTATTTCCATGTTGACATACAGTACTGTGCAAGAGTCTTAGGCACGTTAGTATTTTAAAACCAAAAAATGGTTTTAAGACAGTTATTTGTATCGATTCCTGTAGTGTGTCAGTAGAAAATATCAGTTTACATTTCCAGACATTCATTTTACTGTTAATTGTAATGCAGTGCGATTTTTGTATGCACAAGCAATCTGACGACAGATCCACACAGAGATCTGATCTCACCATCATCGAGTCCGTCTGGGATTACATGATAGTTAGGGGCCTTAAGCACATAAATAGGTAATTTCGCGCAAATTCATCTAAAAGCGCCAAATTTGGCACAGATGTAGCTCAGGTCATACCGAAATGATTTAGCTAGGGCGCCGGAGCCAGTGACCCTCGGGGCCAAGATGGCGGCCAAATCCAATATGGCCGCCGCCCGAAAAGGGTTCCGGCTTTAACTTTTGAACCACATGAGTTACAAATACAAACTTGATATATTTTTCAGCTTAATTGATCATGAGAAACACATAGGAATGTTTATTTTTATGACCCAGTATATCTGGACCCCTTAATCCTCCAATTCCAATATGGCCGCTGTCCAAAAAAGCAGTTTGGGCTGTAGTATGGGGCCTTACACACCATTGTTCGCGCAAATTCATCTACAAGCACCAAATTTGGCACAGATGTAGCTGAGGGGATACTGAAATGATTTAGCCAGGGCGCCCGAGCCAATGGTCCCTGAGACCAAGATGGCGGCCAAATCCAATATGGCCGCCGCCTGAAAGGGTTTCGGCTATAGCTTTTGAGCCAGATGAGATACAAATACAAACTTGATGTCTATTTTACCTTCTTTGACCATGGGAAACCCATAGGAATACTTACATTTATGATTGGGTATATCAGGACCCCCCAAATTCCCTAAATTCAATATGGCCGCTGTCCGAAAAATGGTTTTGGCTACAAATTTTGAACCAAATGCGCTACAAATGAGGATGTGGTGTCTATTTTATGTTTATTGACCACAGGAAGTCCATTGGCATATTTATATTTATGCTTGTGTAAGTCTGGAACCTGTATTTTTTCAAGACTGTGGTTGAAAATCCTTTTTTTTTACCACAACTTTGAAGGTTATTCTCAATGTTGATTCATTTCCTTATAAAAGTGAAATGGTTTTCAGTTTACCACAGGTGAATACATTTCAAAGTGTAATCATATAAGAAAGAATAAGACACAATTATTATTGCAAGGCAATATTTATATTATATCAAATTGTTAAAATAATAATATAGTCAATTTTTCCAAAACTCTTAAAGGTTTGCTTAGCATAACAAAAAAACAGCAATAACATAAAAAACAACAGTGAATTCTCATGGTCTCTCACATGAATTATCATTATCACTCACAATCACCGGATCTCTTATTGTCTTCACCATCATTGTTTGTACAAGCACCCTCACATGCACATATAGAAGTGCAACGAACTCCAGCTTTACAGCACTTACAGTGCCCTCTACATGCTGTCTTGCAGCCACAGTGGAGGAGAATGGTGCAGGCTTTACTGGCGTCTCCGAGATTAGTCCAGTAAGGTTCCCAAGTCTTGCTCGTAGAGTCCCGATACCATCCCCAGTCAAGTCAAGTCAAGTCAAGTCATCTTCATTTATATAGCGCTTTTAACAATGTAGATTTGTTCAAAGCAGCTTCACAGAGATAAGCGTATAATTTAAGGTAACAGAGATTGTTTTGGATTTATAGCAGAGTTAAGTTATTTTCCATCTAAAGTTATTTTTTATTGATTTGCTTCCGTCGCAACGATCATTTGTTATTAAATTAGGGGCCGCTAAGACGACACCATTCCCTCTACACAGACTTTAAACGCGAACCTGTGAGAAACGCTGATGGCGTTCATATGCGCATTTAGAATGGGTTCTATAGTTATGTGCATTAGAATATACGCAGGTTTGGAATTCCCTACAAGCCAAGCCTAAACAAAGTACTTGTCTTTCCTTATAAATTTTGATAAAGAATTTAATTTTATTTTGTTGCTTTGGGGTAGGAACGCGAAACGAATTTTCCCGACAACGCCTTATCTGTATAGTGGTAGTGGGATCCTCCATAGGGAGAATGCATCCCCATGCATTGAACTCTGGGATATCTTGCTGGACAGCGGTTGCCTGATTCCAGTAGAAGCTGGCCTGCAGCAGTGCTCTTTTGATGTGCTGAATCAATGCAGCTTGGGTGGGTGGCAGGTTCTCGAGAGACTTGGTACCATTCAAGAAAAGGTGATGTCTAGCTTCATCTACACGGCTGGAACCACAGCTCTTGCTGTACATGATGACGACCATACGCTCCAGTCTTTGGACATGGACGTCATTGTTGATCTGTTCAGGCTCTAAGGTGAGGGTAACCATAGATTCTGTGAGATCTGGTGTTGCCTCCCAAGCTGCCCATGCACTCTTTTTCCCATGGCACAGGAAGGCTGAGGTTGTGTCACAGCCTGTTAAAGCGTGGAAGAGTGGTAAGGCTAGTGACTTCTGGGGACCAAGATCCTTGCTGATTTCATGAGCAGGAATGTCCATATAGTTTTTTCCACCTGCAAAGCCGATCCAGAGCTCTGTGAGGCCGAGTGTGTTGAAGAAGCGGATGGCAAGGATGACAACATCGCTGTCGACAGTCCAGACAAATGCCTTTTTATGGCCATTGGCCCCAGCATGTGCAAGATGCAGGATTATTCTTGCATCTGCTTCTGGATGATTACAAGGCTGAAGGGCAGACATGTCATACCCTGGTCTGTTGGAGAGTACAGCATCTTTCTTGGTGGAAAGGAGGAGTTTACCTGACATGCCATGCTTGGTTATCTCTTCACTGATATATCCAAATAGTTAGATATATAACAATATATCCAGTATATATATAATAGATATATCCAGTTACGTTTTGGAATTGGAGTTCTCCCATCTACTTTAGTTCTTGATCCGGTTCCTCTGCGTTGGTGAGTTTGTGTTTTGAGGTTCTCCTCTGGATATGTATCAAACACAATATCCAATCACGTGACAGATTCATAGCTCATGTGTGACCTCACAAACCCAGCAATATTGGTGTTAACGTAGTCATGGAATGTTTTTTCAGTAGTTGGCCGGACCATTTGGACCATGAGCTATGAATCTGTCACATGAGCCCATCATGTACAGCAAGAGCTGTGGTTCCAGCCATGTAGATGAAGCTAGACATCACCTTTTCTCGAATGGTACCAAGTCTCTCGAGAACCTGCCACCCACCCAAGCTGCATTGATTTAGCACATCAAAAGAGCACTGCTGCAGGCCAGCTTCTACTGGAATCAGGCAACCGCTATCCAGCAAGATATCCCAGAGTTTAATGCATGGGGATGGTTTCGGGACTCTACGAGCAAGACTTGGGAACCTTACTGGACTAATCTCGGAGACGCCAGTAAAGCCTGCACCATTCTCCTCCACTGTGGCTGCAAGACAGCATGTAGAGGGCACTGTAAGTGCTGTAAAGCCAGAGTTCGTTGCACTTCTATATGTGCAAGTGAGGGTGCTTGTACAAACAATGATGGTGAAGACAATGAGAGATCCGGTGATTGTGAGTGATAATGATAATTCATGTGAGAGACCATGAGAATTCACTGTTGTTTTTTATGTTATTGCTGTTTTTTTGTTATGCTAAGCAAACCTTTAAGAGTTTTGGAAAAATTGACTATTATTATTTTAACAATTTAACATAATATAAATATTGCCTTGCAATTTATAATTGTGTCTTATTCTTTCTTATATGATTACACTTTGAAATGTATTCACCTGTGGTACACTGAAAACCATTTCACTTTTATAAGGAAATGAATCAACATTGAGAATAACCTTCAAAGTTGTGGTAAAAAAAAGGATTTTCAACCACAGTTTTGAAAAGAATACAGGTTCCAGACTTACACAAGCATAAATATAAATATGCCAATGGACTTCCTGTGGTCAATAACCATAAAATAGACACCACATCCTCATTTGTAGCGCATTTGGTTAAAAATTTGTAGCCAAAATCGTTTTTCTGACAGCGGCCATATTGAATTTAGGGAATTTGGGGGGTCCTGATATACCCAATCATAAATGTAAGTATTCCTATGGGTTTCCCTTGGTCAAAGAAGGTAAAATAGACATCAAGTTTGTATTTGTATCTCATCTGGCTCAAAAGCTATAGCCGAAACCCTTTCAGGCGGCGGCCATATTGGATTTGGCCGCCATCTTGGTCTCAGGGACCATTGGCTCGGGCGCCCTGGCTAAATCAATTCAGTATCCCCTCAGCTACATCTGTGCCAAATTTGGTGCTTGTAGATGAATTTGTGAGAATAATGGTGTGTAAGGCCCCATACTACAGCCCAAACTGCTTTTTTGGACAGCGGCCATATTGGAATTGGAGGATCGAGGGGTCCAGATATACTGGGTCATAAATATAAACATTCCTATGTGTTTCTCATGATCAATTAAGCTGAAAAACATATCAAGTTTGTATTTGTAACTCATGTGGTTCAAAAGTTAAAGCCGGAACCCTTTTCGGGCGGCGGCCATATTGGATTTGGCCGCCATCTTGGCCCCGAGGGTCGCTGCCTCCGGCGCCCTAGCTAAATCATTTCGGTATGACCTGAGCTACATCTGTGCCAAATTTGGCGCTTTTAGATGAATTTGCGCGAAAATGTGCTTAAGGCCCCCAACTATGAAGAAACAGAAAAAACTGAGACAGACTAAATCCAGTAGAACTGTGGCAATGTCTCCAAGACGCTTGAAGAAACCTGCCTCCAAAGCTACAGTACTGTGAAAAGTTTTAGGCACTTGTGTTAAAATGCTGTAGTGATGATGCTTTCAAAAATAATGTCATAAATAGATTTTATTTATCAATTAACTTCTATTAACTAAATCAAATCAATATTCAGTGTGACCACCCTTTGTGTTTAAAACGGCTTTTGTCCAGGTACACCTGCACATAGTTTTTCAGGTAGATTTGCAGGCAGGTTTCTCAGTTCTTCTGGATTCTGTTTCTTCATGCAATCCCAGACGGACTCGATGATGGTGGGATCAGATCTCTGTGTGGAGCACTGGATTTTCACTGGATTATTACAATTAATGGAAAAATTATTGTTTGGAAATTTATGAATGTATGAAAAAGAATAACTGGCTTAAAACCATTTCTTTGGGGCGAAAATACTAGCGTGCCTAAGACTTTTGCACAGTAGTGTATATGTCAACATGGAAATTGATATTCAACATTCAACATTGATAATAATAAGAAATGTTTTGACCTGTTGTGCGTGTGTGTGTGTGTGTGTGTGTGTGTGTGTGTGTGTGTGTGTGTGTGTGTGCGTCCCTCAAAATGGGATAATCATATGTGACGATCCTTAGCACAAAAACAACTGTTTTGCACTAAAAACTTAGCTAACATTATAACTGGTCCTGAGGGAAAAATGTGATAATTAAAATAAAAAATGTGTGCTCTGTTAGACAACTTGATGCACTTGACTTAATGACTTCACTTAAAGTGACACCGTGAGGTGAATATTCTTCCTCAAGTGCCATTCAAATTGCCTGAAAGGAAAAGTTTGTTCACAGGCACTTTTTCTTCTTTTTAGGCTCAGTTACTTCTTGAGTTTCATCCAGCATGTTTTCATGAGTCAATAAGCATTCCAGTGACCACTGACTTCACCAGGCGGCGTTTCTTTAGACATGCCTTGCAGTATTATGTAAGTAATAAAGCCTTCAGCCGCCCTCTCCCTTGCCTCCGTGTTAGAGCACACTGAGCCGGTCTCTTTGAGCGAGGGCTGTAATTGCATCCGCTCAAAGAGTGAGGAAATCAATTAGACATCACAGGCGGTGCTAAGGGGGCAGCGCTGACATGCACCGTCTGTGTCAACACCGTCGCATTCCCCCTTCACGGCTCGCACCGCCATGTGCCACACATCAGTTACTGTCAGTGTTAAACGGCAGCGTCCGTCGGGCTACAAGCCAGTGATTGGTGGGAGGGAGCCACAACAAAGAGACCAAAACACAATACTGATTCACACAGAGAATTTGGAGTTATGACAACGTGTCCTCCCTCGTGGGCCTGGCGAGGGTATAATGAGAGCAGAAGGCCAGTAGGGGGCAGGGGAGAGAGAGGGAATGTGATGTCGAAGAGGAGAGAATACGGAAAAAAGAATTAAGGCTGCAGCACTGGGCTACTCCCCCAGTTTCACTCACAGCTGCAGGTCCACATTAGCTTTAGCTGCATTGCAGCCTTTTTCAGGTACACAGGAATTACCTCATTGTGCTCCTAGTGCAAAAACTGCAGTGAGTTTTTAAGTGCTACCAAGCATATAAAAGCTGTTGTTATATAGTCAATATAAAGAACAATATTATGGGATTAGTGAACAGTGTTTTACAGTGGTTGCAAGGCAGCACAGTATTAATATCTATCTATCGATCTATCGATTTGTCTGTCTGTCTGTCTGTCTGTCTCCATCCATCCATCCATCCAAACTTTAAATTACAGTTATGGCTTTTTGTATTGCATTTGTATTTCTTACAATTCAATTTAATTATACCTCCTTTTTTCCATTTCAAATGGTAAATATCATAAATATGGTAAATAGCCCTGTTTGCCTCTATCCAGTACCACAATTCAAATTCAGGAATTAAATTGGAATTTGAAAGACATTCTCATTTCAGTTCTGAATGGCAGTCAACCTTATGTATTTTCCTGATATATTTTACTATTTTTGTTTTTCACATATTTATGTAATAAATTCTCACCCTACCGAAACAAGACATCCACTGAGTGTAAGGACAATGAAATCTAATGCAGCATTTAATTTAAACAGAACCAAAGCCTCAGGCCTGAGCTTACCTAAAACTATAACAGAGAAGAACAGATAATTATTTGCTACCATGCAAGCACTGGCATTTCCTCCAGGAAATGCAAATCTAGTTTAACTGTAACAAACTCAATTTTCCTTCCCTATGAACTCGGCCCTAATGCAGTGCTCGCAATAGTCACATGTCATGCACTCTAGCCCTTTCATTCATTGATCTTTTTGTATGCGTCGTTTGCTGTGAGCACAAGTGAGCAGTAATGGGGCTATTTATTCACATGCCTAAATCGGAAAAGCAATACTTTACAGAGGTAATGATTAGATCATCATTGCAATGGGGGACATGAGCGTTCTCATTTCTCTAAATCATTACCCACAAACCCCCTTGAACGCGCACATTCTATTCATGCCCTGTTCGCCGCCGCTGCTTGCAAAACAATCTCATCGCTTCATAATCAAAATCACATTATTCAAATTTCTGAATGTCGCAGTGGCCACAGGCCAAACAAGAAATCAAACAGATTTTGAACCATAAATGAGTTTTATTCATGCTCGCACTGCCCGCAGCAGCAGTATTAAAAGTTTTGAAAGCCCATCCTTTTCAATCCGTTCACTCTTTGTTTAAAAAACTTTTTGTGTGTTAAGAACAAACTGAATAAGAGTGTTGAGACCTGCCTGTCTAACTGTCTCTGTCAGAAAAGGGCAATTACTCGCAGCAGTGGCAGTAATAGCCATCTACTCTTGCTTAGACCTGACATTGAGAGAATAATGTCAGCGAGTCAGTCGTTTTTAAATCTCCCTAGCCATCATTGCGTCATTATACTATACCATTCACCTGCATCTTATCTCCGGCTAGAGCCCAGCCATCGTCTGATTATATTTAAGTGGCGTGCCATGAATCTAAGCTTGTGTCCTCTGACAGAAAATTCCTGCCTACATTCCAAATTCGAAGTCAAGCTTGCCAACAGGTTCAAGGGAGAGAAAACGTTTCTTTCTTGTCACTCTTTGTTCAAACCTCCCAGCCAAGTCTTATCGTAATCCCCATCAGAGCCCTCAGCATCTCAGCACCGCGACTCTGAGCGTGTGTTATCAAGGGATGGAGGAGCCGCGCCACTGTGTGAGGGTATTAGGCCGCTATCTAGAACGCTGGTGGAGGCAGGAAGTAGCACTGGAGTTGAACGTTGGAGCGGATGGTTCTATTGGTTGAGCTCTGGGCAGGTACGGATTGTTATCTTACTGTCAGACTCCCAGCCCTTATCTAAGTCAACATAGCCTGGCTTCATTTACGCTGGGTTTATCTGTGGTTGAGCTAAAGTTGCCTTGCTAGGACCTAGGGGCTACATTTGATGCGTCAATGGGTTTGTGATGTTGTTTGCTTGTGATATGGATCAGCTCCCTGCTGAAAAGATCAGCAGAACTGATCACCAGCATATGTTGTGTTTTGGTTGCTGGTGTGTTGTGCCCCTATATTTTCGCCTAGCCAGCTTTTTAAATTCTTGCCTAATGTCTGGTCTACCTTGCAGCTCATTCTGGCCAAGAATCGTTCACGTTGACAATCCGACATGCAAAACGATCAGACAGAGTTCAGTCCTGTTTAGTTACCAGTTATCGATAAGAATGCATTGTCATGGGAAAAAAAGTATTTCAATAACTACACTGCACAAGAGACTGGCTAGAGAGAATATACCAATAAAAATAGCAGAAATGTGACTTTTTTCTGTATACATACTGCAGTTGAAAAAGTTAGATTTTTTCAATGTTTTTGACAAAAAGTCTCTTATGCTCACCAAGCTGCTTTTATTTGAGCAAAACAGTAAAAACAATTCTGAAGTATTAATATAACTGTTTCTTATTTTAATATATTGTAAAAGTTAATTTCCTCCTGTGTACCAAAACTGAATCATACTCCAGTCTTCAGTGTCACATGATCCTTCAGAAAGCATTCTAATAGGCTGATTTAGTGCTAAAAACATTTCTTATTATTATAAATGTTAAACCGTTGTGTTGCTTAATATTTTTGTGAAAACAGTGGTACATTGTTTTCCAGGTCTCACTGATGAATGAAAAGTTCAAAAGAGGAGCATTAATTTGAAATAGAAATTCTTTGTAACATTATGGGCCCTATTTTAACGATCTGAAGTGTCAAAGCGCAAGTAACTTTGTGGGCGGGTCTTGGCGCTGTTGCTATTTTCCCGGCGGGATAAATGACTCTTGCGCCAGGCGCAAATCTAAAATGGGTTGGTCTGAAGCAGCTTCATTATTCATAGGTATGGTTTGGGCGTAACGTGAAATAAACCAATCAGAGCGTCATCTCACATTCCCTTTAAGAGCAGGCGCGCTTGTTCTAAAGCGGATTACTATTATAACGGCGGATTTGCCAGGCGCGCGCCAGGAGCGGTTCACAGCCGAGGAGAGCAACGCTCTCGTCAGGGAGATTGGGGATGGAGAAACCCACCCAAATTAACTTCGGTTAAAAAGGCGTATGATAATTTGGGTAAATGTGTAAGCTAGATGTATGCTTTTAGAATAAATTGTCTATCTATCTATCTATCTATCTATCTATCTATCTATCTATCTATCGTAATAATGTATGATTTGCAAAAATGAAAACTGCTGCTTCTGTGTAGATGAGAGAATCAAAGTGTATGCGCGTTGTGCACACGCTTCATTGATTATGGCCAAGCATGCGCCCTTAAAATAGCATATGAATAACATGCGCAACGCGCCACTGACTTTAAACTATTTCTTCCTGGTTAGTGGCGCAATTGTTTTCTAAACCTGCAAAATAGCATGAAGGAACGTTTACGCCAGAACACGCCTCCTTTTTTGCGCTGAACCGCCCAATGAGCGCAAGTTCATTCCCTAGTTTAGCGACGTGCTTCTGTGGAGGGAAAAACGTGCTGTGCGCGGGTGCAAAATAGGAATGATAGATGCGTCGGTGTACAAAGTCAATTGCGCTGGGTGCAAGATAGGGCCCTATGTCTTTACTGTTACTTTTGATCAATAATGATCCTTGCTGAATAATGCACATAAATGCATAGATACATACTATTTTATTCACACACACACACACACACACACACACACACACACACACACACACACACACACACACACACACACACACACACACACACACACACGATATTGAAGGACTTGTCGGTACATTTTGTACTTGTACAAAATTTGCCAACTCCCTGAAGTTTAAGACTATTCTTGCCAGGTCTCTTAACTAACTTAACTAGCAAGACATTGCTAGACCATGCCAGTTTCATCAACTGGTTATGCTGGTGAACAGCTTCACTATAGGTTAAACTAGCTATACCAAAATATACATTTGATTGTAGTGCAAAGATCATTTTTAAATGTCTCAAATTCCGTCTATTATATAAGTTAATATGTTTTCTCTTTTTGTTGCCTGGGAGATGAACTTGTTTATTTCCATGGTGATGTGAAGTGTTGATGTGTTACCAGCAGCAGCAGCGTTTTAATGAGAAACAGCATGTTTCTTTCACAGTGAGGCTGTGCACGTGGTGTGCTGAGAGGTGTATGCTTGACTGGGTTCTGTGCCCAATTATTTGCACCTAACTCTCTAACATTGTTCTTTTATAATTTACACATCATTGTAGCTTTCACAGGAGCTCTTCAGAGACCTAATCTTGCCCTGTTGCTGCCTATTAATAGTGATGGATGTAGTAACTAGTTTGACTGATGAGTGGCAGGAGAGGGGGCTGCAACTGTGCTGTGCCAGCCTGCCAGGTCCTCGGACGACTCCATTGTTCTATATTTGTTATTTTAGGAGTCGACGCATTCATTCAGCCCAATATGAGATGAAGAATGAGGGACCAGCTTCCGTCTGCCGCCCCCAGCGCTGCTCTGCGTCAATGCCCCTCTGTCCCTCACGGCCACCAAACCAAAGGCCAACCGCAGCGTTCTGCCAGTCACAAACACACAAATGTGCTCCTGCGTGCACACCCAGAAATATGTACTCGCATCTGCTCAGTTAAATGAGCTAAGCAGAGAACACATTGTTTCTTCTGCATGAGCAGGGAATGTGTCTCTATAATTAAAGTTTAAGTGACTGACATTCTTATATGAGTGATTGACTGCATAACATGGAATTTCAGAAACTTTTTAGAGACTTTAGAGAACTAATTGCTTGAAGCTGTTTTGAAAGCACAAACATTTTAGTACATATTTGCTGTTGTAGTCTTCTCCTGACCATATTTGTTTATAAGATGACTTCTCTCAGATGAACATTTTTAAAAATTGTGTAAAATGTATACTGTAGATAGCTACATGGTTTCCACCTCAGAGTAAAAATTAAAAAGATAATTCTAAGATAAATTGTGTAAAATAAATAAATAAAGTTTTGTGAGATATACAGTCTCTATTATAAGACAAAATTCGCAGTTTTGAGATATAAAGTCACAATTGTCTTTTTATTTGTTTAAATTGGATTCCATATACACTAGATGCACTACAGTTCAAAAGTTTGGGGTCAATAAGATCAGCAAGGATGGATTTAACTGACCAAAAAAGTAACAGTAATGACTTTTATAATGTTACCAAAAAGGTTTCTATTTAAAATAAAAGCTGTTCTTTTGAAATTTCTGTTAATCAAAGGATAATAATTTAAAAACCATATCACGGATTTCACAAAAAAAAAAAAAAATCAATAAAACTGTTTTCAACATTGATAATAATAATAAATCAAATCCCGCCCTACATTTTTCTCATTTTAGAAGTTGTTTCTAAATGTCACAATAGGGACACACAACTTTTTGCCAAACCCAAACTTTAAATGGTAGTCATAACCGTTGACATGAAACACTTTTGGGAAGTTGACGTTCTATGGTGTGATGTGCTGTACTCCATCAAACTATTCATTGTTGATGTAGTTAAATGTAAACACATTTTGTTAATTATTTCATAATTATTTGTCCTTTTGAAAATGTCACATTGCAGAACCATTTAAAAAAACTGGAGAAGACAAATGCCACTTAAAAGTGGTGAAAATAAAAAGGAAAATCATGATGCTGGTGAAAAAAAGCTTTCATGTCAACTACCCTTCAGTATATCATATCAGTTTGTTAATGGCCATTGATATAGTTCATTCATATAATTTCCTATATCTCCTAAAACCAACAAATCCTCATCATCTGGACCCTGTAGGAAACAGTGAAAAAAAGTATGTGAGCACAGCCTGTTCTGCATCAACAAGCTCAAGTCCTATACTCAGGAAATGATATTGCTCTTTCCTGTGGTTTTGGACACCCTGCTAGTGCATGGATTCAGTGTTGTAAGAGTCTGTGGGAAGAGCCCTTGACCTCACATGCCCATGATCTCTCTGTACTCAGCCCTCTCACGCCCTCTCACACATACACATTGACACATGTGAGGAAACAGAGTTGGCAGCCGAAGGATTTTCACACAGCACCCTGATAAGAGCCTTTTAAAAAGTTGGCTGTGCTCACCAAACTCTCTCACTCTCTTTGAGAGCAAAACAGCAAATATTCCAGTTTACCTGGCATGAGTCGATATTCAATTAACCAGTCCAGCCTCTCACTGTGGCCGTTTATCGATACCTTATTTTAAGTGCTCTTGCTTAATCACATGCTATTTACGGGTGCAACCAAATGCACAAACGAATAACAACTATTTGGAAAGTTTTTCAGTAGAGAAGCAGACGCCCCACGAGAGGAAATGCGGCTGGGTCCTGTCAGTGAATGTGCCAGCATTGAATAATCAGCTGAATGCCAGGTTTTTAATTAGTTAGGGTTAGTTTGTCATTTCAATTTAGCTTTCGCTCCGTGATAGTATAGGGGTTTTGTGTGTGTGTTTCAGTTTCGATTTTTAAAAAAACCTTTTTAGTGTTTTTAGGGCTGCCAATGTTAACATGTTTTTTCGTATATTATTTTTTATTATGGTTTTCAAACATCAAAAACAGACAATAACAGACAAAGAGACACTTCATATAACAGAAATCTGTGCAATATGTAAAAAAATAAAAAATAAAATAAAGGGATGACGATATACAAAGCCAACCTAAGTGTAATCACAACAATTACAGAAAGTTTTTGGTTAACGTTTTTTGAGGTAATTATATATTATAAAAAAAACACATTTGAGTTTAATGTGAATTTATTTGACATTTAAAATGGTTTTATTCTGTTCTGTTCAGGCGAGCATGAACGCCGAACACACACAGCAATCCTGTAGCCAAACTCGCATTAAGCAATAAATGATGGAGAAAGAACTTCTTAATTCATTTATTATTGTTTACTTTTTTAAATCCAGATGGGATTTTATATAAAAAGGAAAGTTGTTTGTTGTCTTTGATTTAAATTAGCACTGAGTTAGTACACATTTGCCTAATGACATTTCAAGTATTAAGTATTAAGGGATAAAAGTAGTATAGGGAAAACAATTTATAATGTGAAAAGTAAATGACCTACTTCTACATCTTTAAAAAGCACATATAGCCCTAGCTCTGTGAACAATTGAAACAGAAGTCTCTTGTAGTATTATCAATGTCTTTACTGTCACTTTTGATTAACTTAATGCATCCTTGCCAAAAGTATTAATTTATTTTAAAAACTTTTGATCAGTGTGTGTGTGTGTGTGTGTGTGTGTGTGTGTGTGTGTGTGTGTATATACACACACACACACACACACACACACACACACTGATCAAAAGTTTTTAAAATAAATTAATACTTTTGGCATATAATGTATATACTGTGTGTATATATATATATAATATATATATGTATATATATATATATATATATATATATATATATATATATATATATATATATATATATATATATATATATATATATATATATATATTATATATATATATACTGTGTATATATATAATATGTATATATATATATATATATATATATATATATATATATATATATATATATATATATATATATATATATATATATATATATATATATATATATATATATATATATATATATATATATTATATATATATATACTGTGTATATATATAATATATATATATATATATATATATATATATATATATATATATATATATATATATATATATATATATATATATATATATATATATATATATATATATATATATATATATATATATATATATATATATATATATATATATATATATATATATATATATATATCAGAGTTTCCGCTAGAAAAAAATGGTGCCGGTCAAAGTGACCGGCAGAGGTTTCGTTTTCCGGACATTTTGAAGATATGCCGGTCAAATGTTGCCTCATAATTAGTCAAGTTGAGGAAAACTGGAGGAAGGCTATGTAACTTAAAAAATGACATAATCAGGCCGAACGCAACATGTTTATTAGCCTAACTTTCAAATAAAAAAACGGAAAAAAAATATGAACGTCCGATTGGCGTCAATCAACGCCAATTGTTTTTTATGGTTTCACATTCATAGTTTAACAAACCAATCCCCCTTCCCCACATAAAATATCTGAAGCCTATTGTTTTTACTCAAGCGAACTTCCCAGTGTCTCTCCACAACTTGCAATGCGCATAAGCCGCGTAACCCGCAAGGCGACTTCGCTGCTTCGTCTTGATCCGATTCTGCAGCGAGAACCCCCTCTCTGTAGGAACACTCGAGACCCATTTTCTACTATGGTTATGTAGCCTACGTTTCTTCATTCGGATCTATTTGCGATCCATTCCATTCTGAACAAACAACGCAGTTTATATGCTTCGTCCCTGTTTCATTATTCATTAAGATAATAATTAATAAATGCGCCCATAATTATCAGTGAACTTGATAAATGTTGCAGATATGTTATGTTTTGCTATGCATGCACAAACAAATGCCTTTCAACTTATGTGTGCAAAATTCAGAATAAAATGAATGTGCAGCAATTTGTACAAATAGAGAGTCTAGGTCTACTATACCTGTTGTAGCCATTAAATGAGCTGATTTAGTTTAATATTTGTTAAAATATTATAATGTTATTTTTTTAATTTATGTTGATTATGAAAAGTGAACCGCACAAGTAAGATATGATGCGCAATAAGGAGAGACATGGAGCGGGTCAGACATGACTTTGACCACTTAATTAAGTTTGGTTTTGTAGAATGACTTTTTTGAAGTGAATTTCGTTTTGTATAAATTGTATCTTAATTTTAATAATTTTTTATCAACCAATTGCCTGTATTTAATAAATAAGCAGCAAAATATAGCAGACGATAGGCCTAATCATGCGCGGGCGCCTCGGTCACTTGCATTGCTCGTGAACAGGAGCGCATCTCATCCTAATTTAACGAAACTCAACGTAGGCCTCACAGACATGAAATGTATCTTAAAGCTTGAAATGTATTTTTAACAATTTAAAACGAAAAGAAATAGGCTACTCTCTGATTATGTAATCCATGATGTGCATTTCTCTCTATAGGCGCGTTCACTACGGAGATGACGATCGTCAACTTCATCTTTACAGCTGTTGTTGCTGTTAATAAACTAAAAATAATAGGCCTATAATTTTATTAAACAATAAATTAAATGAAATTGTAATTGTATTAAAAAAGCAACAAAAAAATCCTGTTTAAGTTTTTTTTTTTTACCTATAGGCCTACGCATTAAATTCAGGTAGGCTACTGAGTCACTGCCCTCAGTGCCCAGAAAAGCGCTGAAACGGAGATGAAGGAAACCCGTTTTTATATATTTTTTGGCTTATTTTAACTGGCCCATCCAGTTTTCTGGAGGTGCACCTCAAAATCCTGGCGCCGCTAGTGCTTCGCAGCGGTCTGATATCAAGAAATAACAGACCGCATTCCACATCGGAATTCAACCAAGCCATGTAATAATGTTTAAAAACTTTCAAACGGTAGAGCCTGTTCCTTTATAACATAGCCAAAGGTCGGTGTATTTTTGCTTTATTACATTTTATGCTTATTCTCAAATTCAGATTGTGTTAGGGGGGCGGGATTATAAGGCAATTTTAATCGGACAATTTGACCGGAGAGATTTAATTTTGTCGGACATTTCATTTTTTTTTCGGTCAATGTCCGGCAATTACCGGACAACGGAAACCCTGATATATATATATATATATATATATATATATATATATATATATATATATATATATATATATATATATATATATATATATATATATATATATATATATATATATATATATATATATATATATATATATATAAATTCTGTCACACCTTAGTATAGTTGAGTGAAGTTGTTTTGTTCTTGCCAGTCAGAGCTTTCATGATGTCATGTCACTTGCTACCAGCCAATGTACTTTTTCCACTTATGATGCGACATCATAAAAAGCCTGGCGTTAAAGTGTGTAGACTATTTGTGATCCAGACCTCCCAGTTCTAAGGGTTTTCTTATTTGAAAGCGACCTTGGCTGCACAGCTCACTCTGTTTGGTAAGCGGCTTGAGCATATTCTTGGCAAAAGGCAGGTGACAACAACAGAGCCTAGGGAAAGGCCTTGTTGTAAAAACCATTGAACAACTGTTACCTGTCCAGTTCCTGCCCTTTTTCCTTTCCCACTGACATTCAGCATTGTTCACTCCAGGTCCTTTGTGAGGCCTGGTGTGTTCCAGTCAATGGAGGCGACTTTTAATACGACTGAGATCTTTTCTCTGTCTTCTGTAGAACGGAAAAGCCACAGAATATGAAACACCCCGGACTAGATTTTCCCAAACATGTTCCTCTTTCTTTCTCTCTCCACCACTCCTTCTCGTTCTCTTTCTAACTCTCTTGCTCTTTTATTTTGTGTGACTATAGTGGTTTCGGGGCTAGGATTTGAAAACAAAGCCCTGCCTCACTGCCTTTTTCAGCTACAGCCTGAATCTCAGCATGAATGGTGTTAGCATAGCAGATGTGGCGCTCTTTCCAGTTCATTTCTGATGGAAATCAATCAGTCTGCCTACTGAAAACTTTGTGACTTCATCTTTAAATTATGAGCAAGATGGATGCAAATGAAAATCCAAGAACAGCAAAAACTTATTTGCTGAAAAAGAAAATCTTTGTTTTCATATTTTAATAGTTGTTTTTAGTGTGGATTCCAATGTTGTTCCCCATTAATTTCTGGCATCGCTTGCTGTGAATACCAATGAGGACGCGTCTCAGTCAGAGTGTTGAAATGAGAGGTTTTTGCTGTGATGGTTCACCAGATTTGCTTCTCACACTCACACACCCCATCAATTTGCTCTAGGAATTTAGTGATTTTGCTCATTTTCAGCCAATGTTTTGCTTGGGGAATATAAAAGCCACGCCGTTAAAAGCTGGTGTTGATTATAGTCATAAGCAGGGGTTAAATTTGGCTGGATTTGCCTCTAATCGGTAGGCATTCACCTAGATTGGTTGTTTATTTTAAAATTAAATACTTGTGCATGAAATGGCTTGATTGACGAGCACATATCAACCGGTTTCCTATTTCCTATTTTTATCTATCACCCCCAAGATATGAATTGATAAAATGTGTACCTGAATGCAATGTAAGTGGTTTTGGATAAAATCATCTGCAAAATGCATATATTATTTTTAAATTGTATTTTTTGTTTTACATTTTATTTTATTTTTTTATTTTCCCTGGTTAATACAGGAATTGTTATACTGCAGTGTAAGTCACTTTGGATAATATCATCTGCCAAATGCATAAATATATATATAAAAAAATTGTAATCATTATTTACCCCATTATATTACCGCAGTTAATGCCGTAATTTATATAATGTACATTATATCAATTACAGCATTAATTGCAATTACAGCATTAATTATGCAATGCTTGTTACTTTGGATAAAAGCATCTGTCAATGCAAATATATATATATATATATATATATATATATATATATATATATATATATATATATATATATACACACACACACACATATACATTATTTTCATTATTTATTTAGTTAATGCATGAATTAATATGATGTAGACCTTGAAAGCAATGTAAGTCATTTTTGATAATACGCATCTGCCCAAATGCATTAAATTTTTTTATTTAATTTTTAATGCATTAATTGGTATAATGTAAATGGTTTGGATAATCTGCCAAATTCATTCATTCATTCATTCTTTCATTCATTCATTTATTCATTCATTTACAGTATAAAATGTATAAGCAGATTTTATGGCTCCCCTAACACCTGTTCAAAAGGTTATACATTTAGGATAGATGATGAATCAATTAAGGTTATTATGGATGATCTCGAGGTCCATCCAAATGCAACATAGGCCAGCGTCTCACTGAACAGCATAGGAGCTTCTTTGATTCCTATACTCAAAGTACATACATTTCAATCTGTTGTGTAAGACTTCTGGGAAAGGATAAATTGTTTTGGGTCTGCATCTGAAGACTAGAGAGCTTTTAAAAATCAGCCCCAAACTTTTGACCCTGCAAGGAGATTGATTGCTTTCAATGTAATTCTCTTCACTTCCTGCGTGCAGGGGGCCGGACTAATAGCTGTCCCTCGTGTCCAGCACAGAGGTCTGCCTGGTTCCTCTCCCCGAGTTGAGTCGACCCACCCCCATCTGCAACCTCAAGAGTGGGGGAGCGTTTCCCAGGGACAAAAGAATGAATATGTAATAAAGGGAAAGGGAAAGGGGTGGGAGTGTGTTTGTCTGAGAGAATAGATGTATCCAGCTTGACAAGTGTTTGTCAAGGGATCAAGGAAGTGCGAGAAAGTCTTGTCTCGTTTTCCACATCGGCAACATAACAACAGTTACTTACTTGTTACAAACCAATACAAACAGGGAAGCTCTCTGAGGCAAAGCCTGCAGTTTACAGAGTTTCAGAAACATCGCACTTTAGCTCCCTCCCTCTCTCCCCCAGAAATCTAGCACACATGGTACGTTCCGTTTAAAAGAGAGCATGTCATCTCTCAATGCACTGTGTTCTCTCTGGAAGCAGCTGCTGGGAGCGCGGTTTTTCAGCGGGAACTCTTTCACTCCTCTACCTGCTGTTTCGTCTGTCCGTTGCGTTCTCTCACATGCTCTCTCTCTCTCTCGCTCTCTCTCTCTCTATCACACGATCAGCTCTCTTTCACACACTAACAGAGGACAGGTAGTGATTAGGTCTTTTCTGCAGGGATAAGGAGGAGGGGAGACTTGGGATTTTTTTTTCCTCTTCTCCAGCGCGTATTTTGTTTGTGTGGTCTAAACTGTGGCAGCCGTGGAGAGATAAAGGGGGACAGGGGACCCGCGGCTTGTTCTACCCCCTGACCGAGCCCTTGACACCATGCACCTCTGTGTGGATTTGCTTCTCAGGGCAAAATCCTGAAAATGATGGAGGACAACAAGCAGCTGGCTCAGCGGATCGATGGGGCCATTCAGTCAGCCAGCCAGGAGGTGACCAACCTGCGCTCCGAGCTCTCCGCGACCAGCCGTAGACTGGCCGAGTTGGGGGCATGCAACCCCGTGGGCCTGGAGAACAACCAGCAGAACCACCATCACCACCATCACCACCTCCACGGTAAGACATGTGTCAAGTTTTGCTTGGTCTGTGAGCTGCACTTGTTACTGTTGAGAATAGTTAATTTTTAAGGGTTTGTGGTTGGGAATGAGCTTTTGTTGAGAGAAGAAAGTAAAGAGGGGAGGACGGGGGCAGCTGATCCCGTTCTTCACTGCCTCGTCCCGTTTCCCGGGTAGCCGGTGGGACGGCTTTCCAACGCAGCTGTGATATATCAGGCAGAGAGAGGCCAGAGAGAGAGAGAAGAAAAATGAAAGCTAGCATTGGATTCGACTGTCGTCAATTGATTCGCAGGGAATAACATGAAACACGTGGTTCAGGTCTGATACTAAAACTTAGTTAAAGGTAAAGTGTGTCTTTTTTATAATGTTAAAATACTAGCTTCTAGCTTTTAGACAGCTGTAAGACAAACATTGGTAGAATGATTTGAGCATCCCGACAGGCCTAACACAACAATGTTGGCTTAACTGATGCCGTGAGATTTAGCTGGAAATGTTTGTCAGCCAGTGTCAGACATGATAGTGTTTAAAACTGCCATTCTCCCACACATTTCCATGTTAAAGTGATATCTCACCAAGAAGGAAAGTCCTGTGATCTTTTCTTTAACTTTATGTCATTCCAAACCTGTATGACTTTCTTTCATCTACAAAATAATGAAAAAGAAGATTTTTGAAGAATGTTTATAACCAAACAGTTTTGGGGACCATTGACTTCCATTGTATGGGCAAAAAATATCTATTTTTATGTTTCACAGAACATAAAGAAACATCACATGGTTGTGTGTAAATGATGACGAAATGTTAATTTTCGGGTGAACTGTCACGTTAAGTCGAGATGACAATTTCAGTATTATTGTCAAAAGTTCTTGATGATATCACACAAGACCCGTGCTTGTCAAAAACTTGACAGCAAGGTTCCTTTTAACATTGTTAGTTCATGAAACCTAACTAATGAACAGTATTTTTACAGAATTTATTAATCCTAATTTGACAAAAGTTTTTAAAATGTCAAGTTGTATAAATCAATATACACTACCATTCAAAAGTTTGGGGTCGGTAAGATGTTTTAACATGTTTTTGAAAGAAGTCTCTTATGCTCACCAAGCCTGCATTTATTTAATCAAAAAGACATTGAAAACTTTTTATATATATTTCAAAGTATTATTGCAATTTAAAATAACTGTTTTCTACTTCAATATATTTTAAAATGTAATTTATTCCTTTGGGAAAGCATCATTACTCCAGTCTTCAGTGTCACATGATACTTCAGAAATCATTCTAATATGCTGAATTTTTTTTTTTTTTTTTTTTGATGAATAGAGCAGCATTTATTTGAAATATAAATCTTTTGTAACATTATAAATGTTTTTACTTTCAATTCAAATTGGAAAAAATGCTGAATAAAAAAATATTAATTTCTTCTAACAAAAAAATACTACTGACCCTAAACTTTTAAATGGTTGTTTCATGTATTATAAAAGAGCATGAATTAATAATGAACAATAGTATTTTTACAATAGTAGCCTAGATTAATAATTGTTCATGTTATAAAAGTATTGTTGTTAATGTTAATGTCACCAAATGCATCCTATTGCAATTGTTACCAAAACTACCCTGAATGTGAGTTCATTTATCATTGTGTGTTGTGACTCATCTTTTTTATTGGTTATCTCAACTTTCACTTCATGTTCTCTGAAAGGAAGTTAGGCGTGGCGAGATCCGTCCTGTTCTGTTGTACAGATTTCATAGCCCAAGGCAGTTTTTAATTCAGGCTAGAGGTCATGTTAAGCGGCTCGGACAGTGTCTGTGTGTGTGCGGCGAGGACCAGTGTATTGATATTGTGTCAGGTTGATGATGTTATAGGGGTTAGAGCATGCAGGGCAGCCCAGCGGTGGGCGACATTCCCCCCGGTGGTCTTCTGCAGGCTGAGACTCTTTCAGATGGAGCGAAAGTAGTAGAAACTGTGTGTTTGAACAGGTGTCATTAGCGGTACCCTTCTAAATGAATGAGATTGTATGAACAGCACAGCTTCCCCCCTCTCTCTCTCTTTTCACATGGGTTTAAGGCATCTCACTGCAGTGAACCCACATTCCTCTTTACCAGCGCACTGATGTAATGCTTCTCCCTCTCTCTCTGCCCCTCTCAGTCAGTCTCTCTCTCTCTCTCTCTCTCTCTCTCTCTCTCTCTCTCTCTCTCTCTCTCTCTCTCTCTCTCTCTCTCTCTCTGTCAGTCAGGTGACTGTTTACATGGGAGAGCCGGAGGCTGAGCAGGCAGAATGTAATCAGATACACATTCCTCTGTCCTGCCGTATGTGGGAGTTTCTCTCATAGTTTAAACACAAAGCCGCCCCCCCTCCCGTTTCAAAAACAGCATTCCTCTAATCAGGGCTTCGGGTTCATTTGTGTTCTGCTCACATCCTTCCGTCGTTATCGAGCCAAAGGCTGAGGGCCACGAAAAGTCATGTTTGTTGTAGGGCCGGATTTGGATTGGGTTCAATTTCATTTCACTTTCCCTTTTTTTTTTTCTTTTTTTTTTGGTGAAGTATTTTTCCACTATCCTGACCTTTTACAAACCACAGAAGCATTTATTGCGGCTAATAACTTTTTTCATTTTGTTACAAACACTCGAAATGCTTACCTCATGTTGCAGGCGGACACACTCTGAATATAAAGTTGAAAGCTGGCCGGTGTTTAATGGACTATGACAGCCTAATGGAGAGATGTGGCATCCAGTTGTGCTTCGCCTCTCCTCCATCTTTACATGACAAGTGAAATTCATGTGATGACAGGATCTAAAGAAGAAAACTATATTGAGGCGGGTTAGCCACCACAGTGTTGTGGGTGTAATATTATAGGCTAATAGATTTATATGATTTTGTGATTCTATAAGTTTCAAGAACTGCATGTTCTCCATTAAAAACAATAGTGATTGAGGGGGGAAACATATGATTTCTGTTTAAATTATGATTATATGCTTTTTGAAACATTTCAGTTAATAACATTAATTACATAAATGATTATTAATAACATAACATTATTACATATTACAGTATTATATAATATATATTAATAACATGCAGCCCCCTTGGAAGTTTTCAGAGGCCTCCTGGTTGAGAACTACTGTTCTAGTTCTAGATAGGACATTTAGGGTCTTCAGGGTTTTACGGTTACCCTTGTCTTTATCATCCAATTAGATTACTAAAAGCTTGCTTCTCCTAAAGACACACAATTCGAGGTATTATAATTAGCATAAACGTATAATTAGCATAAATGGTGTAGGACAAGTTATGCGACAAAGTTTGATACTTAGGTTTGTTGAAATCCCTAATCATAATGATACTTTTTCCTTTACTTTTCTTAGCACCACTAACAAGGCAAAAATTAAATCAATGCACTGCCTTTTTTCTTTACGAGGATGTGATTAGGCTTATCAGATTGCGATTATAGTTCAGACTCATGTGCAATCATCTGATGAACTTAAACTGATATATCTGACTGATGATTGAGATATCCTGAAAGAATTACATGTATGCCCTAGTGAAAAAAACCTATACCAAAATGTATTTAAAATATGTTTATTTCATACTATACTATAATTACTATACTACTATTTGTAGATTACAAATTCATGAACATATTTACTGACATAATGCTTGAGGCTTACTGATATAAATACTAATTAAACATTATTTGGAGTACTTCTTTATTGCACAATGCACATTTCTTAATATTAAGCCTAAAATGTAATATAAATCTCAGTATAGAATGATCTCTGTATAATATCAGTCTTTAGATGCAAGATTTTTCAAGTCTACCTTAAGTATACTTGCAATAGTTCCACTTGAGCACAGTCAAATATACTTAAGTATATCTTTAGTTGGACTTCAGCACTATTTTTGTACAAAGTATTTGCAATCCAATTTAGCAGATTTTAAGTATATCAGTTTAGTATACCAAAAGTACAATTGCAGGGTATTTATTCAAATACATTTTGGTACATTTATTTTTCACTAGGGTGAACATGTAGATTTACATGTATCTCCAAAATGTATAATCACCTATAAAAAAAAAAATAATAATTCTCCACAAATGATCTTGTATTTTCTTGTACTGTACTTCATATGTACACTTCAGGCAGCTCCATATACAGTACCGCAATGCAACACGATTGTGACGTAAATGTATATTGCATTTAATTTACCCCACCACAAACAACTCTATGATATATTAATTATTTAAAAAAATAAAAATGTAAACAACTCAAACACACCTACGGTATATACAGGTACATATAGAATGCTGCATTAAACTATTTCATAAGGGAAAAAAATAATAATTAATCAACCCCATAGTGGATTCTAAGTGATCAAGGGCTTAGCACGTTCCAAATCAGCCTATTGCAAAGGTTCCGTCAGTAGTGGGCACTCATGCAACGTAAGCAATGACGTACATCGAGTGAACGAGACGGAGGGTTAGCGAGTGAAGGGCATGACAATTTTGGACTGGAACGCAGGGTTGAGTGAAGGACAGGTGGGGACATTGTTTATTTAATTTTTAATGACATATATAATATTAATATAAAATATATATATATATATTTTTTTTTTTTATGAGATTTAAAATTTTTAATCTGGACTACCTGATTTTCTATGTGGTCTCAGGTTTTTGGACCCCACTGTATAAAGGCCTGTTCACACCAAGAACAATAATTATAATGAAAACTATATTAGCATCCATTTCAACAGATATGGATCTCATGTTCAAGAAACAGAACATTGCCGTTCTGCCACTTTAAATGCTCAAGCTCTTTAAAGAAAGGTGGATTCTGATTGGCTGACAATGTTTTCTTTATTGTTCATCAGCTGAAAAAAATAATTCTGAAAGTGATTTCAACAATATTATTTCTCTGTGCCATGATAGTTATAGCTGAGGTATGGACTTTTTAACGATTATTAAAATATATATTTATATATTTAGTTTATAGTTATAGTTATTTTCCTGGGTGTGAATGGCCCTTAAAACCAACCACTGTTGTGCTAAAGTGGAGAGGTTTCATCTCATCTGCATTACTTTTTGCATATTATGAATATTTTCTCCCTAGTCAAGGGCAGACACGTCATTCAGGTTTTGCATAATTCAGAGCCATATGGATGCTGTCTCTGCATTGTCATCAATTTGCTTGTTCCAACAGTTTATTGGCCATAGTATGTTAAACTTTGGTTCATAAATGAATGGACTGTATTACCATAATCAGATACACATCCAGTCTCAGGAGGGAAAAATAAATCTACACACAATATATATTTGCTGATCTTTTAAAATGGAAACTGTTCCCTAAAAATCAATACCGCTAAAGCATAATACATTATTCACAATTCCGGCTGGTTGGTGCTCAGGTGTCAAATCTACATGAAAAAGTGAGGTATCACACTAAGTTCACTTTCTCGCTTGGTGAGCTCAAACAGATTAAAATGTGCTTCTAAACACAAGCTATTGGATGCGAAAAGTGTGAAACTGAAAAGTAGGCCTAGCAGAGCTCTTTGCTCATAGCTCACGCTGAGAGAGACGCTAGCGAACCTCTGCGTCCCTAGAGACGGACACTTGCACGACAAATGAGGAAAAGTCTAATGCAATGACATCTGCACACGCTTGAATGCCTGATGGAAAGTCTAAGGTTGCAAATTGGCCAAGTCACCATTCAGATTAAGGAATGCTTGAGAGGTGTGATCTCAATGTCATATGCCAAAGATGTGAAAGAAGTTGATGTGAGGCAGTGAAAGGATGTGAAAGTATCATTAAAGTGGTCCATACTTCTCCTTCCCTATATTTGAAATATTTTTTAAATAGCTAGGTGTACGTGTAAGTCTAAGACGACTGCCATATTGGCCAGCACAACTGTAGTAAACCTTTAAAGCAGAGTAAAGATTGAAAGCGATACTTATAAAACAGAGTAAGTGAGATTTTATTTGCAGAAAAAAAGCTCTTTAGCAAATCGATGGGCCATTTCTCAGTGACTGACAGACGGTGTGAATGTACCCCTGGCAAGCTGCATGCCTCGTTGGCTGTGAAGTCTGATGGTCCATAGACCAGAACAAGCAGTAAACACGATCATCAGGGAAGTCGAGCCAAACAAATCCACAATGTGGTCTTAATCGGACATATTTACTGGTGCTTATTGGTTTATATCTTGCTAAATTTCATTTTGAGTCTCTATCTAGGTTATATTATCTGAGGTTTGTAATTATTATATTTTATTATTTATAATCTAAGATTATAAATTATTGTTCAAAAGTGTGGGGTCAGTAAGATTTTTTTTTAAAGACATTTATAATGTTAGAACAGAGATCAGTTTCAACAAAAATATTAAGCAGCTCAACTGTTTTCAACAATATTACAGAAGCACCAAATCAGCATATTAGAATGATTTCTGAAGAATCTTGTGACACTGAAGACTGTTATGATGCTGAAAATTCAGCTTCGCCATTACAGAAATAAATTACATTTTAAAATGTATTAAAATAAAAAAGTTATTTTAAATTGTAATAATATTTTACAGTATTACTGTTTTTACTGTATTTTTGATCAAATAAATGCAGCCTTAGTGAGCATAAGACTTTTTTTCTAAAGCATTTAAAAATCTTACCGACCACAAACTTCTTAATGGTAATCTGAGATTTTAGCGTGTTTTCTACACAACCATTCTTTCACTCTCCCACTGCATTTGTATTTAATTTTTTTCCTTCCATGTGTATACAGTATACTAATGTATTTCAGATATAAAGCAGAGGTAACTAAATTGTTATTAGTTCATTTTAAACAATCTCTTTTTATCATGGCAGTTTTTTTGGCCCGAATCAGCTTCATTGTGAACTGTGAACCAAATCTTATTCTTCTCTTTAGCGGTCTGGCTATGTGATGTTAACTTCACTTAAACTAGCCCAAACAAGCTGTAAGTAACATGTAAACATTTAAACTACAAATAATCGAAATAACTCGAAATAACATTTGAAGTGGATCAAAACCTTTCATCAAAGTTATACAAGAATTTTGAACAATACCCGTACTTTTCTTAGGACAACTTTGATGAACTTTTTTTGATCGACTTCAGATGTTGACTGCTGTAATTTAAGTTTAAATTACTTGTAAAACCAAGTTGACTATACTTAAAAATTCAAGGCAGAAACTGAATTAAGTTTTTAAGTTCAAACAGGTGGAAAACATTTTTTTTACGGTGCCTGTTTATCTTCTGAGCTGTGCTTAACAGAGTAACACTCATAATTGTAATTTTCTTCTGCCAGGTTGACACAAAGCAATCCAACAAGCTAATACTAAATTTAAACTGATGAAAAAATTGTGACAAGCCATTATGAGTATAATCAGATAACAGCGCTGCCAGCATCAGTGGCACTAGCCGGAGGCGGTAGGCAGGGTGTTAAGGAGCCTGCGGTGGAGCTTATGGCTTTGCAGTGCCCTTGTGATTTATGCCAACACTAGTGGGACTCACACAAGCCAGCATGCTAAACCCCCCGCAACCCTGAGAAAGTGATAAGCAGAGAGAAATGCGACAGAGTGAACTCAATAAAACGCCTGCAGACGGAGGTGATGTTTTAAATTGCTTTTAAATCAGCCTTTGGGAGGTGTTGCGCCTCGCTGATTTTGTGGGATTTTATTTTATCTGAAACGTGGATGAATTTTTGAGGTTTTTTTGGAAAGGTTAAGCAATGCTTGCTGGGTGTTTGGAACCCAGGGATGTGTCTTTTCTTCCCTGTAGTTTTCTTCTCAGGTTTCTCTTGTTCGTTGTTACATATGTCCTTTTTTTTCATAGACAAGATGCGGGTGCTGGTTCAAGAACTTGAGACTGTTCTGCATGTTTCCACCTCAAAAAAGATGGCTCTGGGCCAACTCCACACCAATGTTAGTTCCCATGTATTTTGATTAATGTATTTCCATGACTCAGTCATTCATGAATACTGTTTTTTTTTTTTTTTTTTTTTGGTAATATATGGAGATTTACAAAGCGCACTTTCTTGCCTATAAAACATTTTAGAGCTGAGCATAATTAGAAAATGTTATGTTCAATATAGAATACTTAATGATGTTTTAAAGGGGATGGTTCTCTCAAAAATTTTACTTCTGTCATTTTTTACTCACCATAATGATGTTCCAAATCTGTACGACTTACTTTCTTATGAAGAACAAAAAGGAATATGTCAGATGTTTTTGTCAATATAATAAAAGTCAGCGGTGGTCAAAACAGCAAAATTGACTTTCATAAAAATAAAAAATAAAAACTCTCTTTTGTGTTCCTATAGGTTTGGAAGGTCATGTTTGTGAATATATAATGACATCATTTTGGGTGAAATGTCCCTATAAAATAAATTTCCATGACTTCTTAATGTTACAAAATAGATCACAGTTTCCACAAAGTGTTAAGCAGAACAACGGTTTTCAACTTTGATAATAATCACAAGAAATCTATCTTGAGTACCAAACCAGCATATTAGAATGATTTCTGAAGTATCATGTGACTCTGAAGACTGGAGTAATGATGTTGAAAATTCAGCTTTGCATCAGAGAAGTAAATATAAAATATTTTCAAACAGAAAACAGTTATAATAAATTGTAGTAATATTTCACAATATTACTGTTTTTACTGTGTTTTTTTATTCTAATAAATGAAGCCTTGAAGCATAAGAGACTTTCTTTCAAGAACTTTAAAAAATCTGTCCACAAACTTTTGAATGGTAGTGTATGTCTCAAGACAGTAATGTTCCATGTTTGTTTGTGGAAAGGTTGTGTAGTAACATCATCAGTTAGGGGCCCTTCATGCAGGCCCTTAGTTCATCGTTCACCTCTCAAGTCAACGGAGATACGGCCTGGTTCTCAGCGAGCTCTACAGATCTCCTGGCATGGGAACCAGAACTATTTGGGTGGAAAAAGCTTTAATACTAGCGTGGTGTTTGCTCTAGTTAGCTGCACCAGTACACTTGAGACATTACAGTACAGCTTTGTTTTCAAAGAAGAGGGAGTATCTCTTTCGCCTTATTCGCCCCATGGGATCTCCCACTTTTCCTGTCAGCTCCCAGAGAGTGGGGAGATTTCCCTCTCCCCTTCCATCTTTTCCTTCTCCTCCCGTCTCCAAACCGCAGCGTGGCCTCCCTGAACCACGCCCTGTCTGTGACCAATGCAATGTGAGGTGAACTGTGTCCAAACAATAGCCTTAAGGCAGGACCTCGCCACATGGGATGGGCAAATAATCTAGAAAACATGGACACACAATTTTCTCTGAACACTTACCAGCCATGAGCTTAGGCACATTTTGAGAAGGAAAAATTCAGTTTGCCCTTTCAGAGGAGTAGTTAAAGATCACTCCTCCAGATATCTCCCTAATCCACACATACTTCTCCCAGAAGGAAAACCATTCCAGGAATTACTAATTGTCCATTTCAGTGGTAAAATTGGGCTACAATAAATCATTCCTTATGGGGATGTGACCTTGATTAACCTTAGCAACTCAAGGCAATTTAAATTTACAGCTTTTTTCCCAGTCAATGGTTGTTGTTCACTCATATTAAATTCATTGTTTTGGACAGCCATCACTCAGATTGGCAAAGGGTTAAATATCACAAAAGCAAGAGCAGTTTTTATGAATCCATAAACCTTTTATGGGCGATTGCTGGAAACCAGGGGTTGTGCTGCAATTAATCATTGTTTGTCACTGTGATGGACGTGGGTGTAAAACTTTCGTCATGGTCTCATTTTACCCATCATATTTGTTCTAAATTACTCTCATAGTTGTATAGAAGAATGCCATACCTTTTGTTGGTAACACTTTAGTTTTTAAAATTATTGAACCTCAAAGCTTGCCTAATTTTTATTTCAAGGTCATGCATTTTCTTTTCCATCGTTTTTACGTATTTATATACATATAGTGTGTATATATATATATATATATATATATATACACACAGTGTGTATATATATATATATATATATATATATGTATATATATATATATATATATATATATACACACAGTGTGTGTTGATTACACCAAAGCCTACAGCCAATGATCAACTAGCATCACTTTTGCTGCTCTTCTCTGGAACTGGTTCGCTAAGCTGAACAGCCAATCATAGTGATCTGTCTCACTGCCTGATGCGTATTCAACATGCTTAGTTGGCCAAAAAGCCGCTGACGAGGTCCGACTTGTGTCGACTCTGTTGGTAACCCTGTGTAAACTCATTCATGTTTGTTTTGATAGTTCGTATAGATTTTCCTAACTCTCCTAAGCCGATAGCAGCGGGTGTTAATGTTGACAGCCCTGTCAATCACCTCGAGGCTCTCCACCGTCCCTTTGGGTGACTGAAGATGGCTCTGTCCTCCACGCAAGTCAGATGCAGCTGGGTAAAATGGCCACAAAAATACTGCCTTGTGGTGGATGTTTCACGACTGTGGCCAAAGTAAAATCGAAAGTACGAAATTATGATTTTTAGTTGGCCTGAAGGGTGTCATATTTTCTGTATATATAGCAGAGACAAGATAGCGCTTAAACGGACAGCGAGGAGGAGTAGCAGCAAATGCCATTTCACAAAATCTCTCTTTGCACTGATTTGATCTGTCTCTCAGTTTATTCTTCAGTTTGGTCCTCTCTTAGCCACGCGTGTCTTGTGAGAGGCATAATTCCTTATCTAAAGAGTGAATGATTGGCGAGGCAGAGCGCAGGGCCCTGTTTCATGCTCTAGTGCTGCAATGGCTGCAGGCTCTTCCCTTCTCCTCTCCCCATCTCTTCTCTTTCCTCTCTCCCCAGTTTCTTTTCTTCACAGCCCACTGCGCGCTGTCTGTCTCTCAGCCTCCCTCACTAGGCCCTCTCATCATAACACAATAAGCTGTGACACGCCACATATTTTCTCAGCAGACCGTAGTTACAGGGTTGGGGCTCAGGAAATGAGACATTATGCATCCTTCAAGTCGTTCATATCGCTTTGTGGGAATCTGAGGTTTATGAAGACCATATGTTAACCACTATAACTTTTTTCTATGCACTGGTAAGTGAAATAGTGCTTCCTGTGCCCGCTTCGGAAGGATACATTAGATGTATCATCCATCCTGATTCACATCTGGAGGGAATCAGAAAGAAAGCTATGGGTGAGTTATCCCACCGTGGACTGCAGACTGGAATGATGCTCAAGTATAGATGTGTGCAGGTGAAAGCAATGTAGAGGTAAGAGAGGGTTAAAATTGTTGTCGACTAGTGTGGGTGTCCCTTACATTATCCCTTATGTCATATTCATTCATTGTTGACTATAATTTTAGTAAGAACCCATATATATAATTTTTGTTTTTGTTTTTTTTAAGAAATTAAATTGAATAAGACACATTGAATTAATCAAAAGTGACAGTAATGACATTGTTGCTATTTCAAATAAATGCTGATCTTTTGAACTTTCTATTCATCCAAAAATCCTGAGAAATTCAAGCAGCACGACTGTTTCCAACATTGATAATAAATGCTTTTTGAGCACTAAATCAGCATATTAGAATATTTTCTGAAGGATCATGTGACACTGAAGACTGAAAATAACCACAGCTGTGCCATCACAAGAATAAATTACATTTTAAAATCAATTAAAATAGAAAGCCGATTTTTTAAATAGTAATACTATTTCACAATATTAAAGTTTTTAGTGTAATGAAATCAGCCTTAGTGAGCATAAGTGACTCCTTTCAAAAACACAATACAAATACAAACTTTTGATTAATTTTAATATTACTGACTATAATCTTAATTGACTCCAGTTAGATTACTTGACACAATCCTAATCTTTCCAGATTTGTTTTGTTAGTGGGTTGTTAAAATGAACAATAAGTTTTAATTCAACTTTATTAATTTTCATATTTTTAGTAAACATGATCATGTACAAAAACAAATATTAATGAACGCTTTTTTCTGTAAGTGACCTCTCGTCAGAGAATTTCATTGGGTGAATGGGGTCTGACGTCACCTTTAAGCCATCATCGGTGATGTTGAAACATCTGGCCGGGGTTGACCAAGAACTACTCTTGGGAAGGAATGTTATTGCCTCTTCGTGAAATGAACAGGAAGTAAGGGTTTCTTGTTTCACCAGAGCACCATTTGGCTGTGTACCCACACATAAATACTGAATACTTTTCCCCTCACCATTCCCTTTCTCTTTTATTCTATAGGAGGTGGAGTTAATCTCCCATTTCATATTCCCTCCGTCTGCACAAACCCAGTCCTGAGTTTTCACCTTAAATCAAGCAAATCTTACTCGAGTCCAGACTTCAAACGACTGTAAGCGAGGAAGTTGAAGAATGCTTGAGCACTCATTTGAAAAGTCCCAGCTCATCCCATTAAAACGCCCCATTGCTTTAGCTGTAAAAGAGCGAGCAGAGGCCTTCCTCTGGCAGTATGTATGCATTCTGAGACGGGCTCTGACAGATTGAAATGAAAAACGGGTGTGCAGAGCTAGTTCATTTGTGAGACACAAAGTGTAAGATTCAACCAAGCAGGACTGCAATACCTGGAGAGAGCTATCCATTAGCATTCCCATTTATCTCAATGGCAGTTGTGCAGCTAGTGCAGGATCTCACTGAAGTAAGCAATTTGAAGTCAGTCATCTTTGCTCATGTGACCACAAAAGTTGCAACAACATTTACCTGAAAGGGCTAGGTGAATCATGCCAACCATCCAAACTTTGGCTAAATGCTAATTAAAATCGTATTTCTGTTTGCGAAACTGTTCAGGTCTTGAAGAAGAGACACTCTTTGCCCTGATTAGTGGGGTAAAAATACACTCAATATGAAATGTGACGGACATTTTACAGATCTAATTTGTTTCCAGAAGATGCTCCAAGCACATTCGTCATGATCACAGCAAATAGTGTCTGTCTCTCAGAGGAAGATTATGTTGAAATTAAGGTCCTCTGTTTGATCAGCTGTCACATAATTTCCATTGCTTTGAGGCACGGCTGCATGATAACTAGCAAAAAATAAATAGCTTGAGAAAGATATTAAAACCAGCCGTGATTTTGGTTTTATCACATTATCATATGCCACTGTTCATTTTCACCTTGTTTCAGCGGACATCTTGATTAGATAATTACTAGTATTATCTTGTACTCCAGGCTACCACATGCTTACCATATGCTATATGATGAGCACCTTCTGTCTGGCATTGACAGTTGTAAAAAGACATTTCTGAACTTTTATGTTTAGCGGTCTTGTGCACACTTTTTGCAATTTCAGCCCCATAATGAAGGTCTTGTTCAAATGTTGCCATTCCTGCCCTTAATAAATTACTCTGCCTTACTCTCCAGCCAGATTTAAGCCTGCCCTCCAGATAGCAGTTCCTTCTCTTGAGCCCACCATTTCACTCTCTTTCACCCTTTAGTCTCTATGAATTGACTTTCTTCACCAAATATTGTGGCTCTTCAGAAATGGTGGTGTGGGTGGTGTGGTGAGATCCGCCTCCTTTATTCCTGGAAAGAAAACAATGAAATTCATTCATTCACCATTTTGACCGGCTTTCATTTGAAACATTTTTTCCACGAGCTTCATAATTAACCATGGCTAGTCTGTCAGCTGGATTCTGCTGTGGGATGTTGTCCGAAACCCAACTCTTTTTTGCTCCACCTCAAGAGCCCTGCTCAATACCTCCACTAGTAGCAGGGTTGTGGGCGCCGCTGGTGGTTGAAGGATCTGGAAAGCTTGTGCTTCAGCAGAATGTGAGGATGAAGAATTACCTTTTGTGGTCAAAGTAAAGAAGGATCATTTACCTTTAGCTCAGAGCTAAAGAACCACGCAAGGTAGTATTTCAAATATGCGGTTTCCTTCAGTGCATTTTCTAAAATGAGTAAACAAACAATTCCAAAATAAACTCGTCAATCACGTGAACACTGCAATATGAAGAGCAATTTGAGTGGGAAAGAAATGGTTATATTTATTTTAAAAGACCAACTACACTAGAGGAAGAAGGCATTTTTTTCCACCATTATTCCAGAGCAGAGAAAGACTTTAGCAGAAACTCATGTGAGATGTTGTTGTGATGGCACACAGAACTGGAAACATTATTAGCTGACTTTGAATGTAGTGGTTGAAGTCAAAGGCTGTGTTTACATGCACATGAATAGTCTGATAATGGCAAACACTCCTGTTTACGTGCTTTTTTTGTTTATTTACTCAACCATTTTGTTTACTTGTACCCCAAGCCTCAACACAAAATGTTAAATTTGACTGCAGTATGCATGTTTGTTGCTGATGTTTGTACTTATTATATGTGCCTAAAAATATCGTACATAATGTCATTTGTCTGCTGCACTTTGTTCACTTTGGTGATAGCAATGCGATAAAAGGGGTCAGCCAGGTTTTTTTTAATGAAATTAAAACTTTTATTCAGCAACAGTTTTGGGGGTTGCACATTACCAGTAACTCGAGTTAGTAATCAGAATACTTTTTTCAAGTAACTAGTAAAGTAATGCATTACAGTTACTTTTTCAAATAAGTAACGCAGGTTACTTTGTTTTCCTATTTATTGACTGACAGCTCTCTTGTCCTCATGTTGAGTGAAATTGGGAGTAAGTACAGAGATGCTGAGTGTGAATATGATGCTTATTGTAGTTCTGGACTAAATGTGAGCATGCATTTACTAATCTCACTTGCACAAAAAAAGTGAATATAGTCAGTGAAATTCAAAATCAGAATACTACGCAAACCTTTTTTTTTTGCGTTTAATCTCACTTTATTGATCAGTGTACTTGCTGCTGACCTTGGATGAATCAATTAAACCATAAGCAAAAATGACTTTAGATTTTTTGTTTTTATTGTTGAAGTAAGTGTTAAACTTTCTTCTCCTGCATCCTATTCTTCTGCAATCCAGAATGGCAGAACAGCTGAAAGGTTTGTTTCAGCTGCATCCTCTACTGTACACACGTGAATTTGCATTTCCTTCAGCCTTATTATTTCAATTTTGATGTGAAAGGGCCTTTACAAAAATATAACTTTTTTGTAAAAAAAAAAAAAAACAAGCCCAGCTCAGATGAGAAAAAGTAATGCAAATGTAACATTAACAAGTTACTTTTCTTAAAAAGTAACTAATGCAATTATTTACTTTTTAAGGGAGTAACATGATATTGTTATGAATTACTTTAAAAAAATAACTTTCCCCAACACTGTTCAGCAACTATCAAAATTGACAGTTAAGATTTTTATAATGTTAAGATTTCTATTCACTCTATTCGTAAAAGAATCCTGAAAAATATTTATCATGGCTTGCAAAAATATTAAGCACCGCAACTGTACATTAATAGTAATCACAAATGTTTCTTGAGCAGCATATCAGAAGGATTTCTGAAGGATCATGTGACACTGAAGACTGGAGTAAAGGTGCGTTCACGCCATATTGCAATTACTGTAATTACGAGATTTCAACTCTTAAAAAGCGTTCACTTCCTCGTAGAGCTTGTTACTTTAGCTTGTGAGATGTGAAATTTCGGAGAGCTCCTACTCGTACCACATGACCGCTGTACAACCTGAACGCTGCAGATTAATTTAGCCATTCATAGTGTTGCCATATAAACGCATAATTCCCATTCCGAGGACGTGCTCAGAATAGAACGTCATGTATTGTCAATAATTTGCTGTAGTTAAACGTTAATGCCGATGTGAATGTAGCATAATGGCTGCTGAAAATTCAGCTTTGCAATAGAAAACAATAATTTTAACATTTGGTGTACATATCTGTATAGTTTAATTAAAACCGCAGTACTCCACAGATTTTACTGCAGTTATGGTTACTTCAATTATAAGCATAATCATATTAGCATAATCTCAATATTTTGTTTACATGAGCTCTAACTCAATTGTACTACTGCATTAATCTCATTTTCAGGACAATTCAGTATGAAATTATCATTTAGGTCACTGATTAAGCATTGCACTTCGTTAGAAACCCAATAAGTCAAAGATAGCTAGCTGAATAATTTAGCATGATCACTTTTGATGTTACATCTGCCTTTTAGCATTGAGCTAATAGTGTTTGTAGTTTGTAGTAAACAAATAGTGTAGTGGTACAATTTGGCCTTAAACTTGTTGCTATAGCATGCACTGACTGTTTGCAGTTCTTTCATTGAATGGATTGATGTTGCTCTTGACTCTGTATCAACTGTGAATACACAGTACACAGCCCGCTGACAGTTAAAAGCTTTGCACACTGGCGGTGAAGTGAAAAGTAGGTGACTTCACACTGTCGAAATGAGTGTGAAATGGAGTGTGGCACCTCTCACAGTTGTCTTTTTTTAGCAGCGCCCACCTGGTAGCTGGTGGGGCATGCGCGTGCCTCTTTGTTTCAGACCACAATGGAAACAAACTCAGCCCTCATGTCAATCTGCAAACCCTGACTCAAACCTTCATGAATACTAAGTCACTGTACAGATCTGAGACGCTGCCAACTCGCAGCTCTGGGGCCTCATTTATAACCGTTTGCGTACGCACAAAACATGCCCTGAAAGAGGCGTACGCAACTTCCGACGTATAACAGGGTACCCGCGGGGTCTTAAAAGCATTGAAAAAGTCTTAAATTTGATAATCTCAAATTAAGGCCTTAAAAGCCTTGAATTTGGTATACAAAGTCTTGGATTTTGTTACAAATGTCTTATTTATTTTTTTGCATTTTCTATGATTAAATTCATACCGTAACAAGATTAACTGTTGTAGACTAATTAAAAATTTGTCGCGTAACATTGAGTGCACCTCGCGCTTCACGTCATAGAAGAACGCGCGAAAGCGTGCGCACCCGTTACTATGGTTACTAATCAGAGCTTTTCTGTTAAAAGAACATGTTTTCTACCCCGTCTTTTCAGTAGTATCTGGCCACAGCCATCCACGCGCGCTCTCTCTACGTTGTTGAAGCAGCGCGGATGATCTGAAAACACAGACAAGCTGGAGTTCAGCGATCTTCATTTGAGAAGATCTGTCACGCGCCGCTTGTGTTCTGTCACCAGCCGCTTGCGCTGTTTGTGCGACTAAATCTGCGATCAAAATGCAGGCTGATATACAGCAGTGTTTTTAATGTTGATCATTATGCGACCAAGAATGCAATGTTTCCCGACTATCCACACGATTTCAAATGTGACATTGATTTTATACAACAGTAAAAAAGAAAAAAAAAGGGAAACATTAAGTGATGTACTACATTTTAAACAGTATTGTCAGGCTTATTGCTCTATTTTGCAACAAAATCTGTGGCTTTGACAAAGACAATGAGTTACCGCCACCTACTGGCGATTTTAATATCATATTTTTATTAATATTAAACGTTTTTTAACATTGAATACTTATTGAACATTGTTTTATTTAAAGCATTATTTATTTTTTAAAGGTATAAAGGTGAAAAATGAAATGGAAAAATCGATTAAATGGGGCAAATATTGTCCCTTAATGGAAAGATGTGACTGCAGTCTAAGTGGAAGAGAGGGGGTACGGCACTCTAAAAATTTGCAGAACTAAGGAAAAGGGATATGTAGAATTGCACAAGTGCTACTGCTAAAGAGTGCAGTCAATACAGCCTGTTAGCTTAATTTTAATTTCTCATAAGCTTAATCAAATTGGCCTAGAGAGAATAATTATGACATTTTCTGTCTAAAGACTACATATAAAATAGCTACCAAAATTAAAGTAACTGGAGTTTGACTAAAAGTAATGACTAAAAGTTGACAAAAAATGCAAACACATTTCGTCAACTAACACTATGAAAGGCAGAATGACTCAAATGTGACTAAGACCAATAAGCATTTTCGTCTGAAGATAAAGAGTAAGACTAAATCAAAAATGGCTGCCAAAATTAACATTGGCCTACACACGTGCACGCTACAACGCTGCTGCGTATATATTTTATATGACTGATAATTTACATAAAATGTACTATTTAATTCAAGTAGTCTACTTGTAAATAATTATTTTTTAGGGTTTAAAATGTATACAGATTTGACATTTTCCCCTCATACTTCTGTCGGAATTGGTACGAAGTTGGCATTGAATTTCATTTGAAATGGTATTAAAAAGGTCTTAAAAAGCCTTGAATTTAAGTTGGAGGATCCTGGGGGTACCCTGTATAAGTTGTGATTTATAAAAACAAACTTGACGGGAAAATTTGCAGACCTGCACGCAGACTCTGAACCATGCGTACAAACATTTTGGAGACGGAGCAGTTTGGTGACACCAATGGTGAGCTGAATGACTGACGGCAGATGAGGGAAAACCACTTTAAATCTTCATTATGAGTCCTAATCATAAATACAGTTCACGTTCACAATAACATAATTATAATAAATATAAATATTTGTAGTGGATGCGATGCTTTTGAACACTTTTCTTGTGGCATGCTGTGTTTTAATGTTTTAACTACAGCGAGGATTGCTTAGCGCATGATGATATGGTCTGAGGAAATATTTTAGCACAAATAATGATCAATAATGCACAATAAGGCCTATCTGTTTCCTTTCCCAAGATTGAGAAAAACTTTCTCTGAAATGTATTTTATACTATTTTGATGTATTATTAAAAAACAAGGCAAGGATAGGCCACTAAATTATTTTTAGCAATGTAATGTGACGGCACATCTGTATCTCATATTTTCCAAATGTCTTGTACCGTTAAACATGTTATCACATGGATGAATATGCATATGCAAATGATATGCGCGCACACTTTTTGTAAGACCCTTGAGCTGGGGTCAGCCCTTTCCAGCTAGCAAACATGGCTGCTTTACAAACCTTCTGCTTGACCTTTTCCAGTTGATCAATGCAGTCACCACATCCTCCAAGTTCGCCTTAATTCACCGCCTCGGACCAGATGGGAAACACAGGTTTATGCCGCTTTCCATTTTGGCAGTATAGATAAAAGAAAACAATCACCATCTGGACACTAAACAGATTGTAATTGTAATGCCAATTACTGTGTCCTGTTTCATTTCATAAATGCCTTTTTCAATCTGTGATGCTTCTCTTTCTTGCAGAATTTGTTGCTGGGGTTAGTGATTATTGCAGTCCTTGAATAGATAATTTTTTAACATAACATGATAGCTTAAAAGAACAGTTCTCTCAAAAAGTATTATTAAATCAATAAATACTCATGTCCAAGCCCATATGCAGGGTTAGTATAGTTTAGATCATTTTAATTTAACTTTTAGTTCTTTTTTTAGTTTTTTAATTTAATTTTCTCTGTTTTTTGTTTTTTCATTGTTATTTTATTTGACTGTTTCTGTAGTTTTAACATTTAACTTTGTTTGTAGTTTTATTATTGTGCAAATTTAACTAAAAATGTTCAATGGCATTACATTTAGCAGCACAATCTATTGATATTGCCATAATGGTATTTATATGTTTAATGCCAGCACTATGTAAAGGTTTCATAGTATCCCATGTATTTTCAAAAACTAAATCCAAAATTTGAGGACTTTTTAATTTTGATTTTAGTTAGTCTAGGAGTCATTACAATGTATTTTACTATAATTTTGTAGTAGAAGTATTTTTGTATAGACTAACTTTAAGGCTTTGTTTGTCTTTTTTGTAGCTTGATGGACACAGTACATCTGTGTACAACTGTTTGGAAAAAGCTACGTAATAATTTGTTTTATCCTACTTTTTTTAATTCCATGAAAAAATAACAGCATATGGGTTTAGAATAACATGAGGACAGAATGTTCAGTTTTGGGTGAACTATCCCTTTAAAGAAATATTATAGTGTAGATTTATTTAATTATATGATCAGTTGCCAGTAATGCAGTAGAATAAAATGCTGTTCATATTCATGGCATCATGTTGATTCTCAAGTACAGATATACATTCAAAGTGTCTTTTACAGACGCTATGTATAACAGATTGCAAAACTTCTCACTCCCAATATGGTTGTGTTTATGTTAGGAAGAGGTGAGACTGGGCAGTCTCTCTCCACCACTGCAGTGGGATTTCACTGCATATTTTTAGCAAGTCTGCACTGTTCTTCAGAGTTGCATGGGATAATTCATAGAGGGTCTTGTCTCAGTTTTTCGTGTCTCCTTTAACCCTAACCCTGTTGTGCAAAATTTATACAAACATTTGTAGAGAACATATATGGTCTTTCTCATACCATTTTAAAACCCCTAAGCAACTTCTATTCTTTGGATTCTGTTACTATGGGCCTTAGTTACAAGCCCCGTGAGGAACAGAATTACTGTTCGTGGAATCTCTGTGTTACTAGCTGATGAAAACAAATTGGCAGGCTGCTGATGATGGCTGTGGAGTTACACATTGAAAGGAATCCAGGATTGAACAACAGGGGAGTTTTGGAAAGTAAATTCGCTATTTATCAACGCAAATATGTAATTACAGGTCTAGTTTAAATCTGTTAATTCCTTCTGTTTTTTTGTGGTGGTTTTTATGTTGTTGGCCTGAACGTTTCTTAATTTCCATTTTCGCCTTTAAGAGGCCAGCCAAGTTGTTCAAAGTTATTTCAAGCCACAGATGGTATTTGTTCTGTTTGATGGGAAAATATTCTTGGCTGTGGGCCATCTTCCTTTTTGGCAACACGGAGGGAAGCAGGTATATGGTATTGTTAGGAACAGGAAAGAGCGGATGTGAAAGGCCAAGAATATCCTGATCATTTGCAAAGGAATGTAATTATCGGTTGCACTGGACAGTCTTACGTGTCTTTCAAAGTTAAGGGAGTTTATGGTTTGCAAAATTTCTGATGATATCTTCCAATTTTTACTGAAGCTTAAAGTTAAACTCAGCAAAATGGTAGAATGTGATATATAATTTTTTTTTTTGCTGACTTGTTCCACTTTCTAAAGTGTAATAAAAAGCACTGTACTGTATTTTTGAATGAAATGCCGAGTCATTTAAGCTTGTGAATGAACTCCAAATGTTTGTCTTGTAAGCAGATTTCTTCCTAGAAAGGAAAGGTTATGAATGGAAGGAATATGTCAGGATCATCCCACATAAATCCAGTACACTTGCTTCACACATGATGAATTGCATAGAGAGAAGTCTTTAATTGTCAGAGGCTGGGAATGAGCCCATGGTAATATGCTGTTAGACTTTAATTGCTTTGAAGCGGCAGACTGACGGGGGACTCTCCATCATGATGTATTAGAATAAAGAGCCAGGTGGCAGGTGTTCGCAGGGACGGTTAATTGCTTTCTTATTTTTCTTTCACTTGAATTATATTCTCCATGAATTTGAGACTAAGTTTGGTAACTTTTTGGATTTTTTATTATAGTTAAAGCATCACTAAAACACTTGATCTTTTGCGCGCTCTAATTGTCTCTTTTGCATTCTAAACATACACCCAAACTTTTTAATATCAAACCAGTAATGGATAACCACATGCATGCCCTGCAAGTAGCAAAATCTGGCACAAAATCTGGACCACTTTCATCAGATATTATAGGATAGTTCACCCAAAAATTAAGCTTCTGTCATGTCATTTCAGAACTGTATCACTTTCTTTTTTCTGTGGAACACAAAAGAAGATATTTTAAAGAATGTTTCAATTGTTTGTCCATACAGTCAGGGCCGTCCCACGACCACACCATGCCATGCGCCCCCTAAACACCCCCTGCATACAATGAAAGTCAGTGGGACCTAAAACAACATTAGACAACATTGACTTTCATTCTATGGACAAACCTCCAGTTTTCAGTATCGTTTAACAATAACAATAAGGTTGCTTTTTCACATGTGAAATGAGCAGTGGTGCTAAGTGCTGACCAGACTGTTGCATTGTGGAATTGTGTGACTGAAAATACTCATTAGTCCCGCCTCCCTCCCTCAGAGGCCCATCGTTTGCTGGGGCTTCTGTCCCGGAGCCCTGGGGCAGCTCCTGACAGGTGGAGCTCTAGTATTGGTTGGCTCACGACAGGTTCCGGCTGTGAAAGTCCAAGCGGCTAAAGACAAACAGTGAAGGCCAAAGGCTGGGGGAGGATTACAGTAAAAACTGCTTGAGTTGACATCATCTCAGCAACCCAAGTGAGGAGAAGCCCATCTGGACTCCATTAAGCCCTGCTGCAGTGGAATGACATGGACACACTGTGCCAGACTGAGAATTTTATGTGTGCCCTTGAATTACTTAGTCTCTCTTTTACACCTCTCTTCACTCTCTTATTGTCACTGAAACTTATAGCACATTTTTATGAACATTTTTATTTTATTTTTAAAATCTTTGTACTTAAAGGTAGGGTAGGCCATTTCGGAGAGGCTAGCAATAGCCATGAGATCCTGCTCTCCAAAGCCATGCCTACTTCAAAACACATGAACGCATGCAGCAGAGTCCGCAAGCGTCACGAGATGAGAGACAGCGTTAAATTACCTCATGTCTCAAAACACATAACATTGCAATAATAATGAACGTAAACAACTTGCATAGCTCTAGTTGTACCACCTGACATAGCTCTAGTTGTACCACCTGACTGAATTTCGGCGTTGATAGTGCTGACATAGAAACACATAAGTCCGAGTCTGAGGATATGAACACCAGGTAGAATGTCACGGGTTGCCATCTTGTAATTACTGTTACGACATGACGTGAAGGGTAAAGGAGGAACTGAAAAGGCGGCTGCTGTTTGTTTGTGGCACTCGGTGACTCTACAACTCTGCATAGCCTTACGGAACATGCTGATAACGTGTGATGTCTGTGTGAGCAGGATATGCGGAGGTATGGAAATAAATGTGTTGACAGGCAGGTAGGACATCGTGTCATTGCATTTGGACCGAATCCAAGGACTGGACGAACATTTTTTGGTCCTGAGACTTCCATAGAAGAAAAATGTACATGCTTTGATATTTAGACCACTATATTGATTGCTATTAGGATGTGAAGAGAGTGTCAACCAGTATAACAAAAAGTGTCTACCCTTTTGAATAGCAGTATTCAAAATCTCTTTTAGCATAGTAATCCTTAGAAACACAAGTGACCCACACGAATATTTAAGCTCTGTCACCGAGCCCACTAATTGCTGACATGTTTGGATGTGGTGTTCTTGTGGATGCCTTTTTCTCTAATCGAGATATCAAAGGCATCCTGTCAAGGCTAGTTTTAGATCCGTCACACTTTAACTATGGTATTTCAAAGCTATACTTGCATATATATCACATATTTGTGACATTGCTGCACAGTAAGTGGTTGTGATTAAAGTATAATGGGAGGGTCCAGTAAGACAAAGACAGTAATAGAAAGACAACCCATCTGCTGTGCAGCCCACTTCCTGGGCAGGGCAAGAAACTGTTACAGTGACTAAAGGGGGATGGGGAGGGCTGCACCAGCTGCTGGAGCAGCACTGGATGGGTCAATAGGACTGAGGGTGTGGAGGGAGGGTGAGGACTGTCCAGATGTGGTACATCTGAGTGTACCACAACGACCGGCAGCCTTGGTTAGGTAAAGATGGAGAGGGCGAATTTGGCGTCTCCCTGGTTCTGGATGGAAGACAGCTTGCGCTGGCCTGGCTGTGTGCCCTGGGACATGGATGAGGAGGATCTAGCACAAGGTAAACTGTGTTAACATGCTCCCGTAGTTTAGACAGTCTCTTAAAAACAGCTAAGAATGTTAGCATTAGCGTCAAGTATAGACTATAATCCACAGGCTTTCACCCACCATATGTGCGTTGTCCCACTTACTACTGTGGAATTTGTCTGCGATTAAAGCTTTAGCTGGTGTGGGATCTGTTCCTGTCCTGCGGTTAATAGAAGATTTTTTTATTTTTTTACCTCTTCGTTTGTGCCCTCGCAGATTTCAGGTTTCAGGACATCAATTGAAACTGTGCTCAGCAGAATCAGGGCATCTGACACCAGTGGTTTTCGTATGCTAGGGTTGAGGAAATGAATCGCTTTGGATGTCACCTTCATTAGTACATTACCGTAGTACAGGGGTTGGAAACCTTGTTTTTGTGTGTCAAAATGAACAGATCATAGATAATAGTTGTTGTTTTTTAGATACATTTTCAACCGACATACATACTTCTTTACATTACACATTATCACCCCAAGACACATAACTCAGACATACAACAAACATGACAACTACAATGCAAAGAAACTGTGAAAATAGTAAGCAATAAGGCTGTTATTAATTTGCATGAATTTTGCATTCTTACCGTATGTACATAATAGGAAACTGCAGAAATCACATACATAGTTTTGTTATATATATTTATTTGGAGGGGGTTTGCGTAAGCTGAGTTGAAGAGTTTGATTCATCCTGCACAATTAATGAGTAAAAGTTATTAAAATGATTAATAGTGATTAAAATGTCACAATTCGCTGCTGTATTGCTGATGTTAATTACAGTAGTAATATTCTACGTAGTGACATCTGACCTTTAAATAAATACTGAAGATGTTTGCTGTAAAACCCTGTAAAAGTGTGTCTGATGTGATGACATTAACTTTGCCACTGAAAACACGGAGGGTTTTCTAAATAAATGGTCCCTATTTGTTCATATTCATTACACTTAATGTTTTTAGGGGCCTTTAACTGGAAAATTTTATCATGTGAATGATAATTTATGAACAAAACAAAATTTTAACAGAATCCGTTTTAAGCAGATCAGGCTGAATTAATTTGTAGAAAAGACAAAGAAGAAAAAATTAACGTTTGAGGACTATCAATACTGTGATGCTTCACAAGCACTGTAATTATAGGAGTTTCTCCCACCTACAATTAATTGTCCTTTGTATTCATCTTCATTCCACCTTCTTTAAAAAACTGTGGAATACTCCCCCACTTTATCCCCAGACACTTTCATATGCAAAGGGGATTCAGATTTAAGCTTGTGTTTTTATGTAACCGTTGCTTAGCAACTAAGACAGTATTCTCTGAGCGAGAAAAGTGCCATTAGACACAACGCAGTCCCTCATGTGAATATGGTATATTATCAGAAAATATTTATCTTCCAGGCGTGTGTTATGACATCAGACTCATTCCTCTCGGTTCTTCCTGCATGCCTGGATCCTGCTAGTTTATCTCATCCATCTCACAGCCGTGTTGAGATACAGTATGAGCTGCTGTGCTCAGTTTTTCCTAAATTAGGCTAATAATTCTTGTTTTCTTTTGAGCTCAATTTGAGGAATGTGTGGTAGCTCAATGGACATAATTTAACCATTAAATTATAGAAGGACCATATGCCATATGACCAAAAGCTATGCTAAAAATGTAAAACAAGGCCAAAGCTGTTAAATGGTCCTTTAAATGGACACACATAAAAGGGCACTTAACATTACATATTTCCAATGATTAATTTGAGTTGAAATGACATGTAATACACTTGATATACACAAACACTTGACACACTTGATATAGATAATATGGTAACACATTAGTTTAGGGTCTAATTCTCACTGTTAGCTAGTTGCCCATTAGCATACATATTACTAAGATATTGGCTGTTTATTAGTACTTATAAAGCACATTTTAATGCCTTATTCTGCATGACCATATTCTACATCCTTAATCCTACCTAAGTCAAGTCAAGTCATCTTCATTTATATAGCACTTTTAACAATGTAGATTGTTACGGTTGAAACACGCCTTATAATCACAGCCCAATGGAACAGTATCAGACTCATATTCTGACTAGAACATAACAACATAACAACTAACTTGCTGACTATTAATACGCAGTAATTAGGAGTTTATTAAGGGCAAAAGTCGTAGTTAATAGTTAGTTAAGAGTGAGAATTGGACCCTAATCTAAAGTGTGACTAAAATGTTTGGTGAAGTTTTCAATAACGAAATTAGAAAAGTTGGGCGTCCTCACTACTACCAGATTTGCATTTGACCTTTTGAGAAATTATTTACATAATGCATCGTGGACATAGAGCGAGCGTGTTTTTGATGATGCATTTTAGAGGGCACATTGATTATGAGCCTTTAATGAGAGGTATTTTCAGCCACTTGCAAAGGAAATTCGTCTTCCATTTGAGCCTCACCAGCTGCTCTGAACATCTCTTGAGGCTGTTTTTGGTTAAATCTTGCTTAAATAAAATCAATGCTGAGGTCTCCATAATTAGGAATCCTGTGCTGTTAATTAAGCGCAGCTCCGGAGGAGAGGAGTGTGTGTTGGAACGTCTCTCTATACCCAAACGTCCCATCGGGGACTTGGAGATGCCGCCAGGGACATCCTAATGTGTTTTAGGTACTCCTTTGCCCTAAATGCATCGAGGAACAGAGCTTTGCCTCATTTCACCTGTGCTGTAGGAGTGTGAGGGATTTTTATTTTAATTATTTACAAGAGCACGGATGTTTTAGTCAATGTCTCTGACCATTTATTTGTAGATCTGTCCTGCTATTAGTCAAGTCAATTCACCTTCATTTAGATAGTGCTATATACAATGCAGATTCTTTCAAAGCAGCTTTACAGTGATAACAGGAAAATTGTTCAATGATTCAAACAGAGTTCAGTTTGACTGTTGTTCAGCTGAAGTCAGTTCAATGTTGATGCAGTTTCATTGTAAAGATCATCAGTTATTAAATTAGTTCATTTAATCTACTGTATAATGCAGTTCTGCAGAAAACAGTGATATCATCGTCCAACTTAGTTCAGTTCTCATCCAGTAGTGTCAGTGCATTCAAATCAATAATATTATTGAATATTAAGTGTCCCCAACTAAGCAAGCCAGAGGCGACAGTGGCAAAGAACCCAAACTCCATCAGGTGACAGAATGGAGAAAAAAAATAAACTCCTCTGTTCTCTGGCCAATGAACGAACACTGTGTGATTATGATTCAGGCTGCGTCACAAGTCAGAAATCAGATTGTGGATTAAAGGATTAGTTCACCTTAATGAGAAAGAGTTTCATGAAGAATCATTATACAATTTTGTGTCATGAACAAACTGGAGTTTGTCATTATTCACTGAAAATATTCCCTTGTAGTGAGTTATTCACTGGTGCAACTGAATCAGAGTTGAACTAGAATCGTGAATGAATCATTCAGACTGGTTTTGGTAACTGGATCAAATGAATGAATGAATGAATCATGATTCATTGAAAAAATAGGTCTGAAAAGAATAATTCCATCGTTAATACATCTCTCATGAACTTAAATTAATGTGCTAGACTCAATACAGCGTGTTTTCTTGTAGTAGTGTGTTTTCTTTTTTGATGAAATTCTTTAGTGGTTCATTTGTCCTTCATGCCAAGAACTGACAAGATTTCCAATTACAATTTTTCACAGTAAGCGTAATCTACTCCAAACAATCTTACACTTTCTTCCCCTCACTATTTCTTTCTCACTCATAGTGCCTCACATATTGGTACTTCACACAGTGGCAGCCTTGATTCCGTCGTTCTCTGTTCCATTATGGTGAATCACAGCACTTCAATGCATGGCTCTGGTGAACCTGTCATTGATCCGCACTGGCCAATTTCACCGCCTGCAGTCTCTATGCCTTTTATTTACTGAGTGCCCTGTTCAGTACCACCCACATCACTGGAAATACATCCAGAGTTCCTCCTCCTAAGGAAATTCAAGTCATCACCCAAAGAGCTTGTTAATTACAGTAGGAAGTGTGAAGTCAGGTAGAATAGTGTGCAATAGTGAACACCAATTTCACAGCTTTGGTTGAGGAAATATTTTACCCATTCATTTTCTTCAAAGATCTTCGAAGAAAAAAAGATCTATATTTATATACATTTATATTTCCATGGGAACAGTGACGTCTGATTGTGGAATCTTTACAGGATTATGGGTAGTGTAAACATTATCATGAAAAATCTAATTTTCTATGTAGAAAAAAAGGGGAAAATGTAAACAAACAATGCAGAAGAAGAATAACAGAAGTAGGAAAGTAGTTTTAAAGTAAGAAAGGATCAGTCTGCTGGGACATGAACGTAGATGCTGACACACCGTAAGCTCTTCCTCTTCTATAGCTGGTAATGAGGACAGATCAATCACGCTGTCAACCACTGAGCCAGTCGGCTATTGTCTGTACTTAACATTAATCACATGGAGGTCAAGTCCCAGAGATGTTCAGGAATTGTAAAGCACCACCTCTGAGCTTATATGCTCTGAGAATGTCAAAATGTTGGTATGCATTAATAAAACACTTGGTTTGTTGGTTCATTTATGGACTTGTTTGGAAGCATTCGTTTGGAATAAGACACCTAGTCTCAGTCTTCTGGCTAATGAGATGCCTATTTGTCATTGTAATTGCTCCGATTTTTCTAGCGTTGTTCGTGGAAGCGAGGCACAAATTGGACTTTTGTCTGAGGGGTCAGATAAGCCTGGCAACTCGTTACCACTAGTTGGAAATCTGAATCAAACATCAACTTGGATCAGCAAATTGTTTATACTGCAAGGCTGGCGATAATTGAGCAATTTATTATAATCATGCCACAGTTGAGGTCAGAAAGCCAGTCATAGACGGACCCCTAATTGCTCAGACTGTGTGTGTGCAAAAAAAGATGAATAGCCTGTCTGCTCTGTGTCCTGATCTGGGGTCAGAATGGTCACAGAGTGTTTCTAGGATTTAGCGCTCCTCACTCATTTTCTCTGGACTTTGCTATATTCTCATAGGTGACCTTGTGATTTTATCTAAAATTAGCCAGACGACATTAGTGTAACCACATTTTTGGTGATCCTTGTACAGTTTTTGCACATGAAAGGGAACGTCCTCTGTTATAATTGGCTTGAACATGCATATTAATCACAGAATCCAGAAAGCCATTAACTAAGAATAATTCAGCTTCTCTTTTAGTGACAGTTGGTCCTCCTACCTGTCTGATTCATAAGTACAGGCCAAAGGCCCTGTCGGTGCAAACTTCATAAGCGTTGTAACTTTGATGCTAATTAATGTCACCACGTAGCAGGCAGTTAATTACAGGCTTCATCACAACAGTGGGAGTGGATTCTCTGAGAACTATTTTGTATGCCTGACATATGTGCCACTTGGTTTCCCATGGCTGTTTTTATCACTGGTTTCCCATCCTTATATTTAGTATGGTTTCCTATCTTAATTTTGTTTTTAGTAAACTTTGTTTAAACAAGATGCATTTACCTGAGAAGCACAACTGCAAAGATTTATTCATACACTACAGTTCAAAAGTTTGGGTTCAGTAAGCTTCTTCTTTTTTTTTCTTTTTTTTAAAGAAATGTATACTTTTATTCAATAAGAACCCATAAATTAATCAAAAGTGCAGTAAAGATTTTTAATATTATTTTAATGTTACAAAAAGTTTAATAATATTACATTTTATATCAAATAAACACAGCCTTGGTGAACCTAGAAGAGACTTTACTAACATTAATAAATCTTATCATCACCAAACTTTTAAACATTAGCTTGAAAACAATATATTTTTCTGAACCAATAGATAAATAGTTTTTGTTTTAAGCATAAAACTCACAAAATTTTGTTAGATTTATAGATAACCAAGAAAAACTTTATTTTCAAATGAGGTAGGAAATAAATTCAAGATATATTGTCTGAAAACATATAATGGCCGTTTTGCTTAAATTTAAATTAAAAGTCAATTTAACAGGATAATTCACCCTAAAATGAAAATTCTGTTTTCAATTACTCACCCAATTAAAATTTCTGGGTGAACTATTCCTTTAAGGATGCTTTTACTGGAAAACAACATGAAAGTAATGATTAGGAAAATAATTTCCGCAATGTTTCTGAATTTGCCCAGTCATATACTAATGCCACACACATCACAGTCTTGCAAAAATAAATGAAAGTTATACTCCAATGGCCAATATCCCTTAGCGCCTGCCAGTAGTTCTGATTCATTAGCCAGTTTGTCATAGAATAGTTTCCTTCCAGCTGTAAATTTATGTATTGCTGCTAGCTTGTTTTGTGGCAGCATCTGTGTGAGTTATTTGTTTGTTCTCCGTTTTTGGTCACAGAAAAAAGGCTGATTTGTGAAAATTAAAATGTTCCTCTTTTTTTTTTTTTACCTTGTCACTGCAAATAATGTGACATGTTTGCAGAACTGGATGAATCACACTAGCATAAAATTATTGAATTAATTATCATCTATAAATTAATTTGCAGTTCTCACTAATGCTCAAAAAATTCATCACATAGCTGACACTCAAAAAAGCTGGTAACTTAATATGGAACGACACTAATAATTTAAACTGTGACAGCCTCTCAGAATTAATTCGAAAGCTATTAATAACTTAATTTATGATCTATCTATCCCAGCCATAATTGTTATTTGTTTACATGACGTATAGTAATAACCCTTGAGTCAATTAGCATACGAATTGCTCTGGAGAGCCAGGTCTAGATGCTGATAGACCTCTGCGAGCATGTTTCATTCATTAGGAATCTTTCCAGAGTCTCGACTGCATTGATCGGTGTTCTCATCACTTCGCCCTGAACATACTCTCCTCACCTCCTCGTGCTGCAGCAGTGACGCAGTCTCAATACAACGCTGCTGTATTCCCCCCACGTCTCTCATCCAGATATCGATCAGAGGCCAATATGTTACTTTCATTTCCCCCTACGCGTGTTGCAGCCAGAGGAAATGCCTAATGTCATCAAAGCACTCCATTAACTTGGAAAGAGGCGGCGGCGTTGGAGAGACCCCATCCTGACAGATGGCTATCGACACGGGGCCCAAAGCCAACCCTTACGCTCATACCACCGATGCCATCGGCGCGCTTCTAATGAGACACCGGAGGAAAAGGGTGTGACGTCTTTCTGTTTTTAACACTAGCTAACTAGATTCTGTTTGGTTGTGAGTGTACTTAAAATAGTACAAGCTGTATGTAAATGTGACAAAGAATAGTTTTAAACTGATTTTCTGCTTTTGAAATGGCTATTCGGGTGGTCGATCAACAGGTTGCGTGCTCAAATGGTGCAAAGCTTTGCTAACAAAACAGCTCTGACATTAGCGCTGGCAATTTAGCGAGCACATTCGTGTCTAGTATCTGACCGACCTTATCTGACAAAACAACAGGTAGAAGTATAACTTGAGTACATAACACAAATTACATATGTAACATTTCATTGTCTTTTCTGACAGGCTTTGTTGTGAATAAAGTATATAAATATGTCTTCTTGTGATCACCTTTACCTGCCATACCATAGCAAGCATAATTCAGAAAACTAGCCTGTTCTCTAGTCTTACTAGGTTCACCCAAGCATTTGCCATTCTTTAAATGTCTCTTCACTCCATGAGAATATTAAAAAGCATCTGGTTGAGCAAGGGATCATTTCCCCCTTTTCTGTTCCCATCAAGTATATTTGAACCTTTTATAAAGGTCTCAGCTACTCATTTCAAAGAAGTGTGTGTGTGTGTGTGTGTGTGTGTGCGTGTGTGCGTGCGTGCGTGCGTGTGTGTGTGTGTGTGTGTGTGAAGAGCTTCTTGTTTTCCCATTGTGTTTTTTGGATTTCTTTCAGACAGATTTTGTAGCTTTAATCTTTGTTGTAAATCCGACCTTATCTCATCTGTGTGCTCAGAAAAGCTCCCAAAGTCAAGAAGATGAGGGCCTGGTACATCTGTGATTGGAAGTCTCCATCAGACAAACATCTCTGGCCCTGCTTAAACCTGGTATTAAGATTTGTCTCTGGTGTTCTGATCACAAGATGGATCACCATTCTCCCATGATCACTTGTGATCAGAATTTGTGATTACATTAAAGTGTTACTTAAAAAAAAAAAACTAGACCTGAAGTCAGTGTAGACCTGCATTTACATTTATATATGTGCATTTTGGCAGAAACACTTTTATCCAAAGCAAGCAACTTACCAAATGCATAATGCGTCCAGTGCATTCCCTAGGAAGCAATCCCATGACCTTGGCATTGCTTGCACCATGCTCTACGGTTTGAGCTGCAGTACTGTGAGAAATACCGGTACTAAGTTGGATGAACCCTAATCATTGGACAGTGGACCATAACGCTGATAATTGCCCAGATTTACTGTTCTTGACATTTTGTGAAAGTGGATTCAGTTTGGCCTTGTGTGCAAACGACTTGAATGTAAAAGGCCGTCTTTACAGGCATAGGGACTTACAAAGATACATCTTGAGGATACAGTGAGATAAATCTTTGAGCATCAGTGCAAAAGAAGATGAGAAGACAGTCTATTTGGGAATAATAATGAAATGCAAAGCAAGAAGCAACCAAATGGGAAGAGTAAGGCGATTCATCAGATGTTGGCTGTCTCACATTTCATTACTGAGATGCCAGTCATTCCCTCTCTGCTAATGCACATACTGACAGCTGTAAGCTTTGGATACCCAAAGGGCAGAGTAAGCATTTTTCTTTTTTCTCAAAGAGAGAAGCTTGTGCTGAATAACATTAATAAATCACTCTCAGTCACCGCCACCTGATACCTGCCACATAAAATTTTGTCGACAGATGCAGAAAAGCCTGTTTTCCTCAATTAAACACAGAGGACATAGGTCACCAATTAGCAAACTAGCAGTCCAGATCCAGACCCATGATTGGTTCCAGTGGGCTAGGAATCATTTATCATAAATTAATATCATTAAAATTTAGCAGATTGTTTATTCACATGGATAAACAGCATCTGAAGTGGAATGTATGTTTAATGTCATGACAACTACACTGTTTAGAGACACTTTTAGTCATTTACTTTTGTTTGTTTAATTGACACACAAGCAGTCTAATAATTTTTTTTTTGTCACTTTGCATTTGTTACTTTTCTAGTCTTACTAACTATACTTAGTAAAATTGTGAAAATTAATTAGAATAAAATGTAATTATTTATTTGCAATTTTTAAATGAACAAATAAGCAGTCTATGAGACTATTTTTACTATTTAAAATACAGGGTGGGCCATTTATATGGATACACCGTAATAACATGGGAATGGTTGGTGATATTAAAGTCCTGTTTGTGGCACATTAGTATATGTCATGGTCACCACCCATCTTGAGGAGTTTGCCCCCTCACATATACTAATGTGCCACAAACAGGACTGTAATATCACCAACCATTCCCATGTTATTACGGTGTATCCATATAAATGGCCCACCCTGTAGATTATTTCTACTTTTAGAATGTATTATGGCTGTTAACCTGAAAATGCACACTAAATTTGAATTAAATTCATTGCTATAAAGCATATTGACTCTGTGTAAGCTATTTTGAGACCTTTGATTGATCGGACCTTTAGACTCTAATTAGAAATTTAGACTCTAGGTGGAGTTACTGAATATCCCTGAGGCCTTATGAAAGATGCTGATCTTTGACATTCTTTAGCAATGGGGAAGTTTTGGTTGTGAATAACACTCAGTTGCAAGCTTAATTGTAACTGCTCTGAATCCCAAAGTGCAATCAAACTCATTTTAAAAGATTATGCCCCTGTATGTGTGGACGCCATATTTGTTTTGACGCCTTAGTGAGTTCTATCACACACTTGTCTGTCCTTCACTGGCAGTTGGAAATGAAATGTCAAACCCCTGTGACCTTTCCCCAAGATCCCCTGTGTGGGTTTCTGACCCTTAAAGAGCAGCTTGGATCATTAGTATCCAGCTAAGCCCTCTAACATTTAGATTGCCCTGCACACCCAGTCAATCCCTTCTGAGTAAGCAATCATTTGAATCTGCAGGAAAACCTTGTTTTGAGTATTGGACTGTGCAGGCCTGAGAAGCACTTAACTAGATACATTTATCCTTAGGAACATGCAACACATATCATAGCTGTATCATAAGAGTTTCATGTGAAAACATTACTTCAAAGAGCACCATTTTAGTTTACCTCAGGCTTTATTCGCTTTCTCCAGTGGACTGTAATTTCTCATTTTTACGTGTTACTGATCTTTAGATCTCATCTTCACATATAAACGGTTGTCTTTCAAATTCCCTCTGCACGCAATAGGATAGTGCTACAACCAACCAGAGCGTTTTCCCACCAGCTGAGCTAGTTGATGGATTAAACTTTTGCAGTATCTGGTCGGCAAAACTCCGAACACATCTTCCTTTTTTTAAGAATTCAGTGCCATTCTTTGTTCTTTTCTCAAAGAAAAGCTTAACTCCAAGTCTTCCAGAGTCACGGCCAAAGTAGATTCGAAAGACCGCTGTTCGCCAGCAGCAGCAGCCATCTTCTTTGTTTACAAGTTGCAGGGAATTCACACGGAACCGTCACAACTTTGCTGTCATTATGTTAAGCCCACCCACCGACTCTATACACGATGTGATTGGCCTGACTAGAGTTTGGTTTTTCCAGCTCGCAAGCCAACGGAGAGTTGCTAGACGACACTGGCTGCAAAATAAAATTTGCTGCCACTAGGGTGCGTCTAGATGTCTAGTCTACTGTAGTAGACATTTATTTGATAAAAAAATTCAGTGTATAAACCGCAATATTGTGAAATATTACAGGTTTAAATAACTGATTTCTATTTTTAATATATTTTAAAATCTAATTTATTCCTATAAATATATAATCCCTCATAAATTATTCTAATATGCTAATTTGGTGCTAAAGAAACATTTCTTAATATTATCAATGTTAAAAAACGGTTAAAACAAAATTAACACTGTTTAAAACTCCTGGGCTAAAGCACCAAAGAAAACTCAGACCAGTTAAATAATCCAGATTTTACCTAGACATTTTTTTTCCTAGGTAATTTCTATCTTATCTCAATGGAGAAACTCAATAGAGCTGTGTGAAATAATATGGTGGAGGTATAGACGTGGGAGTTGATTTTTAAAACCGTACTTTTGTACTCAACAGGAGTATCAAGAAAAACTCTCAAGGAATACCGGTGTCTTGTGTTGTTTTTGACTAGTCCTCCATCTCATGCTGCTTATAAAAGACTCATCTTTCAGTGTTTCCAGCGGATATTAGAGAAAGCAGCCTATTGAAATATTTATTGTCACAGCTGACCTCACTTGAACAGATCCCATGTTCAAAGAGATTCTTTCCTCGCATTATTCTGACATGCATCGTCACTCCTAACATTCCACACGGAATTGTCTGTTTGCTCTTTATTCTTTTCATTAGGAATGAGAGGTATTCTCTTTAAAGAGACAATGAGAAATAGGACTGCATGTAATATTTAAACCCTCTGAGTGTGTGTGTGTGTGTGTGAGAGAGAGAGAGAGAGAGAGAGAGAGAGAGAGAGAGAGAGAGAGAGAGAGAGAGAGAGAGAGAGAAATCAAGTGCTGAATTGTCCACATAGATTCCAGCCTACCAAACCCACTTGAATGATAGTAATACTATATCATTATTGCATATTCGCCACAAGGCAGTTGTTGTAAAAAATCCAATTTGCTTAAACTCATGAAGACAACTATTTATCAGATATTATTATGATTCACCCAGGCCCAGAGTATTGCATAGCACCATTGAAGTCTTTGGATATCTCCAAACTGCTTACAAAGCTTTTCTTCCACACCAGTTATGAATAGAACTGCAATGGCCTTCTGCAGCGAAGTGGCTCTCTGAATCATCGCCCGCAGCATTGTCTTTTGACAGCCATTGTCATTCAAATGGTTTGTGCACTTCATTTAGTGATACTTTGTCACCTTTGATAGTGAGCTTTCAGTTCATTTTCATGATAATACTTCTTTAATAGACTTTATTTGACTGATCCATCATCACCTACACAAAAGAATAGGAGTGAGTAATGAGTTTCCAGGACTTTCGCACTGGTGTGTGTCTGGTACTGTATAGGCGGAGGATGGACTGAAGGCAGGGTGAATGTCTAAGCTGATATCTAAGAGGTGGGGTTGAGTCCCCCTTCATACCAGGAGATTTTTTTCTTTTAAAACACCTTTAGAATACATTTCCTGGCATCTGGAGCCATACATTTTGTGTTACGCGTTCAGCAATCAATGTACGCTTCAGGTGATTTTGTATTGTTATTTACGCAGCTACAATCTTATACCAGTAGCTATGCCATATTGATATTTATTAAAGCTCCTCAAGAGAAAAAATGCTACACTTGAACCTCCCATCATACACATAATCAAACTTTGGAGATAATAGTGCCTGGATATGTCAGTGCAAGCTAGTTTTTTATTGATTTAAATGTGGATTTGGAAGTAGTTTAAAAAGAAAAACTTAATGTTTAGTTTGGGTATGCATGATAGATCAGCACCAAATCGGTTTAAGACCATTTTAGTGACTTATTAGTTTCAGTTGATGTTAGATCATTTAAATGTGTGCATGCTCATTTCTGTCTGTCTTAACATTTACAGTTAATCTTCTCACTCCTGATGATGACTAAATTAACTTTATTTAGTGGATTTTTATTATTATTATTATTTTAAATGGCACAGAATTTTAATTTTGGCCTTAACATCTCCATAATTATCGACTTTTTCCTGGGTTTTCTTTTTTTTTACCAGATAAAAAAAAAGAAGTATTATTATACTTTTTAAATGGTATGGAATTTCACTTTTGGCCATAACATCTTAATAATTAAGTCATTAATAAGTCATAAGAGAGTTTTGAAATCTGGCGTAGAAAGTAATTTTGGAAATATAGATATTTTCTGTTAAGAGACATGTAGCAAACGCTAAAGGATGAAGCTGTGTTATCCTGCAGCAGCAACTGAATGTGGTAAATGTTTTGAGTTGGTTAATTCAATCTACAGTTCTATGTGACTAGAATCTGTATATAAAGCTATACAGATATACAGTAAATTAACAGCCTCTAATTTGCAGTAATGTTCCTCTGCTTATCGCTTTTGGGATTCTTCCCACCGCCTGCTTTCCCTTTCTGTGCCTGTTTCATGCTGCTTAATTGCTGACCTTTGTATTCCATCTGCCCCTTGTGTGCATCGCATCATGGTGCTGTTTAATGATCTGAGAACAGACATTGGCCTTTCACGCTGATCCAGGACTGATTCCCTACCCGAATCCTAATCTCAGCTGTCGTTAAAGAAACTGGCAAATCCTGTTTCATCCCTGCTGACAGCACTTGCATGAATTTCCGTTAGTGTTCTCATTTATTGTAAAGACAGTTATTTAGCTGGCGCATGAACATTTTAAACACTAGTCTGTTATTGCAGGGTTTTTCCAGCATTGAAAATATTTTGGCGGCCAGCAAAATCAATCTTTGTTCCGCCAAAGATTAAATTGATAATTTAATGTGACGATATCTGTCGTTCTGCAGTACCAGTACCCGCTGATAGCCAGCTGCTTTAAGAAGAGCGTCAAAGGTTTCTATTTACAACGTGTTTTAGCAGCGTTGAGCTTTTTAGCCAATCACAGACTTATCTGTTGAGCGCTTGAATGCAATGTCTAATCAGATGTGTTTAAGTTAGTGAGAATCCGTTTAACACTGCAAAAACTGTGTTTTTGTTCTGCACGCTCGTGAATCCTTTCATTATAACCAACAAAGTATAAAGACGATGTCAATGAGAGATTTATTGCAGCTTCATTGATTATAATGGGAGTTTTTGCAAGAGTGCAGCTTTGTGTACCTCTTGTGTGATTGACAGCTTTAATGATTATAATGGCAGCGATCTTTGCTCACTCACTATATAAAATATTTTCATGCTGCTAACTACACATTGCAAAGTTTCTGGATCGACAACCGTATTTAAATGTGCAATTGAATCCGATTGACAGTGATAACCATAGCAAAGTACGGAACAAAACAATCTAAAGGCCTGTTCACACCGGGACGAATTTCGCGTGCGATATTCGCAGACGTTTAACTCCTTGTGACTAAACAAAGGGCGCCAATGTGAGTGTGCACACCAACGCGAAAAAACGCCATGCGTAAAAGCGTAATTTTTTTAAAAACGCCTCGGGTTCGTTTTTTTGGTTTGACGCGCCGTGTCAAAGACTATCCGACCAATGAGATTGGCGCTTTTGCTCATGTGTCTGGAGCTTCTGAAGTTACAGTAAAACACAACTTGGGGGCGCTCAAACACAAAACTGTCTTGCCGAGAACACATACGTAACGGCGAAGAAGATATGCGCCAAGTAGCGTCTACACTGCCGGGAAGAAATAAGACGAGGAAGATGCAAGGCAAGATGAATGTAGAGCTGCTGGTCTCATTGGTGTCAGAACATAAAGAACTATATGACAAACGCGACAGCGACTACAAAAATCTTGATAAAAGAGAACTGTTATGGAGTGGTTTCTGTTTTACATTAAGCGCCATCTAATGTCAGGGAATGAATTTGCATGTTCACTCGGCTCATCGTCAGCGATAATCGCTTGGGTGTGAACACAAAAAACGCGTTGAAAAACGCTGGCGAATAACGCGCGCCGATATTCGTCCCGGTGTGTAGGGCCCTTAATACTTTCAAATGTCAAATGATCTGTGCATTAAGTCTTGGAGTGTATATGCAAAATAATAGAACTGATACTTTTCCTTGTTCCTTGTGTTACTTTGTTGTTCGTTTTATTACTAACTTTTCATATCAGTCACCCAGTGTCTTTTTTTTACATATAAATCTACTGATTTAGTATTTTAACCCAGGAAAAACCCTGTATTGTTAGCTGGTTCACAAGTAAAACTTTGCTTGTGAAGTACAATCTTTCTGATGAATGTATGTTTCACGGGTGTTACTGATTCCCTCTGCAGCATTTTATCCGTCTGTGGCGGAAGTGGCAGGTCTCTGATGAGGAGAAGAGTGTGTCTATGGAAAGCCTCTGCTCTGGGCAGTGGATTGCTGCGGAGCTGACAGTAACCACACACACGAAGTGACAGTCAATCACACAGCCCTTGAAGCATCGTCTCGGGCTTAATGTGCAGTGAATGCAGTGCCTATTGATTTCCTCCGTTGTCCATGACTATAAATACAGATTAATAAACAACATTTTTCCAGCCGCTGGCAACATCCTGTCCATGGGGACAGAACTCAGACTGAATTTCTGAGGGTTGAGAGAGATGATGGAGACAGGGCTTGAGATTTTGATCACTTGCACCTATCAGGACTCTGAACACGAGCCCAAAGGGTCTCATCTCGTATTAATGGTGTGTATGGTATCCTATGTCAGTCATAAACCAGACAGAAAGTACAGTAGACTGATGTAGAAGTAGACTTTCTATAAAATGTTTTGCAGTCAGAGTACTAGGTAAAATATATATGCGTATATACACAATAAAATCCTGGGAAATAAAATTGGGCCAAGTATATAGGGCCAGATTTACTAAAAGCTTGCTCCAACACAAACCCTCTTTTGGCGTTAAAAAACTACTGGTAGGATTTACTAAAGACACGCAGTAAAAAATTTGCGCTGAAAAAGCATGGACCCAGTTATTTTTGCAGTTGATCTTATTGCATAAGAGTTTCCCTTTCAAATGCAAAAATTATGAGAGGAGAGTATTTAAACGAATCATGACAGGTGATTTACTACGGTTTGCGCTAGTCAATTTACTGGTATTTGCACCATTATTTAACGCCCAAAAAAGCATGTCTTAAACCAGAAGCTAATTTGCGCAGTTCTTGGTTGATTGCGTTGGTCATTATGGAAATGATCCGGCTGCGTCTGTGTTCTTTAATTTACGTGTCGTCAGTAGATCACGCGCAAAACTTTCCAGTCCCATCTGCACTTTTTTGGAATTGCGCTCTCACGCTAATTTGCATTGTTTAGTAAATCTGGCCCTTAGTGGTCTTAACCATTTAACACAAATCACTGGTCAGGAAGTTAGCAAGAATTGCACAAATACTGTTGCAGATAGCTTTTTATTGGAAGAAGAGTCTGTGTTGTTCTACTCAGTGTTAATGGCTTCAAACAGTTCATGAGTTGTTGAAAAATGTCTCCCAGTTCACTTGAGCTTAGTGTGAGACCAAATATTCTGTAGGGTTCAAATCTGGACTCTGACCAGGCCAAAACATGAGCCTGATGGACTTCTTCTTGGTTGTCTTTGTAATTTTGGCAGGAGCATTGTCTTATTGAAAAATAGTATCTGCTCATTCCCCTTTAGATAACAACTTTTCATATGGGGAAGCAAGCCATTCTGCAATATTCTTATGTACTGCAAAGCATTAAATGATTTTTCACAGTGAAGTAGTTTACCAGTAGCAGCAGCTAAAAAGGCTCCCCACACAATGACACTTCTTCCTCCATGCTTCACTCTGGTAGAGATGCATTTTTATATTTTTCAGCAGATTTTTGAAGACACCGCTCTGGAGCATCGTCATGCAACTCGTGGCTCCATCACTTCACACAGAACTTCCCATATTCAGCAGTGTATTTTTATTTTATTTCGTAAACTTTTTTTATGTTTTAAATATATTTGTGTGTGTCTCACTTGTAGCCCAGGTAGAGCTGTTGGGTTTAAATCAGTACTTGCATGGTCACACTACTTTAGTAGTAGCCTCTCTGGACATTTTGTTCAAATAGATTTACTTTTTTTCTGCTTGGGACTTTTTGCAGTTTTCAGCTTGAAATTACATTTTCACACTTTGTTTCTCCAAGGATTAGTTTATCATGCACAGGTGAAGCTCATTCGCACAATAAAATTAGATTTGTAATATTAACTCTAAATCTACTCTTAGTAAAATTAATTTGTTTCTGTTCCCTGAATCTGTCCTTAAGGATTTCATTGTTGCAGACCAAACATAAAGACCATCTTAAATGGTAGCATGAAGGATTTTCAAGCTTCTGAACCCACATAATATCCTTCTGTACTCCATCAATGCCAAAAAACAAAACTCTCTCCATTGGAGGGCCCAACTTTCAGGCTGCCATGAGCTTTTCTCCTTCTACAAGTTTTTCCAACCCTTCTCTCTTTTACCACAATTCACAGAGAAGATTGTTTCGATTCATCAATGCCATCTGCAGCATAGCCGTGCTAATGATACCCAGTAACTGCTGGGGAATGCATTTAAGTGAGAAAAGCTTTTTTTGTACTGTTAGCGCTCCTTCGCTCTGCATTGGGATGAGGTTCATGTTTGTGGCTGAGAAACATGAGGTGGGAGTGTCCTGAGAGTACAGAACTATGGTAAAGGTTCATTCATATCTTTTAATGAGACTCAACACATGAATTAATTAATTATGTCTAGATATACAGATGTCTAGATATAATTTCAACAGCAAATTTGATTTACAGTATTGATGTGTAATAATGACAATATTAATATTTTCCCTATAGGCTTAAGGATCTACATTACGCCTCAGGTCATGATTTAAAAAAAAAAAAGGATTTTCAATATGGTTAATAGACAATTTCAGTCAATTTCAGCCTCTTAGTTTAAAATCAACAAACGCAGGCAGAAATGGAAAACTCAAAATGTTTTTATTTATTTATGTGGAAAACATGGTCTTCAGCATTTACAAATCAGAAACCACATTGGCACTAATGCACATTTAATTGGCTTTCTCCAAATTAAATGTTCATAAGTCCCAGTGTGTGGATATGCTATAGTGAATACTTAATGTAGTAAGAAGGATAAAAATTAAGAACAATTGCAAGTTTTTTGCTTTCAATAAATGTTTATCTGGGATTTAAGCCATCAACCAATCTACAGTATTTGCATATCCAGCACATTTTGCTACAAAATAAAGCAAAAGATTTTTAAATTGGACTGATGTTTTGTTTGTTTTTAAAGGCGGAATGCATAGACTTAAATAGGTGCAGGTATTTCCATTTGAGCATCTATACATTTCTTACATAATAAAGCATGTAGACCCACTTATGCAAGAATTATTCTTATATTTATTCTTTTATTATGACTTTTCTCATGGTCCTTTTTTTCTCCTCCTTCTATTTAGTGATGATTAATAGTGCAGTGTGTTTTCTCGTTAACTAGCGGCTTTAACAGAAGAGCAAAGACTGTCACGTCCGTAATAGAATACAGAGGGAGTTTAGCATTAGCAAACAACTGAATAAATGGATAACTGCAGCTTTAGTTTTATCCAAATACTTTGGCAATACAATTAATACAATTAATCTTGCTCACAATTGGTGCAATGGTGCACAACCAAAAACAGACTGTGGCATCATCAGGCGCAAGCCCCTCCCACTACACAGAGGTATTTTAACACAGGTCAGCATGTCACTGGTCAAGATATCTTGAGTGATATGTTGTGTTGACAGGTATTGCATTAATAAGGAAGTGCAGGGGTGCCTAGAGACACACTGATTGACAATATGCTGCCTCCAAGTCTGGCCAGGTTGACCTCTTGCCCACCTAGGAAAAATCGACCTCTCTGTAGTGTGTATGTGTGGGTTTTGGCTGTCGCCAGAAAGACAGAGGTGAGCTGCCAGGGGCCAGGCTATTTGTCTGCAGTATTCATAGCAACGCTCCCAGCAGACTGTGCATTTGTCTATAATTTTGTTTTAGTTGCAGATTAATATTGAAGGAGGGACCCAAGCCATATCTAGGAACCAGAATATCATTCCTGCTAAAAAATAAAAATAAATGCTGAAACCAGCCTAAAATGGTTTCTCTGCCTGGCCAAGCAGGTATTTAACTGGTTTAGCTGGGCAACTAGATGAAAAGTGCCCAAAATCTGAGTGAAACAAGCCAACAGACCAGCCTGATTAGGCTAAGATCAGAAAACCAGCTTAGACTTAGATGCTTAAACCATCATAAGCTGGGTTTTCAGCATGGCCAAGCATGAATTTACTTGGTTTATCTGGGCAACTAACTAAAAAGTGCTAAAACCAATAAAAAATCTAAAACCAGCCAACAGACCAGTCTGATCAGACTTAAACCAGAAAACCAGCTTAGACTGGTTTAATATGTTTTCATTTTTGCTTAAACCAGCCTAATATGGTCTTTCAGCATGGCCAAGCATGTATTTAACTGGTTTAAATGGGCAACTAGCTAAAAAAAAAGCTTAGACTGGTTTAAGATGCTTTTTTCAGTAGGGATAGAGAGTTGTGGGCTCTTCTGACTTGGGTCAGTAAGCAACCACCCATACAACTCTTGCTACCGCCTAGTAACCAATCAGAACAACCTAGCAACCACATAGCAAAGCCCTCCAGCCATATTTTCCTCCAAAACAGTCTTTAAGTTCATGTATTCACTCCTGCACAGCTATTTTTGTCAGCAGACTCCTATTGCATCTCTTCATTATTTTCATAACCTTTGACCTCTTGATAAAAGCTTTATATCTAGTACAGAGGAGGCCAGCATAGTGCTGCACAGGGTCGTCTGACCACTCCAAACTGTATTACTTACTTTTTAGTTGATATGTTTGTTATGTTTGTCTGCCTTTGTGGCACTAATGTGATAGGAAAGGGCAGAAAAATAGTTTTTAGCCTAATGATCCTGTATTCAAACAGAATTATAGCTCGGGTAAGCAGTCTTGATATTTAGAAATGTCTGGAGTGTGTGAAAGTTTAATGATAATGACTCTCTAAATTGTCCAAAGGCAACACGAGGTGGTGTAAAAGGGAAAAATGAACCCTATAAAGCTTCTTTCTAAATAGTCCTTTTATTTGCTCTTTGCGACAGAAATATTTCAGAAATGAACTATCTCAGCAGGGTTGCTTGCAAAGAGCCTTCAATAGCTCCATTAAAAATCTCTCAAATGAGTCAGTCCTGAGGGTTTAGCAAGTTGAATCTGAGGGAAGATGAAAATAGGAAAGACTTTAATCAGGGTGGATGCTGTAATGTTAATGAGAGTCTTCTTCTTGTACACCTTGAAACACTGTAAATAGTCATTGCAAAATATTTTATTTTTATTTGTCTTTTAATATTTATATTCTTGTATTTATTTTTATTTTTAGTAAGTTTTTATATAGTTTTTAGTTACGTTTTTTTTTTTTTTTTTTTTACTACACATACCTTGTAAAAATTAGACATGACCTAAAATTGAAAGACAGTACAACCTATTGATTGGACTGTACTTGAATCCCGCACAGCCTCAGTTTTCATTCACATCAAGTGAAATATGGCGTCTACCCAGTGACTAAGGTCCATTAAACATATTTGTATGGATGGTTTTCACTTCTGCCAAAGGATGTGATCAAAGGTTAATGCGAAAGAGAGATATCTTTGAGTATCAGTGCAACCTGCTATACAAACCATAGGGTTGTTGTTGTTGTTTTTTAAGAAAGGTTTGACAGCTTCTATATCCTGGGACCTTTTCATTGTTATGAGTAATTTCTTCAACTTTCAGTGAGAAGATCTGTAATGTTACTCAAGTTGGTCAAACAGAGTGTAATTTAACCAGATCATAGTTCCATAAGGTGCTTCAGTCAATACAGAGATATTTTATACTAAGAGCATTAGGTTAGGGGTCAGTTAACCTCTCAGTGCACCATTGCCTAGTTTTGTCTTTACTTTCTACTTAAACAGGTAGCTATTATGGTGATGATTGTTAATTTTCTCCATTTATTAAACTGCCTCAGTGTACCAAAAGATTAAGCCTTGAATAATGTGCTGCACTTTACAGCTTCATCTTAATATATACAAAAACTTATGCACAAATACCTTGCACAAGTAAATGAAAAGGCTATTTCAATGTCCTCAATATGCATTAAATGGTTCATTTGGCTTTGTCATGCCATTAGTAACCCAGCAGAGCACAGATGTGTGAAGAGCCCTCTTAGATACAGAATATTTTCGGTCCATAACGAAAGCTTTCAATCAATACCTTGTTACCAAGAAGCATCTGTAGAACTGGGCAGACATAAAAAGCAGAAATGTAAATTCAGTCATTCATCCATTGACCCATGACTGAAAATGGACCCCTCTTGGCTTCAGGGTTCCCACGCTTTTTAAACAAACTTTTTTAGTTGTTCCATGTCATTCCAGTCTATTTTTAAAAAGTAATTTTTAGAGAGTGTAATCACAATGAATATTTCCAAACTGATGAAATATTTTTAAAATCTGTATTAGTTTCCCAATTCCTGATACTTTTCCATGACCGTGCACCTATATCTCAGGGTTCCTCAACAGTCAGTCTGCAAACCCTAGAGGGTCCATGGCTTTGCTGTAAGGAGTCCGCCAATTTTTGTTTGATCCCAAACAATGTTTTGTCAAAAAAAGGGGGTTAAATTAAAGATTATTATGATAATAGACCTTGATTTAACCGATTGTTTTCCCCCACAAACGTTAGAATTTTTACAATAATATATTTTTTAATAATAATACATTTAATAATAATAATAATTACAAAATTGGAGTTAATCAAATGTGATGCTGCTGCTTATGGGAAAGGTCCACGAGCCAGGACTTGAACTCGGGTCGCCCGAAGCACAACGGCGCTACATGTCGGAGCACTTGCCCACGAGGCTATCGGCACCGACTAGAATGCAAGTTTTATACAATATGTAACGGGGGTCTCCTAATACACTGGGGGTCCTTGGGCTGAAAAAGTTTGAAGACCCCTGCTTTAGTTAGTAAAGTGCACTGTAGGATGAGGACCAGCATTTAGACAGGATGGGGAAAAAAAAGGAATTTGCTGTGTAACATGTCTGAGTACAGATTAAGTCACATTAGGGGCTTTGTAAGTGTGAGCAGGTAACAGGAGCAGATACAGAGACACAGAGAAAAGGGCACTTCAATTAGCAGCATCAGTTCAGGTGTGCAGCCAGCTGTGAAGTCTGAGTCACGAGAGGGAGGGGAAGAAAGAACAGGCAGTGCTGAGATGGTATCTGTTAAAGGGAATGGCAAAGAATGAATGCTGTCTGACATAATGATGTGGAAAATGACAAGCACCATTTCATATCTCCTGTCAAAGCCTGTGGTAATTGACACACAATGCACACAATTCCTCACGGAAGTGACATACCGGCACTCTCCATGTCGGCGTCAGGTGGTGTAAGGTGTGTGATATGACAAAGGAGCCATTTATTTATGATGCTCATGATATAGTCTGTTGAAAAATCGGTACGCCGCCCTTGTTCCTTCCACACAGGTACACAGAAATCCCTTGTGGCTTCTGAGAACCTTACGATGTTACCGTGCGGAGGAAGATGATTGATGGTGGTTGTAAATCTCAGCACTCTCTCGTCCTCATCAAACGAACATTGTTAGCTTTTTTTCCTCTTCTTTTTCAGATCCGAGGGAAAATCGTGATTTGGTGTGTTGTTCGTTGCACTGTACATGAAATTGCTACCTGTCACTTTCAATGCACATTGATTACGGCTACGGCGTGGGCCGCGGACGGAGGATGATTATTTGTCTTTAAAAGCCATTCAGTGGATGTGGCACTTCTGCGTGGTGCGTGTCACTGTTTCAGAGTTAATTACAGATGAGCAGTAATAGCTGCGAGATGCTCGGTGACTCACGAGCCGGAGTCGCTCCGACACACTCCGCACGCCTTTCTTGTAGGAGGCCTGCACTTTGCCGCCCTCGGCCACTTACGAAGACAAAAATGTCAAACCTCTCAGTTAGCTCAAACCTGAACAAGCTCAAATCTTTTGTCTTTCTGTCTTGCAGAGCCTTCGGTCCACCACCGGCAGAAGGCATTGGTTTCTGATCTCACTTTCCAGACAGGCATGTCGAGCTTGATGGACTTCGGCACTCCAGATTCTTCACTTGACAAGGGTAAGATGACCAAATATGCATAAGCACAATATTGCGATCATGCCTAGTAGTAATTTTCCACAGGCTGTGAACATGCGGAGCTCGGGTAATTCATCACAATGCTGAATGGCAATAAAACAAAACCATTGTCCTGTGGATTTTCAGCCTCTCCCCAGCTCATGTGTTTGCGAGGAGCAAAGCGTATGCGACTAAAGAAACGCACTTCTACAAATTGCGAGAGAGTCATCTTGTAAGAAAACAAAAAAGCTTTGTCTGATTCATATAATGTCACCCGCTGTGGGGAGGCGTCATTATGAAGTGTATTGATTAAACTGGAAATTGAACAGAATCTCTAAGTCTTATTCTAGACATCCCATTTTCCACACATAATGACGCCTGTTACTCTCTATTGCCTTTCCTCCAGAGTGCTGTCCTCCTAAATCATAATCTTTATGTCTTTATCAAAGCCAGCATCACAAAGAAGCCAAACTACCCTCTTAGGATGATAGAGGGTCTTCATTTTAACCAGTAGCAGGAATAATTTTCGACTTCACTCGGGCTGATGGCAAACTCTGAATGCTAATATATTGCAAGCACCCACAGCATGGGTTCGTATGTGCTTTATACTAGTAATATACATACTAATTTGTATTAGTATGTACAGTCTATTCTGTTTTATTTTATTTTATTCTACTCTTTTATGGACATTTCTTTTATTCTCTTTTATTCTGTTTGTTCTGCTATGTTCATTTCAGTTTTCTTTTTCAATTTCTGTTCTTTTTTTCTATTTTGTTTTGCTGTTCATTTCTGTTTAGATTAATCAATAGATAACTGACTGATAACATTGCCTGCTGCTTAGCTGTTTTTATGTATGTTTAATTGCAGTATTATGTTTATGTTGGCATTAAATCTGGCCATATACAGTACCAACAATGCCATGGTATATATCAAAGTATCATGGTATTTTCTAATGATAGCCATAAGTATAGCCAATGCTATACCATGGTACTGTCACAGGTTTTTGGTAAGAGCTGTTCCATTTTATCTTATTCTTTCTCTTTCTCTTTGGATTTTTTTCTATTCTTTTCCCTTGTGTTGCTCGTTTCACCCTGTGTGAAAAGCATTATTGATGTTGTGCTTGCTGTCAGTACTTCATTACTCCCAGCCGAGCCTTAAATTGTTTTGAAAGATAACGCTCGGTCTGCCAGGCAACTGTATCTATGCAGTTGAGAAATAAAAGGAAGCAGGCAGCCATATTAGAGCTCCTTTAATGTACTAAATTCATTACGTTCAGCCTCATGTGCTCATACAAGCTCACTTATGTGCAACACAACGACTTGAGAGAAAGACTCAGTGGTTGAGCTTTCCCTGATGGACACACGTACATTTAATCAACACGCAACAAACTTGGGCACATCCTGTGTTATATATTAGGGCAGTCACTCATTCATTACACAAACAGCATATGCTTTATATTATCACATTGAGTTGTTTGTGTACAAATTGGTAATTATTTCCCCAGCAGGCACTCTGAACTCAGCACCAGCATTCTGGTCTTTAAGAGAGAGTGATAAAAGGAGAGATGAGTCAGTGTTAAGACCCTAAGAGTCCTTGAGTCCTCTTGTCCGGCTGTGTGTGAGACTGCCACTCGGCTGTAGGTTGAAGCCTGTGCACTGTGACAGAGAGTGGGCCCCTATCTGCCAGTGACTCCATTAGCTCTATGAGACAGGAGACACTCATCCAGACCTTTATCTGACAATACGTCCCACAGATCCCTGCATGAAGTCCGCTGCAAGGAATTATGGGATGTGGATGGAAAAAGATCATGGATTGCGGAAACGGTGTGGGGTGTCTGCTTCACAAACAGTGTTTTTACCTACACGTTATTGCTATTTCTGTGTTGCAAACATCCAATAATAACACAAGTACAGGGATCAAAGTTTATAGTCTGGATATAAACACTGATGTTGTGGCAGCGATCAAAATATAATAGATATAAGGTGTGATATCACACTGATTGTTGACAAGTCTTTAAGAGATATTTTAACAAAAAGGACAATTCTACCATCCCTTAGTCTCCCTCATGTTGTTCCAAATTCTTTTCAAATTTTTTCCATGAAAGGAGAACTGAAGCAGAATGTCCTGCATGCTCTTTCCTATACAATAAAAATGAACAGCTCTGTAAATGACTAAAAAGCACCATAAAAGGATCAGAAAAGTATTTAATTTTATTTTATTAGAATTTTCAGCTAATTTTGAATAAAACTTTAGCAATCCTAATCCAGGACATTTCCTGGATTCTTTTTTTATGTAAAAAAAAAAAAAAAGAGCATTATAAAAGGATCAAAAAGTAGTCCATATGGTTTATTTTATTTTATTTTGTCGTTCTTACTGTCAGTTTGATCTATTAGGTTTGTTAATTGTAATAAAGTGAATGCTCCAAAAATGATACAAAAAAAGCATAACTTGTTTAGTATAGTATGTTAGCTTATGATTTTTGGAGCCCTAAAGATTTAGTCCCCATTCACTTTCATTGAATGACAAAGAGCAGCATTCATGCTGCTAATCTTCTCTTTTTGTGTTCCGTGTAAATATAAAATTCATACTGGTTTGATTTAGTAAATGATGACAGAATTCAAATTTTTGGGTGAACTGTTCCTTTAACATTAGAGAACAGAGAGCAGTCTATCTGTGTCTTGTTTCCACCATTAGATGGAGCTGCAGGGCCACTTTAGAGAGACTCACCTGCCCTCTCACCTGATCAGAAAAGCTATTTGTCTCCTCCCCCTGTCCTATGAATGCATCTGTTCATACAAGGCTGGGAAAAGCAGTGTCATTCCCTTTTTGAACTCTCTGCACCTTTTAGGCCGAGAGGAGTGTGTGTGTGTGAGTATAGGAAGAGTGTAGAGGGGGTGGGGAACTTCAGAAAACGCCTTAGAGAAACTCCCAGAACTGGTATACAGGCTCACAGAGGAAGGCGGCTCAAACTTGTTTATACTCACTCGGGAACCCCTCCCTAGTAACCTGTCAGGGAGGAGCGCGCGGACTGTGGTTGGAGTGAACAGTGTACCTGTGTGTGCGGGAGGTTTAGTTGAGTTTTCTTGCTATGAGAAAAAGCACCGGCGCTGAAAGTGGAGCCTGCCGGAGCCGGCACTGCGGGAGTCATGAGATCTGAAAGAGAGGAGGGCAGACCAGGTGAGTGTTTGCGTGTGTACGAGAGCTCAAGATGGAAACTACAGCAGTTACGCACCACTGAATCATATAACCAGCTGACCAGGCATGTAAATCTGTATGTGTTACGATGCACAGGGGCTTGTCACGTGTGTCAGCAAGTGTTGGGACACATGTAGGATATTGGATGACCTGTAACAGTGATTCCCAGCCAGGAGGTTCTTTGGAAAGATTTTGCTTTGTTCAAGCTACTGTATAAGACGAAAACTGTGACTTAAAATACTAATATTATGGCTGCTAGAAGCTTAAAAAACTTACTGATATTAAATCTCATGATTTAAGTGAACACATTCAGTTCCTTTTTGAAGAAAAATAGTAGGTTATAATAGAAATTTAAAAAGAGAATATTTCAGGTTTTGTGTCATTATGGACTTAGTGATGGGGAACATAATTCAAAAAAGTGACCTATATCCCATACTGCCGATTTAACCTTTTCTACTTTGATAGATGACCACCTTTTGGACTATTTGATGAGTCAAGGACATACAAACAAAGCATGTGGTTGTCTTTAATTTCATGTAATCTTGAGTAATACTATGATTTACCATGTGTGACGTGTAGCTCTTACCCAGCAATCAGCTGCAATTACGTTAGTGACACATATGTTGTTTGTGAGAGCATATGAGATTGCGATCATAAAGTAGCATCATTCTCTGTGTTTATGTGGGAATATATGCGCAACGCATCCCTTAATCAGACCCATAATCTGTCACAATAATCTGCTTTAAATGTATGAAAATGATCAGAGTGATCGTGTGAAATGTTTCCGTGATATGTTGTAAAAACGGCGAAATAAAAAAAGAAAAACATTTCATTATCTGTTTTTTTTTTATTTTATTTTTTTATTAACTTTTATTTTCAAAGTGGAAACATTTTATGGCCATTTCCCAAGCTTTTTGCAATCTCTGGTTTCAGTCCGTTGTGACATTTTAAAATCTTTACAATCCTCTCTCATTGGTTTACTCACAAAACCATTAAAGCTGATCTGGAATCAGCCGTTGTTTGTACGTCTATAGTGGATAGTAATAATACCCGCGTCTTCTCCACACCCCGCTAAATCAACACTGTGAGACTGATCTTTACACTCCTTATTCAAAGTCTAACAACAGACCCAGCAGGAACTTATGGATCATATTTAGGCACTTGGATAGTTGCCATCGGCAAAACGGGAGGAATGCAAACCATGCATACAGCTTACACAACATTACACTGCATCATAGTGCACATAGTTTGAATTTACGCTCATGAAGATAATTATATAGGTGATTAATGTGTGAGGTGTCTTATGAAGTCAGGTTTCATCAAAAGCTGCTCAGCTTTTGAATGCTTGTTGTATTATCTGATTCATTGGAATCTAAGTGTTTGATGTTGATGGTATGACAGTGCAGCTTGTGCCTTTGAAAGTCTTTACAGTAGGGTAGTATTGTTTTTGACTGAATGATTGAATTTTATTTCGTTCTTCCTTAAAGGGATACTTCAGGATTTAGCATTAAGCTTTGTATTAGTAGAAAACCAGTAGTATTTTCGAATTACCATGCTTTCCGCCCTCATATCCCCCTGAGACAAGAGATTTATGTATTTTTTGTCTGGAAGAAATCCTTCGATGACGCAAAAATCGTCATTTTGCGTCATCGGAGGATTTTCTGGCCAGAGGCTAAAGACTACAGCCAGTAGATGGCGTTGTTCCGCATGTTTTCAGCCCGCCCATAGGAGGTGGGATCTCACTCACAGAATGTACACAGTGTCAGCTCAGCCGTCTTTCTTTGGAAGCTAAGCTAGCAGGCTTTTGTTCTGTGAAGAAAGCTGAATAGTGAGAAAGCTAAGTAAGTAGGGTTACCTATCCAACTTTTCCCGGACTTGTCCGGCCGTCGAGATTGTTCAAAATGTACGGGATTCAGCTTTTGCTTTCTGCGGTCGCCATTCATTGTTTATATGCACCGCTTTTGTTTCAATCTAACTGTATTCATTCCGATCGGTGAATCTGAATGTAGTGTTTACATGAACGCTAAACAATATCGGTTGATGTGCGTTTTACCATTGGTAAGAAAATTCCTGCTCCTCCATGAGAGATGCGCGGCGCGTCTCAGTAATGACGCCACCGGCCTCGCGCCGTTCTCCCGCGACCGTCAGCCTCGTCCTGCTCGCCACAGTAAACATGATGAATGAATGGCGACTGTAGAACGCAAAAGCCGAATCCCGGACATTTTGGGCGATCCCTGGCAAACTCATCACGTAGGCTAAGTTAGCCTTGTTGTTTGTTTTCAACTGCGCTCCCTTACTGGTAGGCGTGGCCTCCTAAGGCAGCGAAGCAAGTGCATTCTGGGAGTTGTTGTCTTTTATCCACATAAGCCAAAAATACATTTTCTGGCTTTTCTCAGTCTAGAAAGCTCCAAATTCAAAAATTTCTTCACATTTCTTCTACTTAAATTACCTATTTTAAATACACATTCATCTTCCCAGAGATGAAGTAACCCTTTAACTTCACCTTAGGACGCTTCCACCATTGCTCTTTGAGATCAGCTAACATTAGACGAGTACATTGGTGCTGATCTGTTGTCAAGAACAAACATGCTGTCATACACAATTGTTGTGTTTGTGTATGGTTTTTGTATCTATGGTAGGGCTGGACAATACAGCAGAGACATACCTGATGATATTCAGCGTATTTAAGTATTTGCACTGAAATGGACTTTCTAGCATGTATTCATATAACTTTAGGGTTATACATTTTTTTTTTATATATAACTCTCTCATGCTCACCAAGCTTGCATATATTTGATCAAAAGGACAGTAAAACAGTAATTTTGTGAAATATTATTACAATTTAAAATAACTCATTTCAAAATTTAACTTATTCCTGTTTGAAAGCAATGCTGAATTTTTCAGCAGTTAACACTATAAACGTCTTAACTGTCACTTGATCAATTTAATGCATTCTTTCTGAATAACAAATCTTACAGAACTTTCAAATGGTAGTGTATTTTTGTAAAACATTTGAATATATATAAAAAAAATTATTTTGCATGATGATAGTAAAAAATGCTAGTTTGAACTGATACCAAAAATGAATCAACTTTTACATTTCACATTAAAGCAGAGAAGCTTGATACTCTTGATAATTCTAATTACTTTTTTGGAACCTATTGTAAAACCTAAAAATCATCACAATATTTAGATTTTTATCTTATTTATTTCTGTCAATTGAAATTGATATTTTAGATATTGCAATTTCTGTTGGTGCAGAAATGCATTTGTGTCTGTTTATTTCATCATTTACAAGTGGACACACAGGTGTACCTGCTATAGTGTCTGTGTGTGTGCTCATAGTCCACTGGTATTTTGAGACTGTTGTGCTACCGGCGCCAACAGGGCTTGGTATGACCTCTGCGGCTCACTGATCTACTTGGTGCCAGTGGTTACGCTCCAAATAGATGAAGATAATGAGTTTGACCCTCCAAGCCCCTGATGCCAGATGGTTCTGTCAAGCTCTGCCCTTCTCTTTCACCCCAGTGTACAAACTACAAGTTCACACCACAGCTCACGGACACGTTTCATGCAGCCAAAACCCTGTCTGGAGCACCCACGCCGACAGCTACTACAAGATGCTGCATTCCATCACCTCGGCCAAATCCACAGGGATTTTGAAGAGAGACACTTCACGTAAGTGTTTGTGTTACGTAACAGAGCAAATGATACGTCCTAAACAAAATAGTGCAGTCAAAAAAAAAACTGTCCAACAGGATTTGCTGCTGCCAAGCTAAATGACAGAACAAAGTGGTTTTATTCCAGTATCAGAGGAAAGCATATGCTTGAGTAGGAGGTGAACAAAAACAACAGTAACAGCGTTTTGAATATTTGAAGTCGATCCATTATCGCTTCACAGTGACTGGCAGGCCAAGTTTCCAAACACGAATTGGGCGTCACGGGCATGTAAATGTGTGCGGACACATGTAAATATCTTTACATCAGAAAGTTTAGAATTATCTATTTTTTGCAGCCAAGCTGCAATAAAACGTTTGTTACAAATTTGAAGGGGTACTTCACCACAGACAAAATGGGCTTTTAATAAAACATGGCTGCCTATAGAGTAGAAAGTTGTTGTTGTTTTTTTTATTCAGTGCTATCTGGCTAGAGAAAACAGATAAAAAAAGGGCTGTTGTCTTGTCTTTGACAAATAGGCAGGAAATCTTTAACACCCATAATGCACTGGGTATGTTGCTGTCCAAAGCCACTCCCACCAGTCTGCTATGAATACGCTTACCAGAGTCAAATACTGCTTTAGTAGGAAATACTTCTTAGCAAACTATTAGTCATAATGGTGTCGACGTGCATTGTTCCCAGGTGCAAGAATTCAAAGAGTAAAGTAGCAGGAGTGAGTTACTTTTGGTTTCCAGTGAAGGATCCAGAGTGTTGCAGGTAGTGGCTAAAGGCCGTGATGGAAACTCTAAAAAAGCTGTGTGTTTGTTGTAGTCAACATAACCACAAACAGTGTTTTAGGCGGGTGGGAAAAACTGAAAGAAACTGTCGTTCTGTCAGTTCCACCCAACCCGCCGAAGTAAAATCTGTTGCCATTTTTTTCATAATGCTCTTTAAAGGGTAGACAAAGTCTGCAACAATTTTCAGTGATAAACCTACTCTAACAATAAGTGTTCTGTTAATAACCCTCTGTCGATCCGACTGTCCGTGAGTGGTGATACAAAAATGTGGAAGTATATTCTGTAGTTTTCACAAAAGCCCTGGAGCTGTCAAAAGAAAGCCCCCTTTGCTGACAAATAAACATGAATTTCTCGGTCCAGGTAACACGGAGAACAAGTAAAAATGGTTCATTTGCATATTCTACCGACATTGTAACAATGCAAAGTGATGTGCATTTTTTAATTGCAAAATTAGTTTCCTCCTAACAACTAATCGGAGCGCTTAATCCCAAATCTAATACAAAGTATAGAGCAGTAATTGATTAATCTAATTTATTTTATTATGAGTTTATTTGTATAAGGAGGTAATCTTAGTTCTCTTATTGTACATAAAAAATATTGCTACTTAAAAATGTACGTACATGCATATAGAGTATATATCCTTTTTCTGTTTATATATATATAAATATATAATGAATCAAAAATGTGCATATACTGTATGCACAGTTTTGAAAGCTTTTCTGTGTAGGCCAATGTTTACTTATTTAAAAAAAAAAAAAAAATCTTAAATACTTTTATTATTTTAGCTAGTAGTGAGTTCCAAAGCTGATGAATTACCAGGAGGGTTTTGGGAACATCACGTTGAGTGTTTATGTATGTGCGTGTTTTGGTCAGGCACTTGGTGCCCATCCGTTGGCATGGCCTAATCTGTCCTTAATGAAAGTGTGAATCAATTACCACTATCTCCAGTTGGCATGGGCAGGCTGAACTTACTTGCAATTTAAACGCAGAGCAATTAATTCAGCACAGCTGTTACCCTCAGATATCCCCACACAGAAGACTGTAGAAACACACACACACACACACACACACACACACACACACAGAGAGAAGGTTTTCTCACTTTTTGCCATCATACATGCAAAATTTGATATGATTCTGCACAGATGCCAACAATACATGTGCTTTTAACACTTCATCTCAAAAGTGTGTTACACACAAGTCAGCTGTATTTTCTTGACAGAAATGCTGGCAATCTCTTCACGTTGCGTGAGTCTTGTAATGCATTTTCATGCATTTATTTTAGCCCTGGCACATGTAGCTTTATCGTAGTATAGCAGCCTACACCTCCTACCATTTTAATACTTATATCACAGCTCTCGATTTTGAAATGTCATTTGACGTGGGTGCTATTTTTGATATAAGCTCTTGTGTAGGTCTTTAAAGAATGCTGAGGTTGATTTTCTTTGCCTATATGGGGCAGCATATTTGGGTCATGTTGGGGTTTTATGTGGAGTACACAAATATTTCATCCGGATTAATAAAAATGTCTTAGAATTATGCATTTCACTTGATGTATTAGTAACAGTGTCGTTTAGCATTTTTGGCAGTTGTTCCAAGGAACAATCCAAATCCAAATCAAGCTGATATTTACTGTTTCTGACAAGCTTGTCTTCTGAGACAGTGTTTTGCAGTTATGGCTTGGCTCACTGTTTACAATTCCATTTACATTAATTAATTTAGCAGATGTTCTTATTCAAAACATCTTACAAATGAGGAATACTAGGGAGATGGTTGTTGTGTGTGAACAAAGTTGTGTGTGTGTGTGTGTGTGTGTGTGTGTGTGTGTGTGTGTGTGTGTGTGTGTGTGTGTGTGTGTGTGTGTGTGTGTGTGTGTGTGTGTGTGTGTGTGTTATATTATATATACTGTTTTATTTTTGCTTTTTGATAGCTTGATAGAAATTACACCAATTGTACAAATAATATCCATATTATTTACCAATAATAATGTATGTGTAATAATGTAAATAATATCTTGATGTGTTAAGCACTTTTAAAACATGTTTCACTTAAGCATGAATTAATGTTAGGTAAAATGTTGGATAATTCATGCAAAGGAAACAAATATTTAAAATATATGTTTTGTTTGCTTTTAATTCATTTAGTTTGATATTAACACAAATAATGAAATATTTGGTAAAGTTATTCTACCAGTGAATTTAATGAATTTGCTGGCATTTCCTTATGAAATAATCTAACTGGCAACTGAATACTCTACTGAAAAAATATGATTATTAATGATGAATACATCTTGTGTGAATTCATTATTTATTTATAAGTTTTTCATTTATGTGTCTTGGTTTTTGACTAGTGATGTGTTTATTTTGTTTCTCTGTTTGTTCAAAAATATATATTCCCCTACAAAAATAGATATTAAAAAATGATCTGTATGAGGTGGTGAAATCATGATATTGTATGTCATATGAAAACACAGAGTTTAAAAATATATATTTTTTGCATCATTTTGTTTGTACCATCTTCTACAAATTGTCATGGAACAAAAATATCTGACGATTTCTGCAAGGAAGACGTGTTGGTTAAGCTAGTTAAGATCCCTGGCCCTCACCCACACAAACATCCTAAATTCAACAGAAGCTGGTCTTTTCAACAGGGCTGTTGTGTAGTATAATGTGAAATGCTAATTTAATTAACCTTTCAAATGTATTTTGTGTTTTCACCAGAGGAGTGATTGACAGGAGATCAGGGAGCCTGTGTGGCTGGATTCACTGCTATCACAGCAGGATAAGAGTCTCACTCTCTACCTCTCTCGACCTCTGCTCTCCTCTCAAGCCACAAACGAGAGCCGTGATTTGTGCTTCTGTAATGTGCTTCTCAGCCTAAGAGGCATTAGCAGCGTGATCCATCAGATGAAGAGTGGCTCTTATCATCAAGGCACCAACCTCTGGTCTCCTTCTGCAGCCCACAGAATCATGTTATGTGCCTGTCAATTATATTCATAATCATCAGAGTCGAACTGCTCGCTAAGAAGCCAGTTATTGGTCCGCTGGGACATAATGTGCCAATAGTTGCCCTGCTTAATGCATGTGCGAGCTATTGAACACCATGCTGTTAAGACCCTGAATCTTTTTCGTTGCACATGAGCGTGTGACACTCACCACATACATTTTCCAGCCTTGTTTTTCAGTATTTAACTATTGAACAAAGGGCCATTCAAAAGAACTCACAGACTGACCTGTAACATTAAAGGCAGATTCCCACAAGTTTTAAAGCATGTAATATCCTCAGAAAGATTTACACTGTTACACCAACCTCCCCAAAGACTGCTGCTTCTCATATATGCGTGGGACGCATACTGCCCAGCTTCTGTATTTGCTGTGAACTTGTGCTCCTAAGCACAAAATGTAAAATATATGCGATGAAAAAGAAAAGTATGTGATGAAACATTCCTTTGCATTGATTAAAATATCTCAAAGGAAAAGCAGAAATCAAAGAGAGCCTTAAGAACAAGATTGAATAGGGTAGAATCAGAATAATCCACTTTAATGATATTCTCTTTTGTGTTTTATCAGTTCACCTTCTCTGACTCACACAGGCTCAGAGCGAGAGGTTTTTTGAACTCTCCACAACATGCTGTTCGCTCATGTTAATGATTAAAACCACTGCAGCTCACCACGAGTCCCATGCTGCTGTATGGTCCTAGACTCCCCCCAAAATGGGCTCTCAAATTTTAACCTCAGGGTTTAGAGCTCCTTAGACGGTCATATCAGAGCCAGCATCAACGCTAGTTTGGGAAAGCATTGTGGGAAAATGCCACAGACACTGTGCCCATGTCTTGAGGAAATGTTTTGCATTTTTTATTAATGGGTTATTTGGGCTTACCGTCACTGTACATCCTTGGTTGATTCATGTTTAATCCATGGTGGATCGTTCCGTTTTATTCACTATGTTGTTTGCATGAACATCATTAAACTCTGACATGTAAAGATGCACTTTGGTTTTGGAGAACCAACTCAGGGATTGATTTCCCTGCTACAAATAATGCTTAGTTTTTCCTCTTCCGCGCATTTTCAGTGATGAATTCACTTTGAGGATTTTTTTTTGTTTTGTTTTTTGAGTTGCCTAAGGACCCAGTTGCGTGTGTGCAGGTTGTTTGGAGACGGTTATACATCAGAACTTGTCTACAGATCCATTGAAACATGCATTCTTGAGTTTAGCCCTTTACAAAATGGTTTATCACAGAACTGCAGAACCGCAGGCCAAAAAGAGATAAAGACAATCCATGGAGTTGAAAATATTGCTGCCGCTACAAGTTTATATAGCTGGTTACTGTCATTATTTTAACTAGCCTATTAAATTAAGTAATCTTCCTCTTTTATGAATGTGATAGAATGAAAATTAAACAAGTGTTTGGTGCTTGATTCAAGTTGGAATAACAGACTTGGCAGAAATTAATTCTAGAAAAATCTTTTACAAATATAAAGTTTAGTAGCTTTTAATGCTTTATATATAGACTCATCCATAGCTATTTTTTCACGGCTCAGTTTTGCTTTGATTTATCCACACATTGAAGCTCATGGTTAGTTTGGCTTTTGAGATGATAAGTGAGATGGAGACATGACGTCAGTGTGAATCGATTGAACTGCATTTTGGGGAATTAGGGGCCTGATTGCTTTTGTGTGTATCAGTCTCAGTTCTCACAGCATGAAGACTCAGATACACTCTCTCCTTTCATGAAGTTCTGATGAGATTTCATGCAACTCTATGAGGGAAGACTCTTCAAATAGACTGAACTCGTATTACAACTTGGTCCTGAATAAAGCAGAATAATTATATATACATTTGGATGCCAGATAATACTTGGATTGATAATTCATTCCTATATTTTTATTACATAAATACTCTGAAATACTTGATTCTGATTGATTTATTCAGCAGTCAGATATTTCCTAATATTCTCTGTCGTCTGTACATTAGTCTTCTCATCTGGGTAACTAAAACCGGCTTTTGTCCCTCGTATCACACCATTGGCTGCGACATCTAATTTATTATGGTGCCATTATATAGTATATTATATAGACTATACTGAAAGTGTATTTATTAATTCACTTTTATTTTTATATTTTAGGTTTTAGTAATTTTGTGTAAATTGTGTAAACTGTGATTTAAATTTCATTGACCAAAAACATTTTTTTTATAGTTTTAGTTAAAGCATTAGTTCACCCAAAAAATGAAAATTCTGTCATTAATCACTGTCCCTCATGATGTTCCAAACCAGTAAGACTTTAGTTCATCTTCGGAACACAAATGAAGATCTTTTTGATGAAATCTGAGAGCTTTCTGTTTCCCATTGACAGCGGACACTTTGTTGCTCTAAAAAGTTCATAGAGATTGTAAAACTAATCCATATTAATTGAGCAGTTTAGTAAGAGACTCGATCACTTATATGATGAACAGAAATTAGGCTTTTATTCACATATAAACATTGATCAGTGAACATAAACAGAAGCTCACCCGAACCTGCTTGATGCGCGAGAACAAACCTCATTGTTTCTTGTGGAAGCTCAAACGTGCTGCGTAACAGGAGAATGAACCTCATTGGTTCACGAGTCAAGCAAACATGCTTGAGCTTCCATTTACCACAACTGATTTGTGGGTTGGTGAATGTTTACATGTGAATAAAAGCCTAAATTCAATCTGTTTATCATATAAAGCGATCGTGTCTCTTCAGAAAATTTTAGACTAAACCACTCAATTCATATGGATTAGTTTTACAATCTCTTTATGAACTTTTTGACGTGCTGAAGTGTCAGTTGCATAGCTGTCAATGGAGGGACAGAAAGCTCTCAGATTTCATCAAAAAGATCTTCATTTCATTTGTGTTCGGAAGATGATGTACAGGCTTATGGGTTTGGAACGACATGAGGGTGAGTAATTAATGACAGAATTTTCATTTTTGGGTCAACTAACCCTTTAACAACACTGATTAACAGAAGCTTTAAGATAATATACCGGTAAAATTATTAAATAATTTCAATGGTCATTTCTGGTCAAACGGTGCAGTGTAATTAAGTAAATTTAACATGCTTTGGTTTTTAAACTGACATTTTTCCAACATTGATGCAATATTGACTTGTTTTTGAACCTCTTATATTTTCCTCAAGATCTGCTGGTTTGTTTGTATCTCGGGGACACTGTGAATGATGTAAAACTGAACTGAATAGTGTCTTGTTTGTGTATTTCAGCATGTCAGAGATCAGCGTTGATTCACTCAATGATTAGTATGTTTGTTATTGAGAGAACCTTTGTTTATCCCATCATGAATTTGACATTTTTATAGACTGACGCTGGTGTGTGTTTGCTGCAAATTCTGAGCCTTAACATGGAGGACCACGCACTCTGTGTAATTTTATGATTCATACTTTGCATTTAGGAGTTTGGCACAGACCAGCTGAACTGCTGCTTGAGTGCAGAAACCACATAGTTCTCACACAAATCCTGGTCATAAGCCAAAGTTTTGTGTATGTGCTGGAGCTCAGAGCGGGACAACAGCTGGACCCACTGCCCCAAATATGTCTCTGCCAAGTTAAACAAACGAATAAGTGGCTTTGGGCTCCAACGCGGCAGCATGAAAGATGACACTTTCCAGGAAAAGGAAGCTTCCTGTGCCATGTTGAAACCCAGTGTCTTGCCTGTGCCTGCTGGTGGGTGCAGACATTGACCAATGGGTTGTCCCTGTCTCTGTCTTATCAGTCGCGCTGCAGACGCTCACCTTGTCAATGGCAGGCTGAAGAAATACCTCGAGCACCTGGTGCTATCTCGACTCGCGGCCGGCCCCCTCTCTGTCTCGCACGTTCACGGCATAAGAGTGGGATCGCTTTAAAACATCCACCGCTATCGGACTACGCCTTAGCTGGTTGAAGTGAATTAATTGTCAGTTTTATCTGGAAGTGCACTCACCGAGTGATGTCATGTCACATTAAAGTGTAGGTGAGGTACCAGCGGTTACTGCACGCAAGGCGGGATGCAGATGCACCCCCAGATTTAATACAACTTTCAAAGTAATTATATCTTTGATCATTAATTTGCTCTATTAAATTAGGTAGGAAGTGTTTAAAAGTGAAATATATATATTTCTTAGTATATATACAGGGTTTCTGTGGGTCTTAAAAAGTCATGGCATTAAATGTTGCATGCATTGCAGACATTTTTTTTACATCTTCCTCAGTATTTTTGTCCTGTTTTCCTATACAAATATCTAAACATCTTTGATCCATTTATTTGAGATGCAAATGTAAAATGAAGTCTTGAATTTTTTTTAATGATTAAAACAAGAACAAATATCTGTAAATGAGTAATGAAAACTTGCCTTTGGATTAAGTTGATTTATCTGAGCCCATTGGCAGATATTTGTTATTGTTTTAATCATAAACCTGTTTTATGATTTTATGATTAAGACTTTATATTTTGCTTCTCAAGTAAATATTTCTTGATATAAGAATATTTAGACAACCAGACTGAGGAAGAACATCCCTTTTTTTGCGGTGTGATCAGAAGGTACAGGAAAATAGATTTCCATATTCTAGTGGTTGGGAGCAGAGGGATTCAAGCTACTTTTTATTTGTAAAATTAATTAAAAAATAATAGATATCTGTTGAAAGTTTTGTTTTCATACGCCAAAATGTTGCTAATAGAACTCATTGTGTTCCACGCTAGACATTTACATTTAGATAACATACTGATGTATTGATTTCCCTTCAATTTGAGTCTTGAAAAGGTCTTGAAAATGTCTTAAATTTGCTTTCATAAAAACAGCAGAAAATGTGCATATATTTATATTTTCTCAGATTGTACTAAATAAATATTACATAATTATTCAGTATACTAAATAGAATACTACATGCTAAATATATATTTAGTAGGTTAAATCAATATTTCGTATTTAGACCCTTAAATTTAATTCAACTTCATTAGTATATCTTCCATAATAATTGAATTAGGTAAGAAGTGTTTAAAAGTTATATATATATATGAATACATATGACATGCATGGCGGGATGTATTTTGCATTACCATGTTGCACTCCAAGCAAAATACCTCATTAATTGTATTGATTGCTCCTGATAAGTGCTGTAGATTTATTTCATCCCAGTTGGGCTTTTATTGTCGAGGCTGCAGTGTTAGTGCATTATAGTTTACAGTTAATTGAATTCTATTACTTGATAAGCTCCCTGGTTTCCCCTGAAAAAGATTGATGTTGCAGCTGTTGCCTGGTAATGCAGAGTACATTGAGCGAAGGCCTCCGTTTAATTTATTCACTTACTGAGCGTATCAGAAGAGGCAGAGCGCACCTGACTGGCAGCTCGGTTAATTCAGCTTACTTTCATGACTCGATGATGTTTCCGCCACATTAGTGGGACAAAACAGAAAGTCGCCACATGAGCTTTTGAAAGTCCTTCAATCAGCTTTGCTCTGGTTTATAGGCACTCTCAGTGCGGGGTTGAGATATGGGATGCTTTTTTTTTTCTTAATTCAAAACAAAGTAGGCACCACTCTTCCGCTTATTAAAAGAGGCTCTGTAACATTTGTGTCCTCTCAGCCTCCTGTCTCTCAATGCCTAAACAGTTTTGCTTGTGTATTTGTTGATATATTGCCAATTGCTGCTGTTTTGCTTTAAGTGGGCCTGAGTCCCGCTCTTGTTGCTGTGGTTTCGCTCTCATTCCTAATGTGTCTGTTCTCTAACTCCCTTGACTCTGTGAAAGAGTCTTGAAAACGGTGCAGAAATTGTCTCTCACCCCCTCCAGATCTGAATGGCGCTTTTTTTATTATGTGGTCTGCTTCTCTGTGATTAAAAAGAATGAAAGATAGCATTGTTTAAGAGTGAGTAAATACATGAAATATCTTAACAGCCACTCTTTGTTTGTCATAATTATGCTGTTTCCTCTTAGCCTGCTGGCCACATAGAAATATAAAATAATATGTAGCATTACAACTACTTGCTGAGAGCTACTTGTTACTAAGTGATTTCTTTCTCTCCATGTCTCTATAGTGTTGCTGAGGGAGGAGGTGGCTCAGTTACAGGAGGAGGTGCACCTCCTCAGACAGATGAAGGACATGTTGAGTAAAGACCTGGAGGACTCGCACGGCGGCTGTTCGGCCGACACGCTGTCCGCCGCCGAGCTCAAGGTGCAGTTGGGGGAGAAGGAGCAGGAGCTGGAACGTGCCAAGGAGGCCTTACAAGGTCTGAACCCCAATCACAAAGCCAATATTGCAGGATTACCAGAGAAATCCCCCCTGTGTGCTGTTCAAGCGCTTCACCCTCCCTAGACACATCAATACTGCCTGAGTTTACCTAAAATCATTGTTTCAGTAATAGGGATGGATCACAGTGGTCGGCAAAATACCAACTAGTCAATTGTGTTTTATATATATATATATATATATATATATATATATATATATATATATATATATATATATATATATATATTGTATATATAGCATGCAATTCATTTTTTAAGTTTAACGCGTTAAAAATATTTAACACAATTAATGCAGCATCCGTTTTTTTTTCATCATCCTTTGGCTAGCGGTACATTGTATGATAACAAAAAGCAAATGCTTTTTTAAACCATTCAAGTGCGATAAGACACAAAAGAGAATGTAGTGCAGTACTGGTGCGCATCTCTAAATCTCCTGTCTGTGTGACACACACACAACTCGTGCGCACAGAAAGGCGCTTCAGACAGCGACTTGAACAGGCAAAAAGAACGGACAGACCTGCTACTGTCTATCATTAAGGATAATCAAAGAAGAAAAAGAGAAAATCATTCACTGCTCTTGACTGAATAACTTGAAAAACTTTTTGTGCATTTTGACAGGGCAAGTAAAAATCTGAACTGGGCCAAAAGAACAAAATTGAGCCCTGATATATTGTAGGGCATAGGGTAAATGTGACATTTAGTGTAATGGGTTTCTGTGAAGATTGTTTCAAGTTCACTTAAATTAAGTTGTTATATTTTTAAACCCTAACAAATGTTACAATTTATAGCTTTTGATTATACTGTAATGCTGAATGGCTATAATGGCTAAAATTGAGAGCAAAAAAACTTCAGAGACATCAGTATGATGATAAAAGATCAGTATAAAAGATGCCATTAAACAAATATTTAAAAAATAGGCTTCTGTCTTTGTTGTTTCAACATTAGTTTGGAGATTAAATGTGAAATTATTACAATATAAAAAAATATTAAAATCTTTAATGTTATGTGTGATTAATCGTGATTACAGAAAAAAGTCAAATTAATTAGTTAATTTTTTTAATCGATTGACTGCATTTTATATTTATATATATATATATATATATATATATATATATATATATATATATATATATATATATATATATATATATATATATATACACACACACACACACACTACCGATCAAAAGTTTTGGATCGGTAAGACACATTTGTGTGTGTGTGTGTGTGTGTGTGTGTGTGTGTGTGTGTGTGTGTGTGTCCTGGTATTCCCTACATTATGGGGACCAAATGTCCCCACAAAGATAGTAATACCAGTAATTTTTTATCTTGTGGGTACATTTGTACACGTTACCATGAGGAAAACAGCTCATAGATCTTTTTTGAAAATGTACAAGTGCAGAAAGTTTTCTTCGATGCGTAGGGTTAGGGGATAGAATATACAGTTTGTACAGTATAAAATCATTATATCTATGGAAAGTCCCCCTTACACATGGAGGGAGGGAGGGAGGGAGGGAGGGAGGGAGGGAGGGAGGGAGGGAGGGAGGGAGGGAGGGAGGGATGGAGGGAGGGAGGGAGGGAGGGAGGGAGGGAGGAGAGAGAGAGAGAGAGAGAGAGAGAGAGAGAGAGAGAGAGAGAGAGAGAGAGAGAGAGAGAGAGAGAGAGAGAGAGAGAGAGAGAGAGAGAGAGAGAGAGAGAGAGAGAGAGAGAGAGAGAGAGAGAGAGAGAGAGATGTTGCTTATCTTATCAGCTATCTGTTTATCTCGGGTGTAATGTGCTTTTTTAGTGTATTTGAGGGACTTGTATAAACAGAGGATGTAAGTGCTAGAAAAAATGGTTAGTGTTGATGCACAGTGTGATTAATTTAAAAGTGTCTTATCAATGAGTTCCTGCAGTGTGAACTGTGGCTGCTTTTAGGAAGACGTGTGAAAGAAGGGTTTTTGAAATGTGGTAAACTGTTATGCGCCGACATATAAAAGTTTCAAAGTAACTCTTTTGTTTTAGTTGTAAAGTGATTACCAATTTATATGCATTATAGTTCAATAGTTTGTGGTCAGTTTTTTTTAATTTATTAACACTTTTATTCCACAAGGAGGCATTAAATTGATCAAAAGTGACATTAAAGACAAAATCAGATTAAAATAATTTCTGAAGGATCATGTGACACTGAAGACTGGAGTAATGATGCTGAAACTTCAGCTTTGCCATCACAGGAATAAATTAAAAACACATAAAAATAGAAAACCCTTACTGTTAGAATATTTCACAAATATTACTGTTTTCCACCCCAAACTTTTGAACAATAGTGTATACAATCTCAGAGGAATATTTGTATTTCTTACATTTAATGAAGTTCTCAGATGTTTCTTTTAAATTCCTTGGAGAGATAAAAACAGACATAAATGAGAAAATTGCTATCATACAGCAAGAATAAATAGCTATAAACAGCATAGCACAAACAATTTGCTTACGGAAATTGTAATGCTAATATTCATATTAAAATCTCTTTTGATCTCAGACTTTGGTATCTTGACAATTGCATTTTTCTCAAGAGAACAATATGAGAAGCAAGAGACATAAGTCTACATTTGCTCTCCATTTAATCTGCTGTCTTTCTTAGAAACAAGTGGAATTTGGTTTCATTTTTTGCTATCTAACGAAATGACATTCTTACATTTATTAAGTGTGGCATCTGTTTTTAAAATGGATATCTTAAGTCAGTCAAATGGATTATTCTTTTGTCATATTTTAGTCTGTACATGACTCAGATATGAAAATGTTGGGCAAAGTAATTGATAGAAATAACATCAAATTGTTATCTAAATTCTTGAACACTTTTAAAAGAGATCTACATCTACACACTTTACACTAGGTCAACCGTGTTACTTGACACTTAGTCATTTAGTTTGTAATGTAACACCTGTAGTACCTAAACAGGAACTGGAGCAACCTGCCAGTCCATTACAAATATTTCACATACGACAAACTGCGTCAAGCTGAGTTTTCAACAAACAAAACCATTTATCAGATTTGAGTCTTTTTGGCCCTTCTGGAGAAAAGTGAGATGGGGAGAGAAACAGAGGTGACGGATGGTAGGGTGCATGTGTGCTCATGAATGTCAACGGCTCTCGTATTATAGTGGAAAAACAGGTTTGACTGTTGAATGAGGAGACTTCTTCAGTTTGAGGGGGAACGAGACAGTTACCTCAAGTCAAATAAATGATTTACTTTTTACAAGCAACAAGACAGCAAACCTCAGAAAGCTTTAGATTCTAAATGAAATGTTATATGATATGGAATTGTTATGAGGTGTTACTCCTCACATTTCCTCTCTAATTAAACCCTTGAAATAAAATGCATTTGTTTAATGTTAACAACACACAAGTCTTTTTCCCCTGTGTGGGATGTTTCTAGTGGAGCTGGTGCCCCCTGGAGGCTGTTTTGAGCAGAACAATTTTTAACTACAACACCATAGTGCTTTATTTATGCCACTAATAATAATAATCATCAAAAGATGCCTAACAAGACACTGGGTTTTGACTGTTTATTTTGTACACGCACAGGGTAATCCATCATTTTGTATGTCCACAACTCTTATCTGACAGATAGAGGTCAGAGCACAAACTGCAGACGCGTCATTCAAGGACACAAAGCCTTAGTGTGTGTGTGTGTGTGTGTGTGTGTGTTGCAGCCACAGTACAAAAAGTCCAAACACTAAAATGTGAATGTTATGATGTAGGAGGCACTCGGTTGTTTATATACTTATAATGTGCTAAAAGTGAATATTATTGCTGCATTTCTCAATATGATTGTGTATGTTTGTGTGTAGCTATGAAGGGTGATCGGAAGCGGTTGAAGGCAGAAAAGGCTGACCTGGTGAACCAGATGCAGCAGCTCTACACCACACTGGAGAGCCGAGAAGAGCAGCTCCGAGACTTCATTCGAAATTATGACCAGCACAGAAAGGTGTGCATGAAATTCTCCACGGACTCTTCAGTTCACTTATAATTTGCTTCATGCGTGTCATCTGAAACAATCTTTCAAAAACGAAACTTGCCAATCCTTACTTTATCTAATTATTTTATCTTTTTTCTCTTTTTGTTCAGGGTCGCACTAGATAATTGTAAATTTGAAAAGACTGATACATTTACCATTGGCTGACATGATCTTAAAGACAAATTTTGTATTAGAGGAAACTTAGGGAGGAACTTCATTCTTGATACATTTGACAATATGTTGACAGATCCACTTACAAACTGATAGTTTTTTGAGCTGAAAGAAAAGTAGTGTGTGTGTGTTTACATGTGTGTGACGGACTGATGCCGACTGTGCTGTGCTACAGGAGAGCGAGGACGCGGTAAAGACTCTGGCAAAAGAGAAGGACATGCTGGAGAGAGAGAAATGGGACCTGCGCCGGCAGACTAAAGAGGCCACAGAACAAGCCAGCGTCCTGCGCTCCCAGATAGACATGAAGGAGAACAGAATCAAAGAGCTAGAGGCAGAGCTCACCATGGTGAGATAGCATCTCTCTTGATCTCTCTCTCTTGCAGACGCACACTTCCACTTCCCACAATGCCATAAACACTCACACCTCTTATCTTGTCTTAACTCATCCTCTTGACGGTTTGCATCTCTTATCATTAGAGGCTCTCGAATTACCTCTCAGTGGCTCTGATTGCCGATATATCAGTCTCAACATTCATCAGTTAAGATCCACAGATGGATCATGGAACCCCAACCGATCTGCATTATGCAATTTTACATTTTGCTGGATTGGCAATACAATGTGCGAACATATGTACGGGCACATGCAGTCACACAAAAATCCCCATGAAGAGGCACATGGCTGTCAACTGAGCTGTAATAGCATCATTACTCACTTCATATGCCTAATCTGTTGTGCCTGTGTCCCTCACCAGTATTCACATACATACATTATCTCAAGCATACTAATGATTTCACTCCCACTGAGATTTTGAAATCCACTGTTTTTCCCCCTGAGCAATCTGAGGGGCAAGATGTTTTATATCCTTTAACATCTATATACTGAGTAATGGATAAGAGTGTAAACCTTATTGATGTACAGGGAGGGGGGTTTATAAAAACTTTTTTTTTATAATGTAAGAACAGTTAGAATATTAAGAAGTATTTAACTTTATTTTAAAGTAATAAATAATATATGTTAATAAATTAATATATATAAATAATAATTAAAAAAAAATATATATATATATATAGCATAAGTTATAAAAATTAGTATGTAAAGTATTTTTAGGTCACTAAACAGACTCAAAATTGTGACACTTATTTGTATAGCTGGAGAACATGATCATCTGGTTTTACATGAACTTGTGGAGTTCAAATTAACATTGATACTCTAATAATATCAGTTGTAATGATTTTTTTTATTAAATATAAAAATCAAAGCATTTTAACTTTGGATCCTCTTAATTATAGACCCAATTGTATAAAGGTTCTATAGTGATCACAACTGATGTTGTTTTTGTACCTCAGGCAAAGCAGTCTCTGGCCACTCTCAATAAAGACGTGCCAAAGCGTCACTCGGTGGCAGTGCCATCAGAGCCGGTGGTGAACGGCAGTCAGGAGTGGGTGATGCAAGCAGATCTTCCCCTCACTGCGGCAATCAGACAGAGTCAACAGACACTGTACCATTCACACCCCGCTGACAGGCAAGGTACAGGCCTACACAACAGCAAGCAAAGATACGCCAAAGGTCTTCTTTAGTCCACTCACCCGCCTGTCTCCTGTCTCCACAGCTGCTTTGAGGATCAGCCCCTGTCACTCCCGCCAGCCCTCCGTCATCTCCGACGCCTCGGCTGCCGATGGCGACCGCTCATCCACCCCGAGCGACATCAACTCGCCCCGCCACCGGACTCACTCCCTCTGCAATGTAAGAGCTGCCTGGCACCCCCGACCAAGTAAACAGCCTTCCCAACTTGCTTTTATCTCCACCTTCACTCTTCTCAAATATTCAGTCCCTGCGCTGCTCATCAGCATGGCTTCAGGGGCACGTCAAAAGATACAGTTTGTACCTGTAAGAATTAGTCGTGCTCCACAAGACTGAACTGAATGTGTTTGTTTTGCACATTTGGCTTGTAAAGACCATTATTTTGTGATTATTTATAGTATTTATATAAAAAAATTTAATTAGTTAATTAGTTGAATTCAGTTTTAGTTTAATTATGGGCTTTTGTCATTTTTATTAGTTTTTGTACTTTTTTTAATTAGTCTATTTAGCTTTAATTCAGCTTGAGTAATTTTAGTACTTCAACTTATTTCAAGAAGTTGACAAGGCAACATTACTAATTTTTGTTTTTAAGTTACGTTTTTAAAGCTTCTATTATTTATATTTTATTTCAGCTTCATTTAAATTGCCGGAAATAGTTTTTAATAGTTTTCTGTTTAGTTTTAGTTACCAATAACAAAGCTGGTAGAAACAGCAATAAACATTTATACATGATGTACCAAAATGCCCAGTGACCAACCATCCATTTTATAATAATTAATATGGGATCTCCATATGTGTTAGAAGATTTTTGTCATTTTTATTAACTTTTTTTTTTTTAATGCAGCTCGTAAAAAATAAATAAAAAATGAAACCAGTCTATGCTGGTTTGCTGGTCTGCCGGCCTGGTCACGCTGCTCTGTTTGCTGGTTTTCGAGGGGTTTTTGTCCAGATTGTCAGACTGGAAAACCAGCTTAATCCAGCAAACTAGATTGGTTTCAGCAGGGACTGGAGAGTACACGTGGTGGCATATTGTTAATGCCCCTAGGCAGCTTTAGAAAGACTGAAGTCAACAACAAAATATGACAATAGTGGTATCATAAATTTAGCATTTTTGGATCAAATTGCTCTAAACAAAAATGTTATGCCAATCAGAAAGGTGATTGGCTCTTTCAAATGAAAAGGACTTCCGTTCGAACAGTCATCATATTGATCACTATTATTTCTGCCAATCTTATTTCTGTGAGTGGTCTAATACTTTTCTTTAGGTTTTTTTATAGCAACGACTGCAGTTTTTGGTAAAAAAAATAAAAAATAATAATTCGTGTGTGGGCCCCTGAAGCAGTGCTGATGAGAGAGGGCAGATTTTCCTGAGATTCCTGATGAAACCACATGACTGACCTGCCCCCATATGTCCACCATTACTTTTCTATTCTCTCTTCTCCTTCCTCTCTCGCTGTCTCTGTTTCTGCCTTTTCTTGTTCTTGCTTCAGTCCATGGAGGACCTCGAGGACCAGAAGCGTAAGAAGAAGAAGGAGAAGATTAGTCTCGGCTCACTTTCTCGAGTGTTTGCCCGGGGAAAATCTCAACGCAAGTCCTTGGATCCGGGCCTGTTTGATGGTACTTCCACCCCTGATTACTATATAGAGGAGGATGCTGACTGGTGATAGTGCTATTGCGTGTGTGTGTGTGTGTGTGTGTGTGTGTGTGTGTGTGTGTGTGGACGTACGCCTGGAAATGTATGAGTTAATGTGTGTGCGCGAGCGTGCATAAGCGTTTGTGTGTGCCTTCAAATGTATTCCCCGTGAAAAATACAGGAAAGAGGAAGAACTGCTGCCTCCTTGAAATGTACATAAAGACACTTAAAAACATCTATGTAAATGAAATATATATTTATATATGTATGCATATGTACATATGTTTACATTGATATAAATATATACATGGGATCATTTGCGTGTGTATATGTTAATGCTGTTATAATGCTTTATTTGTGGTAATATGTCTCTTTTTTATGAACTGGAAACTTGAATTACTGCTGAGCATTTGTAAATAGGAACTCTTTGTGCACCTTGTGTTTGCTGATGTCTTCATGTGGAATGCTTCTTTTTCATGACTGCTTTTACCATGAACCCAGAGCTCCAGGCTGTCTTCATACACCATAGCGTGAGCTCCATCTGAAAGATTTAAAGGTGCACTCTGTCATTTTTCCCATCATGAAAGTTTTTAAATGTTAACATGATCACATGAGATGTGAGCCAAATAAAAGCTGTTTTATGTCAGCGGGTCATTGCATGGGCGGCCATGTTGAGATCACATGACCAGCTAATGTTATTTATTTTATTTTGGTAATTTACCTATTATTGGATTCTTCACTTCACTCTCTCGGCTTACTTAAAACATGACATTTCTACTCTAAACTTAATGCTCATGCCACTAGGTGTCAGTATAAGGCTCATTCACACCGAGGACAATAACTATTACGATAGTTTAAAAATAATTCTACATGTAAAAGAAAAGTCCACACCAACTATAATGATAACGGCACAGAGAAACAATATTAAAAAAATAATAATTTCAGCTGATGAATGATAAAAACATGGACAGCTAATCAGAATCCATCCTGTTTTAATGAGCATGAGCATTTAAAGCAGCAGACTACAGAACTGCAGCGCATGTATAATAAACAGAAGAACGATAGAGTCCGTTGGTGTGGACGCTAATATAGTTATCGTTAAAGTTTCTTTCTAGTAATAAATGTGAATATGCCTTAAAGGGACCCAAAAATGAAAATTTTGTCATAACTTACTTACCCTCAGGTTGTTCCAAACCTGTATAAGTTTATCTTTTCTGTTGAACACAAAATAATATATTTAATGCTGACAATAAAACAGTCGACGCGGTAGCCATTGACTTTAATGGTGGAAAAAAATACTATGGAAGTCAAGTTTGATTACCATGATACTCTGTGTTCAACAGAAGAAAGAAACTAATAGCCTACAGGTATGGAACAACATGAGGGTGAGTAAATGATGACGTAATTTTCAGTATTGGGCGAACTATGGCAGTCAGCACAATATTAACAAAAATTACTGAGTGCACTTTTAATGTTAGGATCTAAGGAGTTACATCCGGATAAGATGGTTTTCTAAATGTTTGCCTTAGCTGTTCACCTCAGTAATCTAATCGCTAAGGAACATCTGCGTAAAGCTGCGGTCAAATATCTCTGTGAGATTTTGCGGGCAAAAAAAGGTCTAATGCCCATCGTCAGAAATGCAGCGATGTAAGAAGCACAGCTCACACAGCAGTCACTTTCAAACCAAACAGCTTTCTGTTGGTGGACCTTGAACACTAGCAAAATCTGTGTAGAGAACTTTTTAGACCTCACATGAAATTACTGGATTTTGCCCGCAAAACTTTGCAGAGAATGGGCCACATCTTAATGGGTGAATTTTGTGTGTTTACCTCAAGAGCTACACTCAGACAGCTGCCAAACTGAGATCATGATCATTTGAAAGCTAATATTTTATTATGCATTATGTCATCTTGCAAGGCTGCACCAAGGATCTTTTTAATCTTGACAAATGTGAAATGAAAACCTCTTAAAATCTGTACTTTATTGTCTGGAAAGACTGAATAAATCGTATTTTAGGCAGTTTAGTTCCATTATGATGGTAGATTGCAAAAGGATGGAGTAATTCAGTTATAAAGTTACATCATGCATCAGACTGGCCTTGTCGAGCTATTTTTGCGTGGTCTGATTCTTCTCAGATCACCTGCCCCTTTTATGCTAAAAAACATGTAGCATTATTTATTAGACTGTTTCCATATTTAAAAAAATCTCACATTTTTATAACCTACGAGGAATTACGTTTGATTTTGAAGTGATATTGGGAAAGTTTGTTTCCACTATTTAAACACGGATCTGGAATATTCTTAAACCAGGTGCTGACCTTACATCAATAAAGTGCCAAAGGGTCATAGTGCATCTTGCAGAAGAACACAAGAAAATACATAGGAATATTCTTTTCTCTGCTCTATCAAGTGTGCAAATATAATGCCTGTAAGAACTCACAACACACCCTGCTTCATAACATTCTTTTCCATTAATGTTGAACCCAATGATGTCATCATGACTCTTGTCTCGCTGACATATCACATATTTCTTTCCGTTTCAAGCTTTCCTTTGCATCTTGGTGGCACTGATTTTTTTTTTTTTTTTTTTTTTTGATCTTTTAAATTAAAACTGAACTTCATTCCTCATGTCACTCTAATGATTTTATGTTGTAAGGTTTGTAAAGTAGATTGTGAGATATAAGATTAAATCTATTAAAGAATTTATTTAAAGATTAGGAAAGAGGTCATTTCAATGAAACCAGACTATCTTTGAATTTACAGAAAGACTGATGAGAAGGTTTTAACACTCTGGAGATTTAAAAAGAAAAAAGAAACAATTAAAATAAACTTATTTTAAAATAAAAACACATAACCCAACATCCATGTGCCTTTCTTCTTGACCCTGTGTGTGTGTTTGTGTGCAAGTTGTCATAATGGTTTCCTCTTAACCCTCTTGTTCTGGGGTTGCCATGGTTTGGGGTGACCCCGTTCCCACCATCTGTGTTAACACGTGTCCTAACATTGTCTTACCTCAGTGGATGAGAATGCCCCAAACTCACTACATTCATAACTCATATGAATATGTCAACTGGAACCAGTCTATCATGTACACCGTTATCCAAAACATGAGCACGGTCATGTGCACTTTCTACCCAAACATCATCTCATGACTACCAACTGATCCTTTATTTCATTTAGTTTAAAACGCTACACATTTATTAGGGTTTATATATTTATATATCACAAAAAAGTACATTATATTGGCCTATTTGAGTTTTCTATACACAGCCTCATGAAGCATGATGGAGAGCATGCTACAGTAAATTCAGAGCAATAGGGTTTCTCCTTCTCATTAATTGAAATGGAAACAGATTGCGATCTCCATTAAAATCCATTTTTTCCATAAGCCAGCGGATGCTCTCAGATGTCTCGAACAAGGTCAAGGCTCCGTCTTTGCTTAGACGAACGCCTGCCTATTTCCTCTAAAGGTTCGAAATAGGTGTCCTCTGCCCCGATGCCCATCAAATAATGAGTCTTATAGAGGTAATTTTTTCAGCTAATTAAAATCTGATGAAGCCTTGAGAGAAGAATGATTCAGTCTGAACCCTCAGGGTGATTTCAATCTTGTTTTATACCTGCCAGGACACACTTTTAGCGTTAGGAGGGCTATATTAGAAACCAAATAATGTACTTAATTAGCTATATATCTAATTAATTCAGATTCAACTGAAAGTCAAGGTCTTCAAGGATGACATCACTGCAGCAATATGAGCTCAGTTAAGAGTTTAAATGGCGCCACCTGCTGGTGTCGACATGGAACTATATATGTGAATTATATGGCATTAATAAAATCTGGTGACTTCTAAACGTCTAAAAGAAAATAAATTACAACAATATAAAAACAGTATGATTTTAATCAAATAGTCTTAAATGAATACACGGATTATTTACTTTGAAAGAATTTTCACTCAGGAATTGCAAGTAAATTTCACGGTCCCACTTTATAGCAAGCGCCTTCACCTACTATGTACTGATATTTAAATGAATCAATTGATATAATGCACTCATAGTGTAAATACATGTTTTATGTTGTACTTATATTTTAAAAATACCTGCATGTAAATATTTTCTGTAATTACATTTGAACCTGTGCCTAACCTTACCCGTAATCCACCTCAATAGCAGCAAGTCTTTTGTTTTACAATTAATAAACACAATAAGTACATTGCACCTAACCTTTTTAATGTAAGAGAAAAGTGAAAGTGGCATGTGCTGGCCAAGTATGGTAACTCATAATTGGAATTTGTCCTCTGCATTTAACCCATCCAAGTTATTGCACACACATTAGCAGTAATGAGTAGTGAACACACACTGCAAACCGTGGACGCACACACCTGGAGCAATGGGGGGTTAGGAAATTACCTCAGTCATTTCTTGCCGGTATTGAGAATCGAACCCGCAACTCTTCAGGTTACCACTCTCTAACCATTAGCCACGACTGCCCCTTATAAAACAGATAAAGCACCTAATATAAAGTGTGAGCAGCATTTTCACAAATAACAAAGAAACGACAAGTTAAAGCATTGAATTAAATGTGAAATTTTGAAGTTTAAAGACTGAAATAGTAATTTGTTTTAACTGTTTTTAAATTGTGGTCAATCCACTAAAAACAAAAAGGCCTGTGACTGACAACCATGTACTTACTGTATATTCCTGTTACAGTAAAAATGCTGTAAGATTTTCTTGTTAGTAGCATATACAAGCAAGTGAATTCAATGTTAGTTTCACACAGGAAGGAGAAGTAAGTTAAGTGGTTTTGAAGTGAAAGTCTGAGGTGGTAAAAGTGGTTTTGTTTCAGAGCGTGTGTGGGTTATATGAGGATAGATAAGGCCTGTCGATGTTGACCGCAGGCCTAATCGTGGCTGTCAGTTCTTGCTAGAAAGCAATGAGTCATTTAAGAAGCTTTTTAAGAGCAGAAAATACTGAAATTAAACAGGAGGATATGGAGGTGGGTGCTTTTCCTGCACAGCAATAAAAAAGCTTTTATGTGCAAAATGGATAAGGCATTTTTGTTTTGCTCTCAACCCCTCTGAACCCCTTAAATTTGCCCCCCCTCCTCCTCCCCTCCTGACCAATCCAGACTCAGACAGCCTCTCCAGCCAGACCCAGCCCAGCCTATCAGATGGCGAGGAGCAGCTGGAGCGGCTGCAGCAGGCGGAGCTTACGCGGAGCAAGCCCATGTCTCTGTGGAGGGCGCTCACTGTGCAGGCCTGGCTGGAGGTTGTCATGGCAATGCCCATGTACATGCGCGCCTGCTCTGAGAATGTCAAGAGTGGGAAGGTAAATGCTTCTCCTCTTTATTATGTCCTGTTCTTACCATGTGCATTTTTAACCCTTTTTAAAAGCAAAAGCGCAAATAAATACAACTAATAAGCTATTTATAATCCTCTCCTTGATTAAGTGATATTCTAGGATAACATTTTCAATTCTGCGGCTGCTGATTATACTTTAGTACTATTACTTCCCTGATGCTTCCAATGTGCTCTGACATGAATCTAGTTAATGATTACTCTGTTAAACTGGAAGACCTAGGTGATGATGTCAGTGAGCTGCTTCCTGTTGCAGGTGTTGTTGGGGCTGACCGATGAGGATCTGGAGCTGGGGTTGGGAATCAACAGCCCCATGCACCGCAGGAAGCTGCGTCTAGCTATTGAGGACTACCGAGAAGCAGAGAATGGACGAGGGTGAGCGGCCACACTTGCTCAGATTAGATTACATTCACACACACACACGAATGCATTGGCATTGGTTTTGCGTTTCATTTTTCTCACTCAGACTTTCCAAAGCTGCTGATATGGATCATCACTGGGTGTCTCAGACCTGGCTGGGTGACGTCGGGCTCCCCCAGTACTCACAGGTCTTCCACAACCAGTTAGTGGACGGCAGAGTGCTGAACTCGATCACACGAAGAGACCTGGAAACCATCTTCAACATCACCAACAAGTTTCATGTTACCAGCATCCTATCAGCCATTCAACTTCTGCAAATGCTTAATTTCGACAAAGAGGCAAGATTTCGTTGTATACTCACATTCACTCTGAAAATATGCAAGTATTGTTGGTGATATTGTAAAATACACTGATCAGTTTGCGTTTATCATAACATCTCTCTGCAGATTATACAGGCACGTCGTGCTCAGTGTGAGAATCGAGATCTGGATCCGGTGGTCTGGACCAGCCACCGTGTCATTAAATGGATCAGAGACATTGATCTTAAGGTGGGTAAGACCTAAAAATTTCATGTACACTATCATTGAAAAGTTTGAGGTTGGTAAGATTTTCAGTTTTGCTTTATATGTTTGTGGAAACCATGTTTTGTTTTTGTTTTTTTCTCAGGGTTCTTTGATGAATAGACCCCCGGATTCACAGACAGGGTTTAAACCTAGTCCCAGACTAAAATTATGTTTTAACTGAAAGCAACTTACACTGATATAACTTAAATATGTCAGTGCCACTGTTTTGTCTCAAGATGCACAGCAGTACTGTTTTTTCTTAGGCACATTTATAAAAGCTACTTAAATGTCTTAATTAACCTAAGGCCTAATCCTGGCTTAATCTAAGCCCTGTCTGTGAAATCAAAAGAATAGTGTTTATTAGATTTTTTAAATGCATTTAAATCAATGTAATGCATCCTTGCTGAATAAAAGATAAATAATAATAATAATAATAAAAACATTAATGACCCCAAACTTTTTAACCGTAGGGAATATACATTGGCCCCAAAAGTAGGCTATTTGGATACTTAAACGCACGCTTAATGTAAAAAAGTCTAGCATTTACTATTAGGTTTGATATTTTTAGTAAGACATTTACTGTCATATTATATCCAACCTGTTGAATGTTGTCTTTTATGCAGGAGTATGCTGACAGCCTTCAGAACAGTGGCATCCATGGAGCTGTGATGGTTCTAGATCCGACCTTCAGTGCGGACAGCATGGCCAAGGCTCTTGACATACCTAACAATAAACACATGATCCATCGTCATCTTTACGAGGAAATGAAAGTGCTCCTCAACCCAGCAAGGTGTGTGCAGCTTCATTTCATAGTCATTTTTAGTAGCATATGAATATGACAAGCTGTTGCAATTAATAGTTATTAGATAACTTATTAGAGAAAGTCCTTGTGCCATTATCCACATATTTTTTTTAAAATTGCGGAAGTAAGCTGTTTTGTACCTCTAAAAAGAATTGGAAGCTGATGACACCGGAAGCCAGACACATTCAATTTACGCCCGCTCTTACGTGAAAAATAATGGATAACGTTACCACTCGGTGGCCATCTTTGAAACGTCTCTCGGGAATCTATTTCAGTCATGCAAGTAGCAGCTCCTGTCTCTTTGAATGGAGAAACATTACATTTTCAAAGAGAAAATTATGCGGCACTCTGACTGGAATGCTCGATTCTGAGATTTGTCAGTCACGTCATCCAGCGGTCGTCCATAGCACTGTGTATTAGTCCGCTCATCCGAAAAAGACCGGCGCTACTTTCACATTTCTCGTGTTTGTAGCCTACATTTTGTCAAAATAAGATAGCCTATTGAATCTCAGGAACAGCTTTTCTACAGTTGTAATATTACATTTGCCAAAAACAAAGAGGTTTTCATGTGTGACAATGAATTTTAATGATAGGTAGGTTTATTTACATAAATGTTGATTTGGTAGGCTAAAGTTTTATGGCACTTAAAAATTATTAGCATTTTTTAATTTCAATATTTAGCTGAAAAATAAACAAATGCCTCGAATTACTTGCAGTATTTACCCTCCCCCATCTCAACTCAGATCAGTATTTAATTTTCCTGTATTTCGATTATTTATTTGTTGCGTATAGCCGTGTAGAAAGCACTCTGCTGAACAGTACTGTATTGATCTTAAGAGTGTGACAGGTGACAGTAGTATTTCTGTCTTGCAGAACTAATCAGGCTCAGGACTACAGGAAAGAAGGGACTCCTACACATTCACCTGCCTCAAACTGCCGCAAAACTGAGGAAGGATTTTCTCCCAAGCAAAAAGTTGGCAAGGTAGGGGCTGTTCTTTATTGACACAAAACAGTCTGTCAAAATTAAGACAAATGGTGGACTTTGTCCGCCCATGTTATTGTTAACAATCTGTAAAAAGATAAATAGCCTTTCTGTCATTCCTCAGAGCCCTTTGAGATTCAATCCACTGGTCGCTGTTGGGAGGGACTTCACTTTTCAAGGCGGGTGTGGATCACCACCCAGAGAAGATCGCATCAAGATCCTGCAAAGGACCAAGGGCAGTCCCATGCACGGTTACTCGAGCATAGAGATCACGAATGTCTAAAGCCAACACTCTGTTTACCTTGGATGAACTATGAAGAGTGTACCTCCCCTAACATCTACAGTAAATGGACCAAATGAGCTCAATTATTTGTAAAAGAGATTTGAAAATTGACCATTTGCACTTATGAGAATTTTGTATTGGCAATAAATCACAACTAAGCACTGAATTATACATTTTATAAACTGGCTGCATTAAAAAATGAAATATTTTGTTACTGACATAATACTTAGATGAACTTGTCCTGATTCCTGTAAATTCCAGTCAGAACTGTAGGTATGCAGCTGAAATCAATACCACATGTTCAGATGTCCATTCCCTCCATGCAGGTCATCACAACACTGTGCTTTGTTTAACGTTACGGAAAAGGAATAGTGCTGTGAATACATTGTGACAATGCTTTGAATGCCCCATCAATGTCTTTTCTTTGTTTGAAGACATCTGCTAAGATGTTTGTGTTTTCAAAGTCTCATTTGCATACAAAATTAAAAAAAACAAGAGCCACTTTAGTAGCAATGTTGTGTGGGTAATATATTAGTCATAAGGATCACTCCAGTTTAATTGAAATTGGGGAATGAAAGACACAAATCTTTCTGATTCCCTTGTGATTTTCAACATCTCTGTCTTACCATGCATGCAATTCAGTTTGTTCAATGGAATATACAGTGTATATATATATATCAATGCATTGTATAGTGACTATCATGCACAATAAGGAAATGCAAGAGTGATATGATTGGAAAGCCTTTAATCTTTTCTTTAAGGAGTGAGATAATCATTCTCTGTCATGAGCAGGGCTCCCAGATGAATGTATGGAAAGGTAAAATATAGTATACAATCTACAAGCCAATGCCACACATGTACTGCAATTTCTACAGCTGTGTTTTCCCAAGTTTTCCACACAGAGCCACAGGGCACACAGGAGCAAATCCAGTTTTGCAGCTCAGCATGCAACAGCATTGAGCTTTGATGCAAACAGCCTCTGTCATGTGGGTCGACACAGGTTAGATAACATGATTAATGAGTGCGTTTCACAAATTCAACCAATTGTTATTTTCAGATCTTGTTCAAATCAGTTGGAAATGCCAATTATGAATCACAGATATCCTGCTTGGTTTGACTCAAAATGTCTGTTGATAGACATTGGTCACACATCATACCAGCAGATATGCACAGCTCAAGAATATAGCAATTTCTGGTGCATTTTTAAGGTGGATTTTGCAATCACAAATCATTTTGATATCTCTGTACCTTGTGGCATTAGTGAAAATGTACTTTTGAGAAACATTTGTTTATAGATACATACTATGTGTCATTGACACAATAATCTGTATAGAAAAATAAAAAACTCTACATGCATATATTTGAGTGTTGCTGTGTGTTTGTTTGTCAGGTTGGTTTTATACACTACCGTTCAAAAGTTTTGGGTCAGAAGGCTTCTTTTTAAAACAATTAAGGATGCATTACATTGATCATAATGACATTAAAAATAATGATGTTACAAAAGATTCTATTTCAAATAAATGCTGTTCTTATGAACTTTATATTAATCAAAGAACTTTATCAAGTTTCCACATAAAATGAAGCAGCACAACCATTCTCAACATTAATAAAAGCACCAGATCAGATATTTCAGCTTTGCTATCATATGAATACATTACATTTTAAAATATATTGAAATATAAAACAGTTGTAAAACCTTATTTCAAATCATGAATTTCAAATCTTAAAAATAACTTTTTCATAAAGTTTCAAATGACTGTGTGTTTATGTTTTAAAACAAAATGTAAAAGTTTCTCCAAGAAATTTTACATACAAATATGAATTAACTGATTAATCAAAAACTGTTATTGTAAAAACATAAACTGAACAGCTCTGTTATCTTATTCCTCTTCTGTGAAACCCGCCTCGCTTTAGGACCACGCGTCCTACTAAACTCTTTACAGCTGAGGGGTTCCACTCGAGTTGATTTTAAACTAAGTTCCTGTCTCTGTTTAAGCCCACGACTTGTAGAAGCAGAGTGACTGAGGAAGGAGTTAGAATATTTATCCAGCTTTTCCTTCCATAAACGAATGAAAGAATCGTGAGGACGCTCGTTTCACCTGCGGCTGGGAGCGACACCTGCCTCAGGTACTTTCATGACACAAGGTGCGAAGGGCGTGAAACCGCAGTGGCGGAGCTCAGGTTAGGCCGTACACAACTCACTTGGTTTGTGCGAATTTATTTGGCGTTTTTCGGCATCGTTGAGGTGTTTAACTTTTCTGACAAAAAGTAACACCGGAGATTCTTTACAATGCTGGTGTTACAAAGATTCTAATATTGTTTAAAATTGTTTCAAAGTATCGTGAGAGACACTCAGTGACTTCCTCTCAATAGTTTCGTGTCAGTAAGATGGCATTAATAATTCAGTAATCATTTATATTTTCTCTTTGTTTTGAAATAAAATCTTTAATTGCTTCTCAATCTTCACATTTGATGTCATAGTGTATAATGCACCTATTTTCAAATGGTAACTTAAGTTAAACTAAATATTTTAAACGACATGATGAAGGTCATCATTTTTTCCCAGGGTGTTTTGTAGTATAAACAGTGACACTAAAACGGTAGAAATACGATCTGCTCGAATTGCCCTTATCAGAGCTCTGGCCCTTATAACGTTAAAGCTTTACCATGGTAACAGACACAATACCATGGTTTACTACTTGCTTATTACAGTTACTAATACTAATGTAGAATCATCATACATTGATATGGCATCTCATCCAAACAGTTTAAGAAACTTCCTGTATTTATGTCATTTTGTTTGATTTGGTTTATTTATTTATATTTTGATGAGGTTACCACAGTAACAATTAAAGTAGTATGGTATTTTGGTGGTAACTATTGTTACAGTGGTTACCATGGTAACCATAATGTCTGCTTGTATCAGTATAAAAGCTGTAAAGGTATTTAAGTTGTCCATGGACTTCACTTCACATTTTAGTATTTTTCTATTATTTTACATAAAAACAAGACAATCTAACATATTCACACATGCAAATGGAAGCGGAACAAAAAATACAGAACAACAACATAAAAATACATTTTAAAAAACAAAATACAACATGTTGATGGAAACACTCCAACTCCACTTGATTTCTTCTCTGATAGATTTCCATAATTGCTTCTTTCCATCTTTGAATTTGTGAAGGTTCTGGTTTGGACCGTGTCTTCCTAATTCATTTCAAGGCCACAAAAATATTGTTTTATATTTTCAAAATGGAGGGAGTTAAGAATTGTTATTTCAGAGCATTTTTCAACCATGTCAAACATATCTGTCTGATTACTTCATCCCAATATTTTTCTATTAATATATGACAGTTCGAAATAAAATATGACTCTGGTTGCCCGTATTTTATCCATGATTACAACCTCCCTTTTCAGAACTGTTGTATTTAGTTTCTATAACCAGTGTTAAAATTAGTATTCCAGACGAGACACAAATGCAAGAAGTTTATTTTACCATTGTGTGACCATTCTGCTATGTATTCTCTAAGAATAAGTTCAGATAAGTTCATGGGGTGCATGTTTAGATGGGGGCATTTAGTGACCTGTGGATCTCTGTCTGTTTACTTCAGGACGGGGAGCAAGTGTTGCTCTGTGTATTTGGACAGGCCTTCCTGGTCTTTTGTCATATTTCCCTATTTTATGTTTCTTTTGTTTTAACCAGAATTTAATCTTCTTTGCTCTCATGGACTCCTTTGAAGACTTGTCACATACCAAAATCTGCATGTGATTAATATATGTTTCATTTAAGGCTAGAATTGGGCAAATAATTAAGGCTATTTTCTCACAGATTCTTTCCTGAGGATGAATTCTATTGATTTTTAAAATTAGGGATGCAACGATCATGATTTTTCATTGCCGATTCTGTTTTGTTGTTTTTTTTACAAGCAAATTGGCCGATTTCGATACCGGTTGCTGATTTTAATCATGATCCGAACACAGATGCTACACTTATGTAACATGAGCAGTTATTTTTGACTTAAATTAGACTTAAAGCAAAAACAGAATGATCTGACTTTAGCTTTGTGACATTTTGCTGCACAAAACAAAAACCGCAGACAGACTGAATGAAAATGTAAATTCACTCTCTGAAAGTAGATGGTGCTTGTGAAACCGCAGTGATATAGTGTTTCCTTGGTTAGCACTGTACACAAAGCAGAGCTGCGCTTATAAACACTAATTTATACAGAGGTAAGATGATAAGATAATACCACTGAAACTTTTCTGAAGGCAGTCAGTGTCCTTTACAGACCCATTCATGTTGACCCTCAATTCAATATTTATATTTTTCTTCCAATTTTTCGGGGATCACGAACAGTGATCTTGCTGTGCCTGGTACAGTATTTTTTCTGATGGCACATCTCTTTGTGTCCATCTTGAGTGATGTCTAACTGCAGAACCATACGTCACAGCAGTCTGAGGACAGCAGCGCCAGGACAGCAGCGTCAGACCCGAAGTTAGGATAATGCTGATGCTCATCCCGCCCTTCACAATAAGCTCTACCTTAACGAATGCACAACCCCACCCAACCACTAAATCTACCCTTAATGATAGATAAGCTATAAGCTCTATCCCAACACCGGTCTGAGACTGCTGGCCTGGAGCTGCTGTCCTCAGACTGCTGTGACGTATGGCTCTGCGTTTGGTTAATAATGTCTATTATAGGCCAGAGTGTTCAGTCTCTGGCCTGTGTTAACGTCCTGTTTACAGACTTCATAATATTTTCACATAAATTCACATTGCAATGGAGTTTGTGCACAAGTCCAGAATAGAGATCAGCCAAAATAAAAATGCAAAACTGGTTTTGCACAAATACCGGTTGGTTCTCTGCTGAATAATGCTACCTATCAGATTGTGCTACCAACACTTTGGATTGTTTTGAGGGTAGATTTAGGGTATGGGTAGGTATAGATGTTGATAAAGCCTCAAACCACATGAATATGATGCTGGTAGCATCTTTTTGCTGTCGAATTGTTTTAATGGGAGGTAGTAAAATCTGAGCGGGTAGCATTAGCACAAATCGTCAGAACTCCGGTCGACTGGTGCGTCTCTATTTAAAATCCCTTTGAACAAAACTCCTCCTGCCAGTCTTGAAAAACAAAGACGGGCTTTTACCATTAGTGTGCACATTTTGCAGTGCTTGTCATGTCTTGCTCTGTGACAAACCTGTTTTATTAGTGCCCCTAAATGAACAAGGCTTTCTTAAACTAACTACACTTCCTTTCTACACAGACGATTGCTCTCTTTCTGTCTCTCTCCATCCGTCCATTCCTCATTCCTCTCAAAATATGAATAACAGAATCATTCATTTGTTCTTCATCCTGACCTGAAGCCACTTGTTGTAAATCAAAATCTGAACATTATAAACCATATTTGACCATTTACTTTTCACCCTCTTATAAATTACACCCACAGGTGGGTGATGAGTCATCCTGAAAGGTCCCATAATGCCTGCAATCCTGATTTCTGTTTTAGTGGTCTAACTGAGCACATAACGTAAAATGTTTGTAAAAACCACCTTATGATAAAACGTGGCTACTCGTCTAACATTGCACACAGTATTTACATGTTGTTAAATGGATCTGTATTGAGAGAGTCTAATAGTGTAAATACTCTGAGCATTTTGTAAGAATTCAATGAATTCGCCTAATTTTGGTTTTGCTAAAAAAAAAATAGGCTGTTTGTCCTGTTTTAATGTGAATTTAAAGTAGATTTTACCTAAAATGACACCCCTTCCCCATTTTCATTCTGAGCACAGTGAAGTGTCCACATTCACGAGTGAACAATGCTGTGTTGTTATGGCAACAGTTAGTGTACAGCAGCAACCTAACCTTAGTGCACTGGATCAGTTTTAGGAGATTTTTAGTGTGCAACTGTGCATGTCTTCCTGATGGGTCTTAATCTTTACTTTCAAGGATTGATGTTATGAAAATGAGTATGGATGTGGGAAAGAGTCTAAAAGTCGCTAGTGTTAGGCTAAATGTTGTCTTTTTAATGCACTTATTTTACCACATCGAAATGGTCCCTGTTGCTTAATAGTCATGCTGTCATTTGAGGAGTTCAGAAATCATAATTTAGTTTTTTGGCTGAAATGTCACATTTCCTTTTTATCTTTTATCACATCTCAACAAAGACAGGAAGCTTTTTAGCTCTTGTACAACAAAATAAAGATCAAAGTGTGCGTCTCACACACACACACACACACACATACACAAAATGATGGTAAACATGTTGTTGCACAAGCCTTATTGACTCATAAACTGGCTCAATTAGTTCAACTGTATTTTCTGCCAGGCTTTTTTTTGTGTGCAAGGCACAAACTGTGTGCAAACTGATTTATGCTCAACATTAAAAATGTAACTATGATGATTACAATTACCCCCTTATGATTCTTTTATTGACACCCACCCAACAAATTGGCTCAAAGAAAGTGTTTTACTGTGAATGTGAATCGCTGTGATTTCAATCATATTTCTACCATTTTCTCCATTGTTTATAGAACAAAAGACCCCCAGAAAAGTGATTGACCTTTATTATTGTACTTATGTTTACAGGCATACAGAAGTAGTGATGTTGTGACAGATTATCTGAAAAAAAAATGTAAAGCCTGGTTCTGTCCGTCGGTTTTTGATTGGATGGAGGCTGATCTAAATACGAGCTTGCAGTGAATTGTAAGAAGTGGGCGGGGTTTAAGCCGACAAAACGATTGGAGGAGTCCTGCATGCATCACCAGAGAGAAGTCTGATGTTTCACTGCAAGATCGACTTCTGGTGGATATAATTTTGATGGAAAAATTATGAGGTCAAAAAAGAAACATATTCAAGGATGAATAGGTCACAATAAGATCAATAACATGACCTGCCATCTTTAGATTATGACCAATACCAATTAGATTCTTTAATTGTCAGGCCTGAAAACTCCCATAAAATCCCTCAACTTGGGTTTCCCTGGTCATTTCGCAAATACGAGACTGACATGACTTGAGTTGTAGCGAGTTGTACAATGTCCATACATGGTAATTCTTTCAATGACATGTTGGAATGCTACCATTTGACCTCTAGAGCGGCATTGAGCCAAATGAATCATTTTTGAATCTCTCTCCAATGAGCTGAATCATAGAAACCCTTTTCTTTTGTTTCCAGTCATTTCCAGGAAGTATGTCCCTTTCAATGAAATGTTTATAATGGTTGTCTCTTTTTTTTTTTTCTTCTTTCATGTCACAGTTCTGCTCTCATCCTCCACATTTGGACCACCCTTCCTGGGTAAGTGTATGTTTGTGAATATTCGAGAGGATCGTTTACAGCTATGTGCGCCAGTGGGCAGCCTCTGTGTTCAGGAAGCAGGCGTTCACCCACCAGTCATGAGGGCAGTAGTTCAGGCTCCCAGTATGCTCTCTGTGCACTGGGGGTGGGCCTGGTGGCTCTTGGTGTTGTCATGATCGTGTGGAGCATAGTCCCTTCTGAAGTGACACAGTTGCACAATTCTACAACCACGGACAATGGAATTGCCATTGGGGATGTAGGAAAGACGTCGTCTGTTGCGTTTGTGCTGGTTGGAGCTGGTGTTGTCATGTTGCTCCTTGCCATATGTCTCGGGGTGAGGAACAAGAAGCGGATGAGACACAGGGAAACTGCAGGTAGAGGCCGTGCTGATGATGTGGATCATGTCCATAGAGATCAGGATGAGGAGTGAGTACTGCTCTATACTCATTACACACACCCTCACCCTCAATGATTCATGTCTAGGTTTTGTATAGGGATACACCAATATTACAATTTAATATATTCTAAAATACATTTTAAAATATATTAACATGTAAAACTGTTATTTTAAATTAATAATATTTCACCATTTTTTTTTTTTACTGTTTTTTTGATCAGATAAATGTAGCCTTGGTGAGCGAAAACAAAAATTCGGTCACGCTTTAGATTAGATTCCAATTCTCTCTATTAACTCTTACGACTATTAATCGTTATTAAGGTAGTTGTTAAGTTTAGGTATTGGGTAGGATTAAGGATGTAGAATATGGTCATGAAGCATAAGCCATTAATATGTGCTTTATAAGTACTAATAAACAGCCAATATCCTAGTAATATGTATGCTAATAGGCAACTAGTTAATAGTGAGAATTGCACCCTAAACTAAAGTGTTAAAAATTCTTATCAACCTCAAAGGTGTAGTGTATATATGTAAGGGATAATGTATAGCGAGGCGGTTGTTATAGCGAATAACCTGAAAGGGGTTGTTATTCGCTATAACAACCGCCTCGCTATACATTATCCCGCTTATTACATGGCTACCTACAAAATAAATAAATAATTTGATACAAAATATTGATTTAAAAAGGAGTTTATTGATTTAAAAACGATTGCATTGCTTCCGCTAAAGAAAATAGTCCGTTCCGCGTCCATAGCAACGCTCTGTTTTTCATGGCAACGGTGTGTTATACTTTGCAGCGGTCTGTTATCAAGAAATAACAGACCGCATTCTACATTGGAATTCAACCAAGCCATGTAATAAAAATGATTAATAATAATAATTCAAGATGTATTCTTTTTTTAAATCTCTAATATCAGTACGGATATGTTGTGCATCCCTAGTTCCCTTTGTTCAAATCCATCTAAGTGAAGCATTTTGACTTTTTGACTATAGGTTATGTTTACCTGTATGCAACTCATGTCATGATATCTATGTAAATATTAGATCAAGTGAACCCATACCCAGCTTTGACGTCCCCACCTATGAGGAGGCGGTCACCAGCGGACGGTACCCTGTTCGACAGAGCAACTTGCGACAGAGTTACCAGCTGCCCTCGTACGAAGATCTGATTGGTGCCGTTGAAAATGAAGGCCAGCAACCGAAAGAAGGTAATAGCCAAGAGGCCGCTCAGCCGCCTCCTGCGGCGCCCACCCGCACCAGCAGCAGGGCCAGCCGCCTCCTCAGACCTCTGCGAGTGCGCAGGATCAAGTCAGAGAAGCTCCACACCAAGGATATTCGTTTGAATATCCAAAAGCCTGGAGAGGGTAGGGTGGCCATTGAACCACTGACCCCACCACCACAGTATGAGGACAAGCCCCCTCAACTACCCACAGAAGCAGTGTAGTCATTCAGTCACTGGATTTTTTGTCAAGTGTTTGCATCTGTGGGTTGACTCATCTGTGCAGAAGCAGAAAGTTTCAGTTAGAGCTATAAATATGTTTCTAAATCTGCCAGTTTATGAAATAGGATACAATTGTCAATTTCTTTTTGGAGAAAACACTAAAGCCTACTTGAATGTGTTTTTTTTTTTTATATATATAAATCAGAACTATAAATATTATTAGAAGGATATTACAGTAATTTGTTTTTTTTTTAAAAAACTGTATGAAGAGGGATATGAATGCCACAGCGTGTTTCTTAAGATAGAGATACAATGTACATTGCAAAAAACTAAAAACAAAACAAATTCGTATTAGAGAATAACTTACAACCCATCAAATGGTTGCCGTGATTGAAATGCCAAACGCTAGTTGCTGTTTTTAGTTTTTCAGCTTCATTTTTTTACTCTGTATTATATATATATATATATATATATATATAATACATTTGAACCAGTTGTGCTTCTGTGGCCAATTTTGCAGGAATGCAAAATTAATGTATATAATAGAAGATAGCTAATTTGCTTAACTAATTTATTCAGTTAATCCAATTAATAATTCTTTTTTTTTTCAGTATGTTTTCATTAACATTGTGTCACTGTCTGTTTCATTTGCAATTAACTTTATCTGGATATATTGTATTTTAAGGGTGAAAATGTTTTGCCTTTTTGAATTAGAATGCAATTTCAAATATTCTTAAAACTCGTAGGAATTTTTTATGTAACCTTGTTATTTTAGAACAAATTCTGCATTCATATGAAATTATAAAAAGTGATATAAAAAAAAGGAAAGATCTAGACAACAGACAAAAATGCACCTTTTTTTTTTAAGGAACTCAACACTAAATTCCTGAAGTGCAAATGTGAATTTTAAAGATTTGGCTACTATTACAACTGCAGTTTGACTACAAATAAGCCATCATGCTGCAAATGAACCGTTTTCAATTATAAAAATGTTGTTGTTGTCCTTTTGTATATGAGCTAAACTGCACCTTTTAGCAAACGCTTTTGTTTTTATTTACAGCTTAGTTTGTTATAATTCAGTTTAATTATTTGATTAGGGTGTGTAGAATCTTGGAAAATTGATGCTATTAATATTTACTTGACAAAAGGATTAAGATTATGGGTAATTAATCAAATATATATATATTTTTTTTTCTGTCTGTATTTTATTTATTTCTTGTGGGACTTAATAAAATTGTGTAAATTGTTTGTTTATCTTTATGGACCCCTAAACATAATGTGTGCTGATTTGTAGTGCCCCCTAGTGGCTGAGAATCGTACAAACAATATTGAAAGACTGTCAAGGATGGCAAGTTTGATTGCACTTTTCTTGCCATAACTTTTAAGAGCTGTTGTTTGACATACTGGATAATCATTTAGGCCTTTCATTATGATACTTCTAATTTGACTTTGTGAGTGGATGTGGTACAACATGAGGGTGAGTAAATGATGACAGTTCTAATTTATTACTTTGAAACAACAACTTTCTTTATATTTCATTAAAATGTTATTGTAGTGTCACTGCCAACTCACACTGTTAACTTCCCATGTTTTTAATTTCAATTCTGACCATTTTTCCTTTACATTTATCTTAAAATGTATTTTCCCAACTTACTTTCACCTATATATTTATCTTTGATTTCAGACATCACCCTACAGTATGTGTGGAGTGAAAGAGGTCTGTATTGTGACAGGTATTTGAAGCCAATTCAAACTGTGCATTCATGATAGTGTTGGATTTCAAGCAACCCCACTTCAGGCATATGTGCCAAAATTAACTATTAGACAAATGCTTGCGATTTTCTATGTTCCATGAAAAACAAATTAGGCTGTTACAATATCACCCAAATGACCCAATCTAAACAAAGCAGTATGAGTTATGCCTTTACTAAACTGTGCTCTTAGATTTTAGAACATTGGTCAAAATGACGTTTGGAAATACAATGTTTATTGAGTCAGGTTTGTCATTACTTGCTTTTTGTCCAAAAATGTTCAATACTACAGCATGATTGCAATGTGACATTGCTGATGTACAACAGTAAACAAGAATTGAATAACTTACCGATCAAATGTTTGGGGTTGGTAGGATTTTTTTTTTATGTTGTTACTTGTTATCCATAAAAAGGGCAAGAATAAAGAGACATCAGAAAATGAATTTAATGCTATTTTCCATCTTGGTATGACACAAATAATACAATTTCATGATTTTGTTTTAAAACAGGACTTTTATTTTTGATTTTAATGTTTGTATCCCCCATGATACATCAACGCTTTAGGGGTATAAAATCATTTAAAACAGAATGCTTGTTTGGCAAAGCATTTTACAACATTTAGCCATATTTTTAAAACATTTATTCTCTCGTAACTTAAAGAAAACATTTTTTTTTAAAATTCTGTTAAACAGTAAGTATAGTGCCTCTCTATGAATTAGCCTATCGTATCATATTTAATATGCAAATTTGTAGGGCCTATAAATGATCACACGACAAAAACTTTGCTGAAAAACCTGTTGTTCACAATCTACTTAATGCCTTCTGTCGTCTGATTGATAGTTCATACTTTTTTTTATCGATTAATGTCTTTTTTGCAGTGAAATCTTTAATGATTTTTATAAAGTAAATGTAATATGAACATTTACTTGACTAAAGCAACTTGGGTTTACTTGATTATTCATACATAATTTTTAATGTTAAAATTATTTTTTTATTTAAAAATTTTTCATGTAAATGTCAAATGTGACACAACAGGCTTTTGGGGAACTTTTATTTGTCTCTCTCAATTAACATGGAATTATATTCAATATGAGCTATAAGCCTGATATATGAAATATGATCCAAAAAAAAAAAATATATATATATATATATACATGTATACACACACACACACACACACACACACACACACACACACACACACACACACACACACACACACACACACACACACACACACACACACACACACACACACACACACACACACACACACACACACACACACACACACACACACACACACACACACACACACACACACACACACACACACACACACACACACACACACTTCATTCATACACACACAAACACACACACACTTCATTCTTACACACACAAACAACATATTTGTTTTTTAAGTTGGCGGCGCGTAGCTTCATGGGAGGGGGTCTGACACTTTCCCTTCCTTCTGCCATAGAAAGTGTTGACAGAAATTGCCTCAAAATATCCATGTATTGTTGACCTAAAACTGAATTTTGTATAGCTAACTAAATGATTAATGACTAAATGATTGAATATAATTTTTTATTTAAGAGTAAGTATCCCATCAGTTATTTTCTAAAACAGGCCACACTATATGAAGTGTAGACCACCGAGTCTATTTTTATTCTCCTAAAAGGGCAACGTGGGTATCGCCTGAGATAGCCTACTAACATTTACAGATTATGAAAAATGTAAAAATGAAATTCATAAAATTTCAACATAAACCACTTCAGTCCCATCCAAATATTGTAAATATGTGATATATCAACTTTTATCTGAAGGTGAGATTTCCTACTACAGCCAGGTGGCCATGTCAATTTAAATGCTGCCAGTGAGCTAAACAAAGAATGTAAGTCACCAGATATAAATATTCCCAACAAACACTCTTTCAACATGAAACCAAGAAATGAGACCTACACTTTCACTACCTCTCTTTCTTTCTTGACAAGGATTGCGTTTATTCAAACGCAAACAACAACAAACGTAATTATTTTTCTGATGCCACTTTTATTTTGAAAGACGTGTGTGATGGTGATCTGTCAGATGCTGAGAAAAACGCGTTGTCCTTATTTCAGTATAGGCTCTCTGCGGTTTGCAAGTTTTTGAAAGACAAAAGTCAGAACTGTTGAAGAGTTCATTGATTATATACAATTCAATAAAGGTTGGATAATCTTTGAACTACAGCCTATGTAGTTATCTGCATGTCTTATCCATGAAGATGCAACAATGGAGAACAAGCTATTGGGGGGTTTTGAGAACCAGAACCAAGCTGACTGAGCAAGTTGAACTTTAGCTATAGTGGGAGGAACCCCTTTATTAATATGCATGGAGGTGCAGAATAGAAAACAAAAATAAAAAATGGTCAGATTCACTCAGTAGCCTATTCCATTATCTAATTCAGTAGGGTACTATCTCCATTACAATTAAGCACAAATTTACTGTATTCAGTTGTGTTGTAGGCACTAAAACAGTACTACATTGTAGTCAAACTCATTTTTTATGTTGAAATAATGAAGATCTGTGCCGCCCCAGACTAGTTGCTGGCCCCTATGCCCACCCCATATGAAAAAATCCTGGCTCCGCCACTGTCATCAAGGCTGCATAAAACAGTAACATTGTGAATTCAATTAACCTACAATTTATTTAGCCTACGGTCCTAAACCGCGTTCTAAGCTACACATTAGCCTATTATTTAATATACATTATTTTCACGAAACTTTGATTAATATATTCAAATGTACATGAACTACTGCTCCTGCTATTAATGTAATGTTCGTGACCTTTAAAGTTTGTTAATAAAATTTACTATAACCCTTGTAAGTAAACTCCACCCCTCCTCCATCCGCTGCAATGGTTCTACGTGTAGTTTGTGTTCCCGCTTTTGCAGCTGCTGGGTCTGCGGGGGGAGGGAGAGCTTCTCATGGAACAGCCAGCCCGGGGAGTCAGTCACATTCTTGGCCAGGATTCAATGACTGAACCAGACACAAACAAACACTGAGGGAGAGAGAGAGAGAGAGAGAGAGAAAGGGAGTGAGAGAGACTCACACACTCTCATAGTAAAGCGGAGGCAACTGCGCCGACGAGCTTTACACAAGGCACACATTTTGCGCGTGAGTTGCACCCAGTCTGTTTTATAGTCGGATTGAGAATTACATTTCGATCAAAACTTTAGACTTTGGGGAGGATTTTCTCTTCGCTCGGAACTCTGGTTCCTTCTGGTACGACTTAAGATTTGAACATGAAACAGTTGAATGGATTACAAGGCGGTGTTTTACGCTTTCCGAACTGACATGGACTGTTGCGACTCTTTCCGTTCACATTCATTGAATCTGTTGTGAGTAGACTGCCCAGGTTTAAACATGGAGGCTCCTTCCAGCTTTCAGCAGCATCCAGGACTTCAGCAAACTCTTAAGCAGTTTCACTTGAGTTCCAAGATCTCTCTCGGCGGTCCGGCAGCCTTCTCGGCTCGGTGGCAGCAGGACATGCTGTTCAAGAAGGACGGCAAGAGCACTGAGGTGATAGTGAACCTCCCGGCGCAGACGCCCCCGGTCATGCCGGGGCCCCTATTCATCCCGTCCGACCGCTCCACAGAGAGGTGCGAGACGGTCCTGGATCGGGAGACCATTTCGTGCTTCGTGGTGGGCGGCGAGAAGCGCCTCTGCCTGCCGCAGATCCTCAACAGCGTCCTGCGAGACTTTTCCCTCCAGCAGATCAACTCGGTGTGCGACGACCTCCACATCTACTGCTCCAGGTGCACGGCGGACCAGCTGGAGATCCTCAAAGTTATGGGCATCCTGCCCTTCTCGGCCCCCTCTTGCGGACTCATCACCCAGACGGACGCCGAGCGCCTTTGCAATGCCCTCATCTACGGCGGCACGTTCCCCCCGCACGCCGACAAAGAGTTGTCGTGCTCCATCGAGCTGGAGCGGACGGAGAAGAGCTTCAAAGTTTATCACGAATGCTTCGGGAAGTGCAAGGGCCTGTTCGTGCCAGAGCTCTACTCGAGCCCCAGCGCGGCGTGCATACAGTGCTTGGACTGCAGGCTCATGTTCCCGACCCATAAGTTCGTGGTGCACAGTCATAAAAGGCAGGAGAACAGAACCTGTCACTGGGGCTTCGACTCGTCCAACTGGAGGGCTTATATTCTTTTGGATCAAGACTATAGTGACAAAGAGGAGAGCACCACACTGCAGCAGCTCCTCAATGAGTTAAAGGGAAAATTTGACCTGGGGAACAAGCACAAGACATCTTATAAGGTGAGCTCAAAATAGATGTTATTATAGCCTGAATCTGTTCTGTAGTACTGCAGAATTATGGATATTTTACTCCCAAATATTTATGATAAATATGATCAATGGAATGTGATCATTAAAAGTGTTCACAGTGAAATCATACACTTGTATTGATTTTTCTCTTTGTCTTGGGCGCTATTTGATCATACAGCACCTATTACACCTGGTTACACCTCACTGTTTATTGTGTCAAAGTAAACAAAAATATGTCAAAAATATTTTCCCTTAATTTCCCCACACAACACACTGTGGATAACGCAAAACCATACTTCACGTTTCATCCCATATTTATTGTATTCCGTGTCATTTTTAGTTTTGCCCTTTTGTTTTTGAATATCACAACCTGTCCATGTTGACATTTAGTTCATTGGGATTTTTGATTGATGCTCAAACTTCATCCTCCACCCTTTTTAAAGCCTATTTATGCTGCATTTAGCATCATTCTTTCCCTACTTTTTGAGATCATAACTTGCATCACTGCATGTTTTTAATCCTGTAATGTCAATTTCTAATGCTATCGAAATGAAGGTGGACAGCCTGCCAGTGTCCTGCCCCAAACCAACCTCCCCCTCCACCCCCCACCCCCCATTTGTCTTCTTCTTCTGGATGCACTCAGGGGCATCTGCATATGATAAATGGAGCCTCAATTATGTATTTTGTGGGAGCCAGAGATAGACAGGGAGGCTTGGGGAAGCCAGTAATGGGCTCCGAGGTGAAGGAGGAGGGTAAGAGTGCTGTGTAGGACATTGTTTTGTGTGTGTGTTTTTGGTGGGGTGAGGGGGAGGGCAGGTTGGGGTTGAGGTCACCCTCTAAAAAGCAGTTGGTGTTGGGTCAGCGCTGGCCTTGGGTCTCCCACTGTCTGATCGGGCTTCACTCCAGGGTCAGAGATACGGCGAGCGGACAAAAGCACGGGAGTCTCGGGTTGGCTGCTCTCTCCACGCAGCAGCTGTTGAGTGTGATCGTGCTAATGGGTCTACACACATATATGTATGTGTTACCATGGTGTCACTTCAGCTGGCCTGGGATGCATGGTGTGGCAAATGCAGTTTCATCACTGTAGGAAATGTGAGAGACATGGCACATTTCAGAAATGCAGCATCATGTATATTTAACGATCGCTTCTCTATGGGAAAAGTGTTGACTGATATTTGTCACATGGAGGCTGAAGGGCTAGTTAGCAGTTTGCAGTGCGATGCGTCTGGTTAGGCTAAAGAAAGTCTGGCTTTTCTGTGCAACTATTGTTAGATGATTAGTTGGAACCTTGTGTGCATCTCTTATATTTGTTTAAATTGCACATTAAGCATATTTTATATGGGCTGTCCTAACAGTACAGAAGCTGAATGCATGGAAGGGTGGATTTTGTGCAGTTTCTGTGGTGTTCACTGTCAGAAGTGTCCCAGTTAGCAAGCTGGCGGGGTCCGTGGGGAGCCGTGTACCGGTGGACCTGTACATCACTGGACTAGGTTGCTTGCGGAGAAAAAACAAAAAAGAGAAACAACAGCTTGCCACCTTACTCTTAAACTCAGCTGAATTGAGACTTCTGTTTTATTACCTTCTCCCCCTTTAATTTTGTAATTAAACCTTTAACTTTTAAAATCTTTTCCAGTCTTGCTGAGAATATTTGCTTCATGCTGTCTCTTGCAGAGTTATTGTTACTAGTTACTAGAATTACTGTTTCCAAATATTACTTTGATGAGAGGCTGGTCGCCATGGTTATAAGGTTTTTAAGTCATTTATGTAATAAAGTTGTTCACAGCAGTACAGAGTACACAGAGTTTGCTTTATTTTTTATCTGAGGTAAATCAGAGTGGAATATCTCAGAACTGAATTCATTTAAAACAGCATCCAGACTTTGTCTGGACCGGCTGACATAATGGGGGATATAGCTGGGAGAGGGTGGCGAGTTCTCATTAAGAATCTGTCGCCCCTGTCCACCAGGGCCTTGACGTGCCGTCAAAGGACCGTGACATGTGACCTCTGTCCAAAGCAAGTCAACCAACAATCCCACCCCCTCTCCTTTCAGACAGTCCGGCCAATCGTGTGGCCCTTGGATCTCCAACTGGACAGATGGTTGTTTGATAAAAGACAGAAAAATACATTGCAAAAAAATTTGTAGCAAAACATCACATCAAATTACCATTTGCGTTGGCCTTAATTCCCCCCAAATTTTCATGGATTTACATAAAACTTCATCAATTTACCCATTGTTATCCTCTTAAAAAAAATCTTAATTTTTTCAAATGTTTTTTATTATAACTTTTTATTTATTATTATTAATGTTTTTATTTAAAAAAAAAACATTATTTTGCTTATTTAAAGCTTAGGTGCTTTTTTTCTCATCAGTTTGCCAAATGTTATGCTGTTTAATTTATTTATTAATCTTCATTTTTAAAAACATTTTATTATAGCTTATTTTAATGTGTTATTAATATTTTTATAATTCTCTTTATTATATTTTAGTATTATATTATTTTAAAAGTTGTGAGACTGAATTGGTGTTTTGCTCCAGTTTTAAGCAGATCAATACAGCACATAATGGTTGTGTTGTGTTGTTTTATTTGGAGTTTCAACTTTCCCTTAAACCACATATTTCAAGTGCATGTGTATTGTCCTGCCAGAAATGAAGTAAGGCTCCAGTGAGAATAGTATTGTGTAATAAATTGGACGCAGAGGGGCCGCAGAGCTTTAAATGGGAATGGGGGGGGGGTATCCAACTCTCTTTTGTTCTGCTCTCTCACTTTATCAAATTACAGATGACTCCCAACCTGAGACCAAACCAATCAACTGAGTGTCCGACCCAAGGTGGCCACGGCCATAATAAATGCGCACGCCTGGGGGATAGAGGTCGACATGTGCGTGCGAGTTTGCATTTATAATGCCTGGATCAGCTGTGGGGAAAAGATTAAAATGAGCGCACGTCCTACTCATTTCCATTCCCATCTGTCTGCTGACCTCGCCGTTGCGGCCCGCACTGCGTCCCACCAGCCGCGCTGCCCCTTGCTCTGCCTCCAGACTGCCAACAATTTCATCCGCTTGCCCAACCCCCCCTCCACCCAAACACTGTGAGTGCTACTTATTCATCCAGCGCAGTCAGGACACTCACGTAGTCTGTACCACATCACGGCGGCCCGCAAACAACCCCTGCTGCTCGGAATCAGATGCTCAAACAGCACTGGGTGCCTGGGGTTTGACTTAGCTGAGTCAAAATCTACTTTCGGACGCCTATTCTCTGAACGGCTGAATTTTAAATGGGTCGCTTGATGGCTTAACAGTCCCCAAGAGATGCTGTCTCATCCCCTCCCTGGAGGGATGGAGGTGAGGGGGTGGTCAGGGGCTCTCAGAGGTTGTGCCCTCTATTCTCTGCCGGGTGACCTCTTGTTTAAAGGGCGTCAGCTGGAGCTCTCCACTGGCTGATGCTGGGGTGAAGACCTGCCGCCTCTTTTGTTCCCGACATCTTTGTTACTCAAGCTCATTGTGTCTCTGGCTTCGTTTTGGTGCCCGCTGCACTGAGTCTGTAGGCTTTAGTCCGTGTCTGCTGCCAACATGAAATTCATCCACTGTGGTGTAGTGTTCATTTGGTACCACTATAATATTGATCATTAATCAGGATGTAGTTAGCAGCAAATGTGACGAAATCAGACATCTGTTTTGTGAGCAAGTCTGTATGATGTCTGATGACGGCATTGGTTGAGGTTTAGAGTTGCGCTGGCTGGCACTGCCACTAGTCTGTGGAAACAGATGGCAGAATGATGGTGGTGTTGTTTTATGATCAGTTTCTCAGATCAGGCCCCTTAGTCGATAGCGATCATCAGCTTCATGATTATTAATATGGCAACCCATCTGCTCTGGAGATGGAAAATCCTGGAGTACACAGCTGCCACTGTGCAAGAAACCCAGTGCCTTAATTGAGGCCCTTGCAAGTCCGCTAATCTGTAACTGTCCACTCGGATGAAGTTTCATTGCTATGGAAATGAATTAAATGTAGTTTTGATTTAGTGTTCTATCTCCCACTCTTCTTCATTAGATGCATGCCCTCGTACAGCTTTGTATTCCCTCCCTGATCCATCCTCATGAGCTGGAGGATGAGTTTTTACTTAATCTGGTTGCAATTTCAATTACGCTATTTCTTGGCCACCCAGAACAAATTAGGAATATTGAAAAAGTCTATTCCTGATCTGAATGTGCTCGACTTACAGATACGCACCAGTTTTGTTTCAGCCAAAAGAAACGACGAGGAATCCAAACAACTCATTGCTTATTCTCGCATTGTGTCTTGCCTGCAGTGATTATTTTAAATTATGTTTTGCTTGAAAACGCCAAACTAAACCGCTGCTGAATGAATCTAGCGTTCTGGGGCATACTTGAGTGCCTTTACTTCCTAACAGCTGTCGACTTCTGTTAGAGCTGCTCGGAGAAGGGTAAGGAGTGTGTGGTAAAGATGTTTCCTCAGGGTCTGTCTGTGGGATGATGCAGCTTCGGTCTGCGTGCGTGTGCCATATGACAAACTGGCATGTTGCTCTCGCCTACAAACCTCCCACTGACCACCCCCAAAGCTATCATGAGGAGAAGCTCATGAATCTCAAATGAAATTGATTTCTAAATGTTCAAATAGCATTGTTAAGTGCACATTTTCCACTGTTGCTTGGTCATAGCCTTCCCACATCATGGATTGACGCTGGCTACTCTGTCCATCGGTGATGAGGAAGAATTAATGGAGCCAAGCATAATTAAATGTGTTTAAGATAAATCATTTTATACTATTAATAATGGCAATTCATGTTGGAGCTGTCTATTAAGTGAACACGACTTGTGCTGTGCTTCACGTATGTGGGTGAAGTTCAAATTCATCCGTTTCCCAAACTTGCCCCCCCCCCATCGTTTCCTGTCCAATCTCTGCTTTTTTCCTTGTTTGCTTACCCTCATGTCTTTTCAAAAATGTTCTTCTGCATAAAAGCAGATTTTCTTTTTTTTTTATCCTGATGTTTTAAAGTGAATATCACTGTTTTCAGTATAACATGGGCTGTCAAGCTCCATAATGACCAGAAAAGCACCACAAAAGTAACTTTGAAACTAGCTCATACAGCTCTTGCAATATACTTCATGTCTTCTGAAGTTGTTCAAATCCTTTGTGTGAAGAACAGAAAGAAATGTGAGTTGCAGTTGGCTAAAAATCGTGATATCCACCATTGGCCGCCATGGCGTGTTCATGAGAGTAGTAGTGGTCAAATTTGTAAACAAATTGTACTTTTGAGTTTTTCGCAAACCATAGTTCTTTCATGAATTAGACTGACCTGGTTCTCAAATTTAAGTGTGGTCGGATTTTGGTCTGATCCAAAATCTGCATGAATTCAGAAGACTGGAGTGCACAAGTAGAATGGACTATATTCATGATGCTTTTGTATTCTTTTACTGTTTATTTTAGTAGCACATTATTGCGATATTTCTCCTTTTTGTGTTCCATGGAAGCAGGAAAGTCCTATGGGTTTGCAACAACATGATGGTAAGTAAATAATGAATTTTCACTTTAGATTTAAAAATAAAAAGTGGCAGTTTAAATAAATCAGAAGCAAACTGGGTTTTCTAAACCACACAATCGAAAGTTGGTTCTTTTCTAGGCTAAGGAAAAAATCTTGTTTTTTAACGTGAGCTGTCTGGGCCTTTTAAAAAAGAGGGATTTTGTGTTTTTAAGCAGCCCGTGGCCTCTCGTTCACTCCTCAGAGGCACGCAGACGGCTCTCGCTCCACGCCCAGGCAGCATTATTCAGAAAACTTCTGTGATTGGAGAGTCAGTGTAGTTGCTAAGCAAAGCTGCTCTTCCTGTGCTAAATAAGAACTTGATGCTTCCTGGCTGGTGGGCTGAGGGGAGCGTGCCAGCTCTCTCATGCTCGCTCACTCACTGCTCACTCTGCCTGTCTTTCTCTCTCTCTCTCTCTCTCTCTCTCTCTCTCTCACACACACACACACACATGCACTTACTCTCTTTAACACATACACAAACAAGTCTCTGCAACACTTGTATCCAGGCCTTCTCATGGTGATTGTGTTACTAGGGAATACAAGGCTCTGTCCTAGCCTTGCAAAAAAAGCAGGAGAAATGATGATGTCAGGATGACCTGATCCATAACCTCCATTTCCCTATGCCCCTCGGGTTCGGATAAGTGTGAGTGTCTCTCTCTCTCTCTCTCTCTCTCTCTCTCTCTCTCTCTCTCTCTCTCTCTCTCTCTCTCTCGCTCTCTCTCCTGCTCTCTCTCTCTCTCTCTCTCTCCTGCTCTCTGGGTGGTGCAAGGATGGAGGTTTTCCTGCATTTGCCCTCCCTATGTTTTGAGGCTTATGAGGCACATTCAGATTTTTCCAGAAAGGCTGATTCACTCCTCCTGCCCTCAGACAGCTGGCAAGGCCTCCATTTTCCACTCGCTGCGATGGTCCACCACAACATGGTGTTTCAGAAATGCTTCTGGAACGCTCGGCAAGATGGCGTTCTCAACGAAAAGTTCTGTGGATGGAGAAGGTTCCTCTGTTTTCATAGATAATATCAGATAGCTTGTCTCTACTGCATCTTTCTTAGGCTAAGGCTGTGAAATGTCATGTTTAGTCAGTAAAAAACGTCCATTTAAAAATGTCTCTTTTCCACGCTTCAGCAAATTGTCTGCATAATACATGCAGTGGAACTGCAGTTACTTAAAGGGACAGTTCACTTCAAAAATAATAGATTCTCATGTATCAATGTGTAATGGCCATTTTACATCAAGATTGATAACTGTATGAGCGCCCACATCAACGGACAATAATGTTCTTTTTAATACCTGACGTCTGCCACTTTAAATGCTTGAGCTTTTCAAAGTCGGGTGGATTCTGATTGGCTGTCAATGTTTTTATCGTGGCTGGGAAAATTCATTCAGAAAGTTTTGCAATGATGTCGTTTCTCTGTGTCATTCACGTTGTGCTGTAGCTGTGGTGTGAACTTCACTATTCTCCTAGAATTAGATTGATTACTGAAACGGTATAGTTATCGTCCTTAGTGTGAACGAGCCTTTGCTCCATATGTATGGATCCATACGACTTGTATGCTATAGGCTAATATTAGTCTTCTGAAGCCATAAAATTAGGTCTGTTTCTCACAAATGTATAAGTTGTTACTCGATAATAATTGTCCACACAATAGGCAGTTAACTGCAGCCACCAGTGAATTGAGCGTGAGAATTGAATCAGTCAAATTTGTGATTCACTGAGTTGCAACAACATGAGGGTGAGTAAATGATTACAGAATTGTAATTTTTAGAACTATCTTTAATGTCATTTTGTATTTTTAACAAAAAAGCCATTTTGCAGTGGACAGTGCACATGCTTACAACATGAAGACACAGCTGCGAATATGCTTTTCTTGTTACTCTACATGTCCCTGTAAGCAGATTAGTAAAAATGATACAGAAGAGAGAAGGAAACTGGGTTTTTATGTTCTTGCAGTGGCACCAACAAGCAGACCTCTTGTAAGCCATCTCCCCTAGTGGCTTGAGTGTGTGCCAGATTTCTGCTTGGCACTGGAGATCAGGTATTAAATGCTAGCGAAGCACAATGAAATGTGGTGTGCTGTTAAACACGTACTAAATTTCTGCTATTGGAGCCTTTAGCAATGCGACGCCGAGGCCTGGAGCGAGAGCCCATATCAAACGCATTCAGCACGGCTGCCTCCTCACTCTGTACAGCACAGTGAGGTTTTGTGGGACTATTTATCCAGGACCAAAACTGCTGCCACTTTCTTTTTTTGCAGATGACACCCCCTCACTGGCTACTCTAATTCCAAGCATCTGTTCCATCGCTTCTCTATTCTCTCCATTTCTCTTAGGAAGGAGCTTTATTCAAACAGCCTGATGTGTTGTTACAGACATGTCACCCTCAATTACTCAGTTGTGCTCTGCCTTGGCTTTTTTTCTCTCCTTTTAATCTGTCCATTTTCTCTCTCTCTCTCTCTCTCTCTCTCTCTCTCTCTCTCTCTCTCTCTCTCTCTCTCTCTCTCTCTCTCTTCTTTCTACAGTGAGTGGGGCAGGCACAGGGGAGGGACAATCAGCTCGGCATATTCTAGATATTAAAAATGTAGAAATTTTGGTCTGTCTGTCTGTCTGAACCCATAACTTTATTTATATTGTTCTGTCTGACTGTCGGTCCTACTGTTTAAAGGTTTGGTGTCAATATGCATTAAATTGATAAAAAGTGACAAAGACATTTTATAATTTTACAGAAGATTTCAAATAAATGCTGTTATTTTGAACGTTATACATCAAAGAATCCTGAATGTTTCCATAAATATTCCAAAAATATTAAGCATCGCAACTGTTTTCAACACTGATAATAATATATATATATATTTTTATCACATTAGAATGATTTCTGAGGACCATGTGACAGAAGACTAGTAATGATTTCTGAACATTTGAATGGTTAAACAAATAACAGCATTTATGCTATATTCATTTTGTTTATTTACAATATAATTTGTCATACTAATTTTTGAGTTCACTGTACTTCCATATCACTAAATCTCTGCAGTGAAAACACTTATTTTCAGTCCTTTTTGAGTTTTCCTCCCTCTCTCTCTCTCTCTGGCTTGTAGGGCAATGTGATAGCGTGCCTGTACCCAGTGTCTGCTTTTATTTATAGTGCGCCAGTGACCACAGACATGGGCAGCCTGAGCCCGAGCAGGCCAGAGCTGAACAGCCTTAAATAGAGAGCTTCTGATCCCATAATGACCCAGCTATTATCAGGCCTATGTCTTAAAATGGGGACCAGCTATAGTGGTCAAGGAAGACGGAAAGCTAGCTTCCCCCCCTTACAAAAATCCAAGCTGCTTTGCGGCTTATCATTATAAGCAGGGTAATCGCGGCTCCTTCGGGCAGCAACAGCTTAATTGGCCTCGCTATATAGCGGTCTTGGTTTGCTCTGGTTCTGAGGCTGTCTACTGGCCATCGGCTCACCTGATCCACGGAACGATAGCGGGCTTTGATTGTTCAGGACTTTGTTTAGGAGAAGGCAGCTCTGAGGAGTGCATGCAAACGCTGAGAAGGTTGAGTGTGAATGAAGTGAGGAATGTGAGATTGCGGTGTGACTGGACTGACGCACAGAGCTTTGATGTGCGGTAGACGTGAAGTCAGCTTGTAAAAGCTTCGCTCAGTATGCATATGGGAGGTGATAGATTCATGACCAGTTGCCATGTGAGGTATCCAGAGGCCTTTTATCTGTACACTTTTTTTATTTTATTTTTAATTAAAGTTGAAATTGATGCTCGTAATTTATATAATATAATATAGTAATCTGGTTCTATGATTTAATAAGATATAACATTTAATACAGTCGAATAAAATGTATGTAAAACAGATAATAGCCGTTTTTATTGTTTCTGCAGGGCCTGTCTGCGAACCCTCATTGGCAAAAACAAGTTTAGCTCTGTCTGGAGTCTTATGTAATTGCATACCGCAGGACATATAAAAACCTAGATGGGTATGATAGGAAAGGAATGTCTGGGTCAAACCCTGCAAGTGCGAGTTTCAACCGCAGTAAAATGGCCATCGAGGCATTTCTGCAAAACACTCACTCTGACAAATCTGTGGATACGCGTGCTGCTCAATTTGCACATTTTAGCTGGTCCTAACTGTACTGGCCACTGATAGAATTAGTCTTTCCAAAAGGATTAGTCAGCCTATCATCAAGCCTTCCCCCTAATTTATCTCCTTTTGTTGTGGTGCAGGCTGCATTAAATGGGATCAGGGGCCTTGGCCAGAGACAGTGGGAGGAAGTGGCCCTTTGTGTGCCTGGCAGGTGCACAGGGGTGTGGAATGACACTGGCATTTGCTTGTAGGGGGGTTGGTGGGGTGCGTCTGCGTGTTTGAGGCTGAACCTGTTGGTCTTCTACCAAGCTTCCATGGCGTTCCTCTTTTTCTGCGCTCATTCTTTCTGCCTGTCGCTTTTTCTTTCTTTCCTTAACCAGCCCCTCCACTGGATAAGTGCTCCTGAGATATCCCAGAAACCCCTGCAACTCCACTTGAACCCTTAATCAAAGGACTCCTCTGGGGTTGGCAGTAAATTCTTCAGGCAAATGTTTTTTGCACTCTCTCTGTCTTTCTTCCTCGCACTCTCTCTTTCTTCTACACTCCCTTTTGGCTGCCTCCTCTCCGCTTTCTCCGCTCACATCTGGTGAGCAGTCCTTGTCTGCTTTTACTGTGCTGAGGTCATTTTCATCCTATGAGGAAAGTGAAACCTTATGAGTGGAACTGCCAGGGACATGCACAGCTAGGAGGGGTTGTTACAGGCCACTTTAGTGGGACTCCATTTTTTTATGCTGTTTTACCAATGTCTGTTAACAAGGTCGTTCTTGGCTGTTCAGAAATGTAAGTTGTCTTCGTCCAAAATCTCGGTCCAAAAATCACATATATGCGCCACAGAGAAAAACCCCCTCCTTGAGACATATGGAATGCTAATGAAATGCTTCATGAAAGAAACCCAGCAGTGCAGATAAAGATTTCAAATGCACTGCAAAAACATTTTTTTCACACAAAAAAAAAGATTATTGGTGGATGTTTTACAAGAAAATACTATTTCAGTCTATTTTACATAAAAAGTCATGTTTAATTCAATGTTACTTGCCGTTTCTTGGTATTTAATTGTGAAATTCACTGTGAAATGTGAAATTTTTCAGTGTAGATATTCGGATAAATAGTCAGATATTCCAATAAATAAATAGACCAATGTCTGTTCACAAGGCTGATCTTGGCTATTCCGAAATATAAGTTGTCTTCATCCATAATCTTTGTGAGAAAAATCACACATGTGCCACAGGAAAAAAACGTCTCTAGAGACATGTGAAATGAAAGAAACCCATCAGTGCGGATTTTGAAGTTGGAAGTAGGTTTTCATCGTGTTTTTTTTTTTTTTTTTACCCGTTTTTCAAGGTCATTTATAACACTGTATTTTCATTGAAATTCCTGACAAGCCTTGGCCGCGTTTTGCTTGCAGAAGGCCTCACTGCAAAAACCTGAGACAGCTGTGGCCGCTGAAGTGTTCTGCATTCAGCAAGGAAACCAAGTGCTGCATATGCAGAAAGTGGGAGACATTTCCTGGAATGCAAACAACCTCCCTGTCTGATTTTTACTGAAAACGGGCCAAAGAGGTGTCTTTTGGAAGGATCACGTCTTTATTTAGATTCAGAGATTCAGACTGGTCTTTATGTATGATTTCCGCTCTTCTTGGCACCACCGGTCCAGTGTCTGTAATCTCTCTTTTCTTTCTTCCTCTCCTCCTTTTATCTCTCTCTCCTTCTCTTCCACCAGAGAATAGGAAGAAAATGTGCTGAAGCTGCATTTGTCCCTGCTGGCTGACACAAAAAGCAAATTTAGGACTCCCCTCCCTTCTTTCAATTAAAGCTTCTCATGAATATGGAGTTTTCTGTCCGTGGTGGAGAGAGAAGCCAAATGAGAGCTAGCCTGTAAAAATATGAAAGTGACTTAAGCTCAAACAGTTGAAGAATGTAGAAAGAAGATTAGGGATCAGCAGGCTGAGGGCACATGGTGTTGGTAATCATATTTATGCATATTAAAGCCCAAGGGGATTTTCAAGAATGCATGGAAATGCATGGATAATGAGTCTCTTTGGTTGCCTCCAGTCAGATGTTGCTGATTAAACTGGTCAAATGCTTGTATAAAACACTGTTTGATCAGAAAGAATTTGGCCTTTCTGTTGTCGTGCTAAGAAATATTTATACTTATCCCATTTATTTTGCTCTTTGAACATCTGATTTGTCTTAAAGGTAGACAGGAGGTCACCTCAGGGTGGTTTAGCTAATACACATTGCTTCAAAACAGACCCAACTGATGCCATTTGATGTCGTTGGGACGGTGTGAAAAGGAGTGGTCCGCTCTTCTTTGTTTTACAGCGGCCCTGTCAGCTTAATGAGGAGAGTATTAACCTTTTATCACGTCAAAAGCCCACAGTCCAAGCACCCCTAATGGCCCAGGAAGCCCCCGGCCGGGGTTGTAGGGAGGTCAGGTTGAATTACAGGACATAAACAACAACACAAGCAATTTCAGCTGAGGTAAGAGGGTGGGGCTGATGGCAGTTGTTGTTTTTTGAGGGGGTTGGGGGGTAGCTAATCTCATGAATTGATAACTAGCAGAGGAAACGATTGATTGATTGATTTTTTCTTTTCTTGCACTTGTAAACTCCCATTGACCTGGATATGTACAGTGAAAAAATAATTTGAAGAAACTAGAGGATGGATGGATGGATGGATGGATGGAAAGCTTATTGGAAATGGATGTGGGCAATGAAAATGGATATACATATTGAAAATGGATTTTCAGAAATTCAGTTGAGTGGATATTCAAAAAGACACTCAGAGAAATCCAATTAGTCAGATATTCAAATAGATATTGATAGACATAGATATATATTCAGATAAATAGTCAGAACGATATCTGAATATAGCTAGATAGAGAGTGAATGTCAGTTCACCGGGGTCAACTGGTTTTACTGGAGTTGGAGACAAGTCCAGAGACAAGGGGTCCATGGGCACACAGACTCCCCCACCATCTGGCAGCCATAAAAGTGTTGGAAGTTGGAGTTTTAGGGGGTTTATGGCCTTGCAGGGTGAGACATGGCAAGACACTCTGGATGCCCCCGAGCTCCTCAGCTTCCTTCACAGCCCTCTATTCGGGTCAGAAGTTCATTGCCTTTCTCCCCTTTAAAATACCTTGGAGCTTTAGACGGTGGGAAGTGGTTTTTATGCAGGCATCTTTTGCATGCGTCTGGCCACGGAGAAAATTTTACAAGGCAGGACAGCAGACGTGATTCACACAGATGGCGAGAAGTTGGACCCTGGTGAGTCAACGAATGAGTTTTGTGTCGATATGCGTCATCATGTGCCTCATCAAGTCACTCTGAAACTCCAAACAGCCCCACTGGCACGGAACAGAATAATAAGACAAGTAGCCTAATTAAAAACTTTCTTGGTCGCAATTCAAAATTAACATTCAGATTCATGTATATTATGTTTCTACCATCAATTAAAAAGGTGAGGAAACTAAACAAACAATTGTGGAATTTTGTTCACACTGTCTTATTTTCTACCGTCCTATAATCTTACTTTGCATGCTTTGCTCAGTGGGCTTTTCAGGTCTGATCAAGTCCAGATTCCTTTAGAAATTATATCCTCCACAGAGGCTGAACCAACTTTAACACCTTCTGCAGCTTGAGTAACAATGCGCTCTCATAAATATCAGTTAACAGAGAGAGACTAAATCAAACTGAGAGGGCGTAAAAACAAATGTGATCTTTCGGAATTCATTCGGAAGCACAATGACCGTCTTCCAACTTCTTGGCCTTGTTTTTGTTTCCTGACTGAATTTCCATCTAGTGTATCTCAGCGTGGTTGAGTTTCTAGTCTCTTTATGGCCCCCACTCGTTTCAGCATCCTCTTTGGAGGATGAAAAATGCTGACAGTGGAAGAGTAAAAACTGTGTTTGGCAGGCACGCCCTTGAAGGTTTCTGTGTCACTCAAGCCCATTGAATTTTTAATTATTTCCTGGCTGTGGTATTCTGCTCTACTTCACTAGGGCGCCTGGCTCCATGCTGTCTCACATCTCAGATGGTAGACACTGTGTTAGACATTTGCGGTTAAATCTGCTCAAATCCTTGGACGCCTACTGCAAGCAGGTGAGACCTTGGTTCAGAGAGGCTTTTTTAAAAGGATAGTTAACACAACAGTCGTTTACTTGTTTGTTTGACTTTCTTTCTTCTACAGAAGACAAAAGAATATATTTTTTAAATATGTATTATATTTAATATATATCTTTTTTTGGGTGAACTATCCCTTTACTGTAAGCTATTGTATCTCATACAGTCCTTGAAAATGTTGCGATACCTTAAGCATGCGAAACTAAATTGCCTGTATTTACAGCGCCAGCAGTCTGCAGGAGACAGACGGCACTTCCCACTTCACTACGAATCCCGCACGAAGCTTTTGTCTCTCAGACTGATGCATTTAGCATTCAAATCCGTCATTATTCCCTGCCCGGCAGACAGCAGTAATGTAATCTCTGTTGATTTACAGGCAGAAGTATACATCCCAACTCCCAACAGCTGGATCTGCTCTGTACCAGCGCTGTCTGATCATGTCTATTGGATTTGCCTCTTATAATTATCATAATAATGACTTCAAATGCATTTGACGCGAGGACCTCTGATTGCACTTGACAAGAGCTTCTCCAGGCTGGTGAGTTGCACATCAAAGAAGCGTTCGGACTCGGAGGGTGGTGCAGTTTGAGCATTTGGCCCGAGATTTATTGAGAGGCTCTTAACATATTTCAGGGCGTCTCTCTCCCTCACTTTTCCGTGTCATGTCGAGGTCTCCCGGGTTCCAAGAGAGGAAAAGAGTAATAAGAAAGAGAGCGAGAGCGGGAGATTTTGAATTAACGGCTGGAAATAATGATCTCTGTTCTGAGTTAGTGGTTACATCAACAGCAGTGATTCAGGGAGGAAAAATGTGGTTTATGTCTCTTTAAGTCTCTAGGCTGTCTGCAAAATGCATTAGTCCTGTGGAGCAGACACAGGCCAGGGCAGAGGGAGGAGCCCAGAGCTGCGGAGGGGGGAGGGCTGGAGGATTGAACAGCCACAGTCTGGGCCTCTAGCCTCCTGGCTAGACTGCTGAAAGTTATTATTGAGTTCCTGAGCAGAGCCTCCCCTCCCTGCCATACTAGTGTCTGTTCACCCTGTGCTCTCGTTCTCTCAGACTCGCTGGGTGGGTATACGTGCGTGTGTTTACTGGCTGCCAGTTCACCATGGCCTTATACAGTAACGCAGCACACAATTTAGCATTTTTAGCATGTCTTCCAAACTTAAGAATTAACACTTTGCAATAAAGTTCAATTAGTTGAAGTTCATTTGGGATTATGCACTAATACTGTTATTGTTCATTTATAAATATGCAAGTGTTTATGGTTAATTCATGTTTGATTATACAACTTAATGTTAAAAATGTATTAATATGAATTATAAACTAAACATTAACCTGGATTAATAAATGCTTTTTAAAAGTATTGTTCATTGTTACTTCAGGATTCATAATGCAATGGCTAATGTTAATAAAATGAAACTTAGTGTAAAGTGTTACCAACTTAATTGAATGTGATCTTTGTGATAATAATTATTACAATTAAGTATTCATAAAATATTATGAAAAATTAATTACTAGGGCTGTCAATAAAAAAAAAAGCTGAAATGTAATAATGCTGAATAATTGTGATTTTAGTATTTTTAAACGTTTATTTTTATTTTCCTTTTTTATTTCACCTTTATTTAACCAGGAGAAAATCTCTTGCTACGATAAGTAGCCCGAATTTGCATTTACACACATACAACAAAAAACAATAATAAAACAAACATACAATCATGTTCAAGCTTAATTTTTGTGTCAAACTATAACATCACTTTACAATAAGGTCTCATTACTTAACATTAATGCAATAACTAACATTAAAGAACAGTGAGCAAAACGTTTGTTACTTATTATTCTTTGTTAATCATTAAATAATGCTAACAGATACAGCTTTTGATTTTAATAATGTAGTAAATATTGTAATTAGTAAATAATCAACATTAATTAAGATTAATAAATGCACTAGAAGTGTTTTTCATTATTATTTGATGTTAACTAATGTTAAAAAATGGAACCATAAAAGCTTTTTAAATCTATTGTTTACAACACAGACTCAAACCATTGCTACCATATCAGTTATCTACCAATAGTTTTTTTTTTATCATTTATCGTTATTGTTCGAAATTGGATATTTAATTGTGCATTTTCATTCTCTTATTTTTACATTTAGATTAATCATTAACGCTCACTTAAAGTAAATTTAATAACACTGTTAAATGTAACATTTGGCAGATCTCAAAATGAATATCCATTTTTCATACTGTACATTATAATTTTGTGATAACTAAATTCACTTTCACAATTAACCATTAAAATGACTCATTTTAGTGTTTCTTAATTCAATTTATATATCGTTTCTATTGTATAGATTTGTAATGCCTCATATTATCGGACATAATGTTACTATCAGTGCACATGTATCGTGAACGTTGTAGCATATGGTCTTATAAGGTATAGAATGCGGTGCAAACGTATGAGAGGACACAGACAGACAAATGTCCCTCAGCTGTTAGTGGAAAGGCCACATAGGTCAGTATGGATTGGTGCTGGGAGATTACATGCTAACCCCAGGCCGTCTTTTGAGGCAGGGCTCAGAACAGGAGCACCGGGACCTAATCCCTCTGATCAGATCAGACTGAACAAATTAACGCACAGAGCAGTGTCACATCGGGAACATGCACACAGCAGACTCAGGAGACATTTATATAACACACTGGCCTTTATCTTCGTTGTCTCTCTTTTGTGTTAGATCTGAGCTGGCACTGACTCACTGGTAAGCTACTCTAACTGTCAGACATTTTGGCATAAATTCAGAAAAGCCTGATTATCTGTAAAACAGCCACATCTCGGTTAAAAGGAAGCAACTTCACAGGATTTATGCGAGCGGAGCGCTAGCAAAAATACATGCTTAATGGATGTCAGGTGTGTAGGTCCATTTAACAAGTGTCCAGAAGACTGGCAGACTAATGTTAGCCGCAGAAGCAGGACTGGGAAAGGGTCTGGTCCGCGAACACCCTGGAGTGGAGATGGCGAATTCAGTATTTTGTTGTGTTCTGTTGGTTGAGTCAGAGCTGAGCTCAAGGTGTTATGCAGTTGCTATGGAGAAAAACATTGGCCCTTTCAGATTCAGAGGAGCGCTGTAAAATGAAAATGGTCCAGGAAAAAGAAGTTTCCAGGAATTTTCAAAGTTACAAAGCACATCAAGGGAGCAGAATAATGTAATGCCTGCTGGCAAAAAATAAATAAAAAATCTATTGAGGTTGTATCCTGGTCCCCAGTTTAGGATGCTGATGTCCCCACCAGGTACATAATCTCAAAGCTAATATGCAATCCAAAACTGCTGTTTTCAGCGGGGATGCTTCTCATTCTGACAGGTTCGTAAAGTTAAAGTGGTAGTTCACCCAAAAATGAAAATTCTGTCATTATTTACTCACCCTAATGTCATTCCAAACCTGTATGACTTTCTTCTGGAAAGTTTAAGATATTTTCAGAAATGTTTTCAGTGGTCACCAAAACGGCTTTGTTACCGACATTCTTCAAAATATTTTCTTTTGTGTTTCTCAGAAGAAAGTCATACAGGTTTGGAATGACATGGGGGTGAGTAAATATGAATTTACTTAATTTTTGGGTGAACTATTCCTTTAAACCTTATTTTTTTGTGTAAGACTTAGTCAAATCTATATCTTTTGACCAGACATTCAAGTATCCCAGCTTTTATTTGAAGGATTTTTCTTGTCCTGAAAGAGTGCCCTTCTTTACTGCTTAATGGAAGAATGAGCCTCTCTGTTTCCCTATTAATCTCTTTATGTAATCATCTGCTTTATTAAGCTCTACTACTTCATGGAAAAATGGAAAAGGGATTTTTCCAAAATGCAGGGTTTCCATGTAGAGATGTGACAGCTCTTCACACGGTGCTGTAATAATAGCTAATTCTAACCTTGTATGTCTTGTACTTTGGAAAAACACTCAATTACGGAGTTTTGGGCACTCGGCGGTTAGCTCTTTTTCGCCCCTAATTTTGTTTTGTTTTTCCTTCTACCACGCAATTCTCTGTTTTTCCTCTTCTGTTGTTTCTAATGCTTCCTGTCAATCCACGACATCCATTAGCACACCCACCTCCAGTTTGCCGCACTTGTATTTGTTTTGACAAATGCTGGAGGAACATTGGGCTTTCAAAGTGACTGTAAAAAGCAGAACAAACTAAAATAATCCACTCCCAGCCTTGGCCGTATACACCTTAATTATAGGGCCCACTCCCCTCTCTGCCTCGCTCGCAAATGCACGGGCCCTAAGAGCGTTTCACAGAAACTGCCATGTTTTCCATTTACTGTAGGCCTACTTGCGGTGATTAGCCGTAGTCTCAAATGGACATGCTATGAAAGGTCAAGTGATGGTCTCCCTCCTGGATGGGTGCACATTATTGTTCTAGCTCTTGGAGTTGCATGGAAGATGTCTGCTCCATCTTTACAACACCTCTGTGTTGTCGAACGCCAGCGTTTAGATGGCGTCAGGGGTTGAGAATGCCGAAATGTGGTTGGAAGCAGTAAATTTCAGATGGATTTATAGCCTCACTTGAGTCAATTGCCACCACGCTGCCCCTCCCCTGTCCCAGGGCAGACACAGTGAAGGTGCCGTGACATCATTGAGACCCTAAGCACTGACCGTAACTTCACCCTGCCAATTCTCAGCGGGAGCTTTTACAACTTCAGCAGCCTCTCCGTACCCTGAAACCTTCTGACCTCCCCTTGGCATTCACTCCCACATCATCCTCCCAAATAAACCCACCACCGCACCTTATTTGGTGCAGGAGTCACAGTTATTGCCGTCAGTCCTCCATACACAACAAAGTATGAGCTTTCACGTGTTCTTCCAGCAGCATTCTGAAGTGCCTGGGTGTGTGAGGTTAGGTGTTGCTGTCGAAGGGAGTGATTGTATATTCAGCGTCTGACATACCGAAGCAGCTCCCTGACAAAATGCATATCATGTGTGTCCTGTCCTATTCAACTGTCATGACTGATTGATCGCTGACTGGAAGCGTTACGTAAGTGAGTGCAAGCATTGGTTGCATTCCATGTATGTGGCGAATATTTCTCCGATGTACTTTTCTGGTCATTATTTTAAGTCCTTGTCTTTTTTCTTTGTAGGACTTTTTGCTTCATTAGACAGAGACTGTAGATCATGACAGGAAATTGGGAGAGACAGGGGAACATGAAACAGAATGTGTTGCAGGCTAGACTCAAACTTGTGTTGTCAGCATTAGCTCCAAGGCCTATTGGAGTTTGTAGAGAATGACAATAAATCGGCTTGGAGATATAGGGGAAAAGGGACGGGACTTTTTTTTTTAAATCTCTTATGCTTACAAAGCTGCATATATTTGATTAAAAATACAGTAAAAAAATAATATTGTGAAAGATTATTGAGATTTAAATTATTTGAATGTTTTAAAATGTAATTTCTTCCTTTGATGGCAAAGCTGAAATTTCAGTATCATTACTCCAGTCTTTAGTGTCACATGATCATTCAGAAATCATTATAATATGCTGATTTGGTGCTAAAGAAACATTTATTATTATCAATTTTGAAAACAGTTCATTTTTTTTTTTCAGGATTATTTGATGAATAGTTCAAAAAAGTTGGATTTTTTTAAACATACATGTTTTTTACTGTCATTTTTGATCAATTTAATGTCCCCTTGCTGAATACAAGCATTAATTTTTTAAAAAAATCGTACTGATCCCAAACTGTATTGTTTGTTGGCAGCATTAGCACCAGTACGTGCACCAGCTCTGACAGTGTCCTTACCTTAATTTACCCTCACTCTCAACGTTTTTGCTTCAGTTTCTGTGATTTCTTTGCATCAGGCAGGAGGTTTAGCTAGCTATTAGCGGAGACAGGAGGGGCTCTTCAGTGAGACACAGCTGCTAACAGAAGTCCACACTCTAACTGGAGGAACTAAAGCCCCATCTGCTCAGTCAATCACACAGGCACGAGAGCCAAAGCCAGCCAGCCATTCCACCCTCTGCGCACAGGGACAACTAGAAACTGCAGATAGAAAGGGCGGGAATATCACCCTTTCACTTAGTGATGGTTTAGGCAGGGCTCGTGGCCTTCTTCAAGCTCTTCTAACTGATATGTGATATTATGGCTCTCCTTATTTCGAGCCCCTTGTGTTGGTGTGGCAAAGAGGTGATTCAGTGAGACTGTAGCCTAATTGTCTTTCTGCACTTAACCTCCTGCGCAATAGCATTAGAACTAAAGCACACAGATTAGAATTTAGGCACGACCAGCACTCTGAAAATCTGACTCTCTGTGCTAAGCAGTCAGGTGATCAATATATTTTTGTATTCTATATTATTGTATTCTTGTATTCTATATTGTATTCTATATTATTTCTTGTTTGCTGTATTTTCCGGACTATAAGTGACTTTTTTTATCATCTGAAACATGCTGCAAAATAAAGTGCACACATTTGGATTTGTGCCAAATGAGAGAGTACGATTTTTTGCACTTATCGTTTGTTTTTCTCTCAACAATGCGATTTTGACATGTTGCAACTTGCAACTTGAGGTCAGGTGCGACTTATTTTCTGGAAAAAATACATTACATTTTTTTTTAAATCCAAAATTTTCTGTTTATTTCCATAATTAAATGTACAAAATCCCTGGTTTTAAATGGTTGTCAATCCCACAAACAAACTGAAGACGTACTGATAGACAGATTAGCAGCACTGAGTAATAATCTTTAGTGGTGAGTGTCTAGAGTTTCTACAGATGTTTATTTACTGACGTTTTTCTTTTTCCCATCACCCCCTTAGGCTTCCTGGTTTGCATGTTTCCTGCATTATAGTGTTCTAAATGTGAAGAGAAGCAGAAAGACATTGTGTGAATGTGTGTGTGCCTTGTGGGGTGTTTTGTCTCTACCTCAGTGTAAGCATTACTCTCCACAGCATGCCGTTTAATCCATCTAAATACATAAATGCAATCCGTTTTATGAATATATCAAGGGAAATTTGGGTAGAACTGTATGTATGAGTTTTGTGAATGCATTTTATTTGCAGTCTGGAGGTGGACTACTTATTGGAGGACTTAAGAGTCCGATGAGACTATACCCTTATGTGCCTGCTGGAATACACCATATTGAAGCAGATGGATTCCTCCATCGCTCTCAGAGCAGGATTACACGTTACACCCCGCCTCTGCCTCAAAAGTCTGTTCCCTCTTCTGCTCAGACAGCAGCAAGACTCCAGTTTAAAGGCTATTAACACAATCCAATCAAGATTGGTTTTCCCTTAGGCTCTGTATCTAACTTCTGGCAAGGCTTCTGAAAAAGAATGGACTTGAAGGGAAACGTGATGGCATGGTTTTTCCTGTCACTTGAAAGCGGAAGAGCTGGGGACATTTTCAAATGGCACCGATCTGCCAGCTGACACCTGGTGACAACTGAGCTTAATATAAATTGCGAGACCCTCCAAAGCACTCTCACTTGCATTAGGACAGCTGGCATTGCCACCTTCTTTCTCTCTCACATACTCTTATGTACACTTTTATCCTATACAGTCTTCAAGAAGCCCCCTCTAATTAGGGCACCGGTCTCCAACACGTCTCTATAAAGCTCCCACCCAAGTGCGCTTCACCAGTTTTGCCCTTGACTTTGGCAGAGCACGGTGAAGCACACACAGATCTGGGGATTACATGCAGGATTTCCGTAGGGGGAAAGAAAAGCTGTAATAGGAAACTTGTTGTGCCTGGTTGCTGTGCACCACCACCGCTACTGTTCTTTCAGGCAGCATGGCACATTATTGTGAGGATGTTAGTTGCTTGAGCAAGTTCAATAGAGCAGACTATTTTAGTATTTTTGTTTCACGACGAATGCAACTCCACTTGTTTGGCTTCCAGTTCCAAGTAATGGCAACAGAGACTTAGACCATGCACCTTCTCCCCAAACAAGCTGGATGGTGTGACACGACGAATGCAAGTGGAGTGATATTTGCTTCATTAGTCATTCCGAAATCAGAAGCAAACGTGGTCAGATGTTATCCAATCCGTTTTATGACAACATGCACCCATGGCTCTTGGATGGAGCAATGCATTCCAAAATGTTATACTAAATATATTTGCTTGGGACGTTTGCACATCTTGGACCATTTGCAAAAATGTAATTTTTCAAACCCTTTTAAAATCAGTATCCAGTAATTTCTCATTTTTTCCACACATTGAAAAAAACTAGGGGTGCATGATATATTGGTACCATATCAGCTACTGACAGATATATATTTTTTAAATTTATCTGTATTGATGTTGGATACTGAAAGGGATAGTTCACCCAAAAATTTAAATTTTGTCATTACTTTATTTCATTGAGTTTTATGGCCACCCAGGATATCTGCCAGCCCACCCCTTTTGCTTCCAAGAACCAAGCCTGTTTTAGTCTTATTTTTAAATTTATTTAGACAAAGTAGTGTATGATTTTAATATCTGCCATGTATTGTTTATCTGCCATAACACGAATAATGAATTTGATTAAAACCAACGGTTATGTTGACGCAGATATGCACGTTTCATCCATGTATGTTTGCCGTAAAGCGCTCCTTTATAACATGCCTTCAAAGAAATCCTACACAATAGGCAGTTGAAAGGGCATAGGATTGAATGGCCACTTTAAGAGTAAGCCGTACTTGGCCTTCAAGTATACATTCCTGCTGCTTTGTGTTTCCTCTGTGGTCCTGCTCCTCGAACCCGCCCACTCACATTCAGGAACCAGACGCTCCGAGTTCCCACAGGGCCATCAGCCAAAGCAAACTACAGAGAGGAAATGTGGCCCTCACTCACTCACTCTTTCAATCACTCACTCATGTGCTCCATCAGTAATGGAGCCTGTGTTAGCGCTTTTTTACTTTGCTCAACAAGAATATACAGTATGTCACATTTGACGTTACATAAATATTTTTTCTGTATTCATGCTGTAGTGTAATTCTTAGTGCTTTGCAATAACCTCATTTAGAATTCTTCAAAATTTTATAATAAATCCAGATGGCTTCTTTTAAGGTTTATTAGACTGTTGGTTTGAGTCCAGATGTTGTACATGTCCTAATCTGCAGCCACACAAACACAATCTCCATTATGTGTTTGTGTGGTTTTGCCAAGCTGTTTGAGACCGTCTGCCCTGCATGTGTGTCACGAGGCCACGCTTTTGATGTGGTGGTGAGTGAGGGCCATGTCACGGCTGCCCTGCATTTCAGATCAGCGGACGTTGCATCAGCGGCTCCCTTGTGGTGTCTGGGAGGGTGCACAGTCAAAGACTATTATGTCTGGGACGCCCTGGTCTTCCTGGAACTCCAGACCTCAGGGAAGGAACAAACACAGACAGACGCTCTTTGTTGGGTCTGCAGTGGTTGTTCAATGCTTGAGTCATGTTTTGACTTTACCCATCCGCATTTTTTGAAGGGGGAAAAAAAAACAGTGCTTTCCTTTGCGCAAGGCAGCCAGGTCTCCAGACTTAGGAAGGAGGGAGGAACTGTTAATTATTGTTTGATTATGGTTATTTTCAGCATGTCACCCACCACAAATTACTTGCAAAAGTTTCCAAAATATTCAACATTATAATTGGATCACTATGCTCAAAAATGACCAATCATTTTTTTTTTTTTTTTTAATATTTCAATTAGAATACCTTTCATCACAGAAAAACTGATATAAATGTGTCTTTAATTGAAAAGGGATAGTTCACCCAAAAATTGTCATCACTTGTGGTAAACGGAAGTTTAAGCACGTTTGCTTGATGTGCGAGAACCAATGAGGTTCATTCTTGTGTGTTACGCAGCACGTTTGATCTTCCGCAAGAACCAATGATTTTTTTTCTCATGCATCAAGCAGGTTTGGTTGAGATTGTGTTTATGTTCGCTGATCAGTGATTATAATATGTGAATAAAAGCCTAAATTAAATGTTTATCATATAAAGCGATCGAGTCTCTTCAGAAAATTTGGACTAAACTGCTCAATTCAAATGGATTAGTTTTGCGATATCTTTATGAACTTTTTAAAGCATCAAAGTGGTAGTTGCTTAGCTGTCAATGGAGGGACAGAAAGCTCTCAGATTTCATCAAAAATATCTTCATTTGTGTTCCGAAGATGAATGAAAGTCTTACGGGTTTGGAACATAAGGGTGAGTAATTAATGACAGAATTTTCATTTTTGGGTGAACTATCCCTTTAAGTACCAGTTCATGGTTCAGTTCGAATCAAATCAGAGAAAACGATTTGCCGTTCGGTAGAAGTCAGTTGCGACGGCTTTAAACAATTTACTGACATTAATTTCTTTTTTCAAATTGCTAATTAGCAAGTTCGAGTGTTTTGTGAATTTATTTTCCCCTTTCGCTGTTGCTATTTAAAATATTGTAGCAATTTTTGTCCCATTTAAAACCATTTTAATCGGTCTAAGCCAAGCCCTGTCAGGTGGATTTCAAAGGGAAATGTGGTGGTAGGCCAGGCTACTATGCCGTGGTAGATGTTATAAGTGGAGAAAATAATATTCTTTACACTCGTAAAGGGTATATAGTTTATAATTCTATATTAGAAGATTATACGTCCTCTATCGTTCTGTCTATTTAAATATTTCAGAAAGTGTACTGAATCGGTAAGAGGCTGCTCTCAAAGCCGCTACACTCATCCTGAAGAGTCCTTGATCATCAATTGGTCCGCGCTATTCAACTGCGCTCTCAGAAAATACGTGTGTGCTTTGTGTATTCCTTGCGTGTGTTTCTCGGCTCCAAGGTCCACGTTACCGACCGTAAAGTCATCGCTTAAGCTGGACGTTGAGGCAAGTGTGTATTAGCATGAGTCAGATCCGCATTGAAAGAACCCTCCAAACAGCCATGGTCACAAAACGCGTGCTCCCACGCCTTGTGATAACAGGTTTGTTATAGTTCGCCACTTAAGATCGGCACAGTGAGCGTGTGAATACACAGTGATTATAATAGAACTACAAGATTCCCTTTTTTTTTTTTTTTTACTTCAAGATTCCTGTCAGCACCCTATCTATGATGAGACAAATCCAGCGCTGCATCTCCCCCTTGTGTCCCATTATAGTCAACGACTCTTTAGTCCCTGACCTCGTTTATCCAGTCATAATTCCAACCCAGGTGGTGTTTTTCAGCCAGAAGCACCCTGTTTCTTACTCATTGTGAACCATTTTTCTATCAGCAACTCTTCATGACTTTATCCTCTGCTAACTTTCACACTGACTCTGGTTGTCAGGATGCTCAGGTTACGGGGGTGTTTTAAATTCCTGAACTTGAGTCAAAGACACAGGTTTGGGCAGGTCGTTGGTACGGCAAAGGTAAACCCATCCTGGATCTGACATGCTGAAACCTGAGGGCAAAGGGGAGGGATTTCTTACGGTCATACTCTCTTTTTTTCAAGAAGCCTTTTTAGTTGTATGAATGCCTGTAGTGTTTGGTTTTTATTTGTACTGATGCTAAATTTACCCTGATTTCTCTCAGATATTTGCTGAGAGCTGTAAGTTGGTTTGACACCTACATGGTCAAAGCTCTACCTCAGTCTTGCCTTCACAGTGTTTTTTATCATCTTATAGAGTGTGTGTGTGTGTGTGTGTGTTTTTGTTACAGGCGTACAGTCCCATTCCCTCCAAAAAGTCCAAACATGACCGCTCAAGATCCCCATCAATGGATAAAGAGAAGCAAGCTGATTGGCTACAGTCTCTGGCTGCATCTGCTAATAAGGTAGATTTGCATTGGCTTGTTTCCTTTATGAAAAACATTATCCGCATAAAGATAGATATATGTCGTGATTCATATTTTGTGGTTTCAAAGCTATTATATCATTCGTTTAAAACAATTAATTTCATATATTTCTTTTATTTAGTTGTTTTGTTGGGTCAATTTTCACACTTGTTTTCATTTTCACACTCAAGAGTCTGAGCATAGTTGAACCAACTCATTGCTGCATAGGCCTCTGTATTATGAATTAAATGAAAAGTTACTCTTCGAAATTATCAGCATTTATTATTTTGGCTATTTTATCTAGGCATCATAGAAGTTAGGGATGCTAATATTAAAATTCTTTACTATTTTGTCTAAATAAATGAAAAACAAATGCGCAGTAAAAACGAAACAATTAAATCAATACTGATGAATTGTCTATATTGGTCAATAGCTGATAATATGATACTTCTTGCGTCCCTAATTAAACGCTCTTATTTTTCTCTGTTTAGGATCTTAAGCAGCTCCAGTTTAAGCAGAGACCTTCAGCCTTCAGGCCGTGGTCTCCCAGAGTTCCCTCTGCTGAGCGAGAGACACCTAGCCACAAGTATGAGAGGTGCGCACATGTAAACATTCTGTTATTATATAGCATTAATATAGCCATAAGTAGTTAATTCATCATCTCCAATGCATCAATGCATTGCTTTGATTGACACATTTAATTAATGTCTCCTTTTCCTGTGATATTCAGACCACTTGCTAAAGGACAAGACAGCCTGGCAGTTCCAAATGTATCTCTGCCCATTGCCACATTTAAAAATAATGAGCAGCCACCGCACTGTTTCTCTCACCCCACCGAGACCCACAACACAAGCAAGACAGAGAGCTCCAGGCCAAGAAAGAGGTGGCTATCTGCAGAGAGACAATCACAGCCGGTGACCAAAGCCTCTCTGCCCACTCCAGTAGTCAGACAGCGACCTCAGGAGAACGAGGACTCAGACGCAGAAATCGAGGTTGACAACTGTGGTGAAGGTAGGATGTGGAAAAAGAGGATTATCAGTTAAATGCATCTTGTGAAAACAATTGATACATGCATTTTTGGTAGATAGTACACTAATATGATGCATGTAAGCTGATTAAAGCTCAAAATCTGGCAACACCATTTATATTGAGAATGAAATAAATATTGCACTGTTATTTCACTGCTGTATTATTCTGTCATTCCAGGTACTGTCTCCTGTTCATTGATGTCCCCTCCATTTACAAATGGCATTGGAGCAATGAACCTCAGCGCTCCCAGTACTGCAGAGGTGCATGATGGGAGGGTGAGACTAGGGGCGAGCCCTTGCTCTGAGCTGGAAGTCCTCAAGCAGACGCTCTGCAGTGACCTGAGCTCTAAGGAGGCCAGAGAGAAGTTCCTCCAGGAGATCATCCGCATGAGAGTGAAGCAAGAGGACAAGCTAGCCGCCGCTCTGCAAGCCAAACGCAGCCTTCAGCAGGTACTTACTGCAAGCTCCGAAAGTCTTGAAAACTGCCATTCAGAATATCATTTCAACCTGGAAATCAACGAAGGTTTAAGTTTGTTTGTTTTTTCAAACCAAACATTAGACATTTCACGACATTAAATAAAGGACAAAATATTCAATCCAAATTGTTTAAATACTAAAAATTCTATTTTTAGAATAGTTTTGAATATTTTGAATTTAGAATAATCACAGTGTAGTCGTCAACTAAAACTATTGAAAATAGTTATTGGTAATTTAAATAATGCTAAAATGAAATAAAATATAAATATTAGATGAAAAACATAAACTTAAAAAAAACAAATAGAAATGTTGCCTTGGCCATTAACTGAAAAAAAGCTAAAGAGAAATTTTTTAACTAATAAAAAGAACAAAATGACTAAAATCTTAACTAAAATTAAAATACTATAAAATAGTTCATAAATACTACAATAATACTGCTCTGCACTATTTCTAGGTCGATAATCAAATAAGCACATTTGTATAGCGAATTGCTTTGTAAAAATGTGTGTGCTAATCTTCAACAATATTGCCTATCGTTCACAGGAGCTGGAGTTTGTCAGGGTGACTAAGAAGGGCAGGCTGAGGGAAGCCATCGAGGCCAAGCGGAACCTGAGGAAGGAGATTGAGCGCCTCCGTGTGGAGTGTGAGAAGAAGGTGCGAGACGCCAACGAGTCCTGCGGCAGGCTGAAGAGGGAGCTGGACAGAGAGAGACAGCTCCGGGTGTGCGATAAGGGCTGCGAGGCAGGACGCTTGAGGGCCAAGTATTCCTCACAGGTGAGATTCGGAACTTCCTGTTGGTATATTTTAGCACAGAAGATACATTTACACTGTGTGTTTTTAATGGCTGCTTTTGATGTTTAGAGAGCAGGGTGAGTTAAAACAGAAGCGTTTTCACACTTTTGGACACCACTGTGAATAATAAAGTATAATGACAGCAGATAGGATGTGCACAAAATTTGCTCTGGAAAATGACTTCCAACATCTCTTTTTCTCTCCATCAGATTGAAGATCTGCAGATGAAGCTCCAGCAAGCAGAAGTGGACCGTGAGCAGTTAAGAGAGGACCTGCTGAAGGAGCGGGACGCCCGGCAGAACCTGGAGAGGGTCGTCAAAGAGCTTCAGGAACAGCTGGGCCACAAAGCAGAGACGGAGGGACTCGCCATCGCAAACACACAACCGACTGAGAGAGAGAAGAAAGAAATGAGAGCTGAAGATGTATCTTAAACATTTAGAGTAATGTGTTCAATGTATGGCTGAGGATGAAGACTTTGATTTGAGGACGAGTAGAGGACGCCTCTAAAGCCAACGTATTCTTGAAAAAAAGTTCTGGATCACAGGAAAATGTCATGATTAACAATCATATTACAGTGTGCGTTTACCAAAACCAATGGAAACTGTAACCATAAATCATGAACTCAAGTAACTGGAAAGAAGTTTGGTCGCTCCTCGATGGGAGGACGTTCAGAGACGGTGGCATCGCGTGTAACTGACTCGCCTTCAGTTAGCTTCTTTAAGCTAATCTAAGGAATTTATTTTGTTATAAGCTATTTAAATTTTTTGCAAAGATACTTGAAAAATATTTGGGAAACAAATGTGTTTTCTATTCACATTACATTGACAGTAGCAGGTGAACAACCTGTTAGTGCCGCTGATACTCTGTAAACTAGAAAGTGTTACAAGCCAGAATTATACTTGCTACACAGGTGTTGTCATTACAAGGTTTTGCTCGCTTTTGTTTCACCTTTTTTTCGCTGTTGTATCGAAATAGTTTGCATGAGCGACAGTGCTATGGTGCAGCAAAGCTTTATTATAAACCTACATTCAGATGAGCTTTTTATCTTTGTATTTTTAATTACCATGTACTTAAAACCCTATAGTATTGGTAATGAACAATATGGGCTGAATCCTACCATCTGTCCTAAACTTCAATATCAAGTATTATACTTTAATTACCAGTTTTCGCTATTTTTAACAGTCCAGACGAGGGCATGACATTGATCACTCCATGCTCCGTTTGATGGTGAAATGAATGTTTTTTGTTCGGAATCAGAATTATACTCGCGTGACAAATATCCATTTTTAGTCACTGGTTTAAGGTAAAAATTAATTAATAAAAATGCTGTTAATGAAAATAACATTTCTACTTATACAGAAAACAAGGATATATATTTTTTTACTTTCTACCAAAAAAAAATTGCACTTTTAAGAAAAGATAGTTGTATTGTCTATTTGAAGCCCTCTGTTTTTTCAGATCTCAGACATCAAGTATTGAATAAAAAAGTTTTCATACGTTTGTTACAGATGTGAATACCACTTAAACATAAAAAACTATGTAAATATGATAGCTTGCTTTACACTTCACTCTAAATGCTTTTGCTCCAAACCAATAGACTGTATGTATGAAATAATGTAACACAAACGTAAATTTCTCCTATCATATTTTCAACTAGAGGGCATTTACTGTATAAAATCCTTATGTAATAATATTAACAAAAATCTTAGATCATTATATTTCTGAATAATTTCAGTCCCTTTGGAAATCACTTTATATAATTACCAAAGCAAAGTTTCACATTCTGAGAATTCTGGTTGATAAATCAGAAATGTGACTGATGAACTGTAAAGAATATTTGCTGAATTTATAAAAAAAATATTTTATCTCCATTACCCCTGTCTTGAATAAACCTGCAGTAATACATATTCTAACCTCTCCATCGCTCTATTTATTCTGGGTACATTTTTACTTCCCCCTTCTATATAACGAGATCCGTATGCTTGCCTATGTCAGTTTTTAACCTCTTGATGTTTTTATGCGTCACACTTGAGATATGCATTGTGTGCAGGGTCTTGTCATAGTTTTGGTTTTGATGTGGGTCATTTTTTTTACTTGTTTTAATGTTCCCCCACGAATAATAACATCATTAAACAGAATCAACCATTCGTCTTGTGTTTTCTGATATTATTTGCTACATTCAGTAATTAGGATTATATAAATAATTTTTTTTTTTTTTTTCTGTCAGGAAAATATTTGAAGATTTTACCCTGGTTCATAAGATAAGATCAAAATATAAATTATTTTTAAGAGCAGTTAGCCCTAATTCATAAGCTAAGATTAAAAAAAAAAAAATTGGGGGGATAATTTGTGTTTTTATAAGAACAGTTAACACTGGTTACGAATTATAAGATTACAAAATTATACATATAAATTATTTTAATATGAAGTTAACCATAGTAAGAAAAGATAAAATGTTTTTAATATGTATTTTTATAAGAACAGTTAACCCTGGTTTATAAAACATGATTTTTTAATTTTTTTTACTCTTATCAGTTAACACTGGTTGCAAATAGGCATGTGCCGGTATCAACTTTTCATGCTGCGATTAATTGATTGAGCTTTTACCACGGTATACGGTATTATCACGATATTTTAATTGCTCAAGAGAAATGGATGGATTGGTGGGGGGATGTAGAAAAAAAACTACTTGCATTACAATAGTGATTGTCAAAACATTTGGTAACTAAATAGAATTTTACACAATTTTCACGCTTTCAATTCTTGGGATTTGATTTCAATCTTGATTCAGTATTGACTTTTTGGATTAATATTAGGTAGGCTACAGTAGATAGACGTTAATTTTTCTCAAGAAAAAATATATCTCACATAATGCTGTAAACATACAGAGAGCCCTGTCAGCTGGTATTATTAAAGGTTAAAAATTAACTAATTAAATTAAATATAATTTGGTTTTAATTATAATAACAATTATGACACAAGTAAAAATATAATACAAATGTAATATATTGCACATATTTAGCAAAATACTCCTCTCTATAGCTATTTTTTTCTAGTCAACTAACGTGTTGGTCATTAAATGGCTTTCCTGAGGTAAATGTAACCTTCTGTGACATAATTGTTCACCTGCAGTTTTATTGACCTCTTTCCGTGGTTGAAAAACACTGAATGATCGATATTATGTATGAGGCATATATACCTTTCGGTAAGTTGTATTCTACTGTATCTTTAAATAAAAAGTAACAGATGATCGGTTTACTTGAACTGAGGCGCTACAGTTATCTGTCAAGTCACATTTACAAGCACCAAAACAGTATTTATTGTCTGAATTCCGTAATAAAATGGACAGAACATGAGAGCTGAGAATTGTTTTCATACCATAATAACCTGCTCTGTCTAGTCTGTCGTTCTCCGTGTCCTCTTTGCTCCGCGATTTTCCTCTGCGTGAGAAACTGCATGTGGCGCGAGAGCGTTTGAAAAGTGTAAATTGGGTGAGTGAGTCTCACGCTGAATGCGTATTGACAGCTCTGCTTTTAGAAGGGGGATAAATCGTCGGCAGCGTTCCTCCTTCCGCCATGCTTCTTCTCCATGTGAAGATTGTTTACATTAGCCAAGAGTGCGCACTGCGCCGCATGCACACAGCGCTTCATGTGGGGATTGTTTACATCAGAGTGCGCACGTGTTTCGCGCAGCATACACGCAGTGTTTGTTTAAGCGGTTGATGGAAAATAAGCTAATACGCGTTCTATAAATTTTTCACGGTATTTTGAAGTGCCCACGATAACAATATCGTGCATATTCATTACCGCGATTTATCGCATTACCGAATACCGGCACATGCCTAGTTGCAAATTATAAGATTATAAACGGTATAAATCCTTTTCAGATTATTAACCATATAAACAGTTAACCAGTATATAAGAAAAGATCAAATATGTATTTTTATAATAACAGTTAACCCTACTTCACAAGTTAGTGCTGTCAAATCGATTGAACGCAAAACATTTTTGTAAACAATATATTTAATGTAAGATGCGATTAATCGATTTGACAGCACAAAAAAATTAAATATTTTTATAATTTGTATTTCTATAATTTTATTTTACAGTTTATATATGTCACGGATTCAGCCAGCAGGGGGTGCCATCAGCACCAGGTCCTTCAGCTCCACCCACTCGTTCATAATCACCAGAGTTTTAACCTGCCACACCTGTCACATCACAATTAGGAGTCTTGCAAATGCACAGAGTTCAACAGATTCTACTTTATCTTTAAAAAGTAAATCTTAATAGAACCAGGAGCTCCTGATCTGTTTGCTGAACCGGTACAAACTCCCTGACAGTCACTACTTCCTCCAACCACCACTTCAGTCACATCAGCCAGTCCCATGACCCAACCAGCACTCTTTTCTGGAGTGATGGGGGATTGCAGTGGATTCCTGTTGCAATGTTCACTGCAATTCGAGATGCAAGCTCCCCGTTTTCTAACCGACAAAGCCAAGATCACCTATATTATATCACTCCTACCTATGCAAGTTGAACAAGGTCGCCTGAATGGAGGCCGCCTAAAGACAGGGTCTTTCTCCAGATATGGGAATTCAGATGGCAATTTATGATGATTATATGGGGTTAAAACCTGATAAAACAATCCATTCATGTAGCCCAATGCATCTCAGCTTGCCAGCTAGAAACATTACTGCTGCAATCCTCACCCTTTATTCCATCAGCCGCTACAACAGCACCTCCGAGCGAGCTTATGCAGGTAGACTCATTTCATCTATCCCAAACTTAGCGTCAACGCCAAATCCATGATTTATGCCTCTACTGCAGATCGTATGGTCACCTCATCCCTGACTGTCCAGTTCACTCAGCAGTGAGTGCTTAAAATGCACCACAGTATCAGTGACTATACCCCTCGATGTTCCACTACAGTTAAAGTTCTCGTCAACTCGGGCACCGCAGGGAACTTCATCTTCAGGGAACTTCTCAAACACCCTGTACCTTCTCATGAAACTTCCCTGTTAACAAACCCTAAGCATCCACTCAATTCTGCATAAGCCGCTGGGTCGAGGAATAATTACTCACTGCACACCCATAATCACGCTTGGTATTGGAATCCTGCATAGAGGAAATCTCGCTTTTGGTGCTGGAAGGCTCAACTGCGGACATCATCCTGGGACGCTCCCTGGCTACAGATACATTCACCTGGAGTTTCCTGGTCAAATGGAGAAATTACCAAGTGGAGTGAGTACTACTTCAGTAATTGACCGTTCGCAAAAGCCACGCCCCCTAGTTATTGTTACTACGCCCGTCAAACAATTGAGAACCAGACACATAGCCATGGCTGGGTTGAGCTCCATACCTATTGGTATAAGTGATTGGTTTTGGAGTAATGCAGCAGACATATCCTCCAGGGCACGACAGAAAGGGCTGCAATCTAGTTTAGGTTACAAAGATTCAGTTTCTTTCTACCTGTTCTATCAGAGGTATGACAGGTTAGCTATGCTAGCTAAGCTAAGGATGATCACCCACCTAAACAAGTAACGTTAGCCAACAGTTTCCCCACCTCTCAAGTTTAACCTTTCATCATCGCATATGTTCTAGGTGTCTTTAAACATTTCATACTGCACTCGCTCGCGTCTTATTCGCTTTGGACGCGCGAATGGATTCAAAATGTTCAAGCGTCGAACTAGACAAGATACACGCGAATTTGACGCTCTATTCGCGTTTGGTGTGAACGCAGCATAATGAACAGGCTCCGATGTCAAGATTGCAATGCTGTTATGTGTGTGTGTGTGTGTGTGTGTGTGTGTGTGTCAGAGAGAGAGAGAGAGAGAGAGAGAGAGGGGCACGGGGGCGATCGAACAGTGGAAACATAAAAATAAATACTCCGTCATTTTATTCATACAGGACATCATTAAAACTGCAAAGTGTTGTAAGAGTAACTTACTTAAACTACTTATTGATAATTGATATGCTAAGTTAGCTCGCTAGCTTTACTTACAGCAGACATATGTATGCTTATTAATCTTCGAGGCATTTAGCTGTGAGTGAGGTCTCCCACACTGCTTAATCCATTGTCGGCATCTTTCCGCTTGGGTTTTGGACAGGCAAAAAAAAAAAAAAACTACCCCTCCCTCTAAACTTTTGGGGCACCTGGTGTCAGACTTGCAGGTGCCATAGGCGCATCGTTTCACCTTGTTGCTGAAATCGCAATGTTTGACGGAGGTCCTTCTCCTTAGTTACAGTTGCTGAGCTAAGATTGGACGAGGACCGTTCGAGGGCGGGGTTTTGCGAACGGTCAATTGTCTCCAACATCCACTGAAGAAACCTTCATCTCAGCATCCAAAGATATCAGTCAACCTCAATTCCACCACGATTGAAAGTCCTGAAGTGAGCATTCCAGAGGAATATCAGGCATTCCAAGTCAAGTCAAGTCATCATCATTTATATAGCGCTTTTAACAATGTAGATTGTTTCAAAGCAGCTTTACAGAGATAAACGTATAATTTATGGTAACAGAGATTGTGTTGGCTTTATAGCAGTTCTTTAGTAAAGTTATTTTCCAGCTAAATGTAGTTTTGATTGATTCGCTTCCGTGGCAACAATCATTTGTTATTAAATTAGGGGCCGCTAAGACAACACCATTCTCTCTAGACAGACTTTAAACGCGAACCTGTGAGAAACACTGATGGCGTTCACATGCGCATTAAAGGGGTCATATAATGTCATTTTTGTACAAGCTCATATGATTCTTTAGGGTCTAAATTAAAAGTTTGTAATATACTTTAATTAAAAATTCTCATTAGTATTGTAAGAAAACGCTAATTTTACCTGGTCAAAAACAGCTGTTTTCAGCACGCCGTTTGAGTGCTTGTGTCTTTAAATGATAATGAGCTTTGCTCACCCCGCCCCTCTGTTCTGTGCGTACACCGTTTAAAATAATAATACAAAAACCATAACGCGTTGTTCATTATAAACGTGGTATTATGAATTATATTGAGAATGTCATACATAGAAAACATGCCATAATGTACCCTGAGTGTAAAAATAGCCACATTCATCGTGAAGCGTTCAAGCTATTTGCAAAGATTAATATAAAGATTAATATAAAGGTCAATAAAACGATACACTCACTTCAGTTCTTCTGGAGGTTCAGCAGGAACACGAATAGTTGGTACTGATCCTTTTTTCTGGAGCAGCTTCTTAGCAAAAACAGCTTTATACTGACCCTCGTTTGTAAAGCAGTCTGGAGTCTTGTGAAATGATTCGCGCAAACATGACAGCATTGACGTTGATCGTGGGGAATATTCCCTTCGAAAACAAACTCAGCCACTGCGTCTTCAGCTGTACGGATTTAGGAACATCATCAATATGACTGCTGTGTTCGTTATTACACCCAAGAACAGAACACCACAATCGCTAGACGCCATTCTACTCAGCACTCCAGCTATCAACAATGAACGCGCGTCGGCGCGTGCTATGATTGACAGCTCGCTCACGAGGGCGGGTCTGTGTTTGAAACGCTGCTGTCAATCACCCATCGTGGGAGGGGCGTCGATATTGTGACGTCACAATATCGAACAGCTTGATTTGAGACAGGAGGAAACATATAAGAAGATTAAAAAAAAAAACACTGGATGGATTTTTATCATTATATGATGGTTGTGTACAGGCACTGCCAGCACACATTTCAGTACAATCAACTTGTAAAAGTGCATGTACCATTATATGACCCCTTTAAGAATTGGTTCTGTAGTTATGTGCGTTTGAATATATGTGCACAGGTTTGGAATTCCCTACAAACCAAGCCTAAACAAAGTACTGGCGTTTCCTTATAATTTTTGATACAGAATTTTATTTTATTTTATCAATTCGGGGTAGATACGCGAATTGAGTTTCCCGACAACGCTTTATCTGTAGAGTGGTAAAGGGATCCTCCATAGGAAGAGACTAGTTGGTACTTCAGCACTGCGTTGTCATCGGGTCCAGGCGAAGGTCCTTCGTCAGATCTGGATACGGCCTGGATCCGGCAGGCTGCGGGAAAACCTCGGGATAAACAAAGACACTAAAATTAGCGTAGATGCCATTCTTCTTATGATGTAAAGAGTACATCAGGATTTATGGCAATTGCTCCCGGTTCCAGCTGACATTGAATTATAGAAGTCTATAATGTATTATGTGAATGCTAGGTCAAAGAGATGTGTTTTTAGTCTAGCTTCGAACTGACAGAGTGTGTCTGCTTCCCGGACAATGTTAGGAAGACTGTTCCAAAGTTTTGGTGCTAAATAGGAGAAGGATCTGCTGCCAGCAGTCGATTTTGATATTCTAGGTATTATCAACAGGCCGGAATTTTGAGATCGCAATAGACGTGAAGGACTATAATGCGTTAAGAGCTCGCTCAAGTACTGCGGAGCTAAACCATTTAGTGCTTTGTAAGTGATCAGCAATATTTTAAAATTGATGCGATGTTTAATAGGGAGCCAGTGCAGTTTTGACAGAACCGGGCTAATATGGTCATACTTCCTGGTTCTGGTAAGAACTCGAGCTGCTGCGTTTTGAACTAGCTGTAGTTTGTTTATTAAGCGTGCAGGGCAACCACCCAGTAGAGCATTACAATAATCTAGCCTTGAGGTCATGAACGCATGAACTAACTGTTCCGCATTTGTCAATGAGAGCATATGAGGTAATTTAGATATATTTTTAAGATGGAAAAATGCAGTTTTACAGATACTAGACACGTGACTTTCAAATGAAAGATTGGTATCAAAGAGCACACCCAGGTTTCTAACCGACGACGAAGACTTTACAGAGCAGCCATCAAGTGTTAGACAGTATTCTAGATTATTATGTGAGGAAGTTTTTGTCCAATAATTAGAATCTCTGTTTTTTCAGAATTTAGAAGTAGGAAATTACTAATCATCCAATTTTTTATATCAGCTATGCATTCCGTTAATTTTGTGAATTGGTAAGTTTCGTTATACAGAGATATAGAGCTGAGTATCGTCGGCATAACAGTGAAAGCTAATGCCATGCTTCCTAATGATATCTCCTAAGGGTAGCATGTACAGAGTGAACAGCAGCGGTCCTAGTACTGAGCCTTGTGGTACGCCATACTGAACCTGTGATCGATGAGACATCTCTTCATTTACTGCTACAAACTGATAACAGTCAGATAAGTATGATAAACCATGCTAGTGCAATTCCACTAATGCCAACATAATTTCCGAGTCTATTTAAAAGAAACAACTGTATGTATATATATATGTATATATATGTATATATATATATATATATATATATATATATATATATATATATATATATATATATATATATATATATATATATATATATATATATATATATATATATGTGTGTATATATATATGTATATATATATATATGTATATGTGTGTGTTTTATAAGAACAGTTAATCAGGTGTTAGTTCATAAGACATTTATTTAATTATTCTTTTGAAGAAAAGCTTATAAACAACATGCATTTGATATAAATGTAGTAATGGAACCCAGATTAATTTCATGCTTACATTTTTAATTAACATTATTCCAACTATTGATAAATCATCCCCTACCCTTTTCCTCAAGTTGACAAGCAAGGAATGAAAATCCCCTAGAATGAGCAATGCCTTCTCCTCATCCTGGATTAGAGATTTACTGACTGCTGACACGTGTGACTCTTCTTCCCGTCCCAGTTCCTCCTAAACTAGCCTCCACAGCACACCCGTTCACCATGGCAGTCGAATTGCCCTCACACTGGAATTTCTGAAGAAAACACAATATCAGTGGACCAGAGGGAGGGTCAATTGCTAAGAGGATCAGTCAAGAAGAGGTGTCAACTGGAATTAAGTCATCTGTCCACATGCACATTGCTACCCTTGAGAATTGTTGGCTCATCATTTCAGTAACACCTGTCTCGCTAGTGGAAGAGAGCTGACCTTATGAATTACAGAACTGATACGGTGGGTGAGGAACATGACCAGAGGTCTAGGTTATGACTACACAAGAGTCCAGCAGTAATGAACACATCTCCAGGAATGGCACCATCATCTCCAGCCTTGTTTTCACCGTCTCTAACCCGGCGTCCCATGAGTCCTGGCAGGAGGCCGCCTTCACCTTTCCGATCACCCTCTCCTTCTATAATGACTTCACCTAAACTATGGCAGAAAGCTGCGATATCACGTCTGGCTGAGGAGTTCTTCTGGATAGGAGGAAGCATTGTTGCATCGCCAAAATGGAGAATAGGCCAGATAGGTAAGAATTAAGACACTGATCTGATATTTTTATTACAAATATGAAATTATCTAATTGCTGGGTGTACTTCAGTAACTTTTCAGCAGGTCTAAAATGTTATAGTTTAAACTTCATTTAGTTTCAGAGTCATTTTGCATGTTATTTACCTTTTAATTAAGTACTTTCAGTGCACTTAAAACAACAAGACAGTGTCCTAAATTATTGCCATCAGGAGAAATGCACCTCACGGCATATGGACACATACAATCCCCGGAGATTAGACTGACTAGCTGCGTCACATGACCCTCTGTCCTTGATCCGCTCCTCCAAAGCAACTTTTTGAAAGCATACCCTGAGTTGACCATTAAAAGTAACCTTTGGTGACTCCTGGTTCATTAGAATGTCATTCTGGCATAAACAGAAAGTAGAAAAAAAACTCATTTTAATAATATATGATATGATTCAGCTGGTATTGGTATATTATTATAGTATGCCTTGAAATAAAGAGATATCTTTCCAATAACGATTCAAACAAATTATTGCATGTTTATAAGATGCTGTCTCTGAGTTCGTCATGATTGTAGTGCTGTTTCCATGATGCATGCCAGCGCACAGTAAACAGCCTTACGAACCTGTGTGTGTGTGTGTGTGTGTGTGTGTGTGTGTGTGACGCAGTTGTGTAATCTGATTGAAATGGAACTTGATGCAACTGCTTTAAACTCTGACATTAAAATTATGTTCTTAAAGGTGCACACACTAAAGAAATGAATAGTGCCAAAATATATTTAAAATAATGTACAGACGTTGAATAATGTTTACATGCTAATAACATGTGCAGCCAAATATTAATCATTTAAATCCTCTTTTGCAGTGGAGAGATGCATGTGCAACATGCAGGCCGGATCTCAAATGATTAAACTGAGAGGAAAATCCAAGGCTCTGGTGCGCCTCTTCTACCTAGACGAGCACAAGTCCTGCATCCGCTGGAGGCCCTCCAGAAAACATGAGAGAGCTAAAAGTGAGTCAGATAGAAAACTGTTTGAGCTGCTGGGGTACATGATGTCAGCATGTGCTTGTTATTTTGAACACCTCCATTAAATTGCATGACAAGTGCAGTTTGCAGTTCATGTAGCCTACAGTACTTTTGAAAGAGGAAATATTTAAAGAATCAACTCTTGGCATGCTAGGAATTAAATACTACTGCTTACTCAATATTGCATAAATAAATAATATGAATTAAATGAAACAGTGGACAGTAAACAGTAGTGACCTCACTACATTTATCACATGATCTCTACATTACATGTTTAATCTAGTGAGTGTAAAAAATGTCACATGTTACAATCAAACAATGAGTCAAGAAAGATGTTAAAAATCACATCTGGAATTACTGGTCCATTGGTCATACTGGAAATGAAAGGTCAAGCACATAGCATTGTGGGATACAGTATATCAGTAAGTAAGCTCTGAACTGTTTATCCAGGTATTCTGTGCATATAGAGAATTATATTAAAAAAGCATGCATAGTATAGGCTACTGAATCAATAGTGAGAATAGTAAGGTAGTATGCTATCTAAATGGCTTTGATTTGCTACCTTCTAACTTTTTGCTAAAAGTGAGTTTTGTCAACATGTAGGCTATATATAACGTCAAGCTAAACAGATGTGTGCTACAACCTGTTTCCGATCAGGTAGCCTACAGGTATTTTTCTCTAAAGATTGTTTTGTCAAAAAGTCTGAACTACTGAAGAAATGATCAAACGCTCAGAGCACTGCACTGTTTTTTCTTTGTTCATGGTTTATTTAGTCACCATAGACTCTATCCATGAGGTCTGTGAGGGGATGAGAACTGAGGTTTTCAGGCGATTTGCCAGCAGTAACTTTGATCCAAACTGCTGCTTCAGTATTTACCATGGAGACCATGTGGAATCTCTTGACTTGGTTTCCACGAATGGAGAAGAGGCACGGACCTGGATCACTGGCCTTAAATATCTCCTGGCAGGCATCAGTGACGAGGACAGTCTAGCAAAAAGGCAACGGACACGAGATCAATATCCTTTTAATTGTGTCCTCTCTGTGGGGGAAGGTTATGGACTGAATCCTCCCATAGCGCCCCCATGTGACCTGTTTCAGTTTGTGTGAATTGTGATGTGAATTGTGATGATGTGTCTATGTAAGAGTGGATATTTCCTTATATCTTGTTGCAAATGGTTGAGACAGACGTTTTCAGAAGCTGACAAAAATGGAGATGGGAATCTGAGCATTGGAGAGGTTCTACAGCTGCTCCACAAGCTCAATGTGAACCTTCCAAAGCAGAAAGTCAAAGAAATGTTCCAGGTACATTTTATATATATATAACTACTACTAATCAGAAAATTCAGTAGGCCTACTAATAACAGCTGATTTAAAAATTGTGTAGCTTCATCCTTAATAAGCTTCACACTACAGTTCAAAAGTTTGGGTTAAGGTTTTTTTCTTTTGTTCACCATGGCTGCAAATTTAAATAACTTTTTTTCAATTTCAATATATTTTAAAATATTATTTATTCCTGTGATGCAAAGCTGAATGTTCAGCAACCACTCCAGCCTTCAGTGTCACGTGATCCTTCAGAAATGATTTTGATTTGGTTGATTCTCACATTTCTTATTATTATCAATGTTGTGCTGCTTAATATTTTTGTGGAAACCGTGATCTTTTTTTTTAGGGTTCTTTAATGAATAGAAAGTTAAAAATAAAAGCATTATTTGAAATAGAAATCTTTTGTTGCCTATAAATATATTTTCTGTCACTTTTGATCAAATGAATGCATCCCCACTGAATAAAAGTATTATTTTTTTATTTATTTTATTTTATTGACCCCTAACTTTTTAACAGTATTATATAAATGTCAATTCCGTTCCACAGTACACAGAGCTGCCGTTGAGTAGGCAAACAAGCAAGCTAGCTTGAATGAGCATATCAAACACATTCTCCTAGCTGGTATTTTTGACAAGTCTCATTCTACTATGTGCTATTTCTACATAGTTTTTCTCAAATATCATTACTGATGTCCTGTGCCAGGTTATATTGGTTTAAAACACCTCCACAGTGCTACTAGCAAAGATGCCGATGAGTACGCTCTGATTATGTAACATATGGTTCATCTTGAACAGATGGTGTTGTCTAAAACTGGTTAAGGTCTTAACTCTAGTGCCTCTAATCCTTAATGGAGACATATATATTTCTACTGCAACCAATACCATAACACTACTTTCACTGAAAGTAAAAAAAAAATGATTAGGTAACAGGGGAATCTTTTCTTTTTTTTAAAACATTATCCAAAAAATGCACATTATACTTTACGAAATATGTGTGAAATTATGTTTCTAAGTATCTCATTTGAAAGAAAACTCTGCATTCGCAGGAGGCTGACACTGACGATGACCAGGGATCATTGACGTTTGAGGAATTCTGTACCTTTTACAAGCTGATCTCCACACGCAGAGATCTTTACTTACTAATGATCACCTACAGTAACCACAAAGAGCACATGGACGTGAACGACCTCCACCGCTTCTTGGAAAATGAGCAAAAGGCTGGTGTGATTCATTTTGCGTATCGTCATGTATTCGTTAAATATATTACTCTTTTGATGACGTTGAACTGTCATATTTGTAATTAGGGCCTGAGCATCAATGCTACGAGGACCCTCTTGGAATTGCTCCGTTTTTGATGCATGTTCTTTTTTTTCTAGATGGTAAATGTGACTAAAGACTACTGCAAGATGATCATTAACCAGTTTGAGCCATGTTCTGATAGCCAAACACATATGCTGCTGGGTATTGATGGTGAGAGACTCTTCATGTGCTTCATTTTTTATGGAAATTATAACATTGGACCTTTAATACATTTTTCTTTCTTTCTAAGGTTTCACCAACTACATGCGTAGTCCTGCAGGAGACATCTTCAACCCAGAACACTATCAAGTAAATCAGGACATGACACAGCCACTGACAAACTACTACATCGCATCTTCTCACAACACCTACCTGACTGGAGATCAGCTGCTGTCTCAGTCTCGGGTTGATATGTATGCTTATGTGCTTCAGACGGGCTGTCGCTGTGTGGAAGGTAGAAATACTTAAAAGCTTGTCCTTGTTAACATACTGCAGAATCAAAGTAACACATTTTAATAAGGTTTTACTATCATTAAACTCGGCATGAAATTCTTTTCTTCACTATTATGATGTATATCTGAGTAAAACGGCTTCTTGAACAAGAAACAATGTAGGCGAGACTTGATTTTGTCCAAAGGGAATTGATTGTCTCTGTCTCTGTCTCTCTAGTTGACTGTTGGGATGGTCCTGATGGGGAACCTATTGTGCATCACGGTTACACACTTACCTCAAAAATCCTCTTTAAAGATGTTGTTGAGACAATCAACAAATATGCATTTGCCAAAACTCAGTAAGTGATTTACATTGCCTAGCCAAAAAAATAAAAAAAAGTTGCTGTTTGGATTTACCGTTGTGGTCAGAATTATTGGCACACTGGGGAAATATGATCAAAGATAGCTGTAAAAAATACATTGTTTATCCTTTTGATCTTTCATTATTTCATGAAATAAATGCTTTTCTCCAAAACACGTTGGCCATAATTATTGGCACCATTTTATTAAATACTTTTTACAACCTCCCTTTGCCAAGATAACAGCTCTGAGTCTTCTGCTATAATGCCTGATGAGTTTGGAGAACACCTGACAAGAAATCAGAGACTATTCCTCCATACAGAATCTCTCCAGATCCTTCAGGTTCCCAGATCCATGTTGGCGCTTCTTCTCTTCAGTTCACCCCACTCATTTTCTATAGGGTTCAGGTCAGGGGACTGGGATGTCATGGCAGAAGCTTCATTTTGTGCTCAGTGACACATTTTTGTGTTGACTTTGATGTTTGTTTTGGATCATTGTCCTGAATGAAGATCCAACCACGGGCCATTATAAGATTTCTAGCAGAGGCAGTCAGGTTTAGATTTTTGTTTTATCTGTTGGTATTTGCTAGAATCCATGATACCATGTACCTGAACAAGATGTCCAGGACCCACAGCCTCGGGCATGGGGTACTTTTGATCCCTGTTTGCACCAAACACATCTGGTGGGTTTGCTGCCAAAAATATATATTTTTTTGTTTCATTTGAAAATAGAATCCGGTCCCTTTTGAAGTTCCAGTCGTGTCTGACAACTGAATGTGCTGGAGTTTGTTTTTGGATGAACGAGGAGGATTTTTTTTAAACCCTCCCAAACAACATGTGGTGATTTTTTTTTTCTTAGGCTTTCTGACCCCAAGACATAACTACTCTCTGCAATTCGCCATCTGTGATCCTTGGAGAGTCTTTGGCCACTCAAACTTTCCTCCTCACCACACATTATGACAATATAGACACTCGCCTCTTCCAGGCAAATTCGTAACATCTTTAGTTGATTGGAACATCTTAATTATTGCCCTGATGGTGGAAATGGGAATTGCTTTAGCTATTTTCTTACAGCCACTTTCTATTTTGTGATGGTCAACAATCTTTTGCTGCACACCAGAACTATATTCTTTGGTTTTATTCATTGTGACGGATGATTAAGGGAATTTGGCCTTTGTGTTTCCTCATATTTGTGAAACGACACTTTCATGTTCCTAGTCACGCTAGTGTGCTAAAAATGTAAATATGAATGGGAATATACAGAGATATTTTACTCATTAAAAATTCTAGGGGTGCCAATAATTGTGACTAATGTGTTTTGGAGAAAATGTGATTTTTTCCCCCACTTTCAATTTGTTTACTGCAATGAAAGGTTTGATTTTTGCAAATTTTTTGAATGAAAGATCAAAAGGATACACAATGTAGATTTATTTTTACAGCCATCTTTGATCATATTTACCAGGGGTGCCAATAATTCTGACCACAATTGTAAATAGGTAAATGCTGAAGAGTCAATGATTGGATCATTTTTGCAGTGATTATTATGTTTCTGTTAAGTCTGGCAACAGTTCTTCTAACTCTAATTGATGAAGTGTATAGCTTTTCATTTCTTAAAAAAAACATGTAGGAAGACTTATCATGGCCATATTCCAGGATGACAATGTCACGATTCATCATGCTCAAATTGTGAAAGAATGGTTGGGAGGGAGCATGAAGAATCAGTTTCACACATGAATTGGCACCTCTGAGTCCAGACCTTAAATTAGTAGACTTTACAGAGTGATCAACTCTTGCACTGTCAATACAAGGTCTTGACCAAAAATGTATGCACCTCTTAATGGAAATAAAATCACAACATTCCATCAAGATGTGCATAACTTTTTGGTCAAGATTTTGTATTAACAATGCAAGAGTCAAGCACTCTGTAAAGTCTACTCCAGAAGACTTTCAATGAATTTCAATGGTCTGGACCCATATTCATGTGTTAAAATAATTCTTTAAGAAATGAAAAGCTACACTCCATATATTAGGGAGATAATGCGAGAAACAAAATAATCACTGCAATAATGATCCAATCATTAACTCTTACGCATTTGCCTATTTAAATCCAAACAGAAGCTTTTTTTCATTCGGGCAGTGTATAGTAATTGTAAATATTTTTTTTAAATTATACAAATTCATTTCATAAAATAATAATGAAGTAAGTAATTAATTAAAAAAGGAACAAAAATTATATGTATATATATATATATATATATATATATATATATATATATATATATATATATATATCATATTGTATCATATCATAATATATAAAACTAATTCTTCCACTGTCAGATACCCAGTGATCCTTTCTATAGAGAACCATTGCACTGTGCCTCAGCAGAAGAAAATGGCTCAATACCTCATGGAAGTGCTACAGGACAAGCTGGACCTATCAAATATAAATACCAATGAGTCCAGGCGTCTGCCATCTCCAGAGGTTTTGAAAGGGAAAGTACTTGTCAAGGTGAGGTAATATTTTACACTTGTCTTGGAAAACATTGCATAAAGTTTAAAGTAGAATATTTCTGTGACCAAATCATGGGGGAAAAAATTAACACTGAGGTGCTTTCCAGGGAAAGAAACTGCCAGCAAACATTGATGCTGATGCAGAGGAAGGGGATGTGTCTGATGAAGACAGCGGTGAAGAGGACGAGGAGGAAGAGGGGCAACTTAATGGAGATGTGAGATGCTTTTTCCTTTTGTCTACATTAGAATAATTGGGTTATTCCCCTTCTTGAGTGTCTGACTAAAAACTGCTGTGTTCTGAGTTACAGGCCACAGAAGGAGCACCAGAGACGGGTGATGAATCGAAGAAACGCTCACGGAGGTCATTCATGGGCAGCTTCAGGCGCAAGGTCTGCAATCATTTTCCACTTGTCACATTTATATGAAAATATCATGAAAGCAGCATTATACGGTCTAGTGTTACGATGTTCCACAATCTGTGTTTTAGAAGAAAAAACGTGTGAAATTAAAAAAGAAGCCCAATGTGAGTGACTCTGATACTGAGCAGGAAATCCCAAGCAGTAACGATAAACAGGCCATCAACTATGGCAAGTGAGTATTTCAGGAGATACAGTTTGTTGTTGAATTCTCTGTGCACTGACAAAAAAAAACAAAAAAAAACATGCAGTTTAATTTACAGGATGGCATTTTGGTGCCTGTATATTCATGACTGTATTTTTAATTATGCAATACATTTTATTTAAACAGTACAAAATATGACTGAATGCCCCAATGTACATAACTGATCATTAAAAAAGAGAGAAAAAATACTATTTAAATTATATAAATCAAATGTGATGCATCATGTATGAAAACTTCTTTTTACTGTTTTAACAAAAACGTTTTTTTATTACAAAAAATATTGAATATTTAAATAATATTTGTATATTTTTAAATATTTAAATATTTTATTTTATTTTATATATATATATATAATATTTATTTACATTATTGTACAGTAAAAAATAAATCTCCTGTAATATAGTGAGGTAACTTAATCAATTGTGGTAGTTTTATTGTATTTATTGTTGCATTCTTACAAACATTTTTTTACAGTATGTATCTAAATCTGTCCAGTCTAACTATCTAATGATAGTCCATGTTTTATGGACATTTTTGCAGACGAAGGAAAACAATGAGACTTTCTCGCGCCCTCTCTGATCTCGTTAAATACACCAAGTCAGTGCGTGTTCATGATATAGAAACTCAAGGTAAGACAGTTGCAACCTCTATGAGCACAAACTGTAAATGTATTCTTGATGTTTATGTCTAAATAAACTGTATTGGTGTTGCAGCATACATGTGCAGCTGGCAAGTCTCCTCCTTAAACGAGAGCATAGCTAACCAGATTCTGCATTTAAAACCTGCCCAGTTAGTTCGCTTCAATCAACGACAACTCATTAGAGTCTACCCCTCCAACTACCGTGTTGATTCGAGCAACTTCAATCCTCAGACTTTTTGGAACGCAGGATGTCATTTAGGTTTGATTTAGCTTTTTTTCTTTTATTTATTATGAATTATTTTCTTTCTAATTATCATCAAAGCCTTTTGTTTTTCATTAATGATGAAACAGCGACGACTTTTATTTGAACAGCAATGGATCACTGCTGGCAAATGGCTCTCTCTTTTTTCCCAGTTGCACTGTGCATTTGTTTGAAATGTTGTTTCATCTTTCCAGTCGCTCTCAACTATCAAACAGAAGGCCGTATGCTACAGCTGAACAGGGCGAAATTTGCAGCAAATGGAAACTGCGGCTATGTGCTGAAGCCAAAATGCATGTGTAAAGGTAAGATTGTGTCTCTAGAGTACAGGTAAAAAAGATACATTTGTTTGATGCATACTATTTATTACTTGCTTTGAAAGGCAATCTTCACCACACATAATGACTGTCCTCAGGTGCCTTTAATCCTACACTGGAAGACCCTTTGCTAGGACACAGGAAATCTCAGCTAGTGCTCAAGATAATTAGTGGACAGCAGCTACCGAAGCCAAAAGACTCCATGTTAGGGGACAGAGGAGAGGTGAGTTCACTCATACTTAAAATGAAAGTACGTAATAATGTGTAACATGCAATCTGAGTTTCACTGCTTTGTTGTCCAGATCATAGATCCCTTTGTGGAAGTGGAGATAATTGGATTGCCTGTTGATTGCAATAAACAGCAGACAAGAGTAGTGGACGACAATGGTAAGTACAAATCTGGATTGTGCAAACCGAACTTGGCAGTATTGGTATTTTTAAAGCACTGTGCCAAGTTAAAAGTGGTTATTTTCCATGTGATGTCAGTTCTCAAACAAATGACTCTTAAGAACCATTCCAGTCAAAAAGAACCAGTCAGTCAAAAAGATACACGAGTCTTGAACTCAAATGAGATGCAATCTCGTGATTGTATTCGCAACTAACTCTCTGACTGTACCGCAAATCATTTTTCAGTTATCTTCGATTTAAAATGAACCATTAGTCGCAATTAAAGCGTTTTGTTTATTTTCTTATTTTAATGTCATACTAACAGGTTTTAACCCCATGTGGGAGGAAACGCTAGTGTTTACGCTACACATGCCTCAGATTGCCTTGGTGCGCTTTATGGTTTGGGATCATGATCCAATTGGACGAGACTTCATTGGACAGAGAACCATAGCATTTAAAAGCATGATGCCAGGTAAATCGCATGCCAATAGGTGACTTTATTGCACAGACAATGTATACATTTACATTTTCATCAATAATTCAGTCAGTCAGCCTCATATTATTTTCTTGTCCCACAGGATATCGGCATGTCTATTTAGAAGGTGTGGAAGAAGCATCTATCTTTGTGCATGTTAGCATTAATGACATCACAGGAAAGGTAACTTTTTATTAGATTTCTCTTTTACATAAATGTAGCTGTTGTAGGAAGTTATTCTGCCTTTTATTAATTGCCTTTTTTCTGATATACTCATAACCAGGTCAAATCAAGCAACGCAGTGAAGCAGCTAATCCAGAAAAACCTCATGCAGACCTCTGAAGACGGCACAAGGAAGTCATTCGGTGCAAACTTCCTGCGTAAAGGTGGAGCTGGGAAGAACCAAACAAAAGTCGTGAAGGGTTTAGCCGACTGCTACGCCAAAGAGGACTTTCTAAACCGACGTTACAGTGATGACGTGAGCTCGAAGGACAGCAGGAGCACCTCACAGTCTGCGTCGTTGCTCAGAGGAGCTCAAAGTGAACCCCTGAGAAGGGCCCATAAGGTCTGTTTTCAGGAGCCAGAAGGATCTCATGAGGCACGGCGCCGCCTGTCCTCAATCACATGCTCTGGTGGAGCAGGAGTGGCTATGGACTATAACAACTTAGCATTTGATTCAGAATTGGACATTCAGACTTCTGTGGTTCAATCACACCTTGAGGATAACAAGGAGTTGACTGTTTCAAAACTAAATGAATTACCTCCAACATTTAAACAGGAGTGCGAGTCTACAGACTTACAGGTACCTAAGAAGAAGGATCCTGCTTCTACCCTGAATGAGCAACTCTTGTTGAAGCAGATCTCAGGTGCTACATCTGTTATTGAGGATTCAGTGCAGGAACCTGAGCTGTGTGAACTTCAAGAGACCCATCTAAAAATTCAGTCGGAACCTACACAAAAGTGTGAACTCTTGAATTTCCATCCAATACCTGATGGAGTATTAGATCCTTTTAGTGGAACATTAAACACCAGAAATCCGGTACTCAATAATAAATTCGGAGCCTCTATAGATGGTAGGCTTAACCCCCTGTGGCAACCAATGTCAATCCCCGCAACACCTGCGCTGAGCAGACGCAGGAATGACCAAGGCACACCACCATTTAAAGGATGCAGATCACAAAGCGTCCCAAGACGCCGTCCGCCCTCTCCGCCAAACACAACTGGTCTCATTAGGAAAGAATTCCTCAATCAATACCCTCTCCCACAGTGTAGTTACTCTGCACCAAAAAACTCTGCTCCTAATAATCACAACCTTGCTGAAAGTGAGTCAAGCAGCCTAAGTAGTTTGGACAGCCTTGACCTGAGTTCTCTGCCATCCCGTTTCCCTGACAACCAGCAGCAGACAATGGGCACACTGCAGAGGGAAATGAATGCTCTGTTTGAGCAGAAAATGCGTGAGATTCGCTGCCATTCACCACTGTTTTTCAGAGGTAAGTTGTAACGCACAGAAAAGGCTCTTTCCTAAATTATAAATTGTGTTTTAAATTAATGCTCTTTTCTTGCTGGTTAAAATGTCAATCAAAAATCACGCTATAGTTTTACCTGAGAAGAGATTTGACTGTTTTTGTATTTTTAGATTCCTCAACATTGTAGAAAAGCCATGCATTTGAAACCTAAAAAGAAACAGAACCGAAAAGAAAATGCCACATCGCAGCTACTGTGACGGATATGGACATATGCTACAGGAAGAAAAGCAAACACATAACAAATACTTATTTGTATTTTGTACAAATATTATTTTGCTTAAATCTTAATCATCTGCTCATGTCATCTGGGCTCATAATTCATGCGTTCATATTTTTTTCAAAAAGTAGCCTGGAACATAACATTCCGTCTTTTGCATCTGGAAGCCGTTTTGATTTAGATATAATGAATTTAAAGACTGTGTTTAAAACTAAACATATGCTTCTACAGATTGTTTCTTAAATGCAATCACACTTTGGTGTAAGTCCAAGTTTATTAATTCATTAATATACATGGTGCCAGAACGAATACCTCTTTTGTGACAGTAAGAGGTGATTTTTGTTTTTTACACAATTGTATGTATTTTCCTCATGTTCGAATTACAAAACAACTGTAATATGTTACTTGTCATTTTTACTTCTATAAAATATTTTACTTTTTTTATAGACATTTTCAGATGTCTCCAATCTTTGTCATTCATTAGCAAAATAGATTTTACATTAACATTTTAGACTCATAATGATGGTCTAAATTATGGTTTCAAGCTGGAATGCATGATAATTATCTAAAATAAAACAGCTACATGAGATTTTGCTGCAATATTCAAATGAAAAGAAGGTACCTCACTGCACCATCTTCACTGAACAAACAAGTAGCTTGATTTAAGTTTAAAACGTTTTAAAAAATGAAAATTATGGATTAACATGTACATAATTATGTATCTGTTAAAATGTATAAAATATATTTTCTAGCATTAGAAATAGTAAAAATACCTAACACCAGATAATGTACAGATCTACAGTATGAACAGTTAAGTCATTCTGCTATGTAAGACGTACATATTACATCACTGTTGTTTAACCTTTTATGCCTTGTTCTTGTCTGAGGTTTCTTGGTCTCCCTTTGTGTTGGTCATTCTCAAACGCTGGCTCAGCTCCTGAGTCAAAACTGTGCAGCAGGATTTCTGTATGGTTGAGAACAGATTTATTTTCACCGAACATTTTATAATGATCAAAAACGATCAGTTGAAATCTGTGCTGAAGCTTAAAGCCAATGAAAATGCTGTGTGTGTGTGATTGGCATTACTTGCCTTCTGCTCCCCAGCAGTGCTACGAGACTTTGAGGTGAGTTCAAACAAGGAGAGCAGCACTCCAATCCCAAGACCTATAGCCAGAACCAGGAAGATGCCCTTCATGCTATGAGCCCTCAGAGACGAGGCTTTGGCACTATCCGGTATACAGCCGCTGGCCCACCACTTAGTGCGCATGTACGCCAGCTCCCCAGCCTCGCTCAGCTGCAGGATGGCCACGCTCAGGTTCTTCAGCATAGGAGATCCTGTTCCAAGAAAGAGACTGAGGAATTAAAACCATTCACTGCAGATTGAACTGCAGCAAGAAACGTCAAGATGTCTTTTGCCTCCCTTTAAATAATCCACCCGAAAATAATCTCTTGGGTAAACTTTAATGTATGTTAAAGTGCCTCCATTATCCTTTTTCAAATATTACTTTTCATGTAGTGTAATATAGCTATTTGTGAATGTAAAATGTCTGCAAAGTTTTAGGGGCTGTTTACATGAAACCATTTTAACTAAAAGTAGAAAACTCTTTATGCGTTTTGGCTATTCATTTTTATGACGACGACATTTTTGGGGACAGAAAACGCGAACTTTTGAAAACTGTTTTCAAAGTGCAAGTTTTTGAAAACAATACCGTTATTGTCTCCATGTAAACAACAAAAACACGAATTTGTGAAAACAGTGACGTCATGCACATGCGTATTACGTTTAGGTGCGTAGTTTTGCACACAAAGTGACATAACACATACCAATACCACAAACCAATGAATCTTAATCGTTTTTGCGGATCTGTGTGGAGATTCGCGGAGATCATTTTGACAATGCTGTCATCTGAATTCGAAAAACAAAGGAATCTGATCTGATCTACATCTGACCAATCAGAGCAGAGTCTCTCAGAAAGTTTGGGTTTAGAGAGACCAAATCCTTGATTGAACCGTTTCAGACATTGTAAGAAAAAAAGTGATGCTGATGTATATTATTAGAAAATGAATGTGTTTTTGGATGCATGTAAACCTGTTGTAGGAGACCTCCAAAACAAAATCAGTTTTTACGTCAATTAAAAAGAACTGCACAAATATGTTTGTCTCACCAAGAGGAGTTACAATGCTGTAACCTCTCATCCCGATGACCTCATGTGCACGGACAAGTTCACAATGCCGTGCCACAGCCAAGTCCAGGGACACCGATTCTCCAATGAAAGCATAATTTCCTTCCTTTGCTCTCTGGACACCCTCATCCATAGAGGTCACGAAACTCTTCCTCCGCTCCATGTGCTCATAGATGCGACGGTAAGATGGGTTATTGGAGTTCTGTGCAAAAAGAATGTTAACATGTAAAGAAATCTTTCTGTAACATCTGGCAGGAAGGAGTTTTACAAATCAGAAAAATGTGCAGATATGATTCATGTGAACAGACCTTAAAGAAGGCGAGGGTGGAGGAGCCGGCAAGTGTTCCATATTCTATTACTTCCTGATTAGCCAAGTCCTCAAACCCTTTAATCATGAGCGGAGCAGAGTCAGACCCCTGAGAGGAAGTAAGACTGGAAAAATAGCAGGCCAGGAGCACGACGGCAAACAACCACCAGGTACAACTGATAACCCTTCCCGACACAGCTTTAGGGTGAGGGCCTGCACCTGCAGAAAGCAAAACAAATGAGAGGAAGAAACGTTATCTCTCCATTATCACAGACTGAAAAGTAATTCAGAAGGAAAAATAGCTGCAGGCAGCAATAAAAGGCCAAGTACACCTTGTAATGCTGAGTATTCCTGCATGTTATATGCATATTCCTGTTTTTAAAGACAGTCGGTTGAAAGGATCGAAGCAAGGATATTATTGTTCATTTCTTTTGACAAGTAGGAGGTGCAGGCATAAATCTTTGCATACTCTTTAAGGGCACGGTGGCGATGACATTTTACAAGTTTTGCTTCTTCGACAGCAATTTTGTTAATGGTGCACTGTTAAAATAAAAGTTTAAATGAAATTAGTTTAAGTTGAAGCACTAAAATTACCAACTGAAAATGAATAAAAACTAAAATAAATTGATTAATTAAATCTAAATAGTAATTTAAATTTTTTTAAAAAGGTGTGAAAAACGTTAAATTACTAAAATTACAAATATATAAAAATCTAAAACTGTAAACAACAATAACAATAAATTAAACTTAAATAGTAATATGTGTAAATAAATAAATAATAACAAAAGAACATACAATTACTAAAGTAAACTATAATTAAAATGAGAACTTAAAATGTTTTTTTTTTTTAAATATTAATACAAATTATAATAGTATATAATAGTAAAATAACACTGATGGACATGACGTAAACATGAAATTTCCCACCACACCTGACCACTCAAAATATAAATAAACCGTTATTATCGAAAAATCTTCCATAAGGTTCTGCAGAACAACATGAAAAAAAGAGTTATAATTGAGAGGTTGAATGTGATCTGAACTAATTTTGGTGAAAATTCCACAAATTTTGGGGATGTGAAAAAAGGGAATGTGAAGCATATTGAAAATAAAATATAGTATTCTGTATTCTGCATTTGAAGGATCAGGACTATGTGCTTTTCAGTGCATGCTATTCTGCTATTACATTCATTTTGATGATTACCTTGCAGGGTTAGGGCTCCTACAGCATACCATAAACTGTGGAGAAGTGTGAAGCGATTCGGCTCTGTCTCAGGCTCACTCCATTCACATGGACTCAACCTTGATATAAAGAGACAAATGCAGAAATCAGCATCAGTTCAGGAAAAAAATCCTATTCAGAAACCATCCTTGTTCTGAAAAACAGAGCCGCAGTTTTACTGATTGTATTGTTAAACGCTTTGTGTGTGTAGTAAATGAGCAAGCGCTCTTGTTCTATGCGTCTCTGGTGTTCTGCTCATTTCTCTGACCTTCCCACAATGCAGATGCAGACTGCAGTCACAAAGTATGCAATCAGGATGCCGAACCAGGTCTCCCCAGAGAAGGGGGAGAGGAAGTCAAAAAAGCCGGCCTCCTCAGAAACGATATCTTTGCGGAGGAGGATACTGATTCCGGTCTGCATGTAAGGTTTTGTCATTCCCACAGCCTTCTCGCGGGCAGCAGTGAGAGTGAGGGGAGCCACGGCGAGATCAGCTTCCTGAGAACAAAACACAAGGAAGGTTTCACACTACTTGGGAAGGATTAATCTCATGGATGATTTAATTGCCATGCTGATTTTAGATTTATATGTAGTAGTTGTACAATATGTACTATTTTTCTGTAAAATGCATAACATACCCCTCTAACAACCTCCCCAATCATTCCGTTCCAGTTTCCACTTTCGTCCTGCCGGCCATACGATCCATCCTTCACCAGGTGAACTTTGTATTTGAAACCCAGTTTCTTAGCCAGCTCAGTGAGCAGATCCATACAGTAGCCTTCTAACTGCGAGCCCTTGCTCATTGTGTAGGGGTCTTGCTGAAAATAAAACATTTAAGTTGTTAGTATAATATTATTATTGTTTAGGCTATGTAAATAATATTAAAATACAAACATCACATTTCATATTTTTTAACTTCATTTATTTTTTACCTTTATGGTGGTAACTATCAGTTCTTGCCTTGCTGAAATGAAAAATAAAAAAATATTAACAATATAATTAATTTATTATGAATTCAAATATACTAATATACAAATATATATATATATTTTTATATATATATTTTAAAATGTAATTCCTGTGATGGCAAAGCTGTATTTTCAGCATCATTACTCCAGTCTTCAGTGTCACGTGATCCTTCAGAAATCATTCTAATATGATGATTTGGTAAGATTCTTATTATTATCAATGTTGATAACCCAAAATTTTTGTAGAAACCGTGATACATGGTGAATAGAAAGTTCGAAAGAACAGAATTTGTTTCAAACAGAAATCTGTAATGCGTCTTTGCTGAATAAAAGTATTCATTTCTCTCAAAACAAATCTTACTGACCCCAACATTTTGAACGGTAGCAACTAAAACCTCATCACAGGACTCTGTCCATCACATAAATAAGCATGTCAGCTAAAACAAAAAGTTAAATGAAATTTGAAGGGATTGAAGTCCATAAACAAAACAGCGTCCTACTGAGTCAACACATTTGAAAAGCTTAGATCTGTTCAAGAGTGTGTTTGTTCAGAAGTGACCTCAAGTTGACATAGAGAGACATGGCCAAGATTTCAGTGGCTCCTCTATTGATCTGCCAAATCAGTTCTCAGGCTGGGAGTTGATTTCCTGCTGCATTTGTGTCACAAATAGCTCCATCTTAAATTAGCCAGAGTCATCAGAGAACCTTTTGTTCGGCAGCCATCTTTAGCAAAAAAAAAAACACACATCCTCGCTCAGTCTGCGAATCTCAGGGAGATAATGATGAGTGAATGGCACGGCTGCGTTTGATGCCCTCTTAGGCAGCTTCCGGGTTTCCGGAACCCGCAGCGTTTGGCTGTGTTTTTCTCCTTTCTCAAAAGTGCGAGACAACAATCTCATTGCAGGGCTGAACTGTGACTAATTGGAGTTGATGTTTTTGTCACTCGATCATGAAGTCCTGGTCAGGGCAGTCAAAGAGTATCTGAAGTTAAAGTTAAGCAAAGCCCTCAGGGCTCCATCAACACCATAGAGTGATGTTGACACTCATCAGCTCCTCTTATTGAATTTATGACAGACACAGAGGGTCCTCGACGTGCTGTCATAGCTTGGCATGTCTTAAACACTGTTCTGCTTGTTCAAGGCTTTGAATTGATTCATAACCGTTTTTGAGAAGGTTTCAGCTGGCTGGCTTCCTCTCTGTCAGAATGGGGTTTGAAGTGTGCCAAGCAGGATGTGGTCACTATCTTTGATGATGAGCCCAGCTGATTCTTCAGCCATTTATCATATGACAGGCCTGTGAAATTCAATAACTTCATGCGGCGAGGACATGGCAAGTTGGCACGGATTTCATAATAGCTGCTGTTTCTGAAATTACACGAGATGCCGTAAAAGTAACTAATGCCACTATAGTGTGTTCCTTTGAGAAAGAGAGGCGATTTTAAGATGGAATACTAGAAATAATTGTGCTGTGCGATGCCATTACATCATAACAATTTCACATGAGACAAAAAACATCACTGCTATTTAACTTTTACATTACATATCCATATATTAGAAATCAAACTTGTACCTGCTATGCAGAACTCTGACCCCAGCAAAAAGCATAAAGAGACAATTCCCAACATGTTGCTGATTCTGACCTGCAAGCCGAACAGACAATCTGACTTATTTAAAACATAAACAAAATAAATACAAATATTTATGTATTAAATATGCTAAAGAATATGCAATTTTAAAATAAAAAAACATATGCTGACCTGTAGCCTAGCTATTAACACATACATTGTAAATAACATTTATAACCATTTATCCCTTAAGACATATATTTGTTTAACCACATTTTTTATTAGTTCTTGTTGCTTAATATTTTGTTGAGGTTAATGACAATAATACATGAGCAAAAACTCTATTTTTACAAGGACCACCAATGTATTCTCAGAGTTTCCAGCATACTTCAAATCAAAAAGACAAAAGCAGTGACTTTAAAAGGTTCAAATCAAACAGCGCCCTCCTAATCCCATACTTACCATGATGTCTGCAGTGAAATTCCACTGTGCTGGGACTGCACTGACACTGACGCTGATCAAGACAGTGGTGTGGTTTACAATAATGAATTAGAGGGTTCCCACTAAAGGCTTGGGAAAAGCCAATGAGTTTCAGGGGGTGGAGAAACTCATCCAAACACTTATAATGAAAAGTGGGTTGATAGAATATTCTAGCGCATGATGAATTATAGATCTGATATTCTCTATATATTAGGCCTAGGCGATATTGAAAATTCATGCAATTTCGATTTTGACATTTGTGTCAAATTTCAAAGTCTTAGGTCAGTCTGACCTAATATTGAAAATAACCAGTGTTATCTACCAGTGTCTTCAACGCCAGTGTATCTGGGGGAAAAAATACCAAGCATACTTTGACTCACAGAAGCTTCATGCATAAAGTGGATAAAAATAACATATGAAATATGCCTACAACTAAAGAAAATCTGAAAGGATGAAATAATCTCAAATTGTTTAAACCTTCAGATTATTTCATTAAGAATAAACAAACAAAATCACTCATAAAATAAAAATACATATGTTCAGAGGAAAACTGAAAGGATGAAGTAATCTCAAATTGTTTAAAACGTGAGATTTTTTCTTTAAAAAAAATAAACAAACAAAATAATAATAATAGCCTATTAATAAAGTGGATACAAATGACATGGGCTATACGCTACAGTTAAAATATTGTATTTATATAGTCAGACGGAAAACGGTATTTATTTAAAACGTAATAATAATGTAGGCTATTATTATTATTGTTGTATTTTAGCTACTATGTCGACTGCTATCATGAAATTATGTTCTTTTTCACAGTAAACCATTCATTACACGGGCGTTTAATGTAGCTTGTGAACATGGAGTCTATGCGCGCAAACATTTCAGGGAAGTCTCTCGAGTTGTTTTTCTCACCGCTCGCAGCCTCTATTGGCTTTAGCGAGACTCCGTGGCCTCACGATGACCATTTCCACCAATGACAGAGCAGTGCGCATGATGCGCGCGCCAAGTGCAAAGCCCAACGCCGAGAATTCGCCTTTTTTTCTAAAGGGGCGTATTTTTCTTGCCAATTTAATTACAAACCAACGTTCAATGCACACGAACACTCTGCAATAATGTCAGGCGCCTATTTGAAACACTCGGACTCCATGTCAAGGTGATAGTGTTGTGTAAACAGCCGGGATGTGTGTTTAGAAACGTTTTTGTGGGAAGTCTCATCAATGGAGGGTTGAGGAAGCCCGTCTTGCTACAGAAGAGGACGCTGTCGCCCCTGGATATGACCGGCATTCACTGTCGTTTCGAGCGATCGATAAAAGAGTAAGTTTGCTGATTTATTCTGCACTGGTTTCTGTAAACAGTAATGTCGCGGGGGCAGGTAGTAGCGATGTGGTTGCTTTCTTTGACTCTCCAAATATGGCTCCAGCATTGGAAGGCGCTCATTTACTAGCTCTGCCTTGGCTGACTGTACACGGCGCCTTATTACATACAATTGCTTTATTCTCTGCATATACACACGGCATTGCATGCAACGGAGCTATAGCGTCATATGCAATTATTTGTCGTTTGGTTGACAAAGTGAAAATAAGGCATAGTGCACCGTCAGGAGTTTGTTATCAGGAAAAACAATCGAGGTTGAGACTGTCCATCAGCCCTGCTAAAATGGCTGACTCGTCTGTCTCGCTTCAGGATTGGTATTTAGCGCTCTGCAACCGAACTACGTCAACTGGGTCGAGGAAAAATTGAAGATCTGCCCGGTGATTGGCTCGAATTATTCACGTGATATGAGCACGGGAACCTATTGGTTCGCCTGAAATACATTTATTACCAACGTTACAAATGGAGCGACATGTACACTGTAGATAGAAGATGTGTATCTGTTAATTTGAGAAACCCCTTATTTAGTAGTTATTAGATGTTTATTGATCTCAATGAACCGTTATTCTTTTTATATTACAGCAAACACATCATGAAGGAGTGGAATTTGATTGTGTTGTTTTTATTCAAATGTGCTGATTGACAGTCCTGTTGTTGCTAAAAACAGTTAAAACCACCTCAAGATGGTTTGTTGGTCTAAGATGGTTTTTATGGTAAGGCAAGAGAACAGGTGAATAGGGAAAAATTATTTAACTAATATATATCACCTTATCCTCCCCATTGATTAATCACAAATGTTTTGTGTTGCCACTGAAATGATATGTTTTAATATGTACAAATTTGCATAAATTTGTAGAACAGAAATCAAAATTTGATCATTCGATTTTTTTTTTTCATTTGGACATGTTAAAAGGGTTTTTACAGAGGGGACTTTGGATACTTGTTTATAGTTTTACCTCTTCTTAGTCCATCAATCAAAAAATCTATGGTTTTAGGAATAAAGTGTTATATAATCCAGACCAATTATATATGAAGAAGCCCCTCTATAACAACCTTCATAATATTCATTGGAATTTCACTGGAAATTTTGGTGCTACTGAATTGAAGATTTGTGGCTCGGTGCATAAGACAAAAGTCATTTTGAGAAAACGGCCTTTAAAGATGTGCAATTGTAATTGAAATCAACAGGCGTAAATAATAATAAAAGAAACACATAAATGTTTTCTATCTACTAGTCCGAAAGAAGACCTGTTATGAAGCGAAATAGCTTAAAATCTCAAAATTGACAATGGTTTTGCCTGTAGTGTCTTGCCTTGAGAAGTTTTTTCAACAATATCTGGTCAATATTGGTAATGTATATTTCTGTTCTTACAGGTACCTATGTCCATTCATATTTTAACATTTATATAGAGGATAACTTCAATGAGAAAGTTAAAGAAACAAGTTGGCCAATCCAGGGCTGGAGGCTTTGGCAGAGGAGAGGATCAGGGTCAAGTTGGTCCATCCAGCCATGCCGACATGGACGCTCTACTCTGTCCACCTTCTCCATGCAGACTGAACTTCCCTATGACCAGAGACACTCTTACGTACGCGCAAGCTCAGAAAATGGTGGAGATTGAGCTGGAGGGAAGGCTTCACCGGATCAACATTTACGACCAGTTATCCGTCGTAACCGAGGACGAAATGTTGGCTCAGGATCTGACGGAGTGCAACAGTAACAAAGAGAACAGCGAGCAAAGACTGGGAAACAAACAAACTGTGTGTAAAAGCAAGCGGAAAGATGGCAAACACGCAGCCAAAAAGAGATCTGGCTCCCAGAATGGCTTGCAAAGTCAGGTCGCCCATTCACAAATCCCCCTGCCAAAGCCTACATTCCGTACGGTGGACACTTTCATGGCCTCAGAAGCCCCTCCTCTTCCTGCGGCTTATTATCGCTACAAAGAGAAGTCAGGGGAGGAGTTGGACAACGAGGCCGAGTATGACATGGACGAGGAGGACATGGCTTGGCTAGAGATGGTGAATCAGAAGCGAGTGTCCGATGGCCACGCTTCCGTCCCCCCTGATACTTTCGAGTTACTGATTGACCGACTTGAGCGAGAGTCCATTTTGGAGTCCCGCAGCCAGGCGCTGTCCCAGAGCACCATCGACGAGGATGCCTACTGTTGCGTTTGCCTTGACGACGAGTGTCTCAACAGCAACGTCATCCTGTTCTGCGACATCTGCAATCTCGCAGTGCACCAGGAATGTTACGGGGTGCCTTACATCCCCGAGGGCCAGTGGCTGTGCAGGCGCTGTCTGCAATCCCCGTCACGACCTGTCGATTGTGTCCTCTGCCCTAATCGGGGAGGCGCATTCAAACAAACCAGCGACGGAAGCTGGGCCCACGTCATCTGTGCCATATGGATCCCTGAATTGTGCTTTGCCAACACTGTGTTCCTAGAGCCCGTGGAGGGAGTGAAAAACATTCCTCCTGCACGATGGAAGCTCACCTGTTACCTGTGCAAACAGAAAGGCAGGGGGGCGTCTATTCAGTGCCACAAAGCAAACTGCTACAGGGCGTTTCACGTCACTTGTGCCCAGAGAGCTGGTCTCTATATGAAAATCGACCCTGTGCGGGAAACCGGTGTGCACGGCACCACTTTTACTGTGAAGAAAACTGCTTATTGCGAGAACCACTCGCCCCCTGGTACGGGCACTGAGGGGGATGAAGACAATGGGTTGGTCGGGGGCAGGGGTAACAGAGGTCAGAGGTCATACACATTAGGCCCTCCGCTGCAGCAGAACCAGAATGGGCGGAAAAAAGGTTCGGCCGCACAACAGAAGAAAACGCAGAAGAATTCAGCCGGGACCTCGCGGAAGACAGGAGTGCCCCTCCTGCTGGTGCCGCAGATACCCTCCTTTAGGTAAATGTTTACGTCTGCTCTTTTGTCGGTTATGTCTGGTCTTTTGATCTTACCTCATTGTAAGCGTGTAGAAGTATTTAACATCATCTTCAGTGTGGAAGTGACTTCCAGTGAATTTTATGTTTACCATTTAGGATACTGTTGTAGAAGTTTGGGGTCAATAAGACTTGAAAAAAAAAAAGATACTTCTATTCATTGATCAAAAGTGACTGAAGATTTTTACATTGTAACATGATTTCTATTTCAAATAAATACTGTTCTTTTAAAAGTTCTATTCATCAAAGAATACTTAAAATGCATCATGGTTTCCATAAAAAAATTATGCAGAACAACTGTTTTCAACATTGATTATTATTATGATTAGAAATGTTACTACCAAATCAGTATTTTAGAATGATTTCTGAAGGATCATGTGACTGAAGACTGAAAATTCAGCTTTGCCATCACAGGAATAAAATTACATTTTAAATATATAGTAAAATAGAAAGCCATTATTTAAAACTGTAATAATATTTCACAGTATTACTGTTAATAATTCTTGATTAAATAAATGTAGCCTAAATGTTTATAATGAGCTTAAATAACTTCTTTCAAAAATAAAAAAATAATTTGATCAGTAAGCAAGCAAATTTTATTTATATAGCACTTTTCCAAACAAATCAATGCAGTTCAGTAGTGGTGTTATGGCAATAATAACAAAAAAATATATACTTGAAAGAATTACTGTTAGGATACATTGAGATGCTTCTGAGGGTGAATTTTCTCTTCAACCTCCTCATCCTGGTAAAAATAAAAATCCTCAGACGTGTTTCCTTCACAAGCGCCTTTAGATCTGACTCCATTGCAGTATTGAATACTTAGTGTTTACAATTCTAATGGATAAAATCTAAATAGTTTATTAAATAGCCTGTTTCACTCAGAAATGTGTTACTTTACAGAAGAAAAATGAGAATTGTGAATGTTTCATGTTGAATTTAACAGTTGGCCTTGTTTCATATTTTTTGAATAGGCTCAATAAGATTTGCACAGGGGTCTCTGTTGAAAGGAAAAATCAGTTTATGCAGAGACTCCACAATTACTGGCTGCTGAAGCGTCACTTTCGTAACGGAGTGCCACTCATCCGCCGGCTCCATTCTCATCTACAGACTCAGAAATCTGAGCAGGTTAGTGTGTGTAACACATTACGCTGTTGTTGACAGTAAAAAGTGTGATACCTTATACTACAACTCTTAATAACCAAGCTCACACAGAATCTACGACAGCAGAAAACTGCAGATTTCTACAAATTTTGCAATGCTTATCATTCACACTTTTCCCTGCCCTATGTTTGTTCATTAGTTTATTAAACATTATGACTAATTTGATCATGTTTTCAGCAATGAGTAACACATTTAACCATGTTTGAATTCTGCACATTTGCTCCCAAAATCAGAGCAGAAAAATTACAAAATTATCACTTGTGTTGTTAAATGACCAGAGATTGCTTGTATGTGCATTGTATTTACAGATTTTTTTTAATGACTTTTCAGAGGGAGCCAGACTCAAAGTTGCAGGCTGTCAGGGAAGAGCTGAAGTATTGGCAGAAGCTTCGACAGGACCTGGAAAAAGCTCGACTTCTTATTGAGCTCATACGAAAGAGGGAGAGACTTAAAAGAGAACAGGTGACAGATCCCCTCATGTCTAATGTTCTTTTGTTACGTTCTCTAGACCCTGTTCTCTGAAAAGCATCACTTATTGAGAACAGGCATGCGGTAATTACTAATTCACAGAATCAATTTAATTTGGCTCTCTTCTCTCACCAGATGAAACTTCAGCAGGCTACACTGGAGCTGCAGCTCACCCCTGCGCTGGTGTTTCTGCGCTCTACACTGGAACAGCTGCAGGAGAAAGACATAGATCATATTTTCACCACACCTGTCAATTTGAAGGAGGTAAGGAAACGGGCCCTTTAAAGTCCCCTTTTTGCTGTTTGCAAAAATAACTTGGTAACACTTTACAATAAGGTCTCATTTGTTAATATTAATTAATCCATTGACTAACATAAACTAACAGTCTGTAAATATGTTGTATAACAATTAATTTAACATCTTGAAATTTTTATAAATATTGATTAAAAAATATGTTATTATCATAAGTGCTAACTGGACTATGCTAACCATTCAAACCTTGGCGTAGTTCAGACTCGTTCATCAGGGTGGGCCAGCTTACTAATTTTTAATGCCATTGATGTATACATTTTTATGTCAATAACATGATGGTTTCTAAATGACCCATTTTTGCAGCTTAGTTTCCATAGTCTTTGTGGTTGCCGCTGAGAATATTAGTGTCTACTTAGTAGATTGACCTTTTTATTTTTAAAAGAGCAAGAAAATTATTTTCTGTTTATTATTCGTCTTTATTGTTTTCCCAGGTTCCAGATTATCTGGAGTTTGTTTGTGAGCCGATGGACTTCTCTACAATGCATGACAAACTGGAGGCCCATAAATACTCATCTGTGGCTGACTTGGAGAATGATTTCAATCTCATGATATCCAACTGTCTGAGGTACAACTCCAATGACACAATGTTCCATAAAGCTGCCATGCAACTCCGAGAGGTGGGCGGAGCTGTCCTGAGACACGCCCAACATCAGGCTCTCAGCATAGGCCTTGATCCCACCACAGGCATGCACCTGCCAGACAAGCCCAGCGCACACAATGCCACAGTCTCCTGGTGGGATGAAAGTGAGCAGCTTTCCAATGTTAACAAGTCACCAAAACAATGTACAGTTTTAAAGAGAGAGTTCACCCAAAAATGAAATGTCTGTCATTAAATACTCACCCTCATGTTGTTCCAAACCCCTAAGATCTTCAAAATACAAATGTAGATATTTTTGATGAAATCCGAGAGCTTTCACTGTTCACACTGTTCACGCAAAAATGCAGTGCTTCCGGGAACGCAGTGTCAGAACGCTGGCTCAGTATTGGCCGGCTCCTGCGTCAGCACCACACATGTATCGTGGTCCTTTTGAACAGCGTCAGAGACTGACACGGAAGAGAAGAAATTGTTTAATAAAGTCTTTATTTTTCGTTTTTTTGCACACAAAAAGGTTTATTTTCATAATAAATATTTTAACAATGTCTTTACTACCTTTCTGGGACTTGAAAGTAGTAATAACATTGTAGTCTATGGGGGGGTCAGAAAGAGCTCGGATTTCATCAAAAATATCTTCATTTGTGTTCCGAAGATGAACTAAGATCTTACAGGTTTGGAACAACATGAGGGTGAGTAATTAATGACAGAAATTATATTTTTTGGATGAATTAACCCTTTAAATTACGAGATTAATCTTTCTGATGTTTAGAAAATGTAAATGCTCTCATTATCAACTTCCCCCCTCATGTCATTTTAAAGTTTCAAACAGGACAAAAAAACATGATAAAAGTAGCTCATGATTCTTCTGTTGCAATGCCTGATTTTAATTTAAAAAATCCCATCGAATGATTTACAGTTGACTTGCTTTTGGACCCTGAAAATCGTGTGCACATGTGTCCTGAGGACCAGCTGAAAACCCTGCTGGACAAACTGGATCTGGTGGCGTCTATGCGGACCAGCGGGGGTCGTACAAAACGCATGCGCCTGCTGCGCAGAGAAATTAACAGCCTCCGTCACAAGATCAGCCACCAGGACCGAAACCCACGACTGCTGAATGGGAAAATTAAAGAGAAGAAGAGCAAAGAGGGAAAGAGTGAGGAGAAGATGGATTACATAACCTCCAATACAGGTAACTTCAACTTCAGTTAGTTGCTACATTTTAAGTTATTCATATATTTTATTTTAGTTCAGCTTTATTTCAATTAATATAAAAAAGTTTTAGTTAATAACAATAATGGTTACTATTTGTTATTTTAAACTGTCCAAAAATTACTTTTTTTTTTTACTGAGGCAAAATAGACCTTGGCAGAAGACTTACAACCCAGTCCATCAAGTGATGAATAATTAATTGGTTTTTAATTCAAACTTCTCTGTTATCTACAAGTTTAAGTTAACCATTAATTTCTTTCCACGGTTGAAGACCCAAAAAAATCGCAGAAAGTGCAAAAACCCACTTGTCCAGCCTCTTCACCTTTACCTGGAGATTCCCCACCAAACCCCCCCATGTTCTGCCTTGAGACGGGACGGACCACCATTCCAGCGCAGTCAAATAAACCTGGCAGCAGAAAACAGAGGGCGAAAGGAAAAGAAAGAGGCCTGAGAGAAAATCACGATCAGACTTTAGAAGAAGATGAGAACTTCCACACAAAAGAGGAGGACACCAGCCCTCAGGAGGATGCTGTGAACAGGGTTTCCTCCGCAGAGAGCCCATCTGAATCACCCAAGATGGGCGTGGGTCGTCGGACATCAATCCTCTTCAAGAAAGCAAAAAACGGAGCCAGACCGACAAAGGACAAGCCTGTTTTATTGCAAAATGGAGTCAGCAAAGGCGAAAATGAAGCATCGCCACAGCAGACCGCACCAGCCAAATTATTGCCAGCACCACCAGCCCCAAAATCACCCTCTCCGTCCCCTCACCAGCTGAGATCCAGAGGACTGAGTACATGCTCAGACAACGAGGGCGAAAAGGCCCACTCTCAGCCAGAAGAGAATGGTACTGGAATATACTGGAATATAAAAACGATTACTCAAGTTTATTGACCAGTGATTTAAGTGATGTCCATCGCAATGTGTTTAATATGCTAAAGCGCTCTAATGCTCTTTATTTAGGCTTCGCAAATGGACTCAAGAGACACAGCAGCCACTCATCCGATTCAGAAAGCTGCACTCCCACCTTCCCACCACACAGGTAATGGATGCTGTCAGCACTCTGAAATGAGTGCTTTAAATGCTAGGTTCCCTGTTTACACTTGGCTTGTGGCATCAGTGGGCCTGTTTACACCTGGTCACCTCATGTGTTTTTACTGATCGGATAGCTATCTGATTTGTTAAAACCGTTCCATTTACACTTGGTCACATAAATGTGTCTCCGCAAAACGAAAAAAAAAAATCCGATCTTCAATTCCCGCGGTATATGCAAATTTAACGGAGTTCACGTCAACGAAAGCAACAGATATGAGCTGCATTTTATTTATCATCAGCTAATTTCAAGATCAAAGACTGCAACAGGAGAGAGAGCGGCATCAGCACTGGTAAGATCATTTAGTCTCACTACTTTTAATGAAGATGATTGTGTGTGTTGAGCGTCTGCGACTTACTTTCAGTTTTATTTGCAGCACTGCGCGTCGGCTTTCTGAAGAGATATTAGGCTACTCATCTGTGGCAGTAGCGCTGTCATATCATATCAACATGCTCTCACACACTTATTTTTTTAACATTTTGGGAGGAGTAAAATTAACATATGTGGCTTCAACAACCAAGATGCATTTAGACTTGTCCAGTTTCGTTTGGAATGCGTCTCAAACCACCTCCTGAAATGGTTTGAGTGATCGGATTTAAATCCGGCTTGAAAGCGTTTCGGAGGGCATTTACACCTGGTCTTTTCCCGATCGGATAGCCATCCGATCAAAGAAAACGCATGAAGTGACCAGGTGTAAACAGGCCCGGTGTGTCACTGCATGATGAGAAAGTGCAAAAAAAGTTCACCCCAGAGCAAAATATACTTGTGTGATTTAATCTCATTACAAACATTTCAATTTCAATAATATTGTTTCCTCGTAAGTGGCATAAGTGTTTTTTGTGGTTTTTGCTAATCTTAAATAGCATACTATTTATTTTATGAGTTTAATTTGTAGTTTATAAATTCAATTTTTATATATTTGAGTTTGTGCATGTTTTCTCACTGAATAAAACATTTATTTGCCTCAAAAGAATTTACTTTTTCTTTTTTTTTTTCATGCAATATCCCAAAAATTACCATAAGTATATGGATGGAAACCTGGTTACATGACCTGTTTTTACACCTGTATTTAGCACTGACCATTTGAGATTGCATCACCTGACACAGAAGTTAATACCAGTAATTTAAAACCATTTGTCTGCTAATGTTTTCCGCAGTTCCTCACCTCCAAAACGCAGTCGTGGTAAACCAGCTCTCAGTAAAGTTCCTGTTGGTGAGGAGGAGAATGAAGTTACTAATACAAGTGGGTCCAACAAAGACCATAAAGGAACTATTTTGTTCTTTTTTTATTTGTTTTTGTTCTATCGCTATTTTGTGTTTACTTTTGTAGGCGGAGACACTTCTCAAAATTATGACGAGATGGAACCTCTAACCTTGGTTTGGGCAAAATGTCGTGGGTACCCCTCATACCCTGCAATGGTAAGGATCACATGCGGTTGCGCTTATGCTTGTGTGTCTTCATGAGACACTTGAATCTATAAGTTAGTATATCTAGCCTAGCCTAAACTAATAATGGTTTTCAACAGGTTGTCGATCCTAACATGCCCCGGGAAGGAATTCTTCACAACGGCATTCCCATCCCAGTGCCTCCTACAGACGTTTTGGATCTGGGTACACGCAGACAAGAGGAGACAGAGGAGAAGCTCTTTCTTGTGCTGTTTTTCGATACAAAAAGAACCTGGTAAGGTGAAATACATTTCATGGAATATATTTCAAACCTGCAAGCTTGTTTTAAGCCTGTTCATGTCTTTGTTTTGCTATTAAGGCAGTGGCTACCATTGGACAAACTCCATCACATGGGCATTGACGACACTGTAGACAGACTGCGTCTGATGGAGGGCAAGAAACCAAATGTGCGCAAGTCAGTGCACATGGCGTACGACAGGGCGATGACACACTTGAGCCATGTGCAGGAAAACTCAACTTTTAACCCCTCAAATTTTATATAAAAGACTTCTGTCAAATGTATGTCAAAACTGACTGTAAGATACCAGTGAAGGTACGTTCATAACATTCAGATATTTATTGTTTTTTATACCAGTGGAAGGCAGATTTATAAGATCATTTTTGTCTTCTGTCCGGTTTTCCTACCCTTCAAATCTCAAGGCACTTCATAAATCAAAACCTGGTTTTATTCACTTTTAATGTTCTCAATCAACCAAGATTTCTAAGAATGTTTTAAATTCAGTTGTTCTAATTGCACTTATTTTTGTATGTTGGAAATGTTTTGCCACTCGTTCCATTTTCGGCAGTTTTATTGAATGTGAGGTGATGGTATCACTTATGTTGCCAATGCACCAGGGTATTCGGGCAGTACGACTCAGGAACTTTGTGCTAGAATGCATTTTGTAATAGTTTACTTGGATACATTTCTGGACTGAGGAAATGCATGTGCACAAAAAAAAAGTCCTATTGCCCTTAGATTTGCTGGTTAATCATTCTAGCGTGATCATATATGCTTTTCGTCTTTATCAGATATGTTGTCTTTCTAAAACGTCTGATGTTTGACTACCATAGCTGTTTTACATACTGTGAGATGCCACTTAATGCTATTCATTTCTTTGGCACTGACACCCAGATCCTATTTTGTGTGCTTTATAAGTTAATATGTGCCAGTTTATTTTAAAGAAAGGATGTGTCTGTCAACAAGCTTGTAATTGTGGGTGGAGATCACTGTGTAAATATAAATGCATGTATGTAGAAAATATGCACAGATGTGTTTTTAAAATCTGAAATGTAAATTAATGACAAACTTTGTACGTCATTTTAATTTATTCTGAGTTGTTATGGAAAAGTTATTTAATAGTAATTGAGAAGGTTTAATTTAACAGCTCTACAGGGCTTTATATTGTTCAGGAAGCATTACTGCTTTAATGCAATTGTTCCTTAGTGGTCTAAAGTGAGAGAACATTATAGTATAAAATATTAAGTAGTCTCTTAGATCTTGTACGCAGAGTAAAAGAGAAATGTGTTTTTTTTAAAGCCTGTGAAAAGCTAATAGTACCAAACAAAAAATGTCTGAAACAGTATTTTCTCAAACGAGAAATAAAAAGACTGTTGAGCTGATGTGTTTCTGTATTTTTCATCTATTTACAAGTTGAACTTGAGCAATATGTCTTGATCTATTACCCGTTCTAAATTTAGAAATCATGTCAGTAAAAAAGATTTCAAAATACAAGATGTACTTGAGCAACCTCAGATTTATTACAGCACCAATATATTATTCCTCTTGAATACAAATGTTTTTTTCCAGAAAAGCAAACTTGAGAAAATTGCAAGTATATTGTCATACACTGAGTATTTTTCCTATTATGTCCAGTGGTTTTAACCTACATTTTGTGGTGATCTTGATTTTATGATTTGATGACATCATAGTGCACATGCCAGAAAAGTAAATGTCACAATTCATGACTGGCAAATCCAACCAGAAACAAAAACTCATATACAACATTAAACTACACATGCTGTGCAGTAACCTAACTGAAAACAGAAATGAAAGAACATTAATCCCATAGTAAAGACAGAATTTTATGATCTTCTGATAAGTTTCAGCTCATGTTATATTCTTTAATTAAAATGGAGCAAGGTTTGGTCTGTTCGGTTTCAAATGCAAAACCATATAAGACAAAGTCAAAGTGAACCTCTTAAAGAATACATCACAAGTACAATGAACAACCAGAAAAGGTGCATTGTGACAATGCACAGCTCGAGCAGCCACGCTAAATTAGAGGTAAATTATTCTGATCCAGACATCGGGACACCACATTTGATCGCATTAACAGTTTCTAATCTATATGCAATTACATGACCAAATGTAAAGTAAAACAATCCAGTTACAGCTTCAATAAATCAGCCATTGCCACCAGTTCTGAAGAAAAAAATCCACAGTTTATTGGACCTTTTGCTGAGTAAAGTTGTTTCTGGTGTTTATAATTTTCACAAAATATGTTTTTTTTAATATATTTCTTTCTTTTTTTTTACTTAAATGTATAAAATCAGATCCAGTCCAGGATGTCAAATGGACAAACAAACAGCAGCTTTACATCATTTATTTACCCACGGTGGATTATTTATGATCATTTGGTTGAATCATCTCCATTGTATTACTAAACTGAGTTAAGAATGCAGAGATGCACGTCCTGCCATTTTAGCGATTGGATCACTGCGGGTCGGTGTGATCAGTGTCCATCTGAAACCAAATCAATGCAAATAGTCAGTAGATGGAGGGAATCTTGTAAAAGACCAAGAAATCATAATCCGATTCAGTTTGACTCTTACCTCCTTTAGAGCTCTTACTGGGGTTGGGGGTTGTGGAGTATTTCGAAGGGTATCGGATAAACAGACGGTCTTCCTCCTTCTTGATCCAGCGCAGCAGTTTGGTGATGGCGTTGATGGCACAGGTTTTCGTGACAAGGGGGCTGAAGCACGTGTACAACTCAAATTTACTCGTGACCTGAAATGAGAAATTGAATTCACTTGCTTTGGGCAACTCATAATTAACCTGAGAATATTTTCAAGGACGCAGCCAAATAATCAATCACAACGCGACTCCATTTGGAGCAAGGTCAGGATCCTAATTTGCATAATCTGCATTTTGACAGCCGCTCGGAGGCCTTGAAGGTAACTCGATCTTCAAGGTCTTACCGGAGAGCGTGTGAAAGCACCAGGCGAGGTGGAAAGCACAACATCAACATGTTTTGCTCTCAGAGTACTGAGAACAGATGCGTGTGACAGCAGTTACTGTTCACATACCCAGGCCAGCAGAGTCTCGCGTTCGGCCACGTGGTAGATGAGCTTGAGGGGGCGTGAGGTGCTGTGGATCCGGCTGTGCATGTCTCTGTACAGGTCCAGGAGTCTCATCTGCTCCTCCTCACTGCCGTAAGGGGCCTCCATCTCTGGGCTGAGACAGAGAAAAACAATGGTGTCTTTGTGCTTTAGATCTCATTTCTGTACGTCATTCATAAACATTTTCGGATATTATATTAGTGGTCCTACATCGTAAAGAACATCTCATGACAAACAGAGTGCTCTCAATAAAAGCCAATGCATTTGGCATCAAACAATAGGATAAATGAAGAAAACGTGCTTTCGATTTGGGAAATATGTGAGAGATTTACAGTGAAAATATTAAGCTCAGAGATACTGTTAAAAAGTGATTTGTGGAGATGCTGAGGACAAATCTGATGTCAGCATTAAGGAAAGGCTTTTTCTCGTTTACAAAGTGTTTGACAATCAATTTTAAAAAGTTGGCAAAAAGTAGTTATTTATGTATTGTTTTCATATTTTCAGTTTTCATTTTTTAGTCATTTTATGTTTTTTCATATTTATTAGTTTTACATTTTTTTCTAGTTAGCCTTAATTTATTTTTATTTCAGTTTTAGTTTAAGTAATTTTAGTACTTCAACTTATTTTATTTCAGGTAATTACAAAGGCAGCATTTTTGATTTTCGTTTAAAATAAAAGCTATTATATCTTGCATGAAGAAAATTAAGACGTTTTATGTAACATTACAGTAATGCACTTTCAGTGTTATTTTTCTAATATATATTTTTTCCATTTTTTATTCTGACAAAATAGAATAGAATTTAACTATGCATTTATCAGCCACAACATAAAAATTATAATGAGACTTTTTTGCATTAGGTTAATGAGAATTAGAGGAACAAATGTGGTAGACAAAAACCACCTTGGAGAAACTCAACAGCAGTGCAAAATATGAAAAGACAATGCAGAAAAGCAGAGCGCATGTGACGTCTAAGACAAAACTTGTAGTCCATTATAACATCTATAAAGACAGCCTTCATGCTTTCAGTGTGGAACTAGGCAAAGCTAGACAGACTTTCTTCTCAAATATTATAAACAAAAACATAAATAACACACGCACTCTTTTTGCTACTGTAGAGAGTCTAACAACCCCCCCAAGCCAGATTCCCAGTGAAATGCTCTCAGACAGCAAATGCAATGAGTTTGCTTCCTTCTCTGAGAAAATCAATAATATCAGAAAGGCGATCAGCATATCCTCGTGTGGCACTGACGTAAGACAGATCAGACCACATCCTCAGAAAGTTACTATCTCTGATTTCGAAGAAACAGTACAGCACCTTAAAACATCAACCTGCGCTCTTGACACAATCCCCACCTCCTTTTTCAAAAGTGTGTTAAACTGTTTAGAAGCAGATCTCCTAGAAGTGGTAAACTCCTCACTTCTCTCTGGGCCTTTTCCAAAGTCCCTTAAAACTGCAGTTGTCAAGCCCCTCCTGAAAAAGAGCAATCTGGATAGCAACATATTGAACAATTATAGACCAATCTCAAATCTTCCTTTCATAGGCAAGATCATTGAAAAAGTTGTCTTCAATCAGCTGAACAACTTCCTAACCTCAAATGGATACAAATGGACAATTTTCAATCTGGTTTCCGACCACATCACAGCACAGAGACAGCGCTCATAAAGATAATAAACGATATTCGGTTAAATAGTGATACAGGCAAAACATCAATTCTGGTACTACTCGACCTCAGTCGACCCTGCATTTGACACTGTCGATCATTACATACTTCTTGATAGGCTGGAAAACCGGGTCAGACTTTCTGGGATAGTCCTAAAATGGTTCAGGTCATACTTAAGAGGGAGAGGTTGAGTATAGGAGACCATAAGTCTGAATGGACATCCATGACATGCAGAGTCCCTCAAGGCTCAATTCTTGCACCACTCCTGTTCAACCTGTACATGCTCCCAATGAGCCAAATAATGAAGAAGAACCAAATTGATGAAACACAAATCTATTTAGCCCTATTGCCTAACGACTACAGTCCCACTGACTCTATGTGCCAATGCATTGATGAAGTCAACAGTTGGATGTGGCAAAACTTTCTTCATTTAAACAAAGACAAAACCGAAGTCATTGCGTTTGGAAACAAAGATGAAGTTCTCAAGGTGAACGAATACCTTGACACTAGGGGTCAAACAACTAAAAATCAAGTCAGGAATCTCAGTGTGATTCTGGAGTCAGACCTTAGTTTCAGTAGTCATGTCAAAGCAATAACTAAATCAGCATACTATCATCTGAAAAATATTTCAAGAATTAGATGCTTTGTTTCCAGACAAGACTTCCAGAAAAACTTGTTCATGCTTTCATCACCAGCAGGGTGGATTATTGTAATGGACTCACTGGCCTTCCCAAAAAGACCATAAGACAATTGCAGCTCATACAGAACGCTGCTGCCAGGATTCTGAGCAGAATCAGAAAATATGAACATATCACACCAGTCCTCAGGTTTTTACACTGGCTCCCAGTTACATTTAGGATTGATTTTAAAGTATTATTACTGGTATATAAATCACTCAATGGCCTAGGACCTCAATACATAGCAGATATGCTCACTAAATATAAACCACTCAGATCAATAGGATCACATCAGCTAGAAATACCAAGTGTTCACTCAAAGCATGGTGAGTCCGCTTTTAGATACTATGTCAGGCGCAGCTGGAACCACCTTCCAGAAGAGATCAGATGTGCTCCTACAGTACTCACATTCAAATCCAGACTCAAAACACAAACACTGTTTGACACACTCAAAACACTGTTTAGCTGTGCACTGATTACACTGTACTGTACTCCTTTTTATTCTAAACTGAACTCAAATGGCACTGAGAATTGGGTAAGAGAGATGAAACCATGCTGATGGCCTGGGTCTGTGGTGGAGTAGTGAGTTTGACGTGAATAACTCGAGGTTCTGTGGGGTGCGGACTGGATCGATTCCATTCCTAGAGCTTCCGAACAAATGGGTTTTTGGGGTGTGGACTGATGAGGCAGTGAACCTGAGGTTACCCCGTGAGTCAATCCTAGAGCCCCTCCAGTCCGATTTTAGGGTAAAAAGTCCGGTCTATTCGAGACGTCCAATAGATTTTTTGGGCGGGCCGAAAGAACACCACAGACACAGTACAATCCACATGGGAAAATCTCACAGTAAAACAAGCAGCTGTGCAAAATATGATACACTCTTTTTATAACTGTATCCAATGTATGTCCGACTGATTGCACTGTATTCCTCCTTTTGATTCTAAACTGAACTCAAATCGCACTGAGAATTGGGTAAGAGACAACCATAAATTACTTAATTGAGGAACTTGAGAGATGAAACCATGCTGATGACCTGGGTCTGTGGTGGAGTAGTGAGTTTGATGTGTAACTAAACTCAAGGTTCTGTGGGGTGCGGACTGGACTGATTCCATTCCTAGAGGTTTCGAACAAATGGGTTTTTGGGGTGCGGACTAATGACAGTGAACCCGAGGTCAGTCCTAGAGCTCCTCCTCCCCGATTTTAGGGAAAAATCGGGTCCATCGGAGACATCCAATAGATTTCTTAGGCGCCGAAGTAACACCACAGACACAGTTTAATCACCATGGGAAAATCTCAGAGTAAAACTGGGAGTTGTGAAAAATATGATACACCGGTGTTTTGCCAGATGAGAAGTTTATCTATGTATCATCTTTTTAATTTAATCTTTAATTCATTGTATCATATTTCTCTTTTAATTTGTTTTATAACTGTTTTAATTTTCCTTGCTTTTATTTTGTGATTAATTCCTTTCTTTGAATTGCCATAGTGTATGAAATGTGCTATATAAATAAACTTGCCTTGCCTAAACTCTCATGAAAATGCAGATCTTAAAGGGATAGTTCACCCAAAAAATGTAATGTAACCTCATTGTTTGTAACCCAAACCCCATTGACTTCCATAGTATGGAAAAATAATGCAATGGAAGTCAATGGGGTGCATCAACTGTTTGGGTTACCGACATTCTTCAAAATATCCTCTTTTGTGTTCAGCAGAAGAAAGAAACTCATACAGGTTTGAAACAACTTCCCTTTAAGAAAATAAAGCCTTATTTTAGTTCCATTAAAGTAAAAATATAATTTCTTATTTATTTTGCGATGAAATATGAGATGGACATGTTCTCAAAAGGTTTCATGAGACTCTCAATCCTCAACGCAAACGACTCACCTGGTGAACTGCGTCAGCTGGCGATGGTTGTCTGGCACGTCGAAGGGCTTGTACATGAAATGCCTGAGGTCAGACACTCCCACCTGACTAACGCTGTACGAGTGAGCTTTCGATATGGCGTTCAGCGCATTTTGCGCTTGCATAGCCTCCTCGATCTTCCTCTTACACTCGGCTACCGAATAAAACGCCTCTTTATCGGTGGAGAGAAGAACCAGACAAACAGTACATTCAGGAGGGTCCAGATAGGAGATGTATGCATAAAAGTAACAGTCAGGGTTAAAACTGGGCAGGCAGATGGGCGTCCAGATCTCCCCGGCCTGGAAGGCGGACGACGCCCCGATGAGGTTCAGCAGAAGGTGGAGGTCGGCAGGTTCCAGTCGGGCATCGTCGATGACCATCTTTTCTTGCACTATGGTGAGCAGCTGGTTCTTGGCTATGAGGATGGAGAAGACCAGGTTGGGCGTGATGGCCTTCTGGAGAATCTGACTGAGGGAGTCCCTGAGAGACGAGGCCAAGGGGAGACAGTGCACAGCGCAGAGTAAGAGGCTGGGGTCTGAGTCCACAAGGTTAAGGAGGCCGTCGAGAATCTTCTCCGAGCCGGCCAGCAGACGACGCAGGTCGTAGTTTTTCTTGTGCTCGAAGATGCGGGTGATGCTGGCCTGCGTGAGCATGCTGACGATTTGGTTGTAGACGTAGAGAAGCTCATTCCGGAGCTGCTGCTCTGACTGACGGCTGCTGGAGACGGACACCAGCACCAGAGGACCCCGCTGCATGAACACAACCGTGTGCTCGTCTATCAGGAGAGAAGAAACCAGATGAAGTTATTTAAGCCGTTATTTAAGTAGATGATTCATTGTTCTTTGGTCTAAAAGACACCAGCTACGTTTTCACAAATGTGAAAAATATACACTACTGTTCAAAAGTGTGGGGTCAGTAAGATGTATTAACAGTTTTCACAAAAATATTAAGGAGCAAAACTCTTTTTAACATTGATAATGAAGAAGAATTGAGAAGAAATGTTTCTTGAGCACTAAATCAGCATGTTAGAACGACTTCTGAAGGGTCGTGTGCATGCCCTTTTCCATCAGTTCGACATCACAAAGAACTTACCGGAGTAGACTGAACGGATGATGTTGTCTCCACTTTGCACGAAGGACACCAGCGCCATCATCACTCCCATAGTGGAGGACAGAGCCTCCTCACTTCCATATCGGGAATAAATGGGCTTCCCAGCCTCGCTCAACACAAACACATGCTTCCTGTGCTGTCTCCAACTTTCCGCCGTCACATCCTCGTTCCTGTGCGAAGGGGGTCCCAGAGGTGTGCCGGTCTCGCATAGAGGGGACGAGGCTCCTTTCATTCCCATTCCCTGCTCTTCCATCTTCCCCCGGGCTAACACGGTTACAACAAACTCACTCGAGTCATCATGGCCATTGTCAACTAATGCAGAGTCCTCGGATGCTTTCCCAGAATCAGTCTCCGAACCACCGGCACACAGAGACCTGTCATCATCGATGTGGAGCTTCTGCATATCTGTTGAAGGCTCTTGCGGTTGGTTGCTCTCCTCTGATGTAGGGTCTGCTGAGTCCAAGAGCCCCTCTGGGTCTGAAGGCATCCTGTGATCTTCATTCACACAGTGGTTTTCTGATGGGACATCACTGTCCGAATAAGCAAAATCTGGAGAGTAGAGTAGAATCAAGTCTGCATCAACATGTTACCCACTGTAACACAAGTATAAACTAGTAATAAAACACCAACTAGTAACACCACCCAAAACATTACCTATTTGATCAAGACATTGTGGAAGAATGGATGGATCAAATATCTTCACTTCCTCCATATTCCCACTCTGTTGACTGCTCGGATCCATGACAACATGCAAAACAACTGAATTTAAATTGAGAAAGTGACTTAATGACACCCATCAAACGGCAAATATATCAGTAAAGCATTTTACTAATAAAGGTTCGTACTTCGTGTACAACAGTGAAGTCTAACACGTTTAATCTGATTAACGTTACTGCTGTTATCCCATCTCTGCACGGCTCGTGGAGTTTAACACCGTCACGCACGTCTTCTGCCGCAGATAGTTTAATAACAATGAATGGCTTCGATAAATAACATTAACTGGTTAAAATCATAGAACTATTAACCAGATTACCAGACAGAAAGCTAATCTACGTTATTTATGGAAAAAGCTAATAATCTCCCCGATAAATGACTCCTCGAGTGAACTATTTCACTACTCGTCATAATCACATTCATGTCTGGTGGAATAAATTATTAACGATCATTAAAAACCAAGATCATCTTTCGTTTTTGCTCAGCGCAACTGACTCAGCCGCCGGTGCTCCAGGAAGCTTGACGTTAAAACACTGCAAAACAAATATCAACAACCACTTCCGGTTGACATATTTCAAAATAGAGGACCATAATGAAATACATTGCAAGAATATTTAAAAGTGCGAGACGACCAGTCAAAAATAATCCAGTCATTTACTATGTATACTTATATTTACATTTACACACATATATATGAGATTTTTCTTTTTTACTTTACTCACTTTACATTTTACAAACTTTTCTTTTACCAATTATTAGCAGTTTGGTGATATGTGTGAAAAGTATGTTAAGATATTAGTTAAGATATTCAATACAGAAATCTCAGGTTTCACTAAATGCTTTTGACAATGCACAAACATCAACATATGATTTTGAATTGTTTATTGATTCTCTTTATATATCCTGCAGCTTGCTGTGCTGCATTGGTCTATATAGCAAAAATTGGGGGGGGGTGTCACAACATTTTCAACATTCATATACTAATTAGTATAATTTATTGTGCTCAAATAATGAAAACACCTGATAATAATAAACCGTTGAGATGATATTTTTAATATTAATTTTACAATGTTTATTTAAACATGCACCTAACTAGGTCCATGGAGTTTAATGAAATGAAGGAAAACGGGTTAGCAAAAAAACAAAAAAAAAAAAAAAAACCTGGGAAAGATCAGTATACAGTGGTATTTATAAAGAGGGGTGAGGATGAAACATTGCATGGTGTTGAAATAAAGAAATGCAGCTGTTCAATGGTTTGTGCTGCAAGTTATGCTGTCCAATATATCAACTGCAGTCTGGAGAAGATTCTCTGTGCATTGTGTTTTTCTTCAAGCTATCGAGGTATTCTTGTTGTGAAGCAGCCAGAACTGAAGCCAGAACGTCATCATCTTCCCAATCTGTTAAACCTAAAAAAAACAACCCACCTAATTAACAAAGACATGAATAATAAGTTAACAAACATTTCTACTAAAGCGTACAATGCCGTACCAAAGGCAGCAGGTGACATATCCTGCATTAGTGTCCTGTACCCCAGGGTTGGGTAGAGAGACACCAGGGAAGAGTTGGCAGAAGACTGATGACTTGGACCTTGAGAAGAAATCAAGGAAGAACCGGTTAGTAAGCGAGAAGTGTGCATTAGCGCAAGTAAAGAAAACATTCATATACAGACCTGGGGCACATGGTGATGGGGGTTTGGGAAGAACCAGTGAAGCTCCTGCTGGGGAGGGGGGTTTGACGGGGGGTTCAGGGTGAGCCGGGCCTGGATGCTCTGGAGAGGGGGCGGAGCTGCGCTGGCGAGGGGACCTGCATCCCCACTCCTCAAAGCCACTGGATGTGGCGGCTGTGGCAGAGCTGCAGGTGGCACTAGCTTTACGAGGCTGAATGGAAAAGCAGAGAGGGAAGTGTGTCAAAGTTGTTTGTTTTAAGTTGCTTTGATTTGGTCGTGGGATGGCTTCATACCTGTCTCGCTTGCTTCTCTTGGTCCTGAAGCCACTGCAAGTAGGACTCACGGGCCACCTGTTCTTCGATGGCCTCATTGGTGGCCTCCCAATCTGATGCTCTCTTCTTGTCCTCCAGCATCTGCTGCTCAATCCAAGACTCCTCAGACGTCTTAATAGCGTTTTTCATGAGACTCTGGTCAGCGTACTACATAGAGACAGTATAACAGACATTAACAGAGAAAAATCCTCATCTAAATAAATTCTTGTATTTACGTGTCTTATTTACAACACCTACCCCCGGTTTAAAGGAGGGGAGGCCCAGCCCCACCCCAACACTGGCCTTGTGGGGATTGACCACAGAGTTATAATGGATGTTCTTGTGGTAACTGACACGTATCGGCTCATCGTTGTTCTCTTGGATGCCGTGGAACGTATTAATAGGCTCTGTAAGATGGGATTTGTCAAATATTAAAAAACGTATTTTCTCTTCTATCCTAAAATATACCACAGACAGCCTATTAGATGGCAGGAATTCAACAGACATTAACTAACCTGCACCATTCTGGTAAACCTCCACCGGCCGGTTGTACATTTCTGCCATGGCCTGCATCTCAATGTGGTTCCCATGGCAGTTGTTCTTCCTTTTTCTGTTAATGTATGTGGTGAAGTCCTCTGTGACATAACTCGAAAAGTAATCCGCATTTTTCGTCTGCAATTGAAGCATAAACAATGAATCAAAATGGCACATCAGTCAATAATTAAAAGAAAAGGTAAACTCACATTTCAAAGCCAATTATTTCTTAATTGCAAATAATCTATTCTTGAATATTTAACTGACTCACCAAGTAATCCATACACTGCTTCCGTACCACATCATGCATATCTTGGTCCCCATATACTTGATCAGCTTTAAAAAAAACAATGACGCATACATATATAGTTATTATTAACTAAAACTATTGAAATCGTTTTATGTCATTGAAATAAAGCTAAAATAAAATAAAACATAGATATTACATGAAAAATTTACACTTAAAAAAATTAAATTAAAATTTCAAATGCTGCCTTAGCAAATAACTAAAATGAAATAAGTTTAAGATAAATATTTTAACATATATATATATATATATATATATATATATATATATATATATATATATATGTATATATATATTACCGACTGCTCTGAAAAGACATGCTCCGTCTTCCTTCATTTTTTTTATTTCAAAGCCTTTCTTTTCTCTTAAGGCTTTCTCGAACCATTCTTCTTGCTGTAGGTCAAAAAAGAAAGAAAGAAAGAAAAAGTGTATTATAGTACAATGAATACATATGACATTTTTCCAATTTCCAAAACAGACAGTGTCCCCAAAAAAGTGTTTGGACAATTTAAGATTAATAGGAATTAGGATTAATGGGAAAAATGAAAATTTCATTCTCATTACAAGCTCATATGACTCTCTAAAAAATCATTTGTTTTCCACAGAAGAATAAATGAAAACGTTCACTTTCAGTTTTTGTGGGGGTTAATGTAGGGTTATGCTGATTTTGTGTCACAATTTCAACTTTTTCATCTCATTATTTCGGATTTTTGTCAAAATTGTGACAATAAGTTTACTTATGTCAAAAACTAAGACTGTATGTTATGACATAGTATCTATATAGTAGATATAGGCTTCAATAGAGTAAGATATAAACAATGAACCAAAACTGTAATAATTAAAGAGATAGGCTAGCTCATCCAAAAATGAAAATTCTGTCATTAATTAAACTCACCCTCATGTCGTTCCAGACCCATAAGACTTTCGTTCATCTTGAGAACACAAACAAAGATTTTTATTTTTTTTAATAAAATCTGAGAACTTTCTGTCCCTCCATTGACAGCTATCCAACTGACACTTTGACGTCTCAAAAAGTTCATAAAGAGCACAACTAATTAGCACAACTAATCCATATTAATTGAGAGGTTTATTCAAATATAAAGACATTCATCAATCCACACATCAGTTGTGGTAAATGACAAGCATCTTTGCAAGCATCAAACAAGCATGTTTGCTTGATGTGCGAGAACCAATGAGGTTCAATCTTGTGTTGTTCTCATGCCTCAAGCAGTTTCGGTTGAGCTTCCGTTTATGTTTGCTAATCAATGTTTCTATGTTAATAAAAGCCTAAATTCAATCTGTTCATCATAAAAAGGCGATCGAGTCTCTTCAGACAATTTGGACTAAATCGCTCAATTCATATGGATTTTGTTTTACGATCTCTTTGTGAACTTTTTGAAGCATCAAAGTGGTAGTTGCGTAGCTGTCATTGGAGCTCAAATTTTATCAAAAACACATCTTCAGTTGTGTTCCGATGATAAACGAAAGTCTTACGGGTTTGGAACAACATGAGGGTGAGTAAATGACGACAGAATTGTCATTTTCGGGTGAACTATCCATTTAAAAGACTCAAAACAACCAAAAGTCAAACAGGTTTGGAAGGTGCATAAACTATGGCATTTGGGTAAACTATCCCTTAAAGGCACAGTTTCAAACATCTGAATTTTATTGGGCTAAATTATTATATAGTTAGCTCTCAGCATGCTTGATGGGTCATTCAAACTGGCACAGAAAGCAGTCTAGTAAGAAAACTGTCAATATCCAGAACCTGCTCGACCGTGGCGGGGTCCACAAGCTGAAGTCTGGCCGCATTCTCATACTCATCCTCACTGTTGTTGCCTCCAGCTCCCTCTTCGGGTTCCGATACTGGACTACCGCCCCCTCCTCCTCCTCCCACTCTACCTCCTCCACCTGTCAAACCGCTGGAGCAGACCGCCTGCCGTCTCCGCTTGCTGAGTCCGGGTCCCGAGCAGCAGCTTCCAACACCACCTGTGCCGCAGGGTAACTCGACACGACCTGCGACCACAGCCGAGTTCGAGCTCCCTTCGCACTGCACGACCGGAGCTCCAGCGGCACCGGGCTGTGGGGAGGCCTGCTGGGGGCGAGCGCTCGCCTCGATCCGCCGCTCCTCTCTGGACGTGTGCGGTGTGGCCTGGTATGTCCACGGCGGCGGAGAGGCCCTGGGTCGGGACCCCGATCGTCCTGCGAGTGGATGAGGGTGCGACTCAGAGCCGCCTCGTCTGTCCGCTTCGTCCGTATGATCACCGCCACCGGCTGTGGAGGCCGGTTTCTTCTTTGGGAGGATTGTCATCGCTGGCCAGCTTGCGGTGATTTGTGTTGTTATGTGTTACAACACGGAGACTAAACGGCCTTTCAAACTTGTATATAAACAGTTTGTTCGATGCATGTATAGTCACCCCCGTGCTGACATAATACGAGGTGTCGGTGAAATAATACGGTCGTCACAAATCTTTCAGTTTCGAGGTTTTTCTTTCGTAACAACGACCGACCGAGAGTTTGACACAAACATCAACAAACCACAATGCGATTTCACGTCACTTCCGACGCCTGCTCTGCTTCTTGTTGACAAAATGGGCTCATATTGCTTTGCACTGCCCCCTACCGCATCAACTCTTCGATAGACTTACGGTGATTTTTGACCCATTTTCAGTAAAGAAAATGTTATTGAATACCACACATTAGAACCATTAGAATGTTTTATCGGTGAACATACAGGTTAGGCCTAAATTTGACCCATTTTTAAAGAGGCAATAGTGTGCCTCATGTTTGACATCCTCCAACATTGCTGAACAGATGATCTATAACTACATAACTATGGACTAGTTCCAGGTTTTTCTGACCACATTATTACTTTTCCACATTATTTAAACTGCCATAATCTTTAGCATGCTACTATGGAAAAAGAACTAGAAAAACCATACTAAATTCCATAAAAATGACGCACAATTTCTATTAAATGTATAGAAAGTAGCCTATGCTGTCTCCCTTGTTGTTTGACCAATAATTGCTTAGAAACAAACCACCATTCTAAATTGATGCTTTCAAATAGCCTAATAGTTTGGGTGAGTTGTTATTATGTTCAGTAATTGACTCCAGATTAATTATTGAAAGTTACTGCATACCCTGAGGTGATAATGTGGCCATGACCCAAAGAGGTTACACCTCTGGGTGTGCATACATTTTCAATTATTCAACAGTTTATCGACAATTATTCTTACTTAAGTATTCTTTTGTAACTTAATGAATCTAAACAGATCTTCTCAGACTTCATCCCTCACAGACATTAAGTAAATGAGACATTTAGATGATTTTAGATGATGGAAGAACGTATGAAAAGCCCCGGGGTAAATGGACCATTGGATGTGTTTTTGCCTTACAACAACTATGAGAACAAAAGACACTCACAATCATACTGATTTCTATACAGTAACATATGATGACTTCAATATTAATTTTTCAGGATTTATTAAATATTTTTTTCCCCCAGCATGCATTCAATCAATACATTTTTATTCCAGTGTTTTTTTCTTTTATCTCTTAAATGAAAACAAGACACCCACAAAATTCATCAAGGCTAAGTAAGCCAACTTGGAACCTGAGTTTACAGTAACTGCATGGTCATCATTATTTAATATTAAATGCTTCTTGAAATAATACTGCAAAAACCACTAATCAAACAATGTACTTAATGCACAGTCTTTTTCCCCATTTGCTATAATGCAAAATATATAAGTGACTACTTTGAATGCTAGTTGCATGTGACAAAAAAGGATCTGAATGTCAGTCTCTAAAGTCAACTTGTACTATTTTCATTTTAATCCATCATTAAATACTGATCATTAGCATACATTTTGTTTAAAAATCAGTAGTTCTTGGGGAGCTCAAGGAAACATGATAAAACTAAACATTTCTAATCAAAACTTTGTTGCCATTACAGATTGTCATTGTTTTCTCTTGGTAATCTATAATTTTTTAATAAATATGATTTAGAATACAGGATTGCCTATTATAAGGATTGCACACAAGACACTTAAAACATTTATTCGGAAACATCTGAAACATAAGTTATGGCACATTTTCGAAAGCAAAGAGTTCAAAGAGAGTGAAACCTCCATGTATCTGCATTCTACTGGCTGGACTGTTGAAACATTTGATCCCAACATTGTCTCTGTAGCTCTGTCATCATTTATGATATGTACTTAAGGAGATAAGGATGGAGATGACACTGAAACTGAATGTGACTTATTAATGTACTCAAGTTTTATGTCCGATTCCGTTTGGATACATCAGATGCAAACACTTAGTCTTTCAAGAAATGCTGGTAAAAGAAATGTTCTATCATTTTTCTCCAGTGACTTTGTTCTTCTTCATCATGAATTTACAAATCTATAATTTCAACTCGGTTGGTGATGCTGTGGTGACAAGGGAAATATTCAAGGGGACAAATACGTTCCAGTCTCAAAGCTGATGTGAGAGTTCCACATCAAAAAGAATCCATTGATCCTCTTATTTCTGTACATATTGTACAATTAATTCATTATTTCAGTGTTATTCTCAGCCAGACTCTTCTCTTGTTGCAGATATTACAAATCTGCACATCCTCTGGCGATCCTTGTCCATTTGAGGTCGCAAAATGAATGATTTAGCAAACAGCAGTTTGCCTTGACTATCTCCTCAGACTACTTCATTAGGATGTACACAGGACTTGGTCACCTGAAGATAGATAGCATATATGTTATATAATGCAATTTGTCTGTAAAAACAACACATAAATGATGTCCAGACTAATTATTATACAAAAAAATTGTTAAAGATTTTTTAAGCATATTGCGTAGTTTTTTGTTTTAGTTATAATAATGCAATGAAACATGCCAAACTGTGACGTAATTTTTGGCCAGGTTGTCATACAAAGAAATTATGAACACATGCAAAAACGGGAGAGAACCAAGGAAATATTAATAACTGATTATGCTATAGTCAATATATGTTTTTTCTCGTTTGAGCTTTTGAATTTTATAGGCCTTTTTTTCCATAGTAGAATAAAACCTGTTGCCTTGTTTACCTTTTTTGCCAAGTTTAGTGTTTTGTTCTTCCCTCATATTTATATATATATATATATATATATATATATATATATATATATATATATATATAAACTATCCCTTCCATACATCACTTTTGGCCCCTACTGTATCACATAAATATATACAGTTGTAATCGAAAGTATTCAACCCCCATTGCAAATCAGGTTTATTGGCCAAATTTACAGACTTTCAGCTTTGCCATGAACAAATGAAAAAAAAAGTAATTGGAATAGCTCAACACAACAAATGTTTCAAGTGGTTTCCCCAAATTAAACTGAAAATGCATTTTTTAATGAGTTCTGCAGTCTCAAAATTATTCAACCCCTTCATGGTAAGCATCTTTAGTACTTAGTAGAACATTATTTTGCTGTTATGACCTGCTGCAAACGAGATGTATAACCAAACACCAGCTTCTGACAGCGTTTCTGAGGAATCTTAGCCCATTCTTCATGAGCAATGGCCTTCAGTTCAGTAATATTCTTGGGTTTGCGTGCTGCAACCACCTTCTCCAAATCCCACCAGCGATTTTCTATGAGGTTCAAGTCAGGTGACTGTGATGGCCACGTAGAATCTTCCAGGACAACCAAGCCTTGGTGGAATTTAAGGTATGCATGGGATCATTGTCCGGTTGGAAGGTCCAATGACACCCAAGCTTCAGCTTCCTCACTAACGGCATGAAGTTTCCTCCTAGGATTTCCTGATACTTCAATTAATCCATCTTGCTTTCCACACTCTGCATGTTTCCAGTGCCAGAGGATGCAGAGCAGCCCCAGAGCATCAACGAGCACCACCATGCTTAACTGTAGGCAGAGTGTTCTTTTCAGCATATACTTCATTCTTCTTCCTCCTGACATACCGCTGATCCATAGGGCCGGAAAGTTCCAATTTTGTTTCATCGCTCCACAGAACAGAATCCCAAAACTTCTGTGGCTTATTTATATGATTTTTGAGCAAATTGGAGCCAACTTTTTTTGTGCTTTTGGATCAGTAGTGATGTACATGTTCTGGCATGTGTTCAGTACGCACCTTGCTGTGCAAGCTGAAACCTCAGTGCCTGTTGTCACCAAGTTTTTCTGCAGGTCTTTTGCAGTTACTTGAGGGTTTTTCTGAACCTGCCTTCTCAGAAATCTGGTTGCAGCAGAGCTTCCTTTTTCTGCCTCGCCCAGGTAGTATAACCACTGTTCCTTTAACTTTGAACTTGCGAACTGTGCTTTCAAACGGTGTTCTAGAAACATTTAGTGCCTTTGCGCTTATCTGTGAAGGGTGAGGATTTTTTCTTTTAACTTTTTGGACCATTCTTTTGACTTAGCCATATTTCTAACATGCAATCAAACGTGACACTCAAAAAACCTAGCCATTTCAGATATTTCATGTGTTCTAGCTCAAGCACACCTGGTGCAACTAATGACACCCTTGATTAGTTGCATCAGGTGTGCTTGAGACAACATCTGTTTTGCAGATTTGTGCTGTTGTGAGGGATTCTATTCAGAGGGTTGAATAATTTAGATTTTTGATATATACACACACACACACAGAAGGTTGATGGTAAGATATACAGGTACAACATATTTCTTTTTACCTTCTGGTCTTTATTGGGATCTATCTGGTTCAACTTTGGTTTCTCCGTTCTGTTTGTCGTTGGATTTCTGCGAGAGATGAGTGGAAACAGTGGCTGCCTGGGCCACGGCTTTGAAGCTACGCTTGCGCTTCTGAACGTTCTGCTCTGGATGGAAGATGATGACATAGACTTTGGGGATGTACAGCATGCCCAGGGACACCGTGGCACTCAAGCTCATGGACACAGTCAGCGTGGTGGTCTGAATGAACATCTGGTTCAGGGCGGAAAAAAGATTAAGAGTAATATTTTAGCCTGGCCTCAGCTGCGACCTATCACAAGTGGTAGATCAGCTGTCAGGGCTTTAGCACTCCACATTACACTTATATACATACTCTCTGTTGATGGTCACAATTAATTCCCTGGAAATCAGTGTAATGACCCAAAGGGCTGACATCAGCCATGTGCAAACAATTCAGTCAGTTTATAGTATCCCGTCTTAATGCGACATATAATTTGCATACATTAATTATGTATTCAAATAAGGTTGACGTGAGGTCAGCTATGTGACTCCCTATTTTCTGCGTCTTTAATATGAGCCAAATGAATAAACCCTGATCTCATGCATGTTTATTGGCATGTGAGTCGTTCATATATGACAACAGTTGTGTTCATTTATAATATAAATATCATAATAGCCCCTAAAGAGATCTTACATTTCATGAAATTATGTGGACTGCACCCATATAATGACTGCCACTCTAAAAAGTCTAAAGCGCTGTCACACAAGAAACTATTAAAACTGTTTTTTATTAACATTATAAAACTAAACATAATACACTTTAAAATTTAAACTCAGTATAATAAAATGTGAGATAACAGCACTCAAAAACACATATCTAAAAATATATATACATACACACTGCCGCCCACTCTGTATTCTAGTCTTTTATTTATCCATGCGTTTTCAAGAAATGAAAAGACTTGAAGACCACCTGAGGGTCAAAAGCTTTGCGGTTGACCGGCCACTAAAAGACCTCTCTATTAGTCAGAGTATACTTTCTATTTTTAAATCCCCATGCTTTGTAAGCAAAACCATCCCCCACCAGATGAATAGACGTGAAAAATTGAATAAACTAAATGCATTAAGTGTGGCCAGCATCTTAACAGCTTTTAGTCCAATACAAAACATCATCCAATTAAATAGCAATTATGTTAACCAGATATAGCTACAGTTTTTTAAGTTTCTAATATCTGATTATGGTTGAAGCATTCACAAGTAAATGTTGCAGCATCATTAACTGAACCAGAGCCATCTTATCCAGAGAAATGTATGTCTAGACACTTTCAGAGTGAAGATCATATTTCTGCATAACATGTTAATGTCAGGCACCAGCGAATCTTCTACACTAATATCATGGAAGCAAGACTTAGGATTTTATATAGATGATGATATCAAATATGCCAACAGACCCAAACACAGACTGTTAATAGTGAAACTATCGTGAAATGATTGCAATGTTAGTGACATATGTATCTCAAAAGAATTAAATGAAAAGAAATGCAAAAGAATTTTGTGAGAAAATAAATAATAATTTTAAATTTAATGTGCTTATTTACATAGTCGGGGAAAATACTGAATGAACAAATGTAATTAATGCATTGTTGCAACAAAAACAAAACGTACATCTATTTTTTCGGCAACACTTGATCCATTAATACTAACACTTTATCTTCTATTCTATATCTATTATCTTAAAAAAAAAAAGTACACGTACTGCGTTAGATTAAACTGGGAAGGGTCATAGCACTTGCATATTGTTGTCCTATTGTTAGATTTAACTGCTTCTATTGTTCTCATCTGTAAGTCGCTTTGGATAAAAAATCCGCGTCTGCTAAATGAATACATGTAAATGTAATTATTTTTTTTTTCTATATAGAGCTGTTCTATATTGACTGTTCTATTTAAAACAGATAAATCTGTCCAAAATATCTTACTGACAGTTTACCTTTTCTGTGGATTGTGATGTGCCGAAAAAAATGGGAACAAAGGCCAACCAGATGATACAGGTGGTGTACATGGTAAAGCCGATGGGTTTGGCCTCATTGAAGGTCTCAGGAACCCCTCTGCTCTTAATGGCATAGACTGTACATGTGACCATCAGCCCCATACTGTAGCTCAGACAGCCAATCAAAGACAGATCTGACATATCACATTTCAGGATTCCACGGGCATACTCCGGGTTGGGGGGACGTAGCTCATCAAAGTCGATATTCGTGTGAGGGGGCATCACTCCAAACCAAATGAAAACACCCAGGAGCTGTGAGCAGAAAAGAGCAATGAATCAACGTTCACACAAAATCAACTTATCATTAATACCAGTAAATCAGTTCAATAAGAATTCAAGAGACCATGTTTCTAAATGTTTTCTCAAATAGTAAACAACCATTAATGGCTGACACCAAAAAGAGAAGAGCTTTCAGTAAAATTGCAGCCCCTCTGTGCTACACTCAAAAGCTTGCTTCTTTAATAATTTAATGGACGAAAAGTCCTTAGACCAAAATATCTTTTGGAGACATAAAGCACAGTGACAACACTGTAAACCCATAACAAAGCAGTTACTCTGATCAAGAGTTCATTGAGATACAAATGATACAAATAATTGAAATTAACATTGACTAAAGGTTTGATATGTATATTACATTCCCATATATGTTGAATTACTGTATGTTTTGTGTGTTCAAAAAATAAAAATTTAGTGGAATTGGCAGAATGTTGTTCAGATTTTGTTTGTTGGAAAAAAAATTTTCTTTTTTTTTATTAATTCTACAAAAACTTTATTTTTTGATCACACGAAACATACAGTTTTTCAACATATATGGGAATGTGATAATACTACAAAGTTATGTGAAAAAAGCTTTCTAGATGAGTAAAAAAATGTATGTTGCTCAAGTATCTGGTAGATCGTTTTGGATAAAAGCGCCTGCTAAATGAATGTAAATTGTATTACAGACATACACGCACCTGTACTGAGATCAAAATAAATGTGATGATCAACTGGGATGTGGGGCTGATAAATTTTGGTGGTGTGACTGATTTTTTTCCCTGCTCAAAGATCCTGTAGATTCGATTCGTTTTTGTGAGCATGGCAGAATAACTGATGCACATGCCCAGCCCCAATAACAGCCTGCGGAACGCGCACACCACGGAGCCTGGCTCGGCGATCATGAGGAAGGTGATGAGGTAGATGAGGAAGATGCCCGTCAGGAGAACATAGCTGAGCTCTCGGCCCGAAGCACGGACTATTGGGGTGTCGTTGAAGCGGATGAAGGTGATGATGACACCTGATGTAGCAAGAATGCCCAGCACTGCCAAAAATACTGGGATAATGGCCCACGGAGAGCTCCACTCTAGCTTGATGATGGGAGTGGGTCTGCAGCTCGTGCGGTTAGGGGTGGGCCTCATGTCATAGGGACACATGTCACAGTTAAACTCGTCCAATAGGTACTGATAGCCGTCGCATAGTTCACAGTGCCAGCAGCACGGCACGCCCTTCACCATCCTCTTCCTCTCCCCAGACTCACAGGGGAAGCTGCAAACCGAGTCTGGAACCGCTTTATCCCCTCCAGACCACTGCATTTCCTCAGCCTTACAGAAAAAGAGGGGAATATTTCAAGAACACGCATTCAGAAATGTCCCAAACTACAAAGGGGCTTAATATGCTTACACTGAGTCGTAAGTGGTTGGTCCACTGGCCGATGAGTTTATATCCCGGGCTGGTGGTGTTGGAAAGCTGGTATTGAAAGATATCGTATCGTCCTGGGGCGTCACCGTTTTCATTAAACATCACACTTGTACCGGCACTGCCTTCAGAGTAAACACACAGGGTTTTGATATTCAACATCACTAGTTATTATTTCAAATGCAATCGCTTGAAACAACAGAGTTATTTAAAAGAAATGGCCCACTGGAATGGCATAAAATTGTATTAATGCGTGACAATGCACGCTTCTGCAAACCATTGTTCTTTTCACCTTTTGATTTCAAGTAAAATTGTCAAGCATAACTTTGAAGGTGACTTTTCCATATCAAAGCTTGCTTAAAAAAATAGTGTTGTAACTGAAAAAAAGGGTAACACTTTACAATAAGGTCCCATTACTTAACATTAATTAATGCAATAACTAACATGAACTAATAGCAATACATTTGTTACAGTATTTATTCATCTTTTTAATGTTAGTTGTTATTAAAACATAGTTCGTGTTAGCTTAAATCCATTAAATAATATTAACAGATTCAACTTTTGATTTTAATAATGTAGTAGTAAATGTTGAAATTAACATTAACTAAGATTAATAAATGCTTTAGAAATATTTGTGATTGTTAGTTCATGTTAAGTAATGCATTTAACTAATTAATGAACCTTTCTGTAAAGTGCTGCCAACAAAATGTAATTATATGAGGAAAAATGTGGTACAACAAGGCAAACTCAATTTCATGTTCCAGAGTTTGAATCGCAAATCACAGTGTTTTGTTCCCCTTAGGCACTCAAGGCCGAAAAGATTTCCATAAAAGAGCGTGAGGACGTCCACTGTGCGTAAACTGAATAGCTGTGCTTTTCATAGAAATGCCTTAAGAGCGAGTGACGAAAAGAAAAGGGATTTTCACAGAAAGATAGCGCTGAAAAAGGAAATGCGCCTTGTGTTTGGAAAGAGGCTGCCCCAGGGAGAATCATAGACAAGGAGAGAGAGACGAGGTATGTGCGCTGCTGCATTGTGCATTAGTGGATCTCTTCAGGCTGGGATTGAGTGCTGACCTCTCTCGCCGCACTCTGACTAACCCATGGGACTCACAACCCTCCTCCTTGGAAACAGCAGCTTCTGTTCTGGCCTTTCCCCTCTTGCAGAAACTACTCCTCACCTATTATCACCTGTCAGTCTCACAGTAATGGCAATATCCTCGATTCAAGAAGTGCACGTTTATTATGTGCAACCTTCCTGGCAGATTCAAACAAAGCATTCCTCGGAAATAATGACTTACATTCAAACTGCTGTGAAGTTCATTAGTCTTGTAGCCATTATGGAAATTCTGACTGTCTCAAGGTCTCGTTCACAATGTTTGGAATGGCTCACATGCTTCAGCTGTGTCCTTGAGAAGGCTTACCATTAAAATTGACAGCACGGATGTAGCTTAGCAGCATTCTTCCATCCACCGGGTCCATTTTGTCACAAACGCCCATTGAACCCGGACAAAGGTCTATGTGCATGCTATGGAGAGCGTGGGCCATGGCATACACAGCGTCGATCACAAACTGCACTTTCCCTTCCTGCTCGTATGCCGAATCCTGGCTGATTCGTTCTTCTCCTGAAAGACCGAAAGCAACATGACAGGAATTGAAAAGCTTTGCTGGAGGAATAATCCATTTAGATGTGCTTTGCACATCTTAAAAGCATAAGAATGTATGATAATTCAAGTACTACAGCATTTATGGGAGTAATTTGTTGGAAATTATTTCCTCGCCTGTGCATTTCCTCAGCCCGCTTTCGCCTCTGATTCCAGGCCGTGTCAGTTTGCATTTGAAGTCATCCTCCCAGAACTCAGCGAACCAGATGTTCCTCCTGTTGTTTTCCAGTGATCTTGTGGCGAAGTACTGGTCAAACCCTGAGAAACAGGTTAAAGGGATAGTTACCCCAGAATGAAAAATATGTCATCATTGCGAAACCATATTGTCATTTTCAGCTGTATGGCAAAAGCTGCATTACAATTCTTTAAAAAAAAATTGTGTTCAATAGGGAAAAAAATGGATGGATAATTACAAAATTGTCATTTTTGGTTGAGTTAAAAAAACTCCGAAGATTTTTTTTTTTCTCCACTATTGTCACCTGATAGAATTTTTCTTGCCTCTGTCACATTCGGGTTGCTCAGTTGGGGTCTAAAAGACAGATTTAATATTGATTTAACTGCACTCAAACTTTCGGATATGAACAAAATTTTAACCGAATTGAGCTGGATAATGACACTAACTTAATAATATTGACACTGTTATTGAACTCAACTGAATCAACACTGAACTTTCTTGAGCTGAGTAATAACATTATAGCCTTCTGTAGAGCTGCTTATAGCTGAATAAAACTTCATAATTGATTAACTGCAACATTTACACAGTTATTGGACAGAATTAAATCAACATTGAACTAAATTAAGCTGAATAATGGCACTATTATCTTCTGTAGAGCTGCTTTACAGCTTAAATCGAATGTTTCATAATGGATGAATTTTACAACATAAGCACTGTTATTTTCCAGTTGTATTAATGTGAAGCTACTTTGAAACAATCTGTATTGTATAGAGCGCTACATAAATATACTGTATGTGACTCGATTTGACTTAACATGGCCATAGGTGCAGACTCTTTTTGAATAACTGAGTCTGAATTTAAAAAAAAAAAAAAAAAATTGGGGTGGATTTGAAACCTTCGTTGATCTTACTCTGCTACAAGTTCATACCATCAATGGACGCTCGCTTGGGGAGGATGGTAACTGCACCCTCAGCCACGTCCTCCTGGTCAAGGATGGGTGAGATTTTTGCTCCCCAGCTATCAGATCCCACAAACAAAAAGTGACCTGTAAGATTGGCTCTCTTTGCTGCTTCCAGGACACGCCTACAATAAATGAATAAAAAAATCTCAGAAAGGCAGAAAGAAATATCTTTAAGGTTCATTAAAGATAAGGAAAATCAGATCCGTTCTGATTTGTTGATTATTGCTGATTTCCGAACGATATGTGTGTGTGTGTGTGTGTGTGTGTGTGTGTGGTGTGTGTGTGTCATTCTCAGGTTAATTTAAGATTCAATTACAAAATGCAAATTAAAATAGATTAAAATTCACTCTGTAATATATTCATTTGCCGTATTTCCTTCTAAGAATCCTGATGTTCCAGTTGTAGGGTGATTGATCTGTTCTCAAACCATTTTCAAACCTTTTCCAAGGCAATATCTCCTGCTTCCGAGTCATTCAGAATTACTACTAAAAGACAACTCACTTGATGTCATCTTCATTAGCGAAGATAATAACCCCTCTGGCATTGGATGTCTCCATTAGCCTTTTGATGATCTTGTCAAACTCTCCTGGTCTTGGCTCCCTAGGAATTTTAATGGCCTGTGCGATGCAGAGACCCCCTGAATAAAACAAATTAAAATGACGAATAGTTTTGAAGGACTCTGATACGTTCATAAGAGAATGATGGTTGCAGGGTCTTTAGATTGAATATAACATCCAGGTCAATCTGTAGCATGTCTGTCATTAAGTCTAGGTGACTAATAACTTGTTTACCCTCTGATCAATATCCTCTATCCTCATCAAATACAACACCAGATGTGTTAAATCATTGGATAGACTGTGATAAGTTCCTCGTCAGTTATGGAAAATTAGGGTATAAAAGCCAAAGCACATAAAAACCAAAGCACATAATATATATTAGAAATTATTATCAATATAACATAAACATATTATATTGATTTATATATGTAGATTTAAATACAATATTTTAAAAGCACTTAAGTCACTTTTCATTACTTTTCTGTACCTGCTTCCCTGGATATCTGGATGAAAGCATCTACACCACTCTCTCCATAGTTCCCCTCTGATGCCAGAGTAGAAACGTAGTTCCATCCCATGGCTTTGACAATGTCCACCATCGCCTGGGCCTGAAAGGAATCTGGCGGCACGACTCGGGAGAAAAATTCGTAGCGATTGTTGTCACTAAGCTCAGGTGCTGTTGAAGCATAACTGATCTGAGGAATCTGCAAAATGGAAGATACAGAACACGACAGTGAGCAACAGCAGGACTCACTTTGCGTCCTTTACATGAATTTCATGAAATTCTCTGATCTGCTAAATTGATTTTACTGGACTGATAAAATTCATTTTTGATGATGTTATACAACAGGATGAGTGTTTCCCCTCGGTTGAAATCATGGACAGGTCTGGGAGGTTCCAAAAGGTAGTTTTCTCAGCGATGCCATTTTTTATTCCTCAAAGAACCTTTTAGGCAACAGTACTTAAAAGAACCATTTTTTCTGTGTGAATAAATGCAAAGAATCTTTTTCCACTAAAGAATTTTTTGTGCAGTGGAAAGGTTCCATGGGTGTTAAAGGTTCTTCAAGAAACAAACATGCCAATAAAGAACCTTTATTTTAAAGAGTGTGGTGGGGATTTATGAGTGACTGTTTCTGTATGTTACATAATCACAACAGTATGTGGCGATTTACTGTTATGAGTGAATCAATAAAACATTTCCCCCATTGATCCATTTAAAACTGGCTCCATCTGAATATGCAGACTTCCCTACTATAAAGTAGGTGAAAAACAGTATGAGTCAGAATTCACAGTATTCGAAAGGAGTAGGCAAAAAGTACCTGGACGACTTACTACTAATGGCGAAATTCTGAAGTGTGCATTACACACATTGCACGGTCACATAACAATGAAAATATGACAAATGTGGTATATCCAGATTACATTCATACTATACAGAACATACTTTTTTTAACGGTCGCAAAGCAAGTAATTATTCAAAAGAATTGCCCTCTCAGAGAGTACGTGATCACTGAATCATTCACTCAGATTCATACAGGGACGAAATTAGTCATTAGTGCATCACAGTTCGAGTGCTTATGCTCTATCCTATGCCGTTTTGTAGTATAAATAGTGTGAGTAGTGTGTTCATACTGAAAATTTCAAAAAAGAAACTACCCGGATGTTGAACTTAATTAACTGAAAAATGGGGTGGTGGAATGTTGGACACTTGATACACTCAACTGTTGCAGCTTTCCTTATGTAGCCAAAGGGGAGGGTGCTGGATAACAAAATAACCGCACAATATTCATATACACGGTTGAGTACATAGTGCATAGTATAAGTGCATAGTGTATGGTGTGTCATTTGGGACACAAATATTGAAATATTCACTCCACCGATTAGTTCAGAAAACACTGATTCAAGAATGTCACTCAGAGACACTGAACTATTTAAAAGCTGTGGCTTTGGTTTAAACTATTTTCGTTGGCGGAGTGAAAATAGACAAAGTTATTGGCAATACTGGATCTAAGGTTGCTCTTTTGTTTATTGGACTGTTGTATAAAATAAATATCACACTCATACATGATATATAATCTAGTAATATTTCTTAGGCATGTCCTAAAACATAGGAAACACATGTCTCCTGCAGCAAAACAACCCTAGCTTTAGTGGTAGTGTTTGCTGCAGCACATAAAAATCCTGGGAAAATACAGATGGCACGAGCTACCACTGTAAAAGCATTTGTTTGTATAAAAAAAAAAAAAGGATGAGAAGATTAATTTACTGTTGTGCTAGTTTCTTAATGATGCAGTTGATGTCATTGGGCTAGGCTTTGCGCCGACTAATGTCTGCCGAGCCCGTATGGCTTACTGAAAGGTTCTCTAAAGAAGCGGGCAAGCGGACAGTGAGGAAAAGGTGGATACAGACCGGAGAAGGAGAGAAGAGGGAGAGGACCATTTGACAGATTATCTGGAAGGATTAGAGGGGTTTTAGTCAAATTATGTTAAGCACAGAGGGAGAGAGACAGATCAAGAGACAAGGTTGCCATTTCTCAGCCATAAGCCATACAATATATTTAATTCTACTAGCTTACTTGCTATGACAGATTTAACCTCTCCTCCCCCATCATATATATATATATTACAGCCTTTGCACTACCCATGACCGTTCAGGCACTTGTTACGTCTGGCATGAGAAACAACAACATTCAAAGTTTGCAATGCATTCCTCATCCGATGCCACTTCAAAGCATCAATGCAAATATATAAAGGAAAACGTGGCTAAAGGAGGACGTTGCTGAAAGATTTTCTCAGATACTAATTTGTTGCTATGCATCATAAGCATTTCAGCCTTCCAGCCTTTCCACACATGAGTCATGTCAACATTAACAGCAGTCACATGCAAACATTACCTAGAAGTGTTTCATTCGTTTTAGACATATGCTCCCTAAGCAGCTACACTTAAAATGTGAACATGTGCATTTTTTTTTTCATCATGATCTGACCCTTAAAAATGACTTGTGTGGTGTACAAATATAACCCAAAATATTCAGGTTGATTCATCCAGATTAAATAATATTTCTGATTAAAAAGTTAATGTAATCATAAAATTGAATGAATTCATAAATTGTTCTTTTAAAAGTAACATTTTTACTAGATAGGAAAAAAATACTTAAGTCTTGTATAGCACTTAATCCAATTCTACAAAAATATGCTTTATAGGCTGAATGTCATCCACCTATTATAAGAATCTGATATAGGATGGTTCATGAATCTTTATGTAAAGACATCTAGTGTTGTCTTTAAAACAATCTTTTCTGGACTAGTGAAACCCTTGATTTAGAGAATATGAGGGTCAAGCAGATCTAGAGACTGAAATGAGATCTGTCCCTGTCGATATATGTGTTAAAGGCCCACACTCATTCAGCTAAAGCCACAGAACAGAAGCTGCCTGCAGCTGATAACACGGCAACTGCATTTCTCCGGGCTCATGCTTGATTTTCCATCAGGAGTCTGAGCTGGAGAGAGGGCTTTAATGGTGAGCGGATCCTCCGTAATGCTGTAGTTAACATCTGTCTTCCTCAGTTACCACTTATCAGAACTCAGGGAGGAACGTGGGCATGAACAAGTTTGTAAAGATAAACATAGAAAATGATTCAAGATTACATTTGACGACACAAGCTGTTTATTCTTTGAGTGACTAAAGCATTGTGGTGCGTCCATACACACCCCTTTCAATGAATCGATTCAAACTCTTTATTATTCAAAAATATTCATGAAAGTCCCTAATTTGATTATTAAATTATATGACAAAAAAAACATTGAGTAAAATATTAATGTTTATTATTACAGTATATACTGTTGTATTGTTTTATATCAATTAAAAATAATATTTTTTTCCCTTGACATGCCTTGTTAATTTTGTATTTAATTCTGAATTTTATTTTTAAGATTTAAATTGTGATTTACTTGCATTAAACATGACTCTAATTAGCTGTATTATAATTTCAATGATTACATTTTTTTTAAGACACGGGGGTAAAATAGGGTACAAATTTTCACAAATATATATTGCCATATTTCCCCTGTTGATTAATCACAGTTTTGTATTACAAGTTTTTTTTAAATGCTATGTTTAGATGTTATGCTATCTAATTAAATATGCAATAATTGGCATATATTACAGAAATCTAAACACTGGATAAAGCTAGGTTCAATATTCTTATATGTAATTTTTACAGAGGGGATTTTGGAAATCTCTTTATATCAGTCCATAAATCAGAAAATACCGTAACCATGTTTTTGTCTTGCCTTAATAACAAATTTCAGAGCAAATATATAAATATTGAGATATACAAAAGTCTGGGTGACACTTACTCCAGTAAATATTTCTCAGGTTTCATTGCTTCATTTGTGTGCCAACTATCCCCCAGTCTCTGCTTTGTCCAAGGGCATCAAAAGGCAAAAAAAAAAAAAATTGAGATGTGATTGTTTCAGCCATATCAGCCAGCCCTGTTCCAGACCGTATCACTAAAAGTAATGAACAACCACATCAAAATACGATTAGGATGCACAAATTCCAGGTATAATGTCCTGAGAAAAACCTAATGGGGCTTTGATGAGTCACTTTTATTTTGTGAATTGTTTATCTTCCCTGAACCCATGGTGACTGAAAATGATTGCAAATAACTTCTGGGCGAGGTTATCAGCTCACGTACTAAAGCACACGCAGCTTTGAGTGCTGACCACAAAGAACACAAATGATTAAAACCGATAAATAAATAAAAAAGATCTAACGTGGCAGAGGGTGGAATGAAATTGAATGTAGTTCAGGTGTAGGATTTGCAAGCTGAATGACGATCTAGAAATGAGAAAGGATTTGAAATTAAATTACATGCACGCAGCAAATTTCAATGTGGTGGTTCTCAATGATTTAAGGACACAGGTCAATGACGTGCATGATTCAAAAACACTTCTCACTTCGAGGAAAATCTGATACTCTACAACAAAATAAAGAAAGAATCTATATCATTTAAGAAGCTCTTGCTGAGAGGCTAGTGAGCTGAAACACAATCCAAACCTTTTAACAGAATTAGTAATACTTCCTTTAGCCCTGGCGCTATCTGCAGCACTGCAGAATCCAGGCTTGCAGCAACACCATGCAAGATGAATCCAGTGACTGCCACACATATACAACATTAAAAAGAGCCATACAAGAGCCATACATCTTATGGCACTACAGGTAAAAACATTGTTTTTTCAGACACTGGTTGTGGTCACTTTTGACTATTTTGCTTCCATAACATGTCTTCTTTCAGACTAGTGGAAAGAAAACATCCGTAATGTAAATTTATGTGTTCCCACTTTGTCTATTTGCATCTTTTTTACAATACATATCTTTAAAGGCCATTGAGTTTTTTCTCATGCTCTGAATCAGACATCTCCACTCCAGTAGCACTCACACCAAACTTTCCACTTGTAAAATATCTATATTCCGAAAGCTTTTAGAGAAGAGTTTGTACATATACAATTTTTTGATTTATGGACTGATATTTTAAGACCGATATATAAAAAATATGTCAACAAAATGATAAACCATGTTTAAACAACCTAAAATTTCTGAAAACTTGTAATACAAACCAATTGTATTGTACTGTGATTAATAAACTGGGGAAAGTATGGCGATATCTATTTGTTTAAACTCTATTCATCTGTAATGTCTTGCCTTAAATGAAACATTTGCTGAGCCTGAGACTGAGGGAATCAACATTAAAATGTAGTTAATTAAAATGAAGTTAAAAATTATCCCTCACCGCAAACAGTCGAAGAACGTTGGCCACCATTATGGACACTGAGCTGGCCGAAGCCCCAATGACCCCTACCACTCGCTCTGGTTTTGGAATGATCGGAGGCTCTCCATTGGAACAGCGGACATCTGAGTTGTCTTTCTGGATGAGGGCCTGGACAAAGGTGAGGGACTGTTCCAGCGCATATGTATCCCTGGAGCACGTGTCCAGTATCCTGGCACCCAGGGTGATGTTAGGCAGCAGGTCTGGGTCACTGTTGATCTGGTCCAGCGCATACAACATGGCCTCCATACGATGGATCCCCTTCTCCTTCTTAATTTCCCCACATGGAACACCAGCGGGGCCCCTGGAATGCACCGGAAAAAGCCCTCCCAGAGTGATGTCACCCTCGATCTTTATGGAATGAGTTCCTGAGGAGGAGGCCGAGGATTCTGGAGTAAATCCCATCATCACTATCCACATGACGTGAATCAGGGAGCCCACGTGTCGTCTGGGTGCCCTGCTGATCCTGCAGTGATGGCATAGTGATGAAGCGTGTTGGTGTGATGTCATTGCTGCCATGCAAGGGGCTGGTTCTTCTGCTACAGCACAATGCTTTCTTCTCTACCTGTGTCTCCTGTGGAGAAATGAGACAAAAGATGTACAAGAAAATTATGCACAAAGTATGCCTTTCGACAGCACTGCCTTGCAGATAGATTGTGTGACAATGCATTAAAGGTGCAGGTAAATGTTTGACCTCTTGACCCACACTCACTGATATTAAAAAGAGACAATAAAATAATACCTGGTTAAGAGCCTTTCTATTAAATATAATAGAATTAATTTACTATAATAATAATGCAATGTATATATATATATATACACACACACAGCATTGTGTTTGGTAGCATCTTTTAAGTTTGTTTTCTACTAATTTGAGTTTTTTTTTAAAAGTGTGCCAACCACAATATTGACAAAAAAATGTTTTCACTTAAAATAGTTAGTTAAAAAAAAATAAATTATATATATATATATATATATATATATATATATATATATATATATATATATATACAGTATATATATATATATATATATATATATATAATTTTTTTATTCTATTTATTTCACCAGTAATATTCAACAAAGAATGAAAACTCTACCAACCAACTTGGTTCTTTATACCATAATGATATTGTAAGGTAGGCCTACTTTCCAAAAAAAATTTAAAATTTTTTTTTAAATAAAAATACCATGGCATTGCCATCATTGTAGTGACCAAAAACATGTTATTACCATAGTAGATTTATGCAAGGGCACCACAGCAGCATATTCTTTTACATCCCTTACATTTTTTACATTTAGCCTACACATAAAAAAATATTGACAAAAGTTCAAGGAAGTACAACACGTAGTTCTACATCCAGTGTATAGCCTTCGTTTTTTATTAATAATTTTACTTTACAAAAAAATTAAATAAATTATTCTTTACAGGCTATTTCAACCCAAAGTCTGTCTTCTAGAAAATGAACTTAGCCCACTTTTTCGTCTTCGCACTCAACAGACCGCTGAGAATAGAGGGCATGTATAGGCAAGCATATTAATATTTTATGCAAATTAACTGATACATATTCAGCAACAGGTGAGAGGAAAAATTGCTATATTTGGATTGAAATCTGAAGTTCCCGCGGGGAGACTCACGCGTCGGACACGCACACACGTTTGATTAAGTGTTCATGGGAACAGCAGCACTGCTTCTTAAACATGTTTCACGAGACCTGAGCAGACATCTTTACAACATTTTGCAACGTTTTAAGCGAATTTACAGTCAATGTTTTGGTATAACGATTAGTAATTGATTCTCACCGACTGATGCAGCTGCCAGTGAGCGCCCATCTGGAGCTGAAGTTGGATGGTTTTGAAGCACGACAGTAGATGTCCCCAACATCCGAGTCTTCAGCTCTCATCTTAAAATGTCCACAGTCTTCTCACTCAACGACAATCTAAAGATTCGTTTGATTGAGGTGAGATTTTAATGTAGAAAGTATAGAGAGCTTTAAGAAACTACAAAACGCTGGAAAAGGTGGAAAAGCCCGAACATTCCACAACTGTGATTCTACAAATCACTGTCAAATCCTTTAAAAGCCCCCTCACTCTGTCTGTCTCTTTCGCTCACTCTCTCGCTTTCTGTCTCCCTCTCTCTCACACTTTTGTTACTCTCTCTCTCTCTCTCTCTCTCTCTCTCTCTCTCTCTCCCTCCCTCCCTCTAATGGGCACAGATTGGGATTACCACATCATGCATGCATTTGAAAAGTCTCTGAGAGGGATGGACCGGTATATATTTTTAATGTGAACACTGCTGGATATAGTTCTCTGCGTATAGACCGTCTGCCTTTATGAAACAATCTGGTGCGAGACCCTAGTCTCGTCATAATGATTTATATGATTTATTTTTGTAGATTTTAGAATTATTCTTTGTCTTTTTATAAAGACAGATAATCTAGCTGACCTCACTGTCACGTGTGTTTTTTTTTTTTAAATGGTAGTGTATAGCATTACTCTGGTCCATAATACTATCGTTGGACTTTATTCTGACACACATGGCATATGGGCTAATGGCTTTTCACATCTCCAACATATTGACTCTGCACTCTTTACCACTCTACAGATAAAGCGTTGTCGGGAAAATTCGGTTCGCGTATCTACCCCGAATTCTGTATCAAAATGTTAAGGCCAGACAAGTAGTTTTTTAAGGCTTGGTTTGTAGGGAATTACTACGGTGACGCATTGCTGCCACATACATATTATTCTTTCCCCTCAATTATGTTGTAATAACGAGATCTTATGTCGTTAAAACGACATCTTTTTCTCGTAATAATGAGATGTTATATCGTTTTTCTTGGCACACTTCTATACGTTCAAAAAGCTTAAGCAAATCAGCCCTCAATCAGGCTAAATTAATCAATGAGGCCCTTTTTTTAAAAGTATATTTTATATAGGCCTATACATTTTTTTTATATAATATATTATATATAAGATTTATTTTTGTTAATAGGCTATATCTTCATTACCGAGAGATATAATTAAACAAAAAGTAGTCAAACCACATCTACCAGAACATAGCCTAAGTTGTTTATTTTTAACAACATTGGGTTCTTATTTTGTTTAATTAACGAAATGCCAATCTTCGTCTTTATAACAGAAGATACAATACAATACAAAAATCTTCAAGATACAGCCTACAATCTTCACATGTATAACAGATTGTCACCTTATAAATGGTCCGTTGTGTGGTGGAATAAGCAATGCTATATAGAAATATATGGTTAGTATCTTAATTTCAACTTTATTTTGGTATTTTATTAGTTCATTAACTAATTATGCTAACTCAACTAATTTAATGTAAAGAGCTGGATAATTGCTAATTAATGTCAAATATTAAATGTAGGCTATTGATTAGAGTTGCCACAGACTAAAGATTTTTCTACACTAGTAGTCATTCATAGCCTGGTAATACCCAGGGGGGCAGGGTTTTATATTATTTTGAAGTTTCCCCGGGCGCCGCCATTGGCTAGCGGACCCCCACCTGCTGTTAGCATCCCATTGACTCCCATTCATTTTGGCGTCACTTTGACAGTGAATAACTTTACAACTGAGGCGTTTAAAGACTCCATTTGTCCATTATTTATTTCTAAAGAAACACGAAAATGTATAAAAGGCTCCATTACCTTGTAGCTTACATTATGGCCCCGTAGAAGCAATTTTTGTAAAAAATAGGCTAACGATTGCGTCATAACCACGCGACTCTCTGTCGCACAGTAGAGAATTGCCGTATGGACAGGAGGAGAAGCTTGCGGGCAATCGGGGGGACGTGGAGGCAAAGTGACAAATTAATTAATCAGAATACTTAGCAAAAGTTTCTCCTGCTCCTAGCTCATGGATAGTCTGACTACGTCCGACTTCGTACTTCCGCTCAATTTCATTTCGCTTCTGTACTCAGTCTGAGACAGCGTAATAGCTTTCCGTTTTCCTCCGGCCTGAAAACAGCCGGCCAATCAACGACCAGAGGGCGGGCTGAGAGCCGTGATGACGTAGACACTGACTGTACCGTGGATGCATAGATTTACTTCACATAATCTGCAAAAGTTGTTCACAGCCATGTTCACTTCGGTATTTCGCTCGATGGTTTTGTTTTCGCATCATACATGTGTTTACAGTGGAAGTTAGATGCGGCTGAGCATGCGCATAACACACGCCATAGCCAAACATTATGTGATTGGCTTACGGGTAACCAATGATTTTAAACTTCAGACAAGCGCACCCCGCGAGAAAGAAAACACTTTTCTATTATGCCATTCCAGAGTCTGTCTACGAAGCAAAGCGAAGTAGCAGAGTTTGGTATTAACAGGCTAGCTCATGGACACCTCCTACTCACAATCTCCGTCTCTGCAAGATTCAGAAGGGAATGATTCAGATTTCTCTTGGCACAGCTACTAGAAGACAGACGGGTTGCTCACGTCACATCTACGTCGTCAAGCTCAGTTTGAGTCTGCGCAGTACGCTCGACCCCCAGGAAGAAAGAGTTTCTAATTGACTTCACTTTGTCTTCGTTGAATCCAATGGGGTCGCTGTGTCCATTTCTTTTACTGTCTATGGTAATACCAGACTCTGCTACTTCGCTTTGCTTCGTAGAGAGAGTCTGGAGTTCCGTAATAGAAAAACGTTTTCTTTACCGCCTGGGGGCGCTAGTCTGAAGCTTAAAATCATTGGTTACCCGTAAGCCAATCACATAACGTTTGGTTATGGCTTGTTATGCGCATGCTCAGCCGCATCTAACTTCCACTGTAAACACATGTATGATGCGAAAACAAAATCATCGAGCGAAATACCGGAGTGAACATGACTGTGAAAGAATTTTGCAGATTATGTGAAGTAAATCTACGCATCCACGGTTTAATCAGCGTCTACGTCACGGCTCTCAGTCCGCCCTCTGTTCGTTGATTGGCCGGCTGTTTTCAGTCCGGAGGAAAACGGAAAGCTATGATGCGGTCTCAGACTGAGTACAGAAGCGAAATGAAATTGAGCAGAAGTACGAAGTCTGACATAGTCAGGCTAAATCATTCAAGCAATTAGGACTAATCGCACATTTATATTCAATCCTGGGTGCATATAGCCTAGTGGTCAGTACAATACCAAATATTCAATCAGTCAGTACAATATTCAATACAAAATTTGAATCTTGTGCTAAGAAAGCAAAAGTTAAGGAGGGCAGCTTTAAAGAAAAAAAAGGAAACATTTAAGGTGACATGATGTTTAAATTACCTTTAGCATGTATTGTGTTTTCATTAAAACTTCTTTGTAATAGTTAATATGGTGATGTAGCTTTAATATACACTATATAGAAATGTCATATTCATGAATGTAATCCTTTTTGTATAGAATTGTAAATTGAATTAACAAGAAATGAATGAATGAAAATACAATGTATGTAATATGCATTGTTTTTAAAAATGTAAAACTTTCAGTTTTAATAAAAAAAAAAAAATAAAAAAAATCAGTACACCCTGCACTAAAATTCATTGCTTTTCAGCTTATTGCTCCATCCACACACAGAATAGAATAAGCATATTTTAAGCCGATACATCTACATCTCTCATCATTGGGGTGGGGGAACGGATTTCGACAGCTGAACAATTTGCTGTCGGATTCTGTTCCCCCTATGTTTCTTACACAATGAGTTTCTAATGTTTATCACATTGCAGCTATTTGCTGACCTCAATAGCCTAGTGGTCAGTACACTCTGCACTAATACTCATTGTTTTTCATCTTATTACGACCAGAGTTCAAGTCCCGGTTCGTCAAACTTTCTTGATACTATACTGTCCTATCATAATAAAAGGCAAAAAAATATATTCTTTAAACTGATGCAAGTTAAGCTCCATCCACACACAACAACAACAAAAATCAGGATTTTTAAGCCATTACACCAACACCTCTCATAATAGGAGTGGGGGAACGGATTCCGACAGCTGTTTCTTTTGCTGTCGGATTCTGTTCCCCCCATATTTCTGACACACTGAGGTTCCAATATTTATCATATTGATGCTGTTTAAGCTCCATCCACACACAGAATAGAATAAGCATATTTTAAGCCAATACATCAACATCTCTCATCATTAGGGTGGGGGAACGGATTTCGACAGCTGAACTATTTGCCGTCGGATTCTGTTCCCCCTATGTTTCTTACACAATGAGGTTCTAATATTTATCACAATGCAGCTAATGGCTGAGCTCAATAGCCTAGTGGTCAGTACACTCTATCCTGGCATTCTTTGTTTTTCAGCTTACTCCGACCCGAGTTCAAGTCCCGGTTCGTCAAACTTTCTTGATACTATACTGTCCTATCATAATAAAAGGCAAAAAAATATATACTTTAAACTGATGCAAGTTAAGCTCCATCCACACACAACAACAAAAAAATCAGCATTTTTTAAGCCATTAGACCAACACCTCTCATAATGGGAGTGGGGGAACGGATTCCGACAGCTGTTTTTTTTGCCGTCGGACTCTGTTCCCCCCATATTTCTGACACACTGAGGTTCTAATATTTATCAAATTGATGCTGTTTAAGCTCCATCCACACACAGAATAGAATAAGCATATTTTAAGCCGATACATTAACATCTCTCATCATTGGGGTGGGGGAACGGATTTCGACAACTGAACTATTTGCTGTCGGATTCTGTTCCCCCTATGTTTCTTACACAATGAGGTTATAATATGTATCACAATGCAGCTAATTGCTGAACTCAATAGCCTAGTGGTCAGTACACTCTATACTGGCATTCTTTGTTTTCCAGCTTATTCCGACCCGAGTTCAAGTCCCGGTTCGTCAAACTTTCTTGATACTATACTGTCCTATCATAATAAAATGCAAAAAACTATATTCTTTAAACTGATGCAAGTTAAGCTCCATCCACACACAACAACAAAAAAATCAGCATTTTTTAAGCCATTACACCAACACCTCTCATAATGGGAGTGGGGGAACGGATTCCGACAGCTGTCTTTTTTGCCGTCGGATTCTGTTCCCCCCATATTTCTGACACACTGAGGTTCTAATATTTATCATATTGATGCTGTTTAAGCTCCATCCACACACAGAATAGAATAAGCATATTTTAAGCCAATACATCAACATCTCTCATCATTAGGGTGGGGGAACGGATTTCGACAGCTGAACTATTTGCCGTCGGATTCTGTTCCCCCTATGTTTCTTACACAATGAGGTTCTAATATTTATCACAATGCAACTAAATGCTGAGCTTAATAGCCTTGTGGTCAGTACACTCTAACCTGGCATTCTTTGTTTTTCAGCTTATTCCGACCCGAGTTCAAGTCCCGGTTCGTCAAACTTTCTTGATACTATACTGTCCTATCATAATAAAAGGCAAAAAAATATATTCTTTAAACTGATGCAAGTTAAGCTCCATCCACACACAACAAAAAAAATCAGCATTTTTTAAGCCATTACACCAACACCTCTCATAATGGGAGTGGGGGAACGAATTCCGACAGCTGTTTTTTTTGCCGTCGGATTCTGTTCCCCCCATATTTCTGACACACTGAGGTTCTAATATTTATCAAATTTATGCTGTTTAAGCTCCATCCACACACAGAATAGAATAAGCATATTTTAAGCCAATACATCGACATCTCTCATCATTGGGGTGGGGGAACGGATTTCGACCGCTGAACTATTTGCTGTCGGATTCTGTTCCCCTATGTTTCTTACACAATGAGGTTATAATATTTATCACAATGCAGCTAATAGCTGAGCTCAATAGCCTAGTGGTCAGTACACTCTTCCCTGGCATTCTTTGTTTTTCAGCTTATTCCGACCCGAGTTCAAGTCCCGGTTCGTCAAACTTTCTTGATACTATACTGTCCTATCATAATAAAAGGCAAAAAAATATATACTTTAAACTGATGCAAGTTAAGCTCCATCCACACACAACAACAAAAAATCAGCATTTTTTAAGCCATTACACCAACACCTCAAATTAATGGGAGTGGGGGAACGGATTCCGACAGCTGTTTTTTTTGCCGTCGGATTCTGTTCCCCCCATATTTCTGACACACTGAGGTTCTAATATTTATAAAATTGATGCTGTTTAAGCTCCATCCACACACAGAATAGAATAAGCGTATTTTAAGCCAATACATTGACATCTCTCATCATTGGGGTGGGGGAACGGATTTCGACAGCTGAACTATTTGCTGTCGGATTCTGTTCCCCCTATGTTTCTTACACAATGAGGTTCTGATATTTATCACAATGGAGCTAATTGCTGAGCTCAATAGCTTAGTGGTTAGTACACTCTTCCCTGGCATTCTTTGTTTTACAGCTTATTACGACCCGAGTTCGAGTCCCGGTTCGTCAAACTTTCTTGATACTATACTGTCCTATCATAATAAAAGGCAAAAAAATATATTCTTTAAACTGATGCAAGTTAAGCTCCATCCACACACAACAACAAAAAAACAGCATTTTTTCAGCCATTAGACCAACACCTCAAATTAATGGGAGAGGGGGAACCGATTCCGACAGCTGTTTTTTTCTGTCGGATTCTGTTCCCCCCATATTTCTGACACACTGAAGTTCTAATATTTATCAAATTGATGCTGTTTAAGCTCCATCCACACACAGAATAGAATAAGCATATTTTAAGCCAATACATCGACATCTCTCATCATTGGGGTGGGGGAACGGATTTCGACAGCTGAACTATTTGCAGTCGGATTCTGTTCCCCCTGTGTTTCTTACACAATGAGGTTATAATATTTATCACAATGCAGCTAATTGCTGAGCTCAATACCCTAGTGGTCAGTACACTCTACCCTGGCATTCTTTGTTTTTCAGCTTATTCCGACCCGAGTTCAAGTCCCGGTTCGTCAAACTTTCTTGATACTATACTGTCCTATCATAATAAAAGGCAAAAAAATATATTCTTTAAACTGATGCAAGTTAAGCTCCATCCACACACAACAACAAAAAAACAGCATTTTTTAAGCCATTAGACCAACACCTCTCATAATGGGAGAGGGGGAACCGATTCCGACAGCTGTTTTTTTGCCGTCAGATTCTGTTCCCCCCATATTTCTGACACACTGAGGTTCTAATATTTATCAAATTGATGCTGTTTAAGCTCCATCCACACACAGAATAGAATAAGCATATTTTAAGCCAATACATCGACATCTCTCATCATTGGGGTGGGGGAACGGATTTCGACAGCTGAACTATTTGCTGTCGGATTCTGTTCCCCCTATGTTTCTTACACAATGAGGTTATAATATTTATCACAATGCAGCTAATTGCTGAGCTCAAAAGCCTAGTGGTCAGTACACTCTATCCTGGCATTCTTTGTTTTTCAGCTTATTCCGACCCGAGTTCAAGTCCCGGTCCGTCAAACTTTCTTGATACTATACTGTCCTATCATAATAAAAGGCAAAAAAATATATTCTTTAAACTGATGCAAGTTAAGCTCCATCCACACACAACAACAAAAAAAAACAGCATTTTTTAAGCCATTAGACCAACACCTCTCATAATGGGAGAGGGGGAACCGATTCCGACAGCTGTTTTTTTTGCCGTCGGATTCTGTTCCCCCCATATTTCTGACTCACTGAGGTTCTAATATTTATCAAATTGATGCTGTTTAAGCTCCATCCACACACAGAATAGAATAAGCTTATTTTAAGCCAATACATCGACACATCTCATCATTGGGGTGGGGGAACGGATTTCGACAGCTGAACTATTTGCTGTCGGATTCTGTTCCCCCTATGTTTCTTACACAATGAGGTTCTGATATTTATCAGAATGGAGCTAATTGCTGAGCTCAATAGCCTAGTGGTTAGTACACTCTTCCCTGGCATTCTTTGTTTTACAGCTTATTACGACCCGAGTTCAAGTCCCGGTTCGTCAAACTTTCTTGATACTATACTGTCCTATCATAATAAAAGGCAAAAAAATATATTCTTTAAACTGATGCAAGTTAAGCTCTATCCACACACAACAAAAAAAAAATCAGCATTTTTTAAGCCATTACACCAACACCTCTCATAATGGGAGTGGGGGAATAGATTCCGACAGCTGTTTTTTTTGCCGTCGGATTCTGTTCCCCCCATATTTCTGACTCACTGAGGTTCTAATATTTATCAAATTGATGCTGATTAAGCTCCATCCACACACAGAATAGAATAAGCTTATTTTAAGCCAATACATCGACACATCTCATCATTGGGGTGGGGGAACGGATTTCGACAGCTGAACTATTTGCCGTCGGATTCTGTTCCCCCTATGTTTCTTACACAATGAGGTTCTAATATTTATCACAATGCAGCTAATGGCTGAGCTCAATAGCCTAGTGGTCAGTACACTCTACCCTGGCATTCTTTGTTTTTCAGCTTATTCCGACCCGAGTTCAAGTCCCGGTTCGTCAAACTTTCTTGATACTATACTGCCCTATCATAATAAAAGGCAAAAAAATATATTCTTTAAACTGATGCAAGTTAAGCTCCATCCACACACAACAAAAAAAAAATCAGCATTTTTTAAGCCATTACACCAACACCTCTCATAATGGGAGTGGGGGAACGGATTCGGACAGCTGTTTTTTTTGCCGTCGGATTCTGTTCCCCCCATATTTCTGACACACTGAGGTTCTAATATTTATCAAATTGATGCTGTTTAAGCTCCATCCACACACAGAATAGAATAAGCATATTTTAAGTCGATACATCAACATCTCTCATCATTGGGGTGGGGGAACGGATTTCGACAGCTGAACTATTTGCTGTCGGATTCTGTTCCCCCTATATTTCTTACACAATAAGGTTATAATATTTATCACAATGCAATTAATTGCTGAACTCAACAGCCTAGTGGTTAGTACACTCAATACCGTCATTCTTTGTTTTTCAGCTTACTCCGACCCGAGTTCAAGTCCCGGTTCGTCAAACTTTCTTGATACTATACTGTCCTATCATAATAAAAGGCAAAACAATATATTCTTTAAACTGATGCAAGTTAAGCTCCATCCACACACAACAAAAAAAAATCAGCATTTTTTAAGCCATTACACCAACACCTCAAATTAATGGGAGTGGGGGAACGGATTCCGACAGCTGTTTTTTTTGCCGTCGGATTCTGTTCCCCCCATATTTCTGACACACTGAGGTTCTAATATTTATCAAATTGATGCTGTTTAAGCTCCATCCACACACAGAATAGAATAAGCATATTTTAAGCCAATACATCGACATCTATCATCATTGGGGTAGGGGAACGGATTTCGACAGCTGAACTATTTGCTGTCGGATTCTGTTCCCCCTATGTTTCTTACACAATGAGGTTATAATATTTATCACAATGCAGCTAATTGCTGAACTCAATAGCCTAGTGGTCACTACACTCTGTACTGGCATTCTTTGTTTTCAGCTTATTCCGACCCGAGTTCAAGTCCCGGTTCGTCAAACTTTCTTGATACTATACTGTCCTATCATAATAAAATGCAAAAAAATATATTCTTTAAACTGATGCAAGTTAAGCTCCATCCACACACAACAAAAAAAAAATCAGCATTTTTTAAGCCATTACACCAACACCTCAAATTAATGGGAGTGGGGGAACGGATTCCGACAGCTGTTTTTTTTGCCGTCGGATTCTGTTCCCCCCATATTTCTGACACACTGAGGTTCTAATATTTATCAAATTGATGCTGTTTAAGCTCCATCCACACAGAAAATAGAATAAGCATATTTTAAGCCGATACATCAACATCTCTCATCATTAGGGTGGGGGAACGGATTTCGACAGCTGAACTATTTGCCGTCGGATTCTGTTCCCCCTATGTTTCTTACACAATGAGGTTCTAATATTTATCACAATGCAGCTAAATGCTGAGCTCAATAGCCTAGTGGTCAGTACACTCTACCCTGGCATTCTTTGTTTTTCAGCTTATTCCGACCCGAGTTCAAGTCCCGGTTCGTCAAACTTTATTGATACTATACTGTCCTATCATAATAAAAGGCAAAAAAATATATTCTTTAAACTGATGCAAGTTAAGCTCCATCCACACACAACAAAAAAAAAATCAGCATTTTTTAAGCCATTACACCAACACCTCTCATAATGGGAGTGGGGGAACGGATTCCGACAGCTGTTTTTTTTTGCCGTCGGATTCTGTTCCCCCCATATTTCTGACACACTGAGGTTCTAATATTTATCAAATTGATGCTGTTTAAGCTCCATCCACACACAGAATAGAATAAGCATATTTTAAGCCAATACATCGACATCTCTCATCATTGGGGTGGGGGAACGGATTTCGACCGCTGAACTATTTGCTGTCGGATTCTGTTCCCCTATGTTTCTTACACAATGAGGTTATAATATTTATCACAATGCAGCTAATAGCTGAGCTCAATAGCCTAGTGGTCAGTACACTCTTCCCTGGCATTCTTTGTTTTTCAGCTTATTCCGACCCGAGTTCAAGTCCCGGTTCGTCAAACTTTCTTGATACTATACTGTCCTATCATAATAAAAGGCAAAAAAATATATACTTTAAACTGATGCAAGTTAAGCTCCATCCACACACAACAACAAAAAATCAGCATTTTTTAAGCCATTACACCAACACCTCAAATTAATGGGAGTGGGGGAACGGATTCCGACAGCTGTTTTTTTTGCCGTCGGATTCTGTTCCCCCCATATTTCTGACACACTGAGGTTCTAATATTTATCAAATTGATGCTGTTTAAGCTCCATCCACACACAGAATAGAATAAGCGTATTTTAAGCCAATACATTGACATCTCTCATCATTGGGGTGGGGGAACGGATTTCGACAGCTGAACTATTTGCTGTCGGATTCTGTTCCCCCTATGTTTCTTACACAATGAGGTTCTGATATTTATCACAATGGCGCTAATTGCTGAGCTCAATAGCTTAGTGGTTAGTACACTCTTCCCTGGCATTCTTTGTTTTACAGCTTATTACGACCCGAGTTCGAGTCCCGGTTCGTCAAACTTTCTTGATACTATACTGTCCTATCATAATAAAAGGCAAAAAAATATATTCTTTAAACTGATGCAAGTTAAGCTCCATCCACACACAACAACAAAAAAACAGCATTTTTAAGCCATTAGACCAACACCTCAAATTAATGGGAGAGGGGGAACCGATTCCGACAGCTGTTTTTTTCTGTCGGATTCTGTTCCCCCCATATTTCTGACACACTGAAGTTCTAATATTTATCAAATTGATGCTGTTTAAGCTCCATCCACACACAGAATAGAATAAGCATATTTTAAGCCAATACATCGACATCTCTCATCATTGGGGTGGGGGAACGGATTTCGACAGCTGAACTATTTGCAGTCGGATTCTGTTCCCCCTGTGTTTCTTACACAATGAGGTTATAATATTTATCACAATGCAGCTAATTGCTGAGCTCAATACCCTAGTGGTCAGTACACTCTACCCTGGCATTCTTTGTTTTTCAGCTTATTCCGACCCGAGTTCAAGTCCCGGTTCGTCAAACTTTCTTGATACTATACTGTCCTATCATAATAAAAGGCAAAAAAATATATTCTTTAAACTGATGCAAGTTAAGCTCCATCCACACACAACAACAAAAAAACAGCATTTTTTAAGCCATTAGACCAACACCTCTCATAATGGGAGAGGGGGAACCGATTCCGACAGCTGTTTTTTTGCCGTCAGATTCTGTTCCCCCCATATTTCTGACACACTGAGGTTCTAATATTTATCAAATTGATGCTGTTTAAGCTCCATCCACACACAGAATAGAATAAGCATATTTTAAGCCAATACATCGACATCTCTCATCATTGGGGTGGGGGAACGGATTTCGACAGCTGAACTATTTGCTGTCGGATTCTGTTCCCCCTATGTTTCTTACACAATGAGGTTATAATATTTATCACAATGCAGCTAATTGCTGAGCTCAAAAGCCTAGTGGTCAGTACACTCTATCCTGGCATTCTTTGTTTTTCAGCTTATTCCGACCCGAGTTCAAGTCCCGGTCCGTCAAACTTTCTTGATACTATACTGTCCTATCATAATAAAAGGCAAAAAAATATATTCTTTAAACTGATGCAAGTTAAGCTCCATCCACACACAACAACAAAAAAAAACAGCATTTTTTAAGCCATTAGACCAACACCTCTCATAATGGGAGAGGGGGAACCGATTCCGACAGCTGTTTTTTTTGCCGTCGGATTCTGTTCCCCCCATATTTCTGACTCACTGAGGTTCTAATATTTATCAAATTGATGCTGTTTAAGCTCCATCCACACACAGAATAGAATAAGCTTATTTTAAGCCAATACATCGACACATCTCATCATTGGGGTGGGGGAACGGATTTCGACAGCTGAACTATTTGCTGTCGGATTCTGTTCCCCCTATGTTTCTTACACAATGAGGTTCTGATATTTATCACAATGGAGCTAATTGCTGAGCTCAATAGCCTAGTGGTTAGTACACTCTTCCCTGGCATTCTTTGTTTTACAGCTTATTACGACCCGAGTTCAAGTCCCGGTTCGTCAAACTTTCTTGATACTATACTGTCCTATCATAATAAAAGGCAAAAAAATATATTCTTTAAACTGATGCAAGTTAAGCTCTATCCACACACAACAAAAAAAAAATCAGCATTTTTTAAGCCATTACACCAACACCTCTCATAATGGGAGTGGGGGAATAGATTCCGACAGCTGTTTTTTTTGCCGTCGGATTCTGTTCCCCCCATATTTCTGACTCACTGAGGTTCTAATATTTATCAAATTGATGCTGTTTAAGCTCCATCCACACACAGAATAGAATAAGCTTATTTTAAGCCAATACATCGACACATCTCATCATTGGGGTGGGGGAACGGATTTCGACAGCTGAACTATTTGCCGTCGGATTCTGTTCCCCCTATGTTTCTTACACAATGAGGTTCTAATATTTATCACAATGCAGCTAATGGCTGAGCTCAATAGCCTAGTGGTCAGTACACTCTACCCTGGCATTCTTTGTTTTTCAGCTTATTCCGACCCGAGTTCAAGTCCCGGTTCGTCAAACTTTCTTGATACTATACTGCCCTATCATAATAAAAGGCAAAAAAATATATTCTTTAAACTGATGCAAGTTAAGCTCCATCCACACACAACAAAAAAAAAATCAGCATTTTTTAAGCCATTACACCAACACCTCTCATAATGGGAGTGGGGGAACGGATTCGGACAGCTGTTTTTTTTGCCGTCGGATTCTGTTCCCCCCATATTTCTGACACACTGAGGTTCTAATATTTATCAAATTGATGCTGTTTAAGCTCCATCCACACACAGAATAGAATAAGCATATTTTAAGTCGATACATCAACATCTCTCATCATTGGGGTGGGGGAACGGATTTCGACAGCTGAACTATTTGCTGTCGGATTCTGTTCCCCCTATATTTCTTACACAATAAGGTTATAATATTTATCACAATGCAATTAATTGCTGAACTCAACAGCCTAGTGGTTAGTACACTCAATACCGTCATTCTTTGTTTTTCAGCTTACTCCGACCCGAGTTCAAGTCCCGGTTCGTCAAACTTTCTTGATACTATACTGTCCTATCATAATAAAAGGCAAAACAATATATTCTTTAAACTGATGCAAGTTAAGCTCCATCCACACACAACAAAAAAAAATCAGCATTTTTTAAGCCATTACACCAACACCTCAAATTAATGGGAGTGGGGGAACGGATTCCGACAGCTGTTTTTTTTGCCGTCGGATTCTGTTCCCCCCATATTTCTGACACACTGAGGTTCTAATATTTATCAAATTGATGCTGTTTAAGCTCCATCCACACACAGAATAGAATAAGCATATTTTAAGCCAATACATCGACATCTATCATCATTGGGGTAGGGGAACGGATTTCGACAGCTGAACTATTTGCTGTCGGATTCTGTTCCCCCTATGTTTCTTACACAATGAGGTTATAATATTTATCACAATGCAGCTAATTGCTGAACTCAATAGCCTAGTGGTCACTACACTCTGTACTGGCATTCTTTGTTTTCAGCTTATTCCGACCCGAGTTCAAGTCCCGGTTCGTCAAACTTTCTTGATACTATACTGTCCTATCATAATAAAATGCAAAAAAATATATTCTTTAAACTGATGCAAGTTAAGCTCCATCCACACACAACAAAAAAAAAATCAGCATTTTTTAAGCCATTACACCAACACCTCAAATTAATGGGAGTGGGGGAACGGATTCCGACAGCTGTTTTTTTTGCCGTCGGATTCTGTTCCCCCCATATTTCTGACACACTGAGGTTCTAATATTTATCAAATTGATGCTGTTTAAGCTCCATCCACACAGAAAATAGAATAAGCATATTTTAAGCCGATACATCAACATCTCTCATCATTAGGGTGGGGGAACGGATTTCGACAGCTGAACTATTTGCCGTCGGATTCTGTTCCCCCTATGTTTCTTACACAATGAGGTTCTAATATTTATCACAATGCAGCTAAATGCTGAGCTCAATAGCCTAGTGGTCAGTACACTCTACCCTGGCATTCTTTGTTTTTCAGCTTATTCCGACCCGAGTTCAAGTCCCGGTTCGTCAAACTTTATTGATACTATACTGTCCTATCATAATAAAAGGCAAAAAAATATATTCTTTAAACTGATGCAAGTTAAGCTCCATCCACACACAACAAAAAAAAATCAGCATTTTTTAAGCCATTACACCAACACCTCTCATAATGGGAGTGGGGGAACGGATTCCGACAGCTGTTTTTTTTTGCCGTCGGATTCTGTTCCCCCCATATTTCTGACACACTGAGGTTCTAATATTTATCAAATTGATGCTGTTTAAGCTCCATCCACACACAGAATAGAATAAGCTTATTTTAAGCCAATACATCGACACATCTCATCATTGGGGTGGGGGAACGGATTTCGACAGCTGAACTATTTGCCGTCGGATTCTGTTCCCCCTATGTTTCTTACACAATGAGGTTCTAATATTTATCACAATGCAGCTAAATGCTGAGCTCAATAGCCTAGTGGTCAGTACACTCTACCCTGGCATTCTTTGTTTTTCAGCTTATTCCGACCCGAGTTCAAGTCCCGGTTCGTCAAACTTTATTGATACTATACTGTCCTATCATAATAAAAGGCAAAAAAATATATTCTTTAAACTGATGCAAGTTAAGCTCCATCCACACACAACAAAAAAAATCAGCATTTTTTAAGCCATTACACCAACACCTCTCATAATGGGAGTGGGGGAACGGATTCCGACAGCTGTTTTTTTTTGCCGTCGGATTCTGTTCCCCCCATATTTCTGACACACTGAGGTTCTAATATTTATCAAATTGATGCTGTTTAAGCTCCATCCACACACAGAATAGAATAAGCTTATTTTAAGCCAATACATCGACACATCTCATCATTGGGGTGGGGGAACGGATTTCGACAGCTGAACTATTTGCCGTCGGATTCTGTTCCCCCTATGTTTCTTACACAATGAGGTTCTAATATTTATCAAATTGATGCTGTTTAAGCTCCATCCACACACAGAATAGAATAAGCATATTTTAAGCCAATACATCGACATCTATCATCATTGGGGTAGGGGAACGGATTTCGACAGCTGAACTATTTGCTGTCGGATTCTGTTCCCCCTATGTTTCTTACACAATGAGGTTATAATATTTATCACAATGCATCTAATTGCTGAACTCAATAGCCTAGTGGTCACTACACTCTGTACTGGCATTCTTTGTTTTCAGCTTATTCCGACCCGAGTTCAAGTCCCGGTTCGTCAAACTTTCTTGATACTATACTGTCCTATCATAATAAAATGCAAAAAAATATATTCTTTAAACTGATGCAAGTTAAGCTCCATCCACACACAACAAAAAAAAATCAGCATTTTTTAAGCCATTACACCAACACCTCTCATAATGGGAGTGGGGGAACGGATTCCGACAGCTGTTTTTTTTTGCCGTCGGATTCTGTTCCCCCCATATTTCTGACACACTGAGGTTCTAATATTTATCAAATTGATGCTGTTTAAGCTCCATCCACACACAGAATAGAATAAGCATATTTTAAGCCAATACATCGACATCTCTCATCATTGGGGTGGGGGAACGGATTTCGACAGCTGAACTATTTGCTGTCGGATTCTGTTCCCCCTATGTTTCTTACACAATGAGGTTCTGATATTTATCACAATGGAGCTAATTGCTGAGCTCAATAGCCCAGTGGTCAGTACACTTTACCCTGGCATTCTCTGTTTTCAGCTTATTCCGACCCGAGTTCAAGTCCCGGTTCGTCAAACTTTCTTGATACTATACTGTCCTATCATAATAAAAGGCAAAACAATATATTCTTTAAACTGATGCAAGTTAAGCTCCATCCACACACAACAAAAAAAAAATCAGCATTTTTTAAGCCATTACACCAACACCTCAAATTAATGGGAGTGGGGGAACGGATTCCGACAGCTGTTTTTTTTGCCGTCGGATTCTGTTCCCCCCATATTTCTGACACACTGAGGTTCTAATATTTATCAAATTGATGCTGTTTAAGCTCCATCCACACACAGAATAGAATAAGCATATTTTAAGCCAATACATCGACATCTCTCATCATTGGGGTGGGGGAACGGATTTCGACAGCTGAACTATTTGCTGTCGGATTCTGTTCCCCCTATGTTTCTTACACAATGAGGTTATAATATTTATCACAATGCAGCTAATTGCTGAACTCAATAGCCTAGTGGTCACTACACTCTGTACTGGCATTCTTTGTTTTCAGCTTTTTCCGACCCGAGTTCAAGTCCCGGTTCGTCAAACTTTCTTGATACTATACTGTCCTATCATAATAAAATGCAAAAAAATATATTCTTTAAACTGATGCAAGTTAAGCTCCATCCACACACAACAAAAAAAAATCAGCATTTTTTAAGCCATTACACCAACACCTCAAATTAATGGGAGTGGGGGAACGGATTCCGACAGCTGTTTTTTTTGCCGTCGGATTCTGTTCCCCCCATATTTCTGACACACTGAGGTTCTAATATTTATCAAATTGATGCTGTTTAAGCTCCATCCACACAGAAAATAGAATAAGCATATTTTAAGCCGATACATCAACATCTCTCATCATTAGGGTGGGGGAACGGATTTCGACAGCTGAACTATTTGCCGTCGGATTCTGTTCCCCCTATGTTTCTTACACAATGAGGTTCTAATATTTATCACAATGCAGCTAAATGCTGAGCTCAATAGCCTAGTGGTCAGTACACTCTACCCTGGCATTCTTTGTTTTTCAGCTTATTCCGACCCGAGTTCAAGTCCCGGTTCGTCAAACTTTATTGATACTATACTGTCCTATCATAATAAAAGGCAAAAAAATATATTCTTTAAACTGATGCAAGTTAAGCTCCATCCACACACAACAAAAAAAAATCAGCATTTTTTAAGTCATTACACCAACACCTCTCATAATGGGAGTGGGGGAACGGATTCCGACAGCTGTTTTTTTTTGCCGTCGGATTCTGTTCCCCCCATATTTCTGACACACTGAGGTTCTAATATTTATCAAATTGATGCTGTTTAAGCTCCATCCACACACAGAATAGAATAAGCATATTTTAAGCCAATACATCGACATCTCTCATCATTGGGGTGGGGGAACGGATTTCGACAGCTGAACTATTTGCTGTCGGATTCTGTTCCCCCTATGTTTCTTACACAATGAGGTTCTGATATTTATCACAATGGATCTAATTGCTGAGCTCAATAGCCCAGTGGTCAGTACACTTTACCCTGGCATTCTCTGTTTTCAGCTTATTCCGACCCGAGTTCAAGTCCCGGTTCGTTAAACTTTCTTGATACTATACTGTCCTATCATAATAAAAGGCAAAAAAATATATTCTTTAAACTGATGCAAGTTAAGCTCCATCCACACACAACAACAAAAAAAACAGCATTTTTTAAGCCATTAGACCAACACCTCTCATAATGGGAGAGGGGGATCCGATTCCGACAGCTGTTTTTTTTGCCGTCGGATTCTGTTCCCCCCATATTTCTGACACACTGAGGTTCTAATATTGATCAAATTGATGCTGTTTAAGCTCCATCCACACACAGAATAGAATAAGCATATTTTAAGCCAATACATCGACATCTCTCATCATTTGGGTGGGGGAACGGATTTCGACAGCTGAACTATTTGCTGTCGGATTCTGTTCCCCCTATGTTTCTTACACAATGAGGTTCTAATATTTATCACAATGCAGCTAATTGCAGAGTTCAATAGCCTAGTGGTCAGTACACTCTACCCTGGCGTTCTTTGTTTTTCAGCTTATTCCGACCCGAGTTCAAGTCCCGGTTCGTCAAACTTTCTTGATACTATACTGTCCTATCATAATAAAAGGCAAAACAATATATTCTTTAAACTGATGCAAGTTAAGCTCCATCCACACACAACAACAAAAAATCAGCATTTTTTAAGCCATTACACCAACACCTCAAATTAATGGGAGTGGGGGAACGGATTCCGACAGCTGTTTTTTTGGCCGTCGGATTCTGTTCCCCCCATATTTCTGACACACTGAGGTTCTAATATTTATCAAATTGATGCTGTTTAAGCTCCATCCACACACAGAATAGAATAAGCGTATTTTAAGCCAATACATTGACATCTCTCATCATTGGGGTGGGGGAACGGATTTCGACAGCTGAACTATTTGCTGTCGGATTCTGTTCCCCCTATGTTTCTTACACAATGAGGTTCTGATATTTATCACAATGGAGCTAATTGCTGAGCTCAATACCCTAGTGGTTAGTACACTCTTCCCTGCCATTCTTTGTTTTACAGCTTATTACGACCCGAGTTCGAGTCCCGGTTCGTCAAACTTTCTTGATACTATACTGTCCTATCATAATAAAAGGCAAAAAAATATATTCTTTAAACTGATGCAAGTTAAGCTCCATCTACACACAACAACAACAAAAACAGCATTTTTAAGCCATTAGACCAACAACTCTCATAATGGGAGAGGGGGAACCGATTCCGACAGCTGTTTTTTTCCGTCGGATTCTGTTCCCCCCATATTTCTGACACATTGAGGTTCTAATATTTATCAAATTGATGCTGTTTAAGCTCCATCCACACACAGAATAGAATAAGCATATTTTAAGCCAATACATCGACATCTCTCATCATTGGGGTGGGGGAACGGATTTCGACAGCTGAACTATTTGCTGTCGGATTCTGTTCCCCCTATGTTTCTTACACAATGAGGTTATAATATTTATCACAATGCAGCCAATTGCTGAGCTCAATAGCCTAGTGGTCAGTACACTCCACCCTGGCATTCTTTGTTTTTCAGCTTATTCCGACCCGAGTTCAAGTCCCGGTTCGTCAAACTTTCTTGATACTATACTGTCCTATCATAATAAAAGGCAAAAAAATATATTCTTTAAACTGATGCAAGTTAAGCTCCATCCACACACAACAACAAAAAAAAACTGGATTTTTTAAGCCATTAGACCAACACCTCTCATAATGGGAGTGGGGGAACGGATTCCGACAGCTGTTTTTTTTTGCCGTCGGATTCTGTTCCCCCCATATTTCTGACACACTGAGGTTCTAATATTTATCAAATTGATGCTGTTTAAGCTCCATCCACACACAGAATAGAATAAGCATATTTTAAGCCAATACATCGACATCTCTCATCATTGGGGTGGGGGAACGGATTTCGACAGCTGAACTATTTGCTGTCGGATTCTGTTCCCCCTATGTTTCTTACACAATGAGGTTCTGATATTTATCACAATTGAGCTAATTGCTGAGCTCAATAGCCCAGTGGTCAGTACACTCTACCCTGGCATTCTCTGTTTTCAGCTTATTCCGACCCGAATTCAAGTCCCGGTTCGTCAAACTTTCTTGATACTATACTGTCCTATCATAATAAAAGGCAAAACAATATATTCTTTAAACTGATGCAAGTTAAGCTCCATCCACACACAACAAAAAAAAAATCAGCATTTTTTAAGCCATTACACCAACACCTCAAATTAATGGGAGTGGGGGAACGGATTCCGACAGCTGTTTTTTTTGCCGTCGGATTCTGTTCCCCCCATATTTCTGACACACTGAGGTTCTAATATTTATCAAATTGATGCTGTTTAAGCTCCATCCACACACAGAATAGAATAAGCATATTTTAAGCCAATACATCGACATCTCTCATCATTGGGGTGGGGGAACGGATTTCGACAGCTGAACTATTTGCTGTCGGATTCTGTTCCCCCTATGTTTCTTACACAATGAGGTTATAATATTTATCACAATGCAGCTAATTGCTGAACTCAATAGCCTAGTGGTCACTACACTCTGTACTGGCATTCTTTGTTTTCAGCTTATTCCGACCCGAGTTCAAGTCCCGGTTCGTCAAACTTTCTTGATACTATACTGTCCTATCATAATAAAATGCAAAAAAATATATTCTTTAAACTGATGCAAGTTAAGCTCCATCCACACACAACAAAAAAAAATCAGCATTTTTTAAGCCATTACACCAACACCTCAAATTAATGGGAGTGGGGGAACGGATTCCGACAGCTGTTTTTTTTGCCGTCGGATTCTGTTCCCCCCATATTTCTGACACACTGAGGTTCTAATATTTATCAAATTGATGCTGTTTAAGCTCCATCCACACAGAAAATAGAATAAGCATATTTTAAGCCGATACATCAACATCTCTCATCATTAGGGTGGGGGAACGGATTTCGACAGCTGAACTATTTGCCGTCGGATTCTGTTCCCCCTATGTTTCTTACACAATGAGGTTCTAATATTTATCACAATGCAGCTAAATGCTGAGCTCAATAGCCTAGTGGTCAGTACACTCTACCCTGGCATTCTTTGTTTTTCAGCTTATTCCGACCCGAGTTCAAGTCCCGGTTCGTCAAACTTTCTTGATACTATACTGTCCTATCATAATAAAAGGCAAAAAAATATATTCTTTAAACTGATGCAAGTTAAGCTCCATCCACACACAACAAAAAAAAATCAGCATTTTTTAAGCCATTACACCAACACCTCTCATAATGGGAGTGGGGGAACGGATTCCGACAGCTGTTTTTTTTTGCCGTCGGATTCTGTTCCCCCCATATTTCTGACACACTGAGGTTCTAATATTTATCAAATTGATGCTGTTTAAGCTCCATCCACACACAGAATAGAATAAGCATATTTTAAGCCAATACATCGACATCTCTCATCATTGGGGTGGGGGAACGGATTTCGACAGCTGAACTATTTGCTGTCGGATTCTGTTCCCCTTATGTTTCTTACACAATGAGGTTCTGATATTTATCACAATGGAGCTAATTTGCTGAGCTCAATAGCCCAGTGGTCAGTACACTTTACCCTGGCATTCTCTGTTTTCAGCTTATTCCGACCCGAGTTCAAGTCCCGGTTCGTCAAACTTTCTTGATACTATACTGTCCTATCATAATAAAAGGCAAAACAATATATTCTTTAAACTGATGCAAGTTAAGCTCCATCCACACACAACAAAAAAAAAATCAGCATTTTTTAAGCCATTACACCAACACCTCAAATTAATGGGAGTGGGGGAACGGATTCCGACAGCTGTTTTTTTTGCCGTCGGATTCTGTTCCCCCCATATTTCTGACACACTGAGGTTCTAATATTTATCAAATTGATGCTGTTTAAGCTCCATCCACACACAGAATAGAATAAGCATATTTTAAGCCAATACATCGACATCTCTCATCATTGGGGTGGGGGAACGGATTTCGACAGCTGAACTATTTGCTGTCGGATTCTGTTCCCCCTATGTTTCTTACACAATGAGGTTATAATATTTATCACAATGCAGCTATTTGCTGAACTCAATAGCCTAGTGGTCACTACACTCTGTACTGGCATTCTTTGTTTTCAGCTTATTCCGACCCGAGTTCAAGTCCCGGTTCGTCAAACTTTCTTGATACTATACTGTCCTCTCATAATAAATTGCAAAAAAATATATTCTTTAAACTGATGCAAGTTAAGCTCCATCCACACACAACAAAAAAAAAATCAGCATTTTTTAAGCCATTACACCAACACCTCTCATAATGGGAGTGGGGGAACGGATTCCGACAGCTGTTTTTTTTGCCGTCGGATTCTGTTCCCCCCATATTTCTGACACACTGAGGTTCTAATATTTATCAAATTGATGCTGTTTAAGCTCCATCCACACACAGAATAGAATAAGCATATTTTAAGTCGATACATCAACATCTCTCATCATTGGGGTGGGGGAACGGATTTCGACAGCTGAACTATTTGCTGTCGGATTCTGTTCCCCCTATATTTCTTACACAATAAGGTTATAATATTTATCACAATGCAATTAATTGCTGAACTCAACAGCCTAGTGGTTAGTACACTCAATACCGTCATTCTTTGTTTTTCAGCTTACTCCGACCCGAGTTCAAGTCCCGGTTCGTCAAACTTTCTTGATACTATACTGTCCTATCATAATAAAAGGCAAAACAATATATTCTTTAAACTGATGCAAGTTAAGCTCCATCCACACACAACAAAAAAAAATCAGCATTTTTTAAGCCATTACACCAACACCTCAAATTAATGGGAGTGGGGGAACGGATTCCGACAGCTGTTTTTTTTGCCGTCGGATTCTGTTCCCCCCATATTTCTGACACACTGAGGTTCTAATATTTATCAAATTGATGCTGTTTAAGCTCCATCCACACACAGAATAGAATAAGCATATTTTAAGCCAATACATCGACATCTATCATCATTGGGGTAGGGGAACGGATTTCGACAGCTGAACTATTTGCTGTCGGATTCTGTTCCCCCTATGTTTCTTACACAATGAGGTTATAATATTTATCACAATGCAGCTAATTGCTGAACTCAATAGCCTAGTGGTCACTACACTCTGTACTGGCATTCTTTGTTTTCAGCTTATTCCGACCCGAGTTCAAGTCCCGGTTCGTCAAACTTTCTTGATACTATACTGTCCTATCATAATAAAATGCAAAAAAATATATTCTTTAAACTGATGCAAGTTAAGCTCCATCCACACACAACAAAAAAAAAATCAGCATTTTTTAAGCCATTACACCAACACCTCAAATTAATGGGAGTGGGGGAACGGATTCCGACAGCTGTTTTTTTTGCCGTCGGATTCTGTTCCCCCCATATTTCTGACACACTGAGGTTCTAATATTTATCAAATTGATGCTGTTTAAGCTCCATCCACACAGAAAATAGAATAAGCATATTTTAAGCCGATACATCAACATCTCTCATCATTAGGGTGGGGGAACGGATTTCGACAGCTGAACTATTTGCCGTCGGATTCTGTTCCCCCTATGTTTCTTACACAATGAGGTTCTAATATTTATCACAATGCAGCTAAATGCTGAGCTCAATAGCCTAGTGGTCAGTACACTCTACCCTGGCATTCTTTGTTTTTCAGCTTATTCCGACCCGAGTTCAAGTCCCGGTTCGTCAAACTTTATTGATACTATACTGTCCTATCATAATAAAAGGCAAAAAAATATATTCTTTAAACTGATGCAAGTTAAGCTCCATCCACACACAACAAAAAAAAATCAGCATTTTTTAAGCCATTACACCAACACCTCTCATAATGGGAGTGGGGGAACGGATTCCGACAGCTGTTTTTTTTTGCCGTCGGATTCTGTTCCCCCCATATTTCTGACACACTGAGGTTCTAATATTTATCAAATTGATGCTGTTTAAGCTCCATCCACACACAGAATAGAATAAGCTTATTTTAAGCCAATACATCGACACATCTCATCATTGGGGTGGGGGAACGGATTTCGACAGCTGAACTATTTGCCGTCGGATTCTGTTCCCCCTATGTTTCTTACACAATGAGGTTCTAATATTTATCACAATGCAGCTAAATGCTGAGCTCAATAGCCTAGTGGTCAGTACACTCTACCCTGGCATTCTTTGTTTTTCAGCTTATTCCGACCCGAGTTCAAGTCCCGGTTCGTCAAACTTTATTGATACTATACTGTCCTATCATAATAAAAGGCAAAAAAATATATTCTTTAAACTGATGCAAGTTAAGCTCCATCCACACACAACAAAAAAAATCAGCATTTTTTAAGCCATTACACCAACACCTCTCATAATGGGAGTGGGGGAACGGATTCCGACAGCTGTTTTTTTTTGCCGTCGGATTCTGTTCCCCCCATATTTCTGACACACTGAGGTTCTAATATTTATCAAATTGATGCTGTTTAAGCTCCATCCACACACAGAATAGAATAAGCTTATTTTAAGCCAATACATCGACACATCTCATCATTGGGGTGGGGGAACGGATTTCGACAGCTGAACTATTTGCCGTCGGATTCTGTTCCCCCTATGTTTCTTACACAATGAGGTTCTAATATTTATCACAATGCAGCTAATGGCTGAGCTCAATAGCCTAGTGGTCAGTACACTCTACCCTGGCATTCTTTATTTTTCAGCTTATTCCGACCCGAGTTCAAGTCCCGGTTCGTCAAACTTTCTTGATACTATACTGCCCTATCATAATAAAAGGCAAAAAAATATATTCTTTAAACTGATGCAAGTTAAGCTCCATCCACACACAACAAAAAAAAATCAGCATTTTTTAAGCCATTACACCAACACCTCTCATAATGGGAGTGGGGGAACGGATTCGGACAGCTGTTTTTTTTGCCGTCGGATTCTGTTCCCCCCATATTTCTGACACACTGAGGTTCTAATATTTATCAAATTGATGCTGTTTAAGCTCCATCCACACACAGAATAGAATAAGCATATTTTAAGTCGATACATCAACATCTCTCATCATTGGGGTGGGGGAACGGATTTCGACAGCTGAACTATTTGCTGTCGGATTCTGTTCCCCCTATATTTCTTACACAATAAGGTTATAATATTTATCACAATGCAATTAATTGCTGAACTCAACAGCCTAGTGGTCAGTACACTCAATACCGTCATTCTTTGTTTTTCAGCTTACTCCGACCCGAGTTCAAGTCCCGGTTCGTCAAACTTTCTTGATACTATACTGTCCTATCATAATAAAAGGCAAAACAATATATTCTTTAAACTGATGCAAGTTAAGCTCCATCCACACACAACAAAAAAAAATCAGCATTTTTTAAGCCATTACACCAACACCTCAAATTAATGGGAGTGGGGGAACGGATTCCGACAGCTGTTTTTTTTGCCGTCGGATTCTGTTCCCCCCATATTTCTGACACACTGAGGTTCTAATATTTATCAAATTGATGCTGTTTAAGCTCCATCCACACACAGAATAGAATAAGCATATTTTAAGCCAATACATCGACATCTATCATCATTGGGGTAGGGGAACGGATTTCGACAGCTGAACTATTTGCTGTCGGATTCTGTTCCCCCTATGTTTCTTACACAATGAGGTTATAATATTTATCACAATGCATCTAATTGCTGAACTCAATAGCCTAGTGGTCACTACACTCTGTACTGGCATTCTTTGTTTTCAGCTTATTCCGACCCGAGTTCAAGTCCCGGTTCGTCAAACTTTCTTGATACTATACTGTCCTATCATAATAAAATGCAAAAAAATATATTCTTTAAACTGATGCAAGTTAAGCTCCATCCACACACAACAAAAAAAAATCAGCATTTTTTAAGCCATTACACCAACACCTCTCATAATGGGAGTGGGGGAACGGATTCCGACAGCTGTTTTTTTTTGCCGTCGGATTCTGTTCCCCCCATATTTCTGACACACTGAGGTTCTAATATTTATCAAATTGATGCTGTTTAAGCTCCATCCACACACAGAATAGAATAAGCATATTTTAAGCCAATACATCGACATCTCTCATCATTGGGGTGGGGGAACGGATTTCGACAGCTGAACTATTTGCTGTCGGATTCTGTTCCCCCTATGTTTCTTACACAATGAGGTTCTGATATTTATCACAATGGAGCTAATTGCTGAGCTCAATAGCCCAGTGGTCAGTACACTTTACCCTGGCATTCTCTGTTTTCAGCTTATTCCGACCCGAGTTCAAGTCCCGGTTCGTCAAACTTTCTTGATACTATACTGTCCTATCATAATAAAAGGCAAAACAATATATTCTTTAAACTGATGCAAGTTAAGCTCCATCCACACACAACAAAAAAAAAATCAGCATTTTTTAAGCCATTACACCAACACCTCAAATTAATGGGAGTGGGGGAACGGATTCCGACAGCTGTTTTTTTTGCCGTCGGATTCTGTTCCCCCCATATTTCTGACACACTGAGGTTCTAATATTTATCAAATTGATGCTGTTTAAGCTCCATCCACACACAGAATAGAATAAGCATATTTTAAGCCAATACATCGACATCTCTCATCATTGGGGTGGGGGAACGGATTTCGACAGCTGAACTATTTGCTGTCGGATTCTGTTCCCCCTATGTTTCTTACACAATGAGGTTATAATATTTATCACAATGCAGCTAATTGCTGAACTCAATAGCCTAGTGGTCACTACACTCTGTACTGGCATTCTTTGTTTTCAGCTTTTTCCGACCCGAGTTCAAGTCCCGGTTCGTCAAACTTTCTTGATACTATACTGTCCTATCATAATAAAATGCAAAAAAATATATTCTTTAAACTGATGCAAGTTAAGCTCCATCCACACACAACAAAAAAAAATCAGCATTTTTTAAGCCATTACACCAACACCTCAAATTAATGGGAGTGGGGGAACGGATTCCGACAGCTGTTTTTTTTTGCCGTCGGATTCTGTTCCCCCCATATTTCTGACACACTGAGGTTCTAATATTTATCAAATTGATGCTGTTTAAGCTCCATCCACACACAGAATAGAATAAGCATATTTTAAGCCAATACATCGACATCTCTCATCATTGGGGTGGGGGAACGGATTTCGACAGCTGAACTATTTGCTGTCGGATTCTGTTCCCCCTATGTTTCTTACACAATGAGGTTCTGATATTTATCACAATGGATCTAATTGCTGAGCTCAATAGCCCAGTGGTCAGTACACTTTACCCTGGCATTCTCTGTTTTCAGCTTATTCCGACCCGAGTTCAAGTCCCGGTTCGTTAAACTTTCTTGATACTATACTGTCCTATCATAATAAAAGGCAAAAAAATATATTCTTTAAACTGATGCAAGTTAAGCTCCATCCACACACAACAACAAAAAAAACAGCATTTTTTAAGCCATTAGACCAACACCTCTCATAATGGGAGAGGGGGATCCGATTCCGACAGCTGTTTTTTTTGCCGTCGGATTCTGTTCCCCCCATATTTCTGACACACTGAGGTTCTAATATTGATCAAATTGATGCTGTTTAAGCTCCATCCACACACAGAATAGAATAAGCATATTTTAAGCCAATACATCGACATCTCTCATCATTTGGGTGGGGGAACGGATTTCGACAGCTGAACTATTTGCTGTCGGATTCTGTTCCCCCTATGTTTCTTACACAATGAGGTTCTAATATTTATCACAATGCAGCTAATTGCAGAGTTCAATAGCCTAGTGGTCAGTACACTCTACCCTGGCGTTCTTTGTTTTTCAGCTTATTCCGACCCGAGTTCAAGTCCCGGTTCGTCAAACTTTCTTGATACTATACTGTCCTATCATAATAAAAGGCAAAACAATATATTCTTTAAACTGATGCAAGTTAAGCTCCATCCACACACAACAACAAAAAATCAGCATTTTTTAAGCCATTACACCAACACCTCAAATTAATGGGAGTGGGGGAACGGATTCCGACAGCTGTTTTTTTGGCCGTCGGATTCTGTTCCCCCCATATTTCTGACACACTGAGGTTCTAATATTTATCAAATTGATGCTGTTTAAGCTCCATCCACACACAGAATAGAATAAGCGTATTTTAAGCCAATACATTGACATCTCTCATCATTGGGGTGGGGGAACGGATTTCGACAGCTGAACTATTTGCTGTCGGATTCTGTTCCCCCTATGTTTCTTACACAATGAGGTTCTGATATTTATCACAATGGAGCTAATTGCTGAGCTCAATACCCTAGTGGTTAGTACACTCTTCCCTGCCATTCTTTGTTTTACAGCTTATTACGACCCGAGTTCGAGTCCCGGTTCGTCAAACTTTCTTGATACTATACTGTCCTATCATAATAAAAGGCAAAAAAATATATTCTTTAAACTGATGCAAGTTAAGCTCCATCTACACACAACAACAACAAAAACAGCATTTTTAAGCCATTAGACCAACAACTCTCATAATGGGAGAGGGGGAACCGATTCCGACAGCTGTTTTTTTCCGTCGGATTCTGTTCCCCCCATATTTCTGACACATTGAGGTTCTAATATTTATCAAATTGATGCTGTTTAAGCTCCATCCACACACAGAATAGAATAAGCATATTTTAAGCCAATACATCGACATCTCTCATCATTGGGGTGGGGGAACGGATTTCGACAGCTGAACTATTTGCAGTCGGATTCTGTTCCCCCTGTGTTTCTTACACAATGAGGTTATAATATTTATCACAATGCATCTAATTGCTGAACTCAATAGCCTAGTGGTCACTACACTCTGTACTGGCATTCTTTGTTTTCAGCTTATTCCGACCCGAGTTCAAGTCCCGGTTCGTCAAACTTTCTTGATACTATACTGTCCTATCATAATAAAATGCAAAAAAATATATTCTTTAAACTGATGCAAGTTAAGCTCCATCCACACACAACAAAAAAAAATCAGCATTTTTTAAGCCATTACACCAACACCTCTCATAATGGGAGTGGGGGAACGGATTCCGACAGCTGTTTTTTTTTGCCGTCGGATTCTGTTCCCCCCATATTTCTGACACACTGAGGTTCTAATATTTATCAAATTGATGCTGTTTAAGCTCCATCCACACACAGAATAGAATAAGCATATTTTAAGCCAATACATCGACATCTCTCATCATTGGGGTGGGGGAACGGATTTCGACAGCTGAACTATTTGCTGTCGGATTCTGTTCCCCCTATGTTTCTTACACAATGAGGTTCTGATATTTATCACAATGGAGCTAATTGCTGAGCTCAATAGCCCAGTGGTCAGTACACTTTACCCTGGCATTCTCTGTTTTCAGCTTATTCCGACCCGAGTTCAAGTCCCGGTTCGTCAAACTTTCTTGATACTATACTGTCCTATCATAATAAAAGGCAAAACAATATATTCTTTAAACTGATGCAAGTTAAGCTCCATCCACACACAACAACAAAAAAAACAGCATTTTTTAAGCCATTAGACCAACACCTCTCATAATGGGAGAGGGGGATCCGATTCCGACAGCTGTTTTTTTTGCCGTCGGATTCTGTTCCCCCCATATTTCTGACACACTGAGGTTCTAATATTGATCAAATTGATGCTGTTTAAGCTCCATCCACACACAGAATAGAATAAGCATATTTTAAGCCAATACATCGACATCTCTCATCATTTGGGTGGGGGAACGGATTTCGACAGCTGAACTATTTGCTGTCGGATTCTGTTCCCCCTATGTTTCTTACACAATGAGGTTCTAATATTTATCACAATGCAGCTAATTGCAGAGTTCAATAGCCTAGTGGTCAGTACACTCTACCCTGGCGTTCTTTGTTTTTCAGCTTATTCCGACCCGAGTTCAAGTCCCGGTTCGTCAAACTTTCTTGATACTATACTGTCCTATCATAATAAAAGGCAAAACAATATATTCTTTAAACTGATGCAAGTTAAGCTCCATCCACACACAACAACAAAAAATCAGCATTTTTTAAGCCATTACACCAACACCTCAAATTAATGGGAGTGGGGGAACGGATTCCGACAGCTGTTTTTTTGGCCGTCGGATTCTGTTCCCCCCATATTTCTGACACACTGAGGTTCTAATATTTATCAAATTGATGCTGTTTAAGCTCCATCCACACACAGAATAGAATAAGCGTATTTTAAGCCAATACATTGACATCTCTCATCATTGGGGTGGGGGAACGGATTTCGACAGCTGAACTATTTGCTGTCGGATTCTGTTCCCCCTATGTTTCTTACACAATGAGGTTCTGATATTTATCACAATGGAGCTAATTGCTGAGCTCAATACCCTAGTGGTTAGTACACTCTTCCCTGCCATTCTTTGTTTTACAGCTTATTACGACCCGAGTTCGAGTCCCGGTTCGTCAAACTTTCTTGATACTATACTGTCCTATCATAATAAAAGGCAAAAAAATATATTCTTTAAACTGATGCAAGTTAAGCTCCATCTACACACAACAACAACAAAAACAGCATTTTTAAGCCATTAGACCAACAACTCTCATAATGGGAGAGGGGGAACCGATTCCGACAGCTGTTTTTTTCCGTCGGATTCTGTTCCCCCCATATTTCTGACACATTGAGGTTCTAATATTTATCAAATTGATGCTGTTTAAGCTCCATCCACACACAGAATAGAATAAGCATATTTTAAGCCAATACATCGACATCTCTCATCATTGGGGTGGGGGAACGGATTTCGACAGCTGAACTATTTGCTGTCGGATTCTGTTCCCCCTATGTTTCTTACACAATGAGGTTATAATATTTATCACAATGCAGCCAATTGCTGAGCTCAATAGCCTAGTGGTCAGTACACTCCACCCTGGCATTCTTTGTTTTTCAGCTTATTCCGACCCGAGTTCAAGTCCCGGTTCGTCAAACTTTCTTGATACTATACTGTCCTATCATAATAAAAGGCAAAAAAATATATTCTTTAAACTGATGCAAGTTAAGCTCCATCCACACACAACAACAAAAAAATAACTGGATTTTTTAAGCCATTAGACCAACACCTCTCATAATGGGAGTGGGGGAACGGATTCCGACAGCTGTTTTTTTTTGCCGTCGGATTCTGTTCCCCCCATATTTCTGACACACTGAGGTTCTAATATTTATCAAATTGATGCTGTTTAAGCTCCATCCACACACAGAATAGAATAAGCATATTTTAAGCCAATACATCGACATCTCTCATCATTGGGGTGGGGGAACGGATTTCGACAGCTGAACTATTTGCTGTCGGATTCTGTTCCCCCTATGTTTCTTACACAATGAGGTTCTGATATTTATCACAATGGAGCTAATTGCTGAGCTCAATAGCCCAGTGGTCAGTACACTCTACCCTGGCATTCTCTGTTTTCAGCTTATTCCGACCCGAATTCAAGTCCCGGTTCGTCAAACTTTCTTGATACTATACTGTCCTATCATAATAAAAGGCAAAACAATATATTCTTTAAACTGATGCAAGTTAAGCTCCATCCACACACAACAAAAAAAAAATCAGCATTTTTTAAGCCATTACACCAACACCTCTCATAATGGGAGTGGGGGAACGGATTCCGACAGCTGTTTTTTTTGCCGTCGGATTCTGTTCCCCCCATATTTCTGACACACTGAGGTTCTAATATTTATCAAATTGATGCTGTTTAAGCTCCATCCACACACAGAATAGAATAAGCATATTTTAAGCCAATACATCGACATCTCTCATCATTGGGGTGGGGGAACGGATTTCGACAGCTGAACTATTTGCTGTCGGATTCTGTTCCCCCTATGTTTCTTACACAATGAGGTTATAATATTTATCACAATGCAGCTAATTGCTGAACTCAATAGCCTAGTGGTCACTACACTCTGTACTGGCATTCTTTGTTTTCAGCTTATTCCGACCCGAGTTCAAGTCCCGGTTCGTCAAACTTTCTTGATACTATACTGTCCTATCATAATAAAATGCAAAAAAATATATTCTTTAAACTGATGCAAGTTAAGCTCCATCCACACACAACAAAAAAAAATCAGCATTTTTTAAGCCATTACACCAACACCTCAAATTAATGGGAGTGGGGGAACGGATTCCGACAGCTGTTTTTTTTGCCGTCGGATTCTGTTCCCCCCATATTTCTGACACACTGAGGTTCTAATATTTATCAAATTGATGCTGTTTAAGCTCCATCCACACAGAAAATAGAATAAGCATATTTTAAGCCGATACATCAACATCTCTCATCATTAGGGTGGGGGAACGGATTTCGACAGCTGAACTATTTGCCGTCGGATTCTGTTCCCCCTATGTTTCTTACACAATGAGGTTCTAATATTTATCACAATGCAGCTAAATGCTGAGCTCAATAGCCTAGTGGTCAGTACACTCTACCCTGGCATTCTTTGTTTTTCAGCTTATTCCGACCCGAGTTCAAGTCCCGGTTCGTCAAACTTTCTTGATACTATACTGTCCTATCATAATAAAAGGCAAAAAAATATATTCTTTAAACTGATGCAAGTTAAGCTCCATCCACACACAACAAAAAAAAATCAGCATTTTTTAAGCCATTACACCAACACCTCTCATAATGGGAGTGGGGGAACGGATTCCGACAGCTGTTTTTTTTTGCCGTCGGATTCTGTTCCCCCCATATTTCTGACACACTGAGGTTCTAATATTTATCAAATTGATGCTGTTTAAGCTCCATCCACACACAGAATAGAATAAGCATATTTTAAGCCAATACATCGACATCTCTCATCATTGGGGTGGGGGAACGGATTTCGACAGCTGAACTATTTGCTGTCGGATTCTGTTCCCCTTATGTTTCTTACACAATGAGGTTCTGATATTTATCACAATGGAGCTAATTGCTGAGCTCAATAGCCCAGTGGTCAGTACACTTTACCCTGGCATTCTCTGTTTTCAGCTTATTCCGACCCGAGTTCAAGTCCCGGTTCGTCAAACTTTCTTGATACTATACTGTCCTATCATAATAAAAGGCAAAACAATATATTCTTTAAACTGATGCAAGTTAAGCTCCATCCACACACAACAAAAAAAAATCAGCATTTTTTAAGCCATTACACCAACACCTCAAATTAATGGGAGTGGGGGAACGGATTCCGACAGCTGTTTTTTTTGCCGTCGGATTCTGTTCCCCCCATATTTCTGACACACTGAGGTTCTAATATTTATCAAATTGATGCTGTTTAAGCTCCATCCACACACAGAATAGAATAAGCATATTTTAAGCCAATACATCGACATCTCTCATCATTGGGGTGGGGGAACGGATTTCGACAGCTGAACTATTTGCTGTCGGATTCTGTTCCCCCTATGTTTCTTACACAATGAGGTTATAATATTTATCACAATGCAGCTATTTGCTGAACTCAATAGCCTAGTGGTCACTACACTCTGTACTGGCATTCTTTGTTTTCAGCTTATTCCGACCCGAGTTCAAGTCCCGGTTCGTCAAACTTTCTTGATACTATACTGTCCTCTCATAATAAATTGCAAAAAAATATATTCTTTAAACTGATGCAAGTTAAGCTCCATCCACACACAACAAAAAAAAAATCAGCATTTTTTAAGCCATTACACCAACACCTCTCATAATGGGAGTGGGGGAACGGATTCCGACAGCTGTTTTTTTTGCCGTCGGATTCTGTTCCCCCCATATTTCTGACACACTGAGGTTCTAATATTTATCAAATTGATGCTGTTTAAGCTCCATCCACACACAGAATAGAATAAGCATATTTTAAGTCGATACATCAACATCTCTCATCATTGGGGTGGGGGAACGGATTTCGACAGCTGAACTATTTGCTGTCGGATTCTGTTCCCCCTATATTTCTTACACAATAAGGTTATAATATTTATCACAATGCAATTAATTGCTGAACTCAACAGCCTAGTGGTTAGTACACTCAATACCGTCATTCTTTGTTTTTCAGCTTACTCCGACCCGAGTTCAAGTCCCGGTTCGTCAAACTTTCTTGATACTATACTGTCCTATCATAATAAAAGGCAAAACAATATATTCTTTAAACTGATGCAAGTTAAGCTCCATCCACACACAACAAAAAAAAATCAGCATTTTTTAAGCCATTACACCAACACCTCAAATTAATGGGAGTGGGGGAACGGATTCCGACAGCTGTTTTTTTTGCCGTCGGATTCTGTTCCCCCCATATTTCTGACACACTGAGGTTCTAATATTTATCAAATTGATGCTGTTTAAGCTCCATCCACACACAGAATAGAATAAGCATATTTTAAGCCAATACATCGACATCTATCATCATTGGGGTAGGGGAACGGATTTCGACAGCTGAACTATTTGCTGTCGGATTCTGTTCCCCCTATGTTTCTTACACAATGAGGTTATAATATTTATCACAATGCAGCTAATTGCTGAACTCAATAGCCTAGTGGTCACTACACTCTGTACTGGCATTCTTTGTTTTCAGCTTATTCCGACCCGAGTTCAAGTCCCGGTTCGTCAAACTTTCTTGATACTATACTGTCCTATCATAATAAAATGCAAAAAAATATATTCTTTAAACTGATGCAAGTTAAGCTCCATCCACACACAACAAAAAAAAAATCAGCATTTTTTAAGCCATTACACCAACACCTCAAATTAATGGGAGTGGGGGAACGGATTCCGACAGCTGTTTTTTTTGCCGTCGGATTCTGTTCCCCCCATATTTCTGACACACTGAGGTTCTAATATTTATCAAATTGATGCTGTTTAAGCTCCATCCACACAGAAAATAGAATAAGCATATTTTAAGCCGATACATCAACATCTCTCATCATTAGGGTGGGGGAACGGATTTCGACAGCTGAACTATTTGCCGTCGGATTCTGTTCCCCCTATGTTTCTTACACAATGAGGTTCTAATATTTATCACAATGCAGCTAAATGCTGAGCTCAATAGCCTAGTGGTCAGTACACTCTACCCTGGCATTCTTTGTTTTTCAGCTTATTCCGACCCGAGTTCAAGTCCCGGTTCGTCAAACTTTATTGATACTATACTGTCCTATCATAATAAAAGGCAAAAAAATATATTCTTTAAACTGATGCAAGTTAAGCTCCATCCACACACAACAAAAAAAAATCAGCATTTTTTAAGCCATTACACCAACACCTCTCATAATGGGAGTGGGGGAACGGATTCCGACAGCTGTTTTTTTTTGCCGTCGGATTCTGTTCCCCCCATATTTCTGACACACTGAGGTTCTAATATTTATCAAATTGATGCTGTTTAAGCTCCATCCACACACAGAATAGAATAAGCTTATTTTAAGCCAATACATCGACACATCTCATCATTGGGGTGGGGGAACGGATTTCGACAGCTGAACTATTTGCCGTCGGATTCTGTTCCCCCTATGTTTCTTACACAATGAGGTTCTAATATTTATCACAATGCAGCTAAATGCTGAGCTCAATAGCCTAGTGGTCAGTACACTCTACCCTGGCATTCTTTGTTTTTCAGCTTATTCCGACCCGAGTTCAAGTCCCGGTTCGTCAAACTTTATTGATACTATACTGTCCTATCATAATAAAAGGCAAAAAAATATATTCTTTAAACTGATGCAAGTTAAGCTCCATCCACACACAACAAAAAAAATCAGCATTTTTTAAGCCATTACACCAACACCTCTCATAATGGGAGTGGGGGAACGGATTCCGACAGCTGTTTTTTTTTGCCGTCGGATTCTGTTCCCCCCATATTTCTGACACACTGAGGTTCTAATATTTATCAAATTGATGCTGTTTAAGCTCCATCCACACACAGAATAGAATAAGCTTATTTTAAGCCAATACATCGACACATCTCATCATTGGGGTGGGGGAACGGATTTCGACAGCTGAACTATTTGCCGTCGGATTCTGTTCCCCCTATGTTTCTTACACAATGAGGTTCTAATATTTATCACAATGCAGCTAATGGCTGAGCTCAATAGCCTAGTGGTCAGTACACTCTACCCTGGCATTCTTTATTTTTCAGCTTATTCCGACCCGAGTTCAAGTCCCGGTTCGTCAAACTTTCTTGATACTATACTGCCCTATCATAATAAAAGGCAAAAAAATATATTCTTTAAACTGATGCAAGTTAAGCTCCATCCACACACAACAAAAAAAATCAGCATTTTTTAAGCCATTACACCAACACCTCTCATAATGGGAGTGGGGGAACGGATTCGGACAGCTGTTTTTTTTGCCGTCGGATTCTGTTCCCCCCATATTTCTGACACACTGAGGTTCTAATATTTATCAAATTGATGCTGTTTAAGCTCCATCCACACACAGAATAGAATAAGCATATTTTAAGTCGATACATCAACATCTCTCATCATTGGGGTGGGGGAACGGATTTCGACAGCTGAACTATTTGCTGTCGGATTCTGTTCCCCCTATATTTCTTACACAATAAGGTTATAATATTTATCACAATGCAATTAATTGCTGAACTCAACAGCCTAGTGGTCAGTACACTCAATACCGTCATTCTTTGTTTTTCAGCTTACTCCGACCCGAGTTCAAGTCCCGGTTCGTCAAACTTTCTTGATACTATACTGTCCTATCATAATAAAAGGCAAAACAATATATTCTTTAAACTGATGCAAGTTAAGCTCCATCCACACACAACAAAAAAAAATCAGCATTTTTTAAGCCATTACACCAACACCTCAAATTAATGGGAGTGGGGGAACGGATTCCGACAGCTGTTTTTTTTGCCGTCGGATTCTGTTCCCCCCATATTTCTGACACACTGAGGTTCTAATATTTATCAAATTGATGCTGTTTAAGCTCCATCCACACACAGAATAGAATAAGCATATTTTAAGCCAATACATCGACATCTATCATCATTGGGGTAGGGGAACGGATTTCGACAGCTGAACTATTTGCTGTCGGATTCTGTTCCCCCTATGTTTCTTACACAATGAGGTTATAATATTTATCACAATGCATCTAATTGCTGAACTCAATAGCCTAGTGGTCACTACACTCTGTACTGGCATTCTTTGTTTTCAGCTTATTCCGACCCGAGTTCAAGTCCCGGTTCGTCAAACTTTCTTGATACTATACTGTCCTATCATAATAAAATGCAAAAAAATATATTCTTTAAACTGATGCAAGTTAAGCTCCATCCACACACAACAAAAAAAAATCAGCATTTTTTAAGCCATTACACCAACACCTCTCATAATGGGAGTGGGGGAACGGATTCCGACAGCTGTTTTTTTTTGCCGTCGGATTCTGTTCCCCCCATATTTCTGACACACTGAGGTTCTAATATTTATCAAATTGATGCTGTTTAAGCTCCATCCACACACAGAATAGAATAAGCATATTTTAAGCCAATACATCGACATCTCTCATCATTGGGGTGGGGGAACGGATTTCGACAGCTGAACTATTTGCTGTCGGATTCTGTTCCCCCTATGTTTCTTACACAATGAGGTTCTGATATTTATCACAATGGAGCTAATTGCTGAGCTCAATAGCCCAGTGGTCAGTACACTTTACCCTGGCATTCTCTGTTTTCAGCTTATTCCGACCCGAGTTCAAGTCCCGGTTCGTCAAACTTTCTTGATACTATACTGTCCTATCATAATAAAAGGCAAAACAATATATTCTTTAAACTGATGCAAGTTAAGCTCCATCCACACACAACAAAAAAAAAAATCAGCATTTTTTAAGCCATTACACCAACACCTCAAATTAATGGGAGTGGGGGAACGGATTCCGACAGCTGTTTTTTTTGCCGTCGGATTCTGTTCCCCCCATATTTCTGACACACTGAGGTTCTAATATTTATCAAATTGATGCTGTTTAAGCTCCATCCACACACAGAATAGAATAAGCATATTTTAAGCCAATACATCGACATCTCTCATCATTGGGGTGGGGGAACGGATTTCGACAGCTGAACTATTTGCTGTCGGATTCTGTTCCCCCTATGTTTCTTACACAATGAGGTTATAATATTTATCACAATGCAGCTAATTGCTGAACTCAATAGCCTAGTGGTCACTACACTCTGTACTGGCATTCTTTGTTTTCAGCTTTTTCCGACCCGAGTTCAAGTCCCGGTTCGTCAAACTTTCTTGATACTATACTGTCCTATCATAATAAAATGCAAAAAAATATATTCTTTAAACTGATGCAAGTTAAGCTCCATCCACACACAACAAAAAAAAATCAGCATTTTTTAAGCCATTACACCAACACCTCAAATTAATGGGAGTGGGGGAACGGATTCCGACAGCTGTTTTTTTTGCCGTCGGATTCTGTTCCCCCCATATTTCTGACACACTGAGGTTCTAATATTTATCAAATTGATGCTGTTTAAGCTCCATCCACACAGAAAATAGAATAAGCATATTTTAAGCCGATACATCAACATCTCTCATCATTAGGGTGGGGGAACGGATTTCGACAGCTGAACTATTTGCCGTCGGATTCTGTTCCCCCTATGTTTCTTACACAATGAGGTTCTAATATTTATCACAATGCAGCTAAATGCTGAGCTCAATAGCCTAGTGGTCAGTACACTCTACCCTGGCATTCTTTGTTTTTCAGCTTATTCCGACCCGAGTTCAAGTCCCGGTTCGTCAAACTTTATTGATACTATACTGTCCTATCATAATAAAAGGCAAAAAAATATATTCTTTAAACTGATGCAAGTTAAGCTCCATCCACACACAACAACAAAAAATCAGCATTTTTTAAGCCATTACACCAACACCTCTCATAATGGGAGTGGGGGAACGGATTCCGACAGCTGTTTTTTTTTGCCGTCGGATTCTGTTCCCCCCATATTTCTGACACACTGAGGTTCTAATATTTATCAAATTGATGCTGTTTAAGCTCCATCCACACACAGAATAGAATAAGCATATTTTAAGCCAATACATCGACATCTCTCATCATTGGGGTGGGGGAACGGATTTCGACAGCTGAACTATTTGCTGTCGGATTCTGTTCCCCCTATGTTTCTTACACAATGAGGTTCTGATATTTATCACAATGGATCTAATTGCTGAGCTCAATAGCCCAGTGGTCAGTACACTTTACCCTGGCATTCTCTGTTTTCAGCTTATTCCGACCCGAGTTCAAGTCCCGGTTCGTTAAACTTTCTTGATACTATACTGTCCTATCATAATAAAAGGCAAAAAAATATATTCTTTAAACTGATGCAAGTTAAGCTCCATCCACACACAACAACAAAAAAAACAGCATTTTTTAAGCCATTAGACCAACACCTCTCATAATGGGAGAGGGGGATCCGATTCCGACAGCTGTTTTTTTTGCCGTCGGATTCTGTTCCCCCCATATTTCTGACACACTGAGGTTCTAATATTGATCAAATTGATGCTGTTTAAGCTCCATCCACACACAGAATAGAATAAGCATATTTTAAGCCAATACATCGACATCTCTCATCATTTGGGTGGGGGAACGGATTTCGACAGCTGAACTATTTGCTGTCGGATTCTGTTCCCCCTATGTTTCTTACACAATGAGGTTCTAATATTTATCACAATGCAGCTAATTGCAGAGTTCAATAGCCTAGTGGTCAGTACACTCTACCCTGGCGTTCTTTGTTTTTCAGCTTATTCCGACCCGAGTTCAAGTCCCGGTTCGTCAAACTTTCTTGATACTATACTGTCCTATCATAATAAAAGGCAAAACAATATATTCTTTAAACTGATGCAAGTTAAGCTCCATCCACACACAACAACAAAAAATCAGCATTTTTTAAGCCATTACACCAACACCTCAAATTAATGGGAGTGGGGGAACGGATTCCGACAGCTGTTTTTTTGGCCGTCGGATTCTGTTCCCCCCATATTTCTGACACACTGAGGTTCTAATATTTATCAAATTGATGCTGTTTAAGCTCCATCCACACACAGAATAGAATAAGCGTATTTTAAGCCAATACATTGACATCTCTCATCATTGGGGTGGGGGAACGGATTTCGACAGCTGAACTATTTGCTGTCGGATTCTGTTCCCCCTATGTTTCTTACACAATGAGGTTCTGATATTTATCACAATGGAGCTAATTGCTGAGCTCAATACCCTAGTGGTTAGTACACTCTTCCCTGCCATTCTTTGTTTTACAGCTTATTACGACCCGAGTTCGAGTCCCGGTTCGTCAAACTTTCTTGATACTATACTGTCCTATCATAATAAAAGGCAAAAAAATATATTCTTTAAACTGATGCAAGTTAAGCTCCATCTACACACAACAACAACAAAAACAGCATTTTTAAGCCATTAGACCAACAACTCTCATAATGGGAGAGGGGGAACCGATTCCAACAGCTGTTTTTTTCCGTCGGATTCTGTTCCCCCCATATTTCTGACACATTGAGGTTCTAATATTTATCAAATTGATGCTGTTTAAGCTCCATCCACACACAGAATAGAATAAGCATATTTTAAGCCAATACATCGACATCTCTCATCATTGGGGTGGGGGAACGGATTTCGACAGCTGAACTATTTGCTGTCGGATTCTGTTCCCCCTATGTTTCTTACACAATGAGGTTCTGATATTTATCACAATGGATCTAATTGCTGAGCTCAATAGCCCAATGGTCAGTACACTTTACCCTGGCATTCTCTGTTTTCAGCTTTTTCCGACCCGAGTTCAAGTCCCGGTTCGTCAAACTTTCTTGATACTATACTGTCCTATCATAATAAAATGCAAAAAAATATATTCTTTAAACTGATGCAAGTTAAGCTCCATCCACACACAACAAAAAAAAATCAGCATTTTTTAAGCCATTACACCAACACCTCAAATTAATGGGAGTGGGGGAACGGATTCCGACAGCTGTTTTTTTTGCCGTCGGATTCTGTTCCCCCCATATTTCTGACACACTGAGGTTCTAATATTTATCAAATTGATGCTGTTTAAGCTCCATCCACACAGAAAATAGAATAAGCATATTTTAAGCCGATACATCAACATCTCTCATCATTAGGGTGGGGGAACGGATTTCGACAGCTGAACTATTTGCCGTCGGATTCTGTTCCCCCTATGTTTCTTACACAATGAGGTTCTAATATTTATCACAATGCAGCTAAATGCTGAGCTCAATAGCCTAGTGGTCAGTACACTCTACCCTGGCATTCTTTGTTTTTCAGCTTATTCCGACCCGAGTTCAAGTCCCGGTTCGTCAAACTTTATTGATACTATACTGTCCTATCATAATAAAAGGCAAAAAAATATATTCTTTAAACTGATGCAAGTTAAGCTCCATCCACACACAACAACAAAAAATCAGCATTTTTTAAGCCATTACACCAACACCTCTCATAATGGGAGTGGGGGAACGGATTCCGACAGCTGTTTTTTTTTGCCGTCGGATTCTGTTCCCCCCATATTTCTGACACACTGAGGTTCTAATATTTATCAAATTGATGCTGTTTAAGCTCCATCCACACACAGAATAGAATAAGCATATTTTAAGCCAATACATCGACATCTCTCATCATTGGGGTGGGGGAACGGATTTCGACAGCTGAACTATTTGCTGTCGGATTCTGTTCCCCCTATGTTTCTTACACAATGAGGTTCTGATATTTATCACAATGGATCTAATTGCTGAGCTCAATAGCCCAGTGGTCAGTACACTTTACCCTGGCATTCTCTGTTTTCAGCTTATTCCGACCCGAGTTCAAGTCCCGGTTCGTTAAACTTTCTTGATACTATACTGTCCTATCATAATAAAAGGCAAAAAAATATATTCTTTAAACTGATGCAAGTTAAGCTCCATCCACACACAACAACAAAAAAAACAGCATTTTTTAAGCCATTAGACCAACACCTCTCATAATGGGAGAGGGGGATCCGATTCCGACAGCTGTTTTTTTTGCCGTCGGATTCTGTTCCCCCCATATTTCTGACACACTGAGGTTCTAATATTGATCAAATTGATGCTGTTTAAGCTCCATCCACACACAGAATAGAATAAGCATATTTTAAGCCAATACATCGACATCTCTCATCATTTGGGTGGGGGAACGGATTTCGACAGCTGAACTATTTGCTGTCGGATTCTGTTCCCCCTATGTTTCTTACACAATGAGGTTCTAATATTTATCACAATGCAGCTAATTGCAGAGTTCAATAGCCTAGTGGTCAGTACACTCTACCCTGGCGTTCTTTGTTTTTCAGCTTATTCCGACCCGAGTTCAAGTCCCGGTTCGTCAAACTTTCTTGATACTATACTGTCCTATCATAATAAAAGGCAAAACAATATATTCTTTAAACTGATGCAAGTTAAGCTCCATCCACACACAACAACAAAAAATCAGCATTTTTTAAGCCATTACACCAACACCTCAAATTAATGGGAGTGGGGGAACGGATTCCGACAGCTGTTTTTTTGGCCGTCGGATTCTGTTCCCCCCATATTTCTGACACACTGAGGTTCTAATATTTATCAAATTGATGCTGTTTAAGCTCCATCCACACACAGAATAAAATAAGCGTATTTTAAGCCAATACATTGACATCTCTCATCATTGGGGTGGGGGAACGGATTTCGACAGCTGAACTATTTGCTGTCGGATTCTGTTCCCCCTATGTTTCTTACACAATGAGGTTCTGATATTTATCACAATGGAGCTAATTGCTGAGCTCAATACCCTAGTGGTTAGTACACTCTTCCCTGCCATTCTTTGTTTTACAGCTTATTACGACCCGAGTTCGAGTCCCGGTTCGTCAAACTTTCTTGATACTATACTGTCCTATCATAATAAAAGGCAAAAAAATATATTCTTTAAACTGATGCAAGTTAAGCTCCATCTACACACAACAACAACAAAAACAGCATTTTTAAGCCATTAGACCAACAACTCTCATAATGGGAGAGGGGGAACCGATTCCGACAGCTGTTTTTTTCCGTCGGATTCTGTTCCCCCCATATTTCTGACACATTGAGGTTCTAATATTTATCAAATTGATGCTGTTTAAGCTCCATCCACACACAGAATAGAATAAGCATATTTTAAGCCAATACATCGACATCTCTCATCATTGGGGTGGGGGAACGGATTTCGACAGCTGAACTATTTGCTGTCGGATTCTGTTCCCCCTATGTTTCTTACACAATGAGGTTATAATATTTATCACAATGCAGCCAATTGCTGAGCTCAATAGCCTAGTGGTCAGTACACTCCACCCTGGCATTCTTTGTTTTTCAGCTTATTCCGACCCGAGTTCAAGTCCCGGTTCGTCAAACTTTCTTGATACTATACTGTCCTATCATAATAAAAGGCAAAAAAATATATTCTTTAAACTGATGCAAGTTAAGCTCCATCCACACACAACAACAAAAAAAAACTGGATTTTTTAAGCCATTAGACCAACACCTCTCATAATGGGAGTGGGGGAACGGATTCCGACAGCTGTTTTTTTTTGCCGTCGGATTCTGTTCCCCCCATATTTCTGACACACTGAGGTTCTAATATTTATCAAATTGATGCTGTTTAAGCTCCATCCACACACAGAATAGAATAAGCATATTTTAAGCCAATACATCGACATCTCTCATCATTGGGGTGGGGGAACGGATTTCGACAGCTGAACTATTTGCTGTCGGATTCTGTTCCCCCTATGTTTCTTACACAATGAGGTTCTGATATTTATCACAATGGAGCTAATTGCTGAGCTCAATAGCCCAGTGGTCAGTACACTCTACCCTGGCATTCTCTGTTTTCAGCTTATTCCGACCCGAATTCAAGTCCCGGTTCGTCAAACTTTCTTGATACTATACTGTCCTATCATAATAAAAGGCAAAACAATATATTCTTTAAACTGATGCAAGTTAAGCTCCATCCACACACAACAAAAAAAAAATCAGCATTTTTTAAGCCATTACACCAACACCTCAAATTAATGGGAGTGGGGGAACGGATTCCGACAGCTGTTTTTTTTGCCGTCGGATTCTGTTCCCCCCATATTTCTGACACACTGAGGTTCTAATATTTATCAAATTGATGCTGTTTAAGCTCCATCCACACACAGAATAGAATAAGCATATTTTAAGCCAATACATCGACATCTCTCATCATTGGGGTGGGGGAACGGATTTCGACAGCTGAACTATTTGCTGTCGGATTCTGTTCCCCCTATGTTTCTTACACAATGAGGTTATAATATTTATCACAATGCAGCTAATTGCTGAACTCAATAGCCTAGTGGTCACTACACTCTGTACTGGCATTCTTTGTTTTCAGCTTATTCCGACCCGAGTTCAAGTCCCGGTTCGTCAAACTTTCTTGATACTATACTGTCCTATCATAATAAAATGCAAAAAAATATATTCTTTAAACTGATGCAAGTTAAGCTCCATCCACACACAACAAAAAAAAATCAGCATTTTTTAAGCCATTACACCAACACCTCAAATTAATGGGAGTGGGGGAACGGATTCCGACAGCTGTTTTTTTTGCCGTCGGATTCTGTTCCCCCCATATTTCTGACACACTGAGGTTCTAATATTTATCAAATTGATGCTGTTTAAGCTCCATCCACACACAGAATAGAATAAGCATATTTTAAGCCAATACATCGACATCTCTCATCATTGGGGTGGGGGAACGGATTTCGACAGCTGAACTATTTGCTGTCGGATTCTGTTCCCCCTATGTTTCTTACACAATGAGGTTATAATATTTATCACAATGCAGCTATTTGCTGAACTCAATAGCCTAGTGGTCACTACACTCTGTACTGGCATTCTTTGTTTTCAGCTTATTCCGACCCGAGTTCAAGTCCCGGTTCGTCAAACTTTCTTGATACTATACTGTCCTCTCATAATAAATTGCAAAAAAATATATTCTTTAAACTGATGCAAGTTAAGCTCCATCCACACACAACAAAAAAAAAATCAGCATTTTTTAAGCCATTACACCAACACCTCTCATAATGGGAGTGGGGGAACGGATTCCGACAGCTGTTTTTTTTGCCGTCGGATTCTGTTCCCCCCATATTTCTGACACACTGAGGTTCTAATATTTATCAAATTGATGCTGTTTAAGCTCCATCCACACACAGAATAGAATAAGCATATTTTAAGTCGATACATCAACATCTCTCATCATTGGGGTGGGGGAACGGATTTCGACAGCTGAACTATTTGCTGTCGGATTCTGTTCCCCCTATATTTCTTACACAATAAGGTTATAATATTTATCACAATGCAATTAATTGCTGAACTCAACAGCCTAGTGGTTAGTACACTCAATACCGTCATTCTTTGTTTTTCAGCTTACTCCGACCCGAGTTCAAGTCCCGGTTCGTCAAACTTTCTTGATACTATACTGTCCTATCATAATAAAAGGCAAAACAATATATTCTTTAAACTGATGCAAGTTAAGCTCCATCCACACACAACAAAAAAAAATCAGCATTTTTTAAGCCATTACACCAACACCTCAAATTAATGGGAGTGGGGGAACGGATTCCGACAGCTGTTTTTTTTGCCGTCGGATTCTGTTCCCCCCATATTTCTGACACACTGAGGTTCTAATATTTATCAAATTGATGCTGTTTAAGCTCCATCCACACACAGAATAGAATAAGCATATTTTAAGCCAATACATCGACATCTATCATCATTGGGGTAGGGGAACGGATTTCGACAGCTGAACTATTTGCTGTCGGATTCTGTTCCCCCTATGTTTCTTACACAATGAGGTTATAATATTTATCACAATGCAGCTAATTGCTGAACTCAATAGCCTAGTGGTCACTACACTCTGTACTGGCATTCTTTGTTTTCAGCTTATTCCGACCCGAGTTCAAGTCCCGGTTCGTCAAACTTTCTTGATACTATACTGTCCTATCATAATAAAATGCAAAAAAATATATTCTTTAAACTGATGCAAGTTAAGCTCCATCCACACACAACAAAAAAAAAATCAGCATTTTTTAAGCCATTACACCAACACCTCAAATTAATGGGAGTGGGGGAACGGATTCCGACAGCTGTTTTTTTTGCCGTCGGATTCTGTTCCCCCCATATTTCTGACACACTGAGGTTCTAATATTTATCAAATTGATGCTGTTTAAGCTCCATCCACACAGAAAATAGAATAAGCATATTTTAAGCCGATACATCAACATCTCTCATCATTAGGGTGGGGGAACGGATTTCGACAGCTGAACTATTTGCCGTCGGATTCTGTTCCCCCTATGTTTCTTACACAATGAGGTTCTAATATTTATCACAATGCAGCTAAATGCTGAGCTCAATAGCCTAGTGGTCAGTACACTCTACCCTGGCATTCTTTGTTTTTCAGCTTATTCCGACCCGAGTTCAAGTCCCGGTTCGTCAAACTTTATTGATACTATACTGTCCTATCATAATAAAAGGCAAAAAAATATATTCTTTAAACTGATGCAAGTTAAGCTCCATCCACACACAACAAAAAAAAATCAGCATTTTTTAAGCCATTACACCAACACCTCTCATAATGGGAGTGGGGGAACGGATTCCGACAGCTGTTTTTTTTTGCCGTCGGATTCTGTTCCCCCCATATTTCTGACACACTGAGGTTCTAATATTTATCAAATTGATGCTGTTTAAGCTCCATCCACACACAGAATAGAATAAGCTTATTTTAAGCCAATACATCGACACATCTCATCATTGGGGTGGGGGAACGGATTTCGACAGCTGAACTATTTGCCGTCGGATTCTGTTCCCCCTATGTTTCTTACACAATGAGGTTCTAATATTTATCACAATGCAGCTAAATGCTGAGCTCAATAGCCTAGTGGTCAGTACACTCTACCCTGGCATTCTTTGTTTTTCAGCTTATTCCGACCCGAGTTCAAGTCCCGGTTCGTCAAACTTTATTGATACTATACTGTCCTATCATAATAAAAGGCAAAAAAATATATTCTTTAAACTGATGCAAGTTAAGCTCCATCCACACACAACAAAAAAAATCAGCATTTTTTAAGCCATTACACCAACACCTCTCATAATGGGAGTGGGGGAACGGATTCCGACAGCTGTTTTTTTTTGCCGTCGGATTCTGTTCCCCCCATATTTCTGACACACTGAGGTTCTAATATTTATCAAATTGATGCTGTTTAAGCTCCATCCACACACAGAATAGAATAAGCTTATTTTAAGCCAATACATCGACACATCTCATCATTGGGGTGGGGGAACGGATTTCGACAGCTGAACTATTTGCCGTCGGATTCTGTTCCCCCTATGTTTCTTACACAATGAGGTTCTAATATTTATCACAATGCAGCTAATGGCTGAGCTCAATAGCCTAGTGGTCAGTACACTCTACCCTGGCATTCTTTATTTTTCAGCTTATTCCGACCCGAGTTCAAGTCCCGGTTCGTCAAACTTTCTTGATACTATACTGCCCTATCATAATAAAAGGCAAAAAAATATATTCTTTAAACTGATGCAAGTTAAGCTCCATCCACACACAACAAAAAAAATCAGCATTTTTTAAGCCATTACACCAACACCTCTCATAATGGGAGTGGGGGAACGGATTCGGACAGCTGTTTTTTTTGCCGTCGGATTCTGTTCCCCCCATATTTCTGACACACTGAGGTTCTAATATTTATCAAATTGATGCTGTTTAAGCTCCATCCACACACAGAATAGAATAAGCATATTTTAAGTCGATACATCAACATCTCTCATCATTGGGGTGGGGGAACGGATTTCGACAGCTGAACTATTTGCTGTCGGATTCTGTTCCCCCTATATTTCTTACACAATAAGGTTATAATATTTATCACAATGCAATTAATTGCTGAACTCAACAGCCTAGTGGTCAGTACACTCAATACCGTCATTCTTTGTTTTTCAGCTTACTCCGACCCGAGTTCAAGTCCCGGTTCGTCAAACTTTCTTGATACTATACTGTCCTATCATAATAAAAGGCAAAACAATATATTCTTTAAACTGATGCAAGTTAAGCTCCATCCACACACAACAAAAAAAAATCAGCATTTTTTAAGCCATTACACCAACACCTCAAATTAATGGGAGTGGGGGAACGGATTCCGACAGCTGTTTTTTTTGCCGTCGGATTCTGTTCCCCCCATATTTCTGACACACTGAGGTTCTAATATTTATCAAATTGATGCTGTTTAAGCTCCATCCACACACAGAATAGAATAAGCATATTTTAAGCCAATACATCGACATCTATCATCATTGGGGTAGGGGAACGGATTTCGACAGCTGAACTATTTGCTGTCGGATTCTGTTCCCCCTATGTTTCTTACACAATGAGGTTATAATATTTATCACAATGCATCTAATTGCTGAACTCAATAGCCTAGTGGTCACTACACTCTGTACTGGCATTCTTTGTTTTCAGCTTATTCCGACCCGAGTTCAAGTCCCGGTTCGTCAAACTTTCTTGATACTATACTGTCCTATCATAATAAAATGCAAAAAAATATATTCTTTAAACTGATGCAAGTTAAGCTCCATCCACACACAACAAAAAAAAATCAGCATTTTTTAAGCCATTACACCAACACCTCTCATAATGGGAGTGGGGGAACGGATTCCGACAGCTGTTTTTTTTTGCCGTCGGATTCTGTTCCCCCCATATTTCTGACACACTGAGGTTCTAATATTTATCAAATTGATGCTGTTTAAGCTCCATCCACACACAGAATAGAATAAGCATATTTTAAGCCAATACATCGACATCTCTCATCATTGGGGTGGGGGAACGGATTTCGACAGCTGAACTATTTGCTGTCGGATTCTGTTCCCCCTATGTTTCTTACACAATGAGGTTCTGATATTTATCACAATGGAGCTAATTGCTGAGCTCAATAGCCCAGTGGTCAGTACACTTTACCCTGGCATTCTCTGTTTTCAGCTTATTCCGACCCGAGTTCAAGTCCCGGTTCGTCAAACTTTCTTGATACTATACTGTCCTATCATAATAAAAGGCAAAACAATATATTCTTTAAACTGATGCAAGTTAAGCTCCATCCACACACAACAAAAAAAAAAATCAGCATTTTTTAAGCCATTACACCAACACCTCAAATTAATGGGAGTGGGGGAACGGATTCCGACAGCTGTTTTTTTTGCCGTCGGATTCTGTTCCCCCCATATTTCTGACACACTGAGGTTCTAATATTTATCAAATTGATGCTGTTTAAGCTCCATCCACACACAGAATAGAATAAGCATATTTTAAGCCAATACATCGACATCTCTCATCATTGGGGTGGGGGAACGGATTTCGACAGCTGAACTATTTGCTGTCGGATTCTGTTCCCCCTATGTTTCTTACACAATGAGGTTATAATATTTATCACAATGCAGCTAATTGCTGAACTCAATAGCCTAGTGGTCACTACACTCTGTACTGGCATTCTTTGTTTTCAGCTTTTTCCGACCCGAGTTCAAGTCCCGGTTCGTCAAACTTTCTTGATACTATACTGTCCTATCATAATAAAATGCAAAAAAATATATTCTTTAAACTGATGCAAGTTAAGCTCCATCCACACACAACAAAAAAAAATCAGCATTTTTTAAGCCATTACACCAACACCTCAAATTAATGGGAGTGGGGGAACGGATTCCGACAGCTGTTTTTTTTGCCGTCGGATTCTGTTCCCCCCATATTTCTGACACACTGAGGTTCTAATATTTATCAAATTGATGCTGTTTAAGCTCCATCCACACAGAAAATAGAATAAGCATATTTTAAGCCGATACATCAACATCTCTCATCATTAGGGTGGGGGAACGGATTTCGACAGCTGAACTATTTGCCGTCGGATTCTGTTCCCCCTATGTTTCTTACACAATGAGGTTCTAATATTTATCACAATGCAGCTAAATGCTGAGCTCAATAGCCTAGTGGTCAGTACACTCTACCCTGGCATTCTTTGTTTTTCAGCTTATTCCGACCCGAGTTCAAGTCCCGGTTCGTCAAACTTTATTGATACTATACTGTCCTATCATAATAAAAGGCAAAAAAATATATTCTTTAAACTGATGCAAGTTAAGCTCCATCCACACACAACAACAAAAAATCAGCATTTTTTAAGCCATTACACCAACACCTCTCATAATGGGAGTGGGGGAACGGATTCCGACAGCTGTTTTTTTTTGCCGTCGGATTCTGTTCCCCCCATATTTCTGACACACTGAGGTTCTAATATTTATCAAATTGATGCTGTTTAAGCTCCATCCACACACAGAATAGAATAAGCATATTTTAAGCCAATACATCGACATCTCTCATCATTGGGGTGGGGGAACGGATTTCGACAGCTGAACTATTTGCTGTCGGATTCTGTTCCCCCTATGTTTCTTACACAATGAGGTTCTGATATTTATCACAATGGATCTAATTGCTGAGCTCAATAGCCCAGTGGTCAGTACACTTTACCCTGGCATTCTCTGTTTTCAGCTTATTCCGACCCGAGTTCAAGTCCCGGTTCGTTAAACTTTCTTGATACTATACTGTCCTATCATAATAAAAGGCAAAAAAATATATTCTTTAAACTGATGCAAGTTAAGCTCCATCCACACACAACAACAAAAAAAACAGCATTTTTTAAGCCATTAGACCAACACCTCTCATAATGGGAGAGGGGGATCCGATTCCGACAGCTGTTTTTTTTGCCGTCGGATTCTGTTCCCCCCATATTTCTGACACACTGAGGTTCTAATATTGATCAAATTGATGCTGTTTAAGCTCCATCCACACACAGAATAGAATAAGCATATTTTAAGCCAATACATCGACATCTCTCATCATTTGGGTGGGGGAACGGATTTCGACAGCTGAACTATTTGCTGTCGGATTCTGTTCCCCCTATGTTTCTTACACAATGAGGTTCTAATATTTATCACAATGCAGCTAATTGCAGAGTTCAATAGCCTAGTGGTCAGTACACTCTACCCTGGCGTTCTTTGTTTTTCAGCTTATTCCGACCCGAGTTCAAGTCCCGGTTCGTCAAACTTTCTTGATACTATACTGTCCTATCATAATAAAAGGCAAAACAATATATTCTTTAAACTGATGCAAGTTAAGCTCCATCCACACACAACAACAAAAAATCAGCATTTTTTAAGCCATTACACCAACACCTCAAATTAATGGGAGTGGGGGAACGGATTCCGACAGCTGTTTTTTTGGCCGTCGGATTCTGTTCCCCCCATATTTCTGACACACTGAGGTTCTAATATTTATCAAATTGATGCTGTTTAAGCTCCATCCACACACAGAATAGAATAAGCGTATTTTAAGCCAATACATTGACATCTCTCATCATTGGGGTGGGGGAACGGATTTCGACAGCTGAACTATTTGCTGTCGGATTCTGTTCCCCCTATGTTTCTTACACAATGAGGTTCTGATATTTATCACAATGGAGCTAATTGCTGAGCTCAATACCCTAGTGGTTAGTACACTCTTCCCTGCCATTCTTTGTTTTACAGCTTATTACGACCCGAGTTCGAGTCCCGGTTCGTCAAACTTTCTTGATACTATACTGTCCTATCATAATAAAAGGCAAAAAAATATATTCTTTAAACTGATGCAAGTTAAGCTCCATCTACACACAACAACAACAAAAACAGCATTTTTAAGCCATTAGACCAACAACTCTCATAATGGGAGAGGGGGAACCGATTCCAACAGCTGTTTTTTTCCGTCGGATTCTGTTCCCCCCATATTTCTGACACATTGAGGTTCTAATATTTATCAAATTGATGCTGTTTAAGCTCCATCCACACACAGAATAGAATAAGCATATTTTAAGCCAATACATCGACATCTCTCATCATTGGGGTGGGGGAACGGATTTCGACAGCTGAACTATTTGCTGTCGGATTCTGTTCCCCCTATGTTTCTTACACAATGAGGTTCTGATATTTATCACAATGGATCTAATTGCTGAGCTCAATAGCCCAATGGTCAGTACACTTTACCCTGGCATTCTCTGTTTTCAGCTTTTTCCGACCCGAGTTCAAGTCCCGGTTCGTCAAACTTTCTTGATACTATACTGTCCTATCATAATAAAATGCAAAAAAATATATTCTTTAAACTGATGCAAGTTAAGCTCCATCCACACACAACAAAAAAAAATCAGCATTTTTTAAGCCATTACACCAACACCTCAAATTAATGGGAGTGGGGGAACGGATTCCGACAGCTGTTTTTTTTGCCGTCGGATTCTGTTCCCCCCATATTTCTGACACACTGAGGTTCTAATATTTATCAAATTGATGCTGTTTAAGCTCCATCCACACAGAAAATAGAATAAGCATATTTTAAGCCGATACATCAACATCTCTCATCATTAGGGTGGGGGAACGGATTTCGACAGCTGAACTATTTGCCGTCGGATTCTGTTCCCCCTATGTTTCTTACACAATGAGGTTCTAATATTTATCACAATGCAGCTAAATGCTGAGCTCAATAGCCTAGTGGTCAGTACACTCTACCCTGGCATTCTTTGTTTTTCAGCTTATTCCGACCCGAGTTCAAGTCCCGGTTCGTCAAACTTTATTGATACTATACTGTCCTATCATAATAAAAGGCAAAAAAATATATTCTTTAAACTGATGCAAGTTAAGCTCCATCCACACACAACAACAAAAAATCAGCATTTTTTAAGCCATTACACCAACACCTCTCATAATGGGAGTGGGGGAACGGATTCCGACAGCTGTTTTTTTTTGCCGTCGGATTCTGTTCCCCCCATATTTCTGACACACTGAGGTTCTAATATTTATCAAATTGATGCTGTTTAAGCTCCATCCACACACAGAATAGAATAAGCATATTTTAAGCCAATACATCGACATCTCTCATCATTGGGGTGGGGGAACGGATTTCGACAGCTGAACTATTTGCTGTCGGATTCTGTTCCCCCTATGTTTCTTACACAATGAGGTTCTGATATTTATCACAATGGATCTAATTGCTGAGCTCAATAGCCCAGTGGTCAGTACACTTTACCCTGGCATTCTCTGTTTTCAGCTTATTCCGACCCGAGTTCAAGTCCCGGTTCGTTAAACTTTCTTGATACTATACTGTCCTATCATAATAAAAGGCAAAAAAATATATTCTTTAAACTGATGCAAGTTAAGCTCCATCCACACACAACAACAAAAAAAACAGCATTTTTTAAGCCATTAGACCAACACCTCTCATAATGGGAGAGGGGGATCCGATTCCGACAGCTGTTTTTTTTGCCGTCGGATTCTGTTCCCCCCATATTTCTGACACACTGAGGTTCTAATATTGATCAAATTGATGCTGTTTAAGCTCCATCCACACACAGAATAGAATAAGCATATTTTAAGCCAATACATCGACATCTCTCATCATTTGGGTGGGGGAACGGATTTCGACAGCTGAACTATTTGCTGTCGGATTCTGTTCCCCCTATGTTTCTTACACAATGAGGTTCTAATATTTATCACAATGCAGCTAATTGCAGAGTTCAATAGCCTAGTGGTCAGTACACTCTACCCTGGCGTTCTTTGTTTTTCAGCTTATTCCGACCCGAGTTCAAGTCCCGGTTCGTCAAACTTTCTTGATACTATACTGTCCTATCATAATAAAAGGCAAAACAATATATTCTTTAAACTGATGCAAGTTAAGCTCCATCCACACACAACAACAAAAAATCAGCATTTTTTAAGCCATTACACCAACACCTCAAATTAATGGGAGTGGGGGAACGGATTCCGACAGCTGTTTTTTTGGCCGTCGGATTCTGTTCCCCCCATATTTCTGACACACTGAGGTTCTAATATTTATCAAATTGATGCTGTTTAAGCTCCATCCACACACAGAATAAAATAAGCGTATTTTAAGCCAATACATTGACATCTCTCATCATTGGGGTGGGGGAACGGATTTCGACAGCTGAACTATTTGCTGTCGGATTCTGTTCCCCCTATGTTTCTTACACAATGAGGTTCTGATATTTATCACAATGGAGCTAATTGCTGAGCTCAATACCCTAGTGGTTAGTACACTCTTCCCTGCCATTCTTTGTTTTACAGCTTATTACGACCCGAGTTCGAGTCCCGGTTCGTCAAACTTTCTTGATACTATACTGTCCTATCATAATAAAAGGCAAAAAAATATATTCTTTAAACTGATGCAAGTTAAGCTCCATCTACACACAACAACAACAAAAACAGCATTTTTAAGCCATTAGACCAACAACTCTCATAATGGGAGAGGGGGAACCGATTCCGACAGCTGTTTTTTTCCGTCGGATTCTGTTCCCCCCATATTTCTGACACATTGAGGTTCTAATATTTATCAAATTGATGCTGTTTAAGCTCCATCCACACACAGAATAGAATAAGCATATTTTAAGCCAATACATCGACATCTCTCATCATTGGGGTGGGGGAACGGATTTCGACAGCTGAACTATTTGCTGTCGGATTCTGTTCCCCCTATGTTTCTTACACAATGAGGTTATAATATTTATCACAATGCAGCCAATTGCTGAGCTCAATAGCCTAGTGGTCAGTACACTCCACCCTGGCATTCTTTGTTTTTCAGCTTATTCCGACCCGAGTTCAAGTCCCGGTTCGTCAAACTTTCTTGATACTATACTGTCCTATCATAATAAAAGGCAAAAAAATATATTCTTTAAACTGATGCAAGTTAAGCTCCATCCACACACAACAACAAAAAAAAACTGGATTTTTTAAGCCATTAGACCAACACCTCTCATAATGGGAGTGGGGGAACGGATTCCGACAGCTGTTTTTTTTTGCCGTCGGATTCTGTTCCCCCCATATTTCTGACACACTGAGGTTCTAATATTTATCAAATTGATGCTGTTTAAGCTCCATCCACACACAGAATAGAATAAGCATATTTTAAGCCAATACATCGACATCTCTCATCATTGGGGTGGGGGAACGGATTTCGACAGCTGAACTATTTGCTGTCGGATTCTGTTCCCCCTATGTTTCTTACACAATGAGGTTCTGATATTTATCACAATGGAGCTAATTGCTGAGCTCAATAGCCCAGTGGTCAGTACACTCTACCCTGGCATTCTCTGTTTTCAGCTTATTCCGACCCGAATTCAAGTCCCGGTTCGTCAAACTTTCTTGATACTATACTGTCCTATCATAATAAAAGGCAAAACAATATATTCTTTAAACTGATGCAAGTTAAGCTCCATCCACACACAACAAAAAAAAAATCAGCATTTTTTAAGCCATTACACCAACACCTCAAATTAATGGGAGTGGGGGAACGGATTCCGACAGCTGTTTTTTTTGCCGTCGGATTCTGTTCCCCCCATATTTCTGACACACTGAGGTTCTAATATTTATCAAATTGATGCTGTTTAAGCTCCATCCACACACAGAATAGAATAAGCATATTTTAAGCCAATACATCGACATCTCTCATCATTGGGGTGGGGGAACGGATTTCGACAGCTGAACTATTTGCTGTCGGATTCTGTTCCCCCTATGTTTCTTACACAATGAGGTTATAATATTTATCACAATGCAGCTAATTGCTGAACTCAATAGCCTAGTGGTCACTACACTCTGTACTGGCATTCTTTGTTTTCAGCTTATTCCGACCCGAGTTCAAGTCCCGGTTCGTCAAACTTTCTTGATACTATACTGTCCTATCATAATAAAATGCAAAAAAATATATTCTTTAAACTGATGCAAGTTAAGCTCCATCCACACACAACAAAAAAAAATCAGCATTTTTTAAGCCATTACACCAACACCTCAAATTAATGGGAGTGGGGGAACGGATTCCGACAGCTGTTTTTTTTGCCGTCGGATTCTGTTCCCCCCATATTTCTGACACACTGAGGTTCTAATATTTATCAAATTGATGCTGTTTAAGCTCCATCCACACAGAAAATAGAATAAGCATATTTTAAGCCGATACATCAACATCTCTCATCATTAGGGTGGGGGAACGGATTTCGACAGCTGAACTATTTGCCGTCGGATTCTGTTCCCCCTATGTTTCTTACACAATGAGGTTCTAATATTTATCACAATGCAGCTAAATGCTGAGCTCAATAGCCTAGTGGTCAGTACACTCTACCCTGGCATTCTTTGTTTTTCAGCTTATTCCGACCCGAGTTCAAGTCCCGGTTCGTCAAACTTTCTTGATACTATACTGTCCTATCATAATAAAAGGCAAAAAAATATATTCTTTAAACTGATGCAAGTTAAGCTCCATCCACACACAACAAAAAAAAATCAGCATTTTTTAAGCCATTACACCAACACCTCTCATAATGGGAGTGGGGGAACGGATTCCGACAGCTGTTTTTTTTTGCCGTCGGATTCTGTTCCCCCCATATTTCTGACACACTGAGGTTCTAATATTTATCAAATTGATGCTGTTTAAGCTCCATCCACACACAGAATAGAATAAGCATATTTTAAGCCAATACATCGACATCTCTCATCATTGGGGTGGGGGAACGGATTTCGACAGCTGAACTATTTGCTGTCGGATTCTGTTCCCCTTATGTTTCTTACACAATGAGGTTCTGATATTTATCACAATGGAGCTAATTGCTGAGCTCAATAGCCCAGTGGTCAGTACACTTTACCCTGGCATTCTCTGTTTTCAGCTTATTCCGACCCGAGTTCAAGTCCCGGTTCGTCAAACTTTCTTGATACTATACTGTCCTATCATAATAAAAGGCAAAACAATATATTCTTTAAACTGATGCAAGTTAAGCTCCATCCACACACAACAAAAAAAAAATCAGCATTTTTTAAGCCATTACACCAACACCTCAAATTAATGGGAGTGGGGGAACGGATTCCGACAGCTGTTTTTTTTGCCGTCGGATTCTGTTCCCCCCATATTTCTGACACACTGAGGTTCTAATATTTATCAAATTGATGCTGTTTAAGCTCCATCCACACACAGAATAGAATAAGCATATTTTAAGCCAATACATCGACATCTCTCATCATTGGGGTGGGGGAACGGATTTCGACAGCTGAACTATTTGCTGTCGGATTCTGTTCCCCCTATGTTTCTTACACAATGAGGTTATAATATTTATCACAATGCAGCTATTTGCTGAACTCAATAGCCTAGTGGTCACTACACTCTGTACTGGCATTCTTTGTTTTCAGCTTATTCCGACCCGAGTTCAAGTCCCGGTTCGTCAAACTTTCTTGATACTATACTGTCCTCTCATAATAAATTGCAAAAAAATATATTCTTTAAACTGATGCAAGTTAAGCTCCATCCACACACAACAAAAAAAAAATCAGCATTTTTTAAGCCATTACACCAACACCTCTCATAATGGGAGTGGGGGAACGGATTCCGACAGCTGTTTTTTTTGCCGTCGGATTCTGTTCCCCCCATATTTCTGACACACTGAGGTTCTAATATTTATCAAATTGATGCTGTTTAAGCTCCATCCACACACAGAATAGAATAAGCATATTTTAAGCCAATACATCGACATCTCTCATCATTGGGGCGGGGGAACGGATTTCGACAGCTGAACTATTTGCTGTCGGATTCTGTTCCCCCTATGTTTCTTACACAATGAGGTTCTGATATTTATCACAATGGCGCTAATTGCTGAGCTCAATAGCCCAGTGGTCAGTACACTCTACCCTGGCATTCTCTATTTTCAGCTTATTCCGACCCGAGTTCAAGTCCCGGTTCGTCAAACTTTCTTGATACTATACTGTCCTATCATAATAAAAGGCAAAACAATATATTCTTTAAACTGATGCAAGTTAAGCTCCATCCACACACAACAAAAAAAAATCAGCATTTTTTAAGCCATTACACCAACACCTCAAATTAATGGGAGTGGGGGAACGGATTCCGACAGCTGTTTTTTTTGCCGTCGGATTCTGTTCCCCCCATATTTCTGACACACTGAGGTTCTAATATTTATCAAATTGATGCTGTTTAAGCTCCATCCACACACAGAATAGAATAAGCATATTTTAAGCCAATACATCTACATCTCTCATCATTGGGGTGGGGGAACGGATTTCGACAGCTGAACTGTTTGCTGTCGGATTCTGTTTCCCCTATGTTTCTTACACAATGAGGTTATAGTATTTATCACAATGCAGCTAATTGCTGAACTCAATAGCCTAGTGGTCACTACACTCTGTACTGGCATTCTTTGTTTTCAGCTTATTCCGACCCGAGTTCAAGTCCCGGTTCGTCAAACTTTCTTGATACTATACTGTCCTATCATAATAAAATGCAAAAAAATATATTCTTTAAACTGATGCAAGTTAAGCTCCATCCACACACAACAAAAAAAAATCAGCATTTTTTAAGCCATTACACCAACACCTCAAATTAATGGGAGTGGGGGAACGGATTCCGACAGCTGTTTTTTTTGCCGTCGGATTCTGTTCCCCCCATATTTCTGACACACTGAGGTTCTAATATTTATCAAATTGATGCTGTTTAAGCTCCATCCACACAGAAAATAGAATAAGCATATTTTAAGCCGATACATCAACATCTCTCATCATTAGGGTGGGGGAACGGATTTCGACAGCTGAACTATTTGCCGTCGGATTCTGTTCCCCCTATGTTTCTTACACAATGAGGTTCTAATATTTATCACAATGCAGCTAAATGCTGTGCTCAATAGCCTAGTGGTCAGTACACTCTACCCTGGCATTCTTTGTTTTTCAGCTTATTCCGACCCGAGTTCAAGTCCCGGTTCGTCAAACTTTATTGATACTATACTGTCCTATCATAATAAAAGGCAAAAAAATATATTCTTTAAACTGATGCAAGTTAAGCTCCATCCACACACAACAAAAAAAAATCAGCATTTTTTAAGCCATTACACCAACACCTCTCATAATGGGAGTGGGGGAACGGATTCCGACAGCTGTTTTTTTTTGCCGTCGGATTCTGTTCCCCCCATATTTCTGACACACTGAGGTTCTAATATTTATCAAATTGATGCTGTTTAAGCTCCATCCACACACAGAATAGAATAAGCATATTTTAAGCCAATACATCGACATCTCTCATCATTGGGGTGGGGGAACGGATTTCGACAGCTGAACTATTTGCTGTCGGATTCTGTTCCCCTTATGTTTCTTACACAATGAGGTTCTGATATTTATCACAATGGAGCTAATTGCTGAGCTCAATAGCCCAGTGGTCAGTACACTTTACCCTGGCATTCTCTGTTTTCAGCTTATTCCGACCCGAGTTCAAGTCCCGGTTCGTCAAACTTTCTTGATACTATACTGTCCTATCATAATAAAAGGCAAAACAATATATTCTTTAAACTGATGCAAGTTAAGCTCCATCCACACACAACAAAAAAAAAATCAGCATTTTTTAAGCCATTACACCAACACCTCAAATTAATGGGAGTGGGGGAACGGATTCCGACAGCTGTTTTTTTTGCCGTCGGATTCTGTTCCCCCCATATTTCTGACACACTGAGGTTCTAATATTTATCAAATTGATGCTGTTTAAGCTCCATCCACACACAGAATAGAATAAGCATATTTTAAGCCAATACATCGACATCTCTCATCATTGGGGTGGGGGAACGGATTTCGACAGCTGAACTATTTGCTGTCGGATTCTGTTCCCCCTATGTTTCTTACACAATGAGGTTATAATATTTATCACAATGCAGCTATTTGCTGAACTCAATAGCCTAGTGGTCACTACACTCTGTACTGGCATTCTTTGTTTTCAGCTTATTCCGACCCGAGTTCAAGTCCCGGTTCGTCAAACTTTCTTGATACTATACTGTCCTCTCATAATAAATTGCAAAAAAATATATTCTTTAAACTGATGCAAGTTAAGCTCCATCCACACACAACAAAAAAAAAATCAGCATTTTTTAAGCCATTACACCAACACCTCTCATAATGGGAGTGGGGGAACGGATTCCGACAGCTGTTTTTTTTGCCGTCGGATTCTGTTCCCCCCATATTTCTGACACACTGAGGTTCTAATATTTATCAAATTGATGCTGTTTAAGCTCCATCCACACACAGAATAGAATAAGCATATTTTAAGCCAATACATCGACATCTCTCATCATTGGGGCGGGGGAACGGATTTCGACAGCTGAACTATTTGCTGTCGGATTCTGTTCCCCCTATGTTTCTTACACAATGAGGTTCTGATATTTATCACAATGGCGTTAATTGCTGAGCTCAATAGCCCAGTGGTCAGTACACTCTACCCTGGCATTCTCTATTTTCAGCTTATTCCGACCCGAGTTCAAGTCCCGGTTCGTCAAACTTTCTTGATACTATACTGTCCTATCATAATAAAAGGCAAAACAATATATTCTTTAAACTGATGCAAGTTAAGCTCCATCCACACACAACAAAAAAAAAATCAGCATTTTTTAAGCCATTACACCAACACCTCAAATTAATGGGAGTGGGGGAACGGATTCCGACAGCTGTTTTTTTTGCCGTCGGATTCTGTTCCCCCCATATTTCTGACACACTGAGGTTCTAATATTTATCAAATTGATGCTGTTTAAGCTCCATCCACACACAGAATAGAATAAGCATATTTTAAGCCAATACATCGACATCTCTCATCATTGGGGTGGGGGAACGGATTTCGACAGCTGAACTGTTTGCTGTCGGATTCTGTTTCCCCTATGTTTCTTACACAATGAGGTTATAGTATTTATCACAATGCAGCTAATTGCTGAACTCAATAGCCTAGTGGTCACTACACTCTGTACTGGCATTCTTTGTTTTCAGCTTATTCCGACCCGAGTTCAAGTCCCGGTTCGTCAAACTTTCTTGATACTATACTGTCCTATCATAATAAAATGCAAAAAAATATATTCTTTAAACTGATGCAAGTTAAGCTCCATCCACACACAACAAAAAAAAATCAGCATTTTTTAAGCCATTACACCAACACCTCAAATTAATGGGAGTGGGGGAACGGATTCCGACAGCTGTTTTTTTTGCCGTCGGATTCTGTTCCCCCCATATTTCTGACACACTGAGGTTCTAATATTTATCAAATTGATGCTGTTTAAGCTCCATCCACACAGAAAATAGAATAAGCATATTTTAAGCCGATACATCAACATCTCTCATCATTAGGGAGGGGGAACGGATTTCGACAGCTGAACTATTTGCCGTCGGATTCTGTTCCCCCTATGTTTCTTACACAATGAGGTTCTAATATTTATCACAATGCAGCTAAATGCTGTGCTCAATAGCCTAGTGGTCAGTACACTCTACCCTGGCATTCTTTGTTTTTCAGCTTATTCCGACCCGAGTTCAAGTCCCGGTTCGTCAAACTTTATTGATACTATACTGTCCTATCATAATAAAAGGCAAAAAAATATATTCTTTAAACTGATGCAAGTTAAGCTCCATCCACACACAACAAAAAAAAATCAGCATTTTTTAAGCCATTACACCAACACCTCTCATAATGGGAGTGGGGGAACGGATTCCGACAGCTGTTTTTTTTTGCCGTCGGATTCTGTTCCCCCCATATTTCTGACACACTGAGGTTCTAATATTTATCAAATTGATGCTGTTTAAGCTCCATCCACACACAGAATAGAATAAGCATATTTTAAGCCAATACATCGACATCTCTCATCATTGGGGTGGGGGAACGGATTTCGACAGCTGAACTATTTGCTGTCGGATTCTGTTCCCCCTATGTTTCTTACACAATGAGGTTCTGATATTTATCACAATGGAGCTAATTGCTGAGCTCAATAGCCCAGTGGTCAGTACACTTTACCCTGGCATTCTCTGTTTTCAGCTTATTCCGACCCGAGTTCAAGTCCCGGTTCGTCAAACTTTCTTGATACTATACTGTCCTATCATAATAAAAGGCAAAACAATATATTCTTTAAACTGATGCAAGTTAAGCTCCATCCACACACAACAAAAAAAAAATCAGCATTTTTTAAGCCATTACACCAACACCTCAAATTAATGGGAGTGGGGGAACGGATTCCGACAGCTGTTTTTTTTGCCGTCGGATTCTGTTCCCCCCATATTTCTGACACACTGAGGTTCTAATATTTATCAAATTGATGCTGTTTAAGCTCCATCCACACACAGAATAGAATAAGCATATTTTAAGCCAATACATCGACATCTCTCATCATTGGGGTGGGGGAACGGATTTCGACAGCTGAACTATTTGCTGTCGGATTCTGTTCCCCCTATGTTTCTTACACAATGAGGTTATAATATTTATCACAATGCAGCTAATTGCTGAACTCAATAGCCTAGTGGTCACTACACTCTGTACTGGCATTCTTTGTTTTCAGCTTATTCCGACCCGAGTTCAAGTCCCGGTTCGTCAAACTTTCTTGATACTATACTGTCCTATCATAATAAAATGCAAAAAATATATTCTTTAAACTGATGCAAGTTAAGCTCCATCCACACACAACAAAAAAAAATCAGCATTTTTTAAGCCATTACACCAACACCTCAAATTAATGGGAGTGGGGGAACGGATTCTGACAGCTGTTTTTTTTGCCGTCGGATTCTGTTCCCCCCATATTTCTGACACACTGAGGTTCTAATATTTATCAAATTGATGCTGTTTAAGCTCCATCCACACAGAAAATAGAATAAGCATATTTTAAGCCGATACATCAACATCTCTCATCATTAGGGTGGGGGAACGGATTTCGACAGCTGAACTATTTGCCGTCGGATTCTGTTCCCCCTATGTTTCTTACACAATGAGGTTCTAATATTTATCACAATGCAGCTAAATGCTGTGCTCAATAGCCTAGTGGTCAGTACACTCTACCCTGGCATTCTTTGTTTTTCAGCTTATTCCGACCCGAGTTCAAGTCCCGGTTCGTCAAACTTTATTGATACTATACTGTCCTATCATAATAAAAGGCAAAAAAATATATTCTTTAAACTGATGCAAGTTAAGCTCCATCCACACACAACAAAAAAAAATCAGCATTTTTTAAGCCATTACACCAACACCTCTCATAATGGGAGTGGGGGAACGGATTCCGACAGCTGTTTTTTTTTGCCGTCGGATTCTGTTCCCCCCATATTTCTGACACACTGAGGTTCTAATATTTATCAAATTGATGCTGTTTAAGCTCCATCCACACACAGAATAGAATAAGCATATTTTAAGCCAATACATCGACATCTCTCATCATTGGGGTGGGGGAACGGATTTCGACAGCTGAACTATTTGCTGTCGGATTCTGTTCCCCTTATGTTTCTTACACAATGAGGTTCTGATATTTATCACAATGGAGCTAATTGCTGAGCTCAATAGCCCAGTGGTCAGTACACTTTACCCTGGCATTCTCTGTTTTCAGCTTATTCCGACCCGAGTTCAAGTCCCGGTTCGTCAAACTTTCTTGATACTATACTGTCCTATCATAATAAAAGGCAAAACAATATATTCTTTAAACTGATGCAAGTTAAGCTCCATCCACACACAACAAAAAAAAAATCAGCATTTTTTAAGCCATTACACCAACACCTCAAATTAATGGGAGTGGGGGAACGGATTCCGACAGCTGTTTTTTTTGCCGTCGGATTCTGTTCCCCCCATATTTCTGACACACTGAGGTTCTAATATTTATCAAATTGATGCTGTTTAAGCTCCATCCACACACAGAATAGAATAAGCATATTTTAAGCCAATACATCGACATCTCTCATCATTGGGGTGGGGGAACGGATTTCGACAGCTGAACTATTTGCTGTCGGATTCTGTTCCCCCTATGTTTCTTACACAATGAGGTTATAATATTTATCACAATGCAGCTATTTGCTGAACTCAATAGCCTAGTGGTCACTACACTCTGTACTGGCATTCTTTGTTTTCAGCTTATTCCGACCCGAGTTCAAGTCCCGGTTCGTCAAACTTTCTTGATACTATACTGTCCTCTCATAATAAATTGCAAAAAAATATATTCTTTAAACTGATGCAAGTTAAGCTCCATCCACACACAACAAAAAAAAAATCAGCATTTTTTAAGCCATTACACCAACACCTCTCATAATGGGAGTGGGGGAACGGATTCCGACAGCTGTTTTTTTTGCCGTCGGATTCTGTTCCCCCCATATTTCTGACACACTGAGGTTCTAATATTTATCAAATTGATGCTGTTTAAGCTCCATCCACACACAGAATAGAATAAGCATATTTTAAGCCAATACATCGACATCTCTCATCATTGGGGCGGGGGAACGGATTTCGACAGCTGAACTATTTGCTGTCGGATTCTGTTCCCCCTATGTTTCTTACACAATGAGGTTCTGATATTTATCACAATGGCATTAATTGCTGAGCTCAATAGCCCAGTGGTCAGTACACTCTACCCTGGCATTCTCTATTTTCAGCTTATTCCGACCCGAGTTCAAGTCCCGGTTCGTCAAACTTTCTTGATACTATACTGTCCTATCATAATAAAAGGCAAAACAATATATTCTTTAAACTGATGCAAGTTAAGCTCCATCCACACACAACAAAAAAAAAATCAGCATTTTTTAAGCCATTACACCAACACCTCAAATTAATGGGAGTGGGGGAACGGATTCCGACAGCTGTTTTTTTTGCCGTCGGATTCTGTTCCCCCCATATTTCTGACACACTGAGGTTCTAATATTTATCAAATTGATGCTGTTTAAGCTCCATCCACACACAGAATAGAATAAGCATATTTTAAGCCAATACATCGACATCTCTCATCATTGGGGTGGGGGAACGGATTTCGACAGCTGAACTGTTTGCTGTCGGATTCTGTTTCCCCTATGTTTCTTACACAATGAGGTTATAGTATTTATCACAATGCAGCTAATTGCTGAACTCAATAGCCTAGTGGTCACTACACTCTGTACTGGCATTCTTTGTTTTCAGCTTATTCCGACCCGAGTTCAAGTCCCGGTTCGTCAAACTTTCTTGATACTATACTGTCCTATCATAATAAAATGCAAAAAAATATATTCTTTAAACTGATGCAAGTTAAGCTCCATCCACACACAACAAAAAAAAATCAGCATTTTTTAAGCCATTACACCAACACCTCTCATAATGGGAGTGGGGGAACGGATTCCGACAGCTGTTTTTTTTTGCCGTCGGATTCTGTTCCCCCCATATTTCTGACACACTGAGGTTCTAATATTTATCAAATTGATGCTGTTTAAGCTCCATCCACACACAGAATAGAATAAGCATATTTTAAGCCAATACATCGACATCTCTCATCATTGGGGTGGGGGAACGGATTTCGACAGCTGAACTATTTGCTGTCGGATTCTGTTCCCCCTATGTTTCTTACACAATGAGGTTCTGATATTTATCACAATGGAGCTAATTGCTGAGCTCAATAGCCCAGTGGTCAGTACACTTTACCCTGGCATTCTCTGTTTTCAGCTTATTCCGACCCGAGTTCAAGTCCCGGTTCGTCAAACTTTCTTGATACTATACTGTCCTATCATAATAAAAGGCAAAACAATATATTCTTTAAACTGATGCAAGTTAAGCTCCATCCACACACAACAAAAAAAAAATCAGCATTTTTTAAGCCATTACACCAACACCTCAAATTAATGGGAGTGGGGGAACGGATTCCGACAGCTGTTTTTTTTGCCGTCGGATTCTGTTCCCCCCATATTTCTGACACACTGAGGTTCTAATATTTATCAAATTGATGCTGTTTAAGCTCCATCCACACACAGAATAGAATAAGCATATTTTAAGCCAATACATCGACATCTCTCATCATTGGGGTGGGGGAACGGATTTCGACAGCTGAACTATTTGCTGTCGGATTCTGTTCCCCCTATGTTTCTTACACAATGAGGTTATAATATTTATCACAATGCAGCTAATTGCTGAACTCAATAGCCTAGTGGTCACTACACTCTGTACTGGCATTCTTTGTTTTCAGCTTATTCCGACCCGAGTTCAAGTCCCGGTTCGTCAAACTTTCTTGATACTATACTGTCCTATCATAATAAAATGCAAAATATATATTCTTTAAACTGATGCAAGTTAAGCTCCATCCACACACAACAAAAAAAAATCAGCATTTTTTAAGCCATTACACCAACACCTCAAATTAATGGGAGTGGGGGAACGGATTCCGACAGCTGTTTTTTTTGCCGTCGGATTCTGTTCCCCCCATATTTCTGACACACTGAGGTTCTAATATTTATCAAATTGATGCTGTTTAAGCTCCATCCACACAGAAAATAGAATAAGCATATTTTAAGCCGATACATCAACATCTCTCATCATTAGGGTGGGGGAACGGATTTTGACCGCTGAACTATTTGCCGTCGGATTCTGTTCCCCCTATGTTTCTTACACAATGAGGTTCTAATATTTATCACAATGCAGCTAAATGCTGAGCTCAATAGCCTAGTGGTCAGTACACTCTACCCTGGCATTCTTTGTTTTTCAGCTTATTCCGACCCGAGTTCAAGTCCCGGTTCGTCAAACTTTCTTGATACTATACTGTCCTATCATAATAAAAGGCAAAAAAATATATTCTTTAAACTGATGCAAGTTAAGCTCCATCCACACACAACAAAAAAAAATCAGCATTTTTTAAGCCATTACACCAACACCTCTCTTAATGGGAGTGGGGGAACGGATTCCGACAGCTGTTTTTTTTTGCCGTCGGATTCTGTTCCCCCCATATTTCTGACACACTGAGGTTCTAATATTTATCAAATTGATGCTGTTTAAGCTCCATCCACACAGAAAATAGAATAAGCATATTTTAAGCCGATACATCAACATCTCTCATCATTAGGGAGGGGGAACGGATTTCGACAGCTGAACTATTTGCCGTCGGATTCTGTTCCCCCTATGTTTCTTACACAATGAGGTTCTAATATTTATCACAATGCAGCTAAATGCTGTGCTCAATAGCCTAGTGGTCAGTACACTCTACCCTGGCATTCTTTGTTTTTCAGCTTATTCCGACCCGAGTTCAAGTCCCGGTTCGTCAAACTTTATTGATACTATACTGTCCTATCATAATAAAAGGCAAAAAAATATATTCTTTAAACTGATGCAAGTTAAGCTCCATCCACACACAACAAAAAAAAATCAGCATTTTTTAAGCCATTACACCAACACCTCTCATAATGGGAGTGGGGGAACGGATTCCGACAGCTGTTTTTTTTTGCCGTCGGATTCTGTTCCCCCCATATTTCTGACACACTGAGGTTCTAATATTTATCAAATTGATGCTGTTTAAGCTCCATCCACACACAGAATAGAATAAGCATATTTTAAGCCAATACATCGACATCTCTCATCATTGGGGTGGGGGAACGGATTTCGACAGCTGAACTATTTGCTGTCGGATTCTGTTCCCCCTATGTTTCTTACACAATGAGGTTCTGATATTTATCACAATGGAGCTAATTGCTGAGCTCAATAGCCCAGTGGTCAGTACACTTTACCCTGGCATTCTCTGTTTTCAGCTTATTCCGACCCGAGTTCAAGTCCCGGTTCGTCAAACTTTCTTGATACTATACTGTCCTATCATAATAAAAGGCAAAACAATATATTCTTTAAACTGATGCAAGTTAAGCTCCATCCACACACAACAAAAAAAAAATCAGCATTTTTTAAGCCATTACACCAACACCTCAAATTAATGGGAGTGGGGGAACGGATTCCGACAGCTGTTTTTTTTGCCGTCGGATTCTGTTCCCCCCATATTTCTGACACACTGAGGTTCTAATATTTATCAAATTGATGCTGTTTAAGCTCCATCCACACACAGAATAGAATAAGCATATTTTAAGCCAATACATCGACATCTCTCATCATTGGGGTGGGGGAACGGATTTCGACAGCTGAACTATTTGCTGTCGGATTCTGTTCCCCCTATGTTTCTTACACAATGAGGTTATAATATTTATCACAATGCAGCTAATTGCTGAACTCAATAGCCTAGTGGTCACTACACTCTGTACTGGCATTCTTTGTTTTCAGCTTATTCCGACCCGAGTTCAAGTCCCGGTTCGTCAAACTTTCTTGATACTATACTGTCCTATCATAATAAAAGGCAAAACAATATATTCTTTAAACTGATGCAAGTTAAGCTCCATCCACACACAACAAAAAAAAAATCAGCATTTTTTAAGCCATTACACCAACACCTCAAATTAATGGGAGTGGGGGAACGGATTCCGACAGCTGTTTTTTTTGCCGTCGGATTCTGTTCCCCCCATATTTCTGACACACTGAGGTTCTAATATTTATCAAATTGATGCTGTTTAAGCTCCATCCACACACAGAATAGAATAAGCATATTTTAAGCCAATACATCGACATCTCTCATCATTGGGGTGGGGGAACGGATTTCGACAGCTGAACTATTTGCTGTCGGATTCTGTTCCCCCTATGTTTCTTACACAATGAGGTTATAATATTTATCACAATGCAGCTATTTGCTGAACTCAATAGCCTAGTGGTCACTACACTCTGTACTGGCATTCTTTGTTTTCAGCTTATTCCGACCCGAGTTCAAGTCCCGGTTCGTCAAACTTTCTTGATACTATACTGTCCTCTCATAATAAATTGCAAAAAAATATATTCTTTAAACTGATGCAAGTTAAGCTCCATCCACACACAACAAAAAAAAAATCAGCATTTTTTAAGCCATTACACCAACACCTCTCATAATGGGAGTGGGGGAACGGATTCCGACAGCTGTTTTTTTTGCCGTCGGATTCTGTTCCCCCCATATTTCTGACACACTGAGGTTCTAATATTTATCAAATTGATGCTGTTTAAGCTCCATCCACACACAGAATAGAATAAGCATATTTTAAGCCAATACATCGACATCTCTCATCATTGGGGCGGGGGAACGGATTTCGACAGCTGAACTATTTGCTGTCGGATTCTGTTCCCCCTATGTTTCTTACACAATGAGGTTCTGATATTTATCACAATGGCATTAATTGCTGAGCTCAATAGCCCAGTGGTCAGTACACTCTACCCTGGCATTCTCTATTTTCAGCTTATTCCGACCCGAGTTCAAGTCCCGGTTCGTCAAACTTTCTTGATACTATACTGTCCTATCATAATAAAAGGCAAAACAATATATTCTTTAAACTGATGCAAGTTAAGCTCCATCCACACACAACAAAAAAAAAATCAGCATTTTTTAAGCCATTACACCAACACCTCAAATTAATGGGAGTGGGGGAACGGATTCCGACAGCTGTTTTTTTTGCCGTCGGATTCTGTTCCCCCCATATTTCTGACACACTGAGGTTCTAATATTTATCAAATTGATGCTGTTTAAGCTCCATCCACACACAGAATAGAATAAGCATATTTTAAGCCAATACATCGACATCTCTCATCATTGGGGTGGGGGAACGGATTTCGACAGCTGAACTGTTTGCTGTCGGATTCTGTTTCCCCTATGTTTCTTACACAATGAGGTTATAGTATTTATCACAATGCAGCTAATTGCTGAACTCAATAGCCTAGTGGTCACTACACTCTGTACTGGCATTCTTTGTTTTCAGCTTATTCCGACCCGAGTTCAAGTCCCGGTTCGTCAAACTTTCTTGATACTATACTGTCCTATCATAATAAAATGCAAAAAAATATATTCTTTAAACTGATGCAAGTTAAGCTCCATCCACACACAACAAAAAAAAATCAGCATTTTTTAAGCCATTACACCAACACCTCTCATAATGGGAGTGGGGGAACGGATTCCGACAGCTGTTTTTTTTTGCCGTCGGATTCTGTTCCCCCCATATTTCTGACACACTGAGGTTCTAATATTTATCAAATTGATGCTGTTTAAGCTCCATCCACACACAGAATAGAATAAGCATATTTTAAGCCAATACATCGACATCTCTCATCATTGGGGTGGGGGAACGGATTTCGACAGCTGAACTATTTGCTGTCGGATTCTGTTCCCCCTATGTTTCTTACACAATGAGGTTCTGATATTTATCACAATGGAGCTAATTGCTGAGCTCAATAGCCCAGTGGTCAGTACACTTTACCCTGGCATTCTCTGTTTTCAGCTTATTCCGACCCGAGTTCAAGTCCCGGTTCGTCAAACTTTCTTGATACTATACTGTCCTATCATAATAAAAGGCAAAACAATATATTCTTTAAACTGATGCAAGTTAAGCTCCATCCACACACAACAAAAAAAAAATCAGCATTTTTTAAGCCATTACACCAACACCTCAAATTAATGGGAGTGGGGGAACGGATTCCGACAGCTGTTTTTTTTGCCGTCGGATTCTGTTCCCCCCATATTTCTGACACACTGAGGTTCTAATATTTATCAAATTGATGCTGTTTAAGCTCCATCCACACACAGAATAGAATAAGCATATTTTAAGCCAATACATCGACATCTCTCATCATTGGGGTGGGGGAACGGATTTCGACAGCTGAACTATTTGCTGTCGGATTCTGTTCCCCCTATGTTTCTTACACAATGAGGTTATAATATTTATCACAATGCAGCTAATTGCTGAACTCAATAGCCTAGTGGTCACTACACTCTGTACTGGCATTCTTTGTTTTCAGCTTATTCCGACCCGAGTTCAAGTCCCGGTTCGTCAAACTTTCTTGATACTATACTGTCCTATCATAATAAAATGCAAAATATATATTCTTTAAACTGATGCAAGTTAAGCTCCATCCACACACAACAAAAAAAAATCAGCATTTTTTAAGCCATTACACCAACACCTCAAATTAATGGGAGTGGGGGAACGGATTCCGACAGCTGTTTTTTTTGCCGTCGGATTCTGTTCCCCCCATATTTCTGACACACTGAGGTTCTAATATTTATCAAATTGATGCTGTTTAAGCTCCATCCACACAGAAAATAGAATAAGCATATTTTAAGCCGATACATCAACATCTCTCATCATTAGGGTGGGGGAACGGATTTTGACAGCTGAACTATTTGCCGTCGGATTCTGTTCCCCCTATGTTTCTTACACAATGAGGTTCTAATATTTATCACAATGCAGCTAAATGCTGAGCTCAATAGCCTAGTGGTCAGTACACTCTACCCTGGCATTCTTTGTTTTTCAGCTTATTCCGACCCGAGTTCAAGTCCCGGTTCGTCAAACTTTCTTGATACTATACTGTCCTATCATAATAAAAGGCAAAAAAATATATTCTTTAAACTGATGCAAGTTAAGCTCCATCCACACACAACAAAAAAAAATCAGCATTTTTTAAGCCATTACACCAACACCTCTCTTAATGGGAGTGGGGGAACGGATTCCGACAGCTGTTTTTTTTTGCCGTCGGATTCTGTTCCCCCCATATTTCTGACACACTGAGGTTCTAATATTTATCAAATTGATGCTGTTTAAGCTCCATCCACACACAGAATAGAATAACCATATTTTAAGCCAATACATCGACATCTCTCATCATTGGGGTGGGGGAACGGATTTCGACAGCTGAACTATTTGCTGTCGGATTCTGTTCCCCCTATGTTTCTTACACAATGAGGTTCTGATATTTATCACAATGGAGCTAATTGCTGAGCTCAATAGCCTAGTGGTTAGTACACTCTTCCCTGGCATTCTTTGTTTTACAGCTTATTACGACCCGAGTTCAAGTCCCGGTTCGTCAAACTTTCTTGATACTATACTGTCCTATCATAATAAAAGGCAAAAAAATATATTCTTTAAACTGATGCAAGTTAAGCTCCATCCACACACAACAAAAAAAAATCAGCATTTTTTAAGCCATTACACCAACACCTCTCATAATGGGAGTGGGGGAACAGATTCCGACAGCTGTTTTTTTTGCCGTCGGATTCTGTTCCCCCCATATTTCTGACACACTGAGGTTCTAATATTTATCATATTTATGCTGTTTAAGCTCCATCCACACACAGAATAGAATAAGCATATTTTAAGCCAATACATCGACACATCTCATCATTGGGGTGGGGGAACGGATTTCGACAGCTGAACTATTTGCTGTCGGATTCTGTTCCCCCTATGTTTCTTACACAATGAGGTTCTAATATTTATCACAATGCAGCTAACTGCTGAGTTCAATAGCCTAGTGGTCAGTACACTCTACCCTGGCGTTCTTTGTTTTTCAGCTTATTCCGACCCGAGTTCAAGTCCCGGTTCGTCAAACTTTCTTGATACTATACTGTCCTATCATAATAAAATGCAAAAAAATATATTCTTTAAACTGATGCAAGTTAAGCTCCATCCACACACAACAAAAAAATCAGCATTTTTTAAGCCATTACACCAACACCTCTCATAATGGGAGTGGGGGAACGGATTCCGACAGCTGTTTTTTTTGCCGTCGGATTCTGTTCCCCCCATATTTCTGACACACTGAGGTTCTAATATTTATCAAATTGATGCTGTTTAAGCTCCATCCACACACAGAATAGAATAAGCATATTTTAAGCCAATACATCAACATCTCTGATCATTAGGGTGGGGGAACGGATTTCGACAGCTGAACTGTTTGCTGTCGGATTCTGTTCCCCCTATGTTTCTTACACAATGAGGTTATAATATTTATCACAATGTAGATAATTGCTGAGTTCAATAGCCTAGTGGTCAGTACACTCTACCCTGGCATTCTTTGTTTTTCAGCTTATTCCGACCCGAGTTCAAGTCCCGGTTCGTCAAACTTTCTTGATACTATACTGTCCTATCATAATAAAAGGCAAAAAAATATATTCTTTAAACTGATGCAAGTTAAGCTCCATCCACACACAACAACAAAAAAAATCAGCATTTTTTAAGCCATTACACCAACACCTCTCATAATGGGAGTGGGGGAATGAATTCCGACAGCTGTTTTTTTTGCCGTCGGATTCTGTTCCCCCCATATTTCTGACACACTGAGGTTCTAATATTTATCAAATTGATGCTGTTTAAGCTCCATCCACACACAGAATAGAATAAGCATATTTTAAGCCAATACATCGACATCTCTCATCATTGGGGTGGGGGAACGGATTTCGACAGCTGAACTGTTTGCTGTCGGATTCTGTTTCCCCTATGTTTCTTACACAATGAGGTTATAGTATTTATCACAATGCAGCTAATTGCTGAACTCAATAGCCTAGTGGTCACTACACTCTGTACTGGCATTCTTTGTTTTCAGCTTATTCCGACCCGAGTTCAAGTCCCGGTTCGTCAAACTTTCTTGATACTATACTGTCCTATCATAATAAAATGCAAAAAAATATATTCTTTAAACTGATGCAAGTTAAGCTCCATCCACACACAACAAAAAAAAATCAGCATTTTTTAAGCCATTACACCAACACCTCAAATTAATGGGAGTGGGGGAACGGATTCCGACAGCTGTTTTTTTTGCCGTCGGATTCTGTTCCCCCCATATTTCTGACACACTGAGGTTCTAATATTTATCAAATTGATGCTGTTTAAGCTCCATCCACACAGAAAATAGAATAAGCATATTTTAAGCCGATACATCAACATCTCTCATCATTAGGGAGGGGGAACGGATTTCGACAGCTGAACTATTTGCCGTCGGATTCTGTTCCCCCTATGTTTCTTACACAATGAGGTTCTAATATTTATCACAATGCAGCTAAATGCTGTGCTCAATAGCCTAGTGGTCAGTACACTCTACCCTGGCATTCTTTGTTTTTCAGCTTATTCCGACCCGAGTTCAAGTCCCGGTTCGTCAAACTTTATTGATACTATACTGTCCTATCATAATAAAAGGCAAAAAAATATATTCTTTAAACTGATGCAAGTTAAGCTCCATCCACACACAACAAAAAAAAATCAGCATTTTTTAAGCCATTACACCAACACCTCTCATAATGGGAGTGGGGGAACGGATTCCGACAGCTGTTTTTTTTTGCCGTCGGATTCTGTTCCCCCCATATTTCTGACACACTGAGGTTCTAATATTTATCAAATTGATGCTGTTTAAGCTCCATCCACACACAGAATAGAATAAGCATATTTTAAGCCAATACATCGACATCTCTCATCATTGGGGTGGGGGAACGGATTTCGACAGCTGAACTATTTGCTGTCGGATTCTGTTCCCCCTATGTTTCTTACACAATGAGGTTCTGATATTTATCACAATGGAGCTAATTGCTGAGCTCAATAGCCCAGTGGTCAGTACACTTTACCCTGGCATTCTCTGTTTTCAGCTTATTCCGACCCGAGTTCAAGTCCCGGTTCGTCAAACTTTCTTGATACTATACTGTCCTATCATAATAAAAGGCAAAACAATATATTCTTTAAACTGATGCAAGTTAAGCTCCATCCACACACAACAAAAAAAAAATCAGCATTTTTTAAGCCATTACACCAACACCTCAAATTAATGGGAGTGGGGGAACGGATTCCGACAGCTGTTTTTTTTGCCGTCGGATTCTGTTCCCCCCATATTTCTGACACACTGAGGTTCTAATATTTATCAAATTGATGCTGTTTAAGCTCCATCCACACACAGAATAGAATAAGCATATTTTAAGCCAATACATCGACATCTCTCATCATTGGGGTGGGGGAACGGATTTCGACAGCTGAACTATTTGCTGTCGGATTCTGTTCCCCCTATGTTTCTTACACAATGAGGTTATAATATTTATCACAATGCAGCTAATTGCTGAACTCAATAGCCTAGTGGTCACTACACTCTGTACTGGCATTCTTTGTTTTCAGCTTATTCCGACCCGAGTTCAAGTCCCGGTTCGTCAAACTTTCTTGATACTATACTGTCCTATCATAATAAAATGCAAAATATATATTCTTTAAACTGATGCAAGTTAAGCTCCATCCACACACAACAAAAAAAAATCAGCATTTTTTAAGCCATTACACCAACACCTCAAATTAATGGGAGTGGGGGAACGGATTCCGACAGCTGTGTTTTTTGCCGTCGGATTCTGTTCCCCCCATATTTCTGACACACTGAGGTTCTAATATTTATCAAATTGATGCTGTTTAAGCTCCATCCACACAGAAAATAGAATAAGCATATTTTAAGCCGATACATCAACATCTCTCATCATTAGGGTGGGGGAACGGATTTTGACAGCTGAACTATTTGCCGTCGGATTCTGTTCCCCCTATGTTTCTTACACAATGAGGTTCTAATATTTATCACAATGCAGCTAAATGCTGAGCTCAATAGCCTAGTGGTCAGTACACTCTACCCTGGCATTCTTTGTTTTTCAGCTTATTCCGACCCGAGTTCAAGTCCCGGTTCGTCAAACTTTCTTGATACTATACTGTCCTATCATAATAAAAGGCAAAAAAATATATTCTTTAAACTGATGCAAGTTAAGCTCCATCCACACACAACAAAAAAAAATCAGCATTTTTTAAGCCATTACACCAACACCTCTCTTAATGGGAGTGGGGGAACGGATTCCGACAGCTGTTTTTTTTTGCCGTCGGATTCTGTTCCCCCCATATTTCTGACACACTGAGGTTCTAATATTTATCAAATTGATGCTGTTTAAGCTCCATCCACACACAGAATAGAATAACCATATTTTAAGCCAATACATCGACATCTCTCATCATTGGGGTGGGGGAACGGATTTCGACAGCTGAACTATTTGCTGTCGGATTCTGTTCCCCCTATGTTTCTTACACAATGAGGTTCTGATATTTATCACAATGGAGCTAATTGCTGAGCTCAATAGCCTAGTGGTTAGTACACTCTTCCCTGGCATTCTTTGTTTTACAGCTTATTACGACCCGAGTTCAAGTCCCGGTTCGTCAAACTTTCTTGATACTATACTGTCCTATCATAATAAAAGGCAAAAAAATATATTCTTTAAACTGATGCAAGTTAAGCTCCATCCACACACAACAAAAAAAAATCAGCATTTTTTAAGCCATTACACCAACACCTCTCATAATGGGAGTGGGGGAACAGATTCCGACAGCTGTTTTTTTTGCCGTCGGATTCTGTTCCCCCCATATTTCTGACACACTGAGGTTCTAATATTTATCATATTTATGCTGTTTAAGCTCCATCCACACACAGAATAGAATAAGCATATTTTAAGCCAATACATCGACACATCTCATCATTGGGGTGGGGGAACGGATTTCGACAGCTGAACTATTTGCTGTCGGATTCTGTTCCCCCTATGTTTCTTACACAATGAGGTTCTAATATTTATCACAATGCAGCTAACTGCTGAGTTCAATAGCCTAGTGGTCAGTACACTCTACCCTGGCGTTCTTTGTTTTTCAGCTTATTCCGACCCGAGTTCAAGTCCCGGTTCGTCAAACTTTCTTGATACTATACTGTCCTATCATAATAAAATGCAAAAAAATATATTCTTTAAACTGATGCAAGTTAAGCTCCATCCACACACAACAAAAAAATCAGCATTTTTTAAGCCATTACACCAACACCTCTCATAATGGGAGTGGGGGAACGGATTCCGACAGCTGTTTTTTTTGCCGTCGGATTCTGTTCCCCCCATATTTCTGACACACTGAGGTTCTAATATTTATCAAATTGATGCTGTTTAAGCTCCATCCACACACAGAATAGAATAAGCATATTTTAAGCCAATACATCAACATCTCTGATCATTAGGGTGGGGGAACGGATTTCGACAGCTGAACTGTTTGCTGTCGGATTCTGTTCCCCCTATGTTTCTTACACAATGAGGTTATAATATTTATCACAATGTAGATAATTGCTGAGTTCAATAGCCTAGTGGTCAGTACACTCTACCCTGGCATTCTTTGTTTTTCAGCTTATTCCGACCCGAGTTCAAGTCCCGGTTCGTCAAACTTTCTTGATACTATACTGTCCTATCATAATAAAAGGCAAAAAAATATATTCTTTAAACTGATGCAAGTTAAGCTCCATCCACACACAACAACAAAAAAAATCAGCATTTTTTAAGCCATTACACCAACACCTCTCATAATGGGAGTGGGGGAATGAATTCCGACAGCTGTTTTTTTTGCCGTCGGATTCTGTTCCCCCCATATTTCTGACACACTGAGGTTCTAATATTTATCATATTGATGCTGTTTAAGCTCCATCCACACACAGAATAGAATAAGCATATTTTAAGCCGATACATCAACATCTCTCATCATTGGGGTGGGGGAACGGATTTCGACAGCTGAACTATTTGCTGTCGGATTCTGTTCCCCCTATGTTTCTTAAACAAAGAGGTTATAATATTTATCACAATGCAGCTAATTGCTGAACTCAATAGCCTAGTGGTCAGTACACTATGTACCGGCATTCTTTGTTTTCAGCTGTTACAACCCGAGATCAAGTCCCGGTTCGTCAAACTTTCTTGATACTATACTGTCCTATCATAATAAAAGGCAAAAACCCAATAGGCTATAGCCTATATTCCGCGCTCAAGCGCATGCATAAAACTTGCCGCAAAGCACCAACAAAAGTAGGCTAATGATAATAAATGTGTCTGAAAAAAATAACGAAGCATTTTAATTGTTTATTAATGAACTAGTATTTTCTAAATCAGTGTAGGCTGCCTGCAAACATATCTCCATACATCTCCACTGTAATTTAGCCTAGATGCGCCTTTCTTACAGGATTACATAATCAGATGGTAGGTAGCTGTAGCCTACGTAGCTGTACGTAGGCCTATTTGCTTTCGATTTGATTTTTTTCGTTGGTGGACATTTTTTTATAAGCTTTATATAGATAGCTACACTCACCTAAAGGATTATTAGGAACACCTGTTCAATTTCTCATTAATGCAATTATCTAATCAACCAATCACATGGCAGTTGCTTCAATGCATTTAGGGGTGTGGTCCTGGTCAAGACAATCTCCTGAACTCCAAACTGAATGTCAGAATGGGAAAGAAAGGTGATTTAAGCAATTTTGAGCGTGGCATGGCTGTTGGTGCCAGACGGGCCGGTCTGAGTATTTCACAATCTGCTCAGTTACTGGGATTTTCACGCACAACCATTTCTAGGGTTTACAAAGAATGGTGTGAAAAGGGAAAAACATCCAGTATGCGTCAGTCCTGTGGGCGAAAATGCCTTGTTGATGCTAGAGGTCAGAGGAGGATGGGCCGACTGATTCAAGCTGATAGAAGAGCAACTTTGACTGAAATAACCACTCGTTACAACCGAGGTATGCAGCAAAGCATTTGTGAAGCCACAACACGCACAACCTTGAGGCGGATGGGCTACAACAGCAGAAGACCCCACCGGGTACCACTCATCTCCTCTACAAATAGGAAAAAGAGGCTACAATTTGCACGAGCTCACCAAAATTGGACAGTTGAAGACTAGAAAAAATTTTGCCTGGTCTGATGAGTCTAGATTTCTGTTGAGACATTCAGATGGTAGAGTCAGAATTTGGCGTAAACAGAATGAGAACATGGATCCATCATGCCTTGTTACCACTGTGCAGGCTGGTGGTGGTGGTGTAATGGTAGTTGCGACTGATGTATTAGTCTTTTCTGTATGACCAGAAATGATGGAGTATTTTAAGTTGTTTCCACTGTTGATAGGAAAATGCGAGTGATGGCACTGGCGCCTCCATGTCATGTAGGCTAGTGCGTGCTCCACACTCCGCACAAACACTTGGATATGCGCTTAATAATAGCGAACATTTATCTAGGTTAACGTTAGAGCGAGCGGCCATGCCAGACAGATAAGTCCTCTTCATGTTTAACAAATCAAATTCTGTTGCATTTTATTGCGCCAGTTTGAAAAGGGTGGCTGAAACAAAGATAAACTCCCTACGCTAATGTTTTTCTTTAAATAAATTTGTTTAAGCTTTAAAATAAATATTGTTTGAGGGCTAATTAATGCCACAATAATTTGTTTATTTTATTGGCTACTATTTTTCATTTTTGTTTTGCATTGAATACCATTTAAAGAAGTTGCTGTGCACCGCAATGCCACCCTCCCATAAAGACACGTTAAGAGCCACCTTTATTTTCTTTATAATAAAGGGTTTCTATGGGAGGAAAACGCTTAACATGTAATTAAATGCATTGCGTTCATATTCTGGGCTCATCTGCTTTTCTGTAGGATATTATGGTTTATTAATAAGGTGTGTACAGCATTTGATAGCCTATTTATCACTGAAGTAGCCTATTAAGCTTCCATATTAAGCTTTTTCTTTATTATAAGGGTTTTCTATGGGAGGAAAACGCTTAGCCTAATGTGCAATTAAACGCAATGTTCGTATTCTGGGCTCATCTGCTATTAATAAGGTGTGTACAGAATTTGATCTTTTAACATGCATGTCCATTGGGGGCTGTGATTTCTTCAGCTTTTTGAACGTAGATGTAGGCTATGATAAAGACATGATTGGCTATCAATTTTATGTGGATAAAGGCATATTTTGTAGATATGTAGATAAGAAAATATGTTGTTGTAACGACATAGCATCTCGTTATTACGAGAAAAAGATGCCGTTTTAACGACATAAGATCTCGTTATTACGAGAAAAGATGTTGTTAAAACGACATAAGATCTCTTTATTACGAGAAAATATGTCGTTTTAACGACATAACATCTCATTATTACGACATAAGATCTAGTTATTACGAGAAAAAAATTTCATTTTAACGACATAAGATCTCGTTATTACGACATAAGATCTCGTTATTACGACATAATTGAGTGGAAAAAAATAATATGTATGTGGCAGCAATTGCGTCACCGTAAATTACAAACCTGCGCACATAGCCTTCAAACGCGCACCAGACTGAACTCGTATACGCATGTGCACGCCATCAGCGTTCTCACAGGTTTCGCGTTTCAAGTCTGTGTAGAGTTTCCTGTTAAAACGGTGTCGTGTTAGCGCTTAGCGGTCCCTAAGTTAATAACTAATGATCGTTGCGACGGAAGTGAATCAATCAAATTAACTTTAGCTGGAAAATAACTTTATTCAAGAACTGCTACAAAACCAAAAAATCTCTGTTACTTCAAACTATCCTTGTGTCTCTGTAAAGCCGCTTTGGAACAATCTAGGCTACATTGTTAAAAGTGCTATATAAATGAAGATGACTTGACTTCACCTTTGGTTACTTTTTTTCTCTTGATGTCTTTGGCTTTATGTTATGAATGAATTATTCATATAAACGTAAAATTTTAAAGCAAACCAGCGACCGAGTATTCCCTGCTCATATAGCCTAGAGATCATTTAACCTTCTATATATGGTAGGCGTAGGCTATAATGATATCAATAAGATAAAAATATTTGAGGTGTTTATTTGTGTACGTGTCCTGCTTAAAATTTGACACTATAACACTATTAAAAAACTTTTGCATTAATTTTTTATTTATTTAATTTTTAAAAGTTTGTTGCCTACGGCGACATTATACCACAACGGACAAATTTAAACATTTGACATTTTCACTTAGAAAAAATACATTTCCACTTATTTATTGAAAACATCAATTTATTTAACCAGACACTTGAACAAACACATTTATCCAGTTTTTAATGTATTACAAATTTCATATTTAATAAAAAGTAACATTTCATTTCCAGCTGTTGCTCTAAGGCAACATTATAGTGGAACACAAGTATTACCAAACCATCATATCATCAAGTTATCATATCAAGTTTTCATTTCCATCTTCATCTACGCTCTGGAGGCAACACCGTACCGTTGAGGGTTAAGGTGTCTATAATATTTTTATTTATAAGTGTGCTTGTGGATGTATTATATTGAAAAGTGTGGCTGGGCTGTAGTGGTTAATTTTCAATGCTATATTAAAGATTTATGACTGTTAAATTAAGTTGTGGAATATGACACTATAAAATGTGAGAGGGATGGATCCGAATAATAAATTAACAAAAAATAAAAATGTAATTGTCCGTTATATCTTCATAGTCTTGTGTTTTGAGGCGAAAGTAACCATTTTTCACAGACACAATTATTTTTATAATGTACAAACTTTATTCTGTCCCCTTACACTACCCTACCCTGGCTGTTTACCTCATGGGGAACAAAAAACGAAAATAATTTTGGATACTGCCATCTTTGTGGGGACATTTTGTTCCCATAATGTAGGGTTTACCAGGTCACACACACACACACACAAACAATGGTGAGGTCATGGAAATGTGTTTTATAACTTAGTTAACATTAGGACAGTAGCTTAGATTAAAAAGCTAATTAAAAAATCACCTTAAAAATTAAATTAATAAAACATTATTGCCAGACACAAATAAAATTGCAACATTTAAGCATACAAAATTATGCACCAAAACGTAAATAAAACAGCAATCCATATAAGCCACTTTCAATACTGCAAAAAAAAAGACATGAACACAAAGTGGCATTGTTTCACTTATTACAGAATAACTATAAAATAACCTAAAAAGGTTACATTTTCTGTAAAAAATATAAATACAGAATCACTGGTATTATATATTTTTAAGATCAAATTTATGGTTACACTGTAAGACCAGCCATTTTAAATGTGATCCTACCCTCTAGTGGTACAGAGTGGTAAAACAGTGGTCTTGTTTGAATAAATGTGCAGAACTGTGTCCTGATTCACAGATTTTAAGTACAGTAAGTCTTAAGGACTTATGATAATAAATTATTCAAAATACACCTCTTGTGAGATCTGAGAAACTCTTAGCATAAAAAGTCAAGCGAAAAAAGGTAAACATATGAACCATTTCTGTATATCTCTAGCTCAAAAACACAGACTTTTCCAAGCCGTCCTCTGCCTTGGTATACTCTAAATGGGATTTGAAATAGCAGCTTTTATAGGAAAGGCTATTGCGCACATATTGAAGATAGTCTGGGACTCCCGGACAGATCACATTATCAGCAAGCAGAACGGTGCCTTTCCTTAGTAGACCACAATCCTATAAATAAAGAAGACAGAAAAAAAGAGAAGTGCAGAAAAGGTTGGATATATGCTTCCAGTAAAATCGAGAGGAAAACACTGACACTGCAACTGACTTCATGAAGTTTTTGGACATTTTTGCATTGTAGAGACACCATAATCTCTAACTGAGATTGAATGAAATTACAGTGGTCAGAATCAAACACACCTCCATTAATTTTGTGTCAGGGAGGTAACGGTCCTTCCAGTGGTCCAGAAAAACTAAATCAAATGTTTCAATTCCAAAGTGCTCCTTCATGCGCGGGATCCAATCTTCAGACGCACCTTCTACAAGCTGGACCTGATGAAGTAAAACATTGATTCACGGCATAATAAACAGGAAATGACTCCTTTCATTTGAAATATATAGGCTACAAACATAATGTTTGCAGAGAGTAGAGAGTAAATAAGGACTACTGTATGTAAATGAAGTGTTTGTGAAGAAACAGGGCCCTTACTCTGTCTTCAAGACCCGCCCAGGCGATTACTTGTCGAGCAATTGCAGCATAATCTGCATTGAACTCCAGTGTTATCAGATGAGCTCCAGGAGGAAGCAGACGAGCGATGCGCACTGTAGAGTATCCACAGTATGTGCCCAACTCTAGGACCCTCTCTGGGTTCAACTCACTCACCACTGAGTCCAGGATACAGCCTGAGTGTACACACATACATACACACATACGTTGTGTTTTCTTGTTTTATGGGTACTTTCCATTGACAATGATTTTTATACTGCACAAACTGTATATTATCTCCCCTTATACACCAACTCTACCCCCAAACCTATAAATCTTCTTTGCACTTTTAAAACATTTTTAAGCTGTTTTCCTCATGGGGACCAAAACATTTCCCCTCCCCACAAGGACTAGGATTTCAGATATTGCCATCTTTGTGGGGACATTTTGTCCCCATAATGTAGGGTTTACCAGGCCACACACACACAAACACACGTTTGTTTCATTATATTAGTGAGGGAATTGCATAGGCTTCCATTGATTTTATATCAGGTTAAGGATATTTTCTATGGCCTAACACAACCCCTACTGCAAAACATATCCCTCAAGAAACATGTGCAAAACACTAAATTTAAAGCAATGGCCGATTTATAAGCCTTTTTAACTAGTGGTGAGGATCCGTAATAACCTAGTCAGTTATTGTCATTATATTTTACTGTATAAGTGAGAATATTTGGCCCTGACAAGTATAGCCAAAACAAATAATAATAATTATTAAAAATTATATAGCTGGCTTAGCAAAAGTTCCAAAAATTTGTGAAATTGAGTACATATATTGGAATACTTTGAACACTATTTATGTTTATGAAGGAAGTCTCTTCTGCTCATCAAGGCTGCATTTATTTGATCAAAAATACAGTAAAAACATTAACATTGTGAAATATTATCACAATTGAAAATATATATATTTTAAAATATAATTAATTCATGTGGTGGTAAAGTTGAATTTTCAGCACCATGACTCTTCAGAAATCATTCTAATATGCTGATTTGGTGCTCAAGAAACATTTTTTTATTATTATCAATGTTGAAAACAGTTGTGCTGCTTGATATTGTTTTGGAAACCATGATACAATTTTCCATGATGTTTTGATTAATAGAACATTCCAAAGAACAGTAATAATTTGAAATAGAAAACTTTTGTAACAATGTAAAAGTCTATACTGTCACTTTTGATCAACCGAAGACACCCTTGCTGAATAAAAGTATTCATTTATTTAAAAATTGCTGACCCCAAACGTTTATACGGTTAGTTAAGTAATAAAAATGACATAATTAATAAAACCCATTTCCCTATTTTGAAGCAAACATATTCAAATGTTATCTTCAGAAAATAATCTGAAATTTCTTTCAGATTTTCCCCTGAACATTTCTGTGCAATGAAAAATAATAATAACGAGTCTGGAAATACAAAAGCAATGCTCTGACCTTTCTCATCTCCAATGTTCATAGCCCATTCACTGTGTCGGCAGAAATGATCAACGGCCGAGATCACACTCTGAGGGTCACCTCGGGTTGCATGCTTCCGTACTGCATTCAGCAGACGCTGGTCACAACAAAGACATAAAGGGTTCTGGTGACGACTTTGTTTACTTTACGGGCCTCAATAGTTTAACACTTTTCAGAATCGAGGTACATTCTGTAATTCTGTACTGAGATAAAAAAACTGTTAAACCAGGACTAACTGAGTCACCTGTGGTCGAGTGGATCTGGTCAGAGTATCGAGAGCACGCTCAACGATGACATCATGCCAGAGTAACGCGAGAGTGCCGTTGAACTGCACAACAGCAGGGATGAACCAGGAGTACAAGACATATAAAAGCACTGTGACCCCGACAAACCAGCACAGCAACACCAGCAACATACTAGAGCTAGACACAGAGATGCATATAAACCGTTAGAATACATTTATTGAATTAAGCTGATAATCACATAAAGTACAGATCTAGTTAATTGGCTCAGAAAAAATCACAATATAAATTAAGTCAAATGTCTATTCAAAGTGTTTGCATTGCCTTAAGTATTTTAGAAATTATAGACATGTATTATTTATTATTTATTATTTGATTTAACTTTGCCACTATGTAAATATTTCAGATACAAAGTGGAAATCAATATACACCACCTTTTAAAAGTTTAGGATCATTGAGGCATTTTTCATGTTTGTGTAAATATTTCAGATACAAAGTGGAAATCAATATACACCACCTTTTAAAAGTTTAGGATCATTGAGGCATTTTTCATGTTTGTTTGTTCACCAAGGGTGAATTTATTTGATAAAAAATACAGTAAAATTGTAAAATAGTATTACAATTTAACATAACATAAGCTATATAAATTAATAAAAGGCTGATATTACTGTGCATCCCTTTGAATGGTCTGTGTAAATTTAGAGTTAAAATAATACATCTCTATCACCTTTCAAGACAGCACACACACACACACACACACACACACACACACACACACACACACACACACACACACACACACACACACACACACACACACACACACACACACACACACACACACACACACACACACACACACACACACACATACACACCAATGTATGCAATTTAATTACACTCTAATAGAGCCCAGGTCTGCACTCCTGCATGTCATGAGATGAATGTATATGGAAATTAATGTTCTCATTCAGTACTGTGCTTTCATCTCTCTGGCCATTCCTCTATTGTATTGGTCTAATGAGATGGGTGGTTACTATGCAGCAAATAAAGCCTGAACTGAAAATCTCTCTCATGTGATTATTTGGTTGCTATTGCTACAACATGTTGCTGTAGCTCAATCTGTCCATGAAGCAGATATTGGGATTGGGACAAAACTACAATTTTCTCACAGAATGTGTTTTCCTTAGTCAACACCACTATGTAACAATAACATGTACAATATTTATACACTGCCATTCAAAAGGGATTTTTTTAACAGATTTTTTTTATTTTAAATTAATGCTGTTCTTTTGAACATTCTATTTATCAAAGAGTCCTGTAAAATATTAAGCAGCACAACTGTTTTCAACATTACAGTTTTTTACAATCACTTTGTTACTATTTTCAGAACCTTGATGTAATTTTTCACAACTCTAGACACAAAACTCACAACCAATGATCAAAATGAACATTTTTCAAAACTCTAACCCTTTTCTCAATTGCTTGGATACAATACACATAAAACTTAGATCATTTGTTCATTCAACAAAAATCACCTGTTCAATATGACACAACTTAACATCAAAGTACTACTATTTCAAAAGACAATTCACACATTACATTTCAAATGAGTGTCTATTCATTTCCTTACAGTGATCTAACTATCAATTGATACAACTGCTCAAAATGATAAGTAACTGTTGCATTACTCTTAATGCATAGTTGTATGGAAACAAACAAACAATCTTCCATGTTTACTGTAAATCATGAAAGTTTCAAGATAACGAGATTCATTGTCACCAATTAGCGTGGAGCATGAACCAATTAGACTACAATATCCATGGATGTAGCCTAATATTTTATCATACTGTAATGCTTCATCAGACACTGTGTCTACACTCTCAGAAAATAAAGTACATAATTGTACCTTTAGGGTACAATGGCTTGTCACTGGGGCTGTACCCTCAAGGGTACAATATTGTTTTTAAAGAACTTTAAAAGCTTTAAAAGAAACGGTACATATATGTACCTTTTACTGTAATGCTTTTTGACACTCAAAAAGCTACATATATGTACCTTGAGGTCCAATAAATAAGCCCTATGGGGTAAGTTAGTGTAGATTGTACCTTGGGGAACAGAAATTGACTCCTACTGTACCCCTATTTCTGACAGTGTATGGTCCCAAATACTGTACCACCTTTTCAGACTATGTACAGTATTGACAGTACTCCACTGTATAGGTAATCACTCCTGTTTTGTTTCTTACAGTACAAGCAAGCAAGTTGAGGAACACTGCATTTGATGTTTTAGTGCTGTCTTTTCTTTTCTATTTCATAGCTAATTATTTTTGCTTTGATTCAAATAAACCTATGCTGTGATTGTACTGTAGTGTGTTGCATCAATATATGACAAACTTTGTTCAATGATTCCACTGTGTCTGTAGTATTCTCTCTTCTTACTGCAGTGCTTTTACAGAGATGTATTTACTGTACATGTAGTACTATAATGAAACCTGTATCACCTATTTTGTTCTACAATATTTAATGATTGTACGAACAATGACACAGTGAAACTATCGGTTGCTTGTGTGTGGGTGATCTATAGTTATGTTTCAATGGTATTTCACAGTAAATTTGTTTTTTGAACCAATGATTGTGCAAGTGCAAGATTTCTTTAAAGATGTGAATGCACAATGCAGTGTTTTGAACATTAGACAGCCTGTGTTACAAGTGATAACCGTTTTGAGTTTTGTGTCTAGAGTTTTGAAAAATGACATCAAGGTTCTGAAAATAGTAGCAAAGTGATTGTAAAAAACTGTAATAATGTTTGTTCTTGGTAGAATAGATCTGCTACACTGCTGCTTCGGTTGTTATTGCTGCTGCTGCTGCTGCTGTTGATTATTACTGCTTCTACTGCTGTTATTGCTGCTGCTGTTGATTATTGCCGTTTCTACTGCTGTTATTGCTGCTGCTGTTGATTATTACTGCTTCTACTGCTGTTATTGCTGCTGCTGTTGATTATTACTGCTTCTACTGCTGTTATTGCTGCTGGTGTTGATTATTACTGCTTCTACTGCTGTTATTGCTGCTGCTGTTGATTATTACTGCTTCTACTGCTGTTATTGCTGCTGCTGTTGATTATTGCCGTTTCTACTGCTGTTATTGCTGCTGCTGTTGATTATTGCCGTTTCTACTGCTGTTATTGCTGCTGCTGTTGATTATTACTGCTTCTACTGCTGCTGCTGTTGATTATTACTGCTTCTACTGCTGTTATTGCTGCTGGTGTTGATTATTACTGCTTCTACTGCTGTTATTGCTGCTGGTGTTGATTATTACTGCTTCTACTGCTGTTATTGCTGCTGCTGTTGATTATTGCCGTTTCTACTGCTGTTATTGCTGCTGCTGTTGATTATTACTGCTTCTACTGCTGTTATTGCTGCTGCTGTTGATTATTACTGCTGCTTCTACTGCTGTTATTGCTGCTGCTGCTGTTGATTATTACTGCTTCTACTGCTGTTATTGCTGCTGGTGTTGGTTATTACTGCTTCTACTGCTGTTATTGCTGCTGCTGTTGATTATTGCTGTTTCTACTGCTGTTATTGCTGCTGCTGTTGATTATTACTGCTGCTTCTACTGCTGTTGTTGCTGCTGCTGTTGATTATTACTGCTTCTACTGCTGTTATTGCTGCTGCTGTTGATTATTGCTGATTCTACTGCTGTTATTGCTGCTGCTGTTGATTATTACTGCCTCTACTGCTGTTGTTGCTGCTGCTGTTGATTATTACTGCTTCTACTGCTGTTATTGCTGCTGGTGTTGATTATTACTGCTTCTACTGCTGTTATTGCTGCTGCTGTTGATTATTACCGCTTCTACTGCTGTTATTGCTGCTGCTGCTGTTGATTATTACTGCTTCTACTGCAGTTCTATTGCTGCTGTTGATTATTGCTGCCACTTCTACTGCTGTTATTGCTGCTGCTGTTGATTATTACTGTTTCTACTGCTGTTATTGCTGTTTATTATTGCTGTTTCTACTGCTGTTATTGCTGCTGCTGTTGATTATTGCTGATTCTACTGCTGTTATTGCTGCTGCTGTTGATTATTACTGCCTCTACTGCTGTTGTTGCTGCTGCTGTTGATTATTACTGCTTCTACTGCTGTTATTGCTGCTGGTGTTGATTATTACTGCTTCTACTGCTGTTATTGCTGCTGCTGTTGATTATTACCGCTTCTACTGCTGTTATTGCTGCTGCTGCTGTTGATTATTACTGCTTCTACTGCAGTTCTATTGCTGCTGTTGATTATTGCTGCCACTTCTACTGCTGTTATTGCTGCTGCTGTTGATTATTACTGTTTCTACTGCTGTTATTGCTGTTTATTATTGCTGTTTCTACTGCTGTTATTGCTGCTGCTGTTGATTATTGCTGCTTCTACTGCTGTTGTTGCTGGTGCTGTTGATTAAACTACTGCTGCTCCAACTACTGCTGCAGAACATGTATGGAACTTGCTACTGCCAATACATACATGACATGCTGTGAGCAAATAAGACATGCTGCTGCTGTACAATAGCATACATTAATTAGTTACCCATAGCAGATCTACATAGGTGGAGCTGGGGAAGGTGGAAGAAATCTGAAAGCATGCTGCAAACTGCAGACGCTGGCCAAGTACTTGAAAGATGAGCAGCAAGCTCATTGGCTGCTTTACAGCAGGAACCAATCAGCTTAGCCCTATAGAGAGGACCCAATCAGCCTGTGTCATCTAAAATTTCATGACAAAACTTTGTGTCTATTTTAAATTGTTTTAATATTTCACAACATTACTGTTTTTGCAGGATTGCAGCCTTGTGAGTATACGAGACTTCTTTCAAAAACATTAAACAATCTTATCAACCCCAAACTTTTGAACCACAGTGTAAATTGCAAATCTAGCATTCACTTCATTGAATGAATAAATTGAGACTACAGAATGGTTTCCAACTCCACTCTTAAGAATTCTATGAACTCTTATTTTGATATTCTGTTTCCCTGCTCTGTTTAGTTTCAGGTTTCTTGGTTTCTGATTATGTCCCTGATTCTTTCTATGGTTACACATGATTATGGAAAAAAGAAATGTGATGTCTGCACACTGAATTCACAGCTCCAAACAACTTTTATTGAAAGCGCAACGTTTCGACCGTCAGGTCTTCATCAGGCACAATACCCATGTTGAAAAATTCAACTCTAACAGAAACAGATAATCACCTTAATTAGACACACACTCCAAAACATGTGACAATTAATTGAAATCACGTGAGACACAAAAAAATACTTAAAAAAATAAAAAAAACGTATAATTATCACATGTATCTCATTTAGTTCCTTGTTATCTCTTGCATATATACTTCCCTGTTCAGTTCAGTCCTCTGTCGTTATTATGTGTTGTTTATCTCCTGTGTGCTCATAGTGATTTCCTGAGTTTATTATTAAAGACTTTTTAAAGTATTTTTTTTTTTTTTTACTGAATAGAATAAATAGAACATGAAATAAAAATATCCACTGCAAAGTAAATATGTACTTTAGAAGATCTGTTAATAATTGTTCACTTAATAATGAAGACTAAAGTAGTCATGGAGAGTGAGAAATGCACTTCTCAAGTTGGATTTTAGAGTTGCATGGCAACAAGCACAAGGTTAAGAGCTATTAGACAAAGAGTGTATCACCCCTGAGAGAGGACCGTGACAAGGTCTTCTCTGGCTTTCTTTAAATATACACACAAATGTAGCAGGGGTCTGGAGTGGAATGCAGAGTTCAGCCACTTTGCTGGACAGCCATTGTTAGTGAGAAAATCCTCTCAAATGGGTGTCAGAAAGGAATGAGAGAAGCACAGAGGCTGGCCTGGTTGAGTCTGGTTACTATTTTTTTAATAACAAACGTTATTGCTGTAAATATTTACCAGTGTATACATTTAATATATTGGAAAAGTATGTATGTACTATAATGTTAATTCACACTGCAATAGCGAGTATCGAAGCAATAATGCTAAATAGCACAAGGATTTTATTATAAATGAGAAATGATTTCATATCAATATTACATACTATGTTAAAGATAGTATTAGAGCCACATAATAATTTAAAGTGAACAAGAAATGTGATACACTAAAAAAGACTGTTCTGTCTTCAGTGATGTGCAAACATGATAATTGGTATCGGCTGACCAGAACACACTGTGAAACATTTACTAAAATAGATTTAACGTAAATTGGGTTTAAATTTTAAACTAGATACAAGCCTAGAAAATACTTACAAAGTGAGCACAAACACAATGACACTTAATAATAAAAATATAGTTATTATTTAAATAATGAAAGAGACCGGAAAGAGGGTTATAGGCAGTGTAACATTATTATGAACACATCATATTTTCATATAAATGTGCAGTAATAAACTGTTATAAATGGACAACATCTTTAAAAAAGGCAATTAAAGGAAATTATCTTAATGACTGAATGTTCATAATTCAACAAAAATGAGAGTAAATTACCATTTAAGAATAAATGATAGAGAGAAAACACTTACTTTCGATGAGGGCCTCTCCTTTCCTTTAACAAAATGTCTATTTCACTTAAGGACCTTCTGTTTTAACCAACCTACAAGGATGCAAATGCACTGTTCAGCGCTCTCTCTCTCTCTGTCTCTCTGTCTCTCTGTCTCTCTCTCTCTCTCTCTCTCTCTCTCTCTCTCTCTCTCTCTCTCTCTCTCTCTCTCTCTCTCTCTCTCTCTCTCTCTCTCTCTCTCTCTCTCATCTCAGCTGACCCTGTAATATGCTCTCTAACCTCTTTTGGGTAGTTTGGAGCTGTGAGGAATGTTTGGCCGCAGGCCTTTTGGGGGATATACACCCCCAGAAAGTAAACAGAAATCGAAACAACGCCAAAGATAAAAAAAAAAAAAAAAAAAATTGTGTGGCATTTTTAGTCTATGGTTGTGATGCAGCTGCATGTGGCAACAGATGAATGGCCATAGGCTAACGTTACCGTTACTCACCCGAATCTACATGCAGATTTTCCATAAAATGGAAGTTCATATAGTGAACAGAAGCGATCAATGTTCCAATATTCCAAGTCTTCTGAAATCATACGATGCATTTAGAATCATACAGGAATTTAAAATGTTATTCGCTGAAAGTTTCCATAGTTGTTTACTTTTTGTTAAAGCACGCGGTAGCGAGTCTAGCGACGGGATCTTTTACTTGTGAAACTCATTCAATTGAACCGATTTACAATTCGATTCGTTCGTAACGGAACGGCAAGAAATGAGTAGGCCTAAATAATAACGCTAATGGCAGGTATCAAATGTGCAAATTTTAAACTGTTGCTTCAAAACAAAGTGTTTAAGACAGACACTGAAATTTCAAACTAAATAGAGGTCAAATTACAGTTTTTCTCGATTGTTTACACACATTTTCTGGTACTTGAGACACAATGACCACAACATGTAACTCATTCACCAACCCCCTGAGCCAATTCTGCTAAACTACAAGCACAATTCCTGCTTTACACTCAAATTGCAGTTCTAAAACACACTTTTTTCAAAACACTGCACACAATTCTCTGCTTTTGGCACAATTTTCATGCAGAAAATCTCTTGTTTTCTCAAGGAACACACTGCCATTCAAATATGCACACTGACTCTTCACATGGGCAAACACCGTAACACAGTTTTACAATTAGCAATCAGAGCTTTAGCATAAAAGGGCAACAGGTGAGCTCTTCAATGAGCAATGGATGCCAACATTGGATTTTATTTTTTATTACTGTAACTGTATACAGTCAATTCTTCTGTTGTTTTGTATGTAGACCACTGTATGTCCAACTTTGTGTTGGTTGGGATGTACACTGTGTAATTGTTTTTGTGGGAAAAATAAAATATATTCGTTACCGTGTATTTGTGTGTTCTGAGTATAAAAACAATATTCTCAGATATTTTACAACACACTTATGTATGTACTGTCTGTAGAAAGTGTAACACTGAACAAAAAAAGGCCTAAATCATTATGATGACTGGAGAAGAAGTGTTTTCCATTCATCATAGTGTTTTACATTGAGAACATCAGTGTTCAACTGGTTCTTATACATGTCTATTCATATGATGGTTTGTGTGTGTCATTTGAAAACAAAATACCATTTTGAGAAGAAATAACATTGTTTTGAATGTAAAGTTTCATTTTGCAGGAGAATTGAGGGGTTTTGCCCATTGTGTGTGTGTTTTTGGATTTGTGTGTAGAGTTCTGAGAATATGAGGCATGCTTTCAGAAAATGTGTGTAAACAATCGAGAAAAACTGTAAACCCTAGGCCTTTAACAGCGTTTTTTACGCTGCTTGCATGTAAATTCATCCACAATTTATTATCTAATTTCGACTGACTAAAATGTAGATTCTGTTCTCACGGAACAGGCACACAAATCAGCTATTTGAGTATCTCAAAAAGATAAACCATACGGAGAATGCCAGCACAACACCTAGCTCCATAGGCCTACGCCGCTCTTTCCAAAATGCTGCATATGGCTTGAGCAGACATTTACTTTGTTAGACTGATGTAACCCCTGTCAATAACTTCGTCTGCTTTATCTAGTTTCTTTGATCTAATGCGATAGCATGTCCCAGCCATACTTATCTAACACATTCTACATGATTAGCCTACTGTTAGGGGAATGGCATGTAAACAAATTCAACTATTTAGCCATAAGCATTTTTTAATCTATTCAACTGCTGTATAGCAGTTGTCATTGCATAGTTAACATGAATTTTAAATTGTTCAAAAATTTGTATTTTTTTTCATTCCGTTTGACTTTATGAATTATAGAAACGGGCAATTGTAACAATTAAATCACTATTAGATCACTGAAACCTCTTCAGTGTCTCCTTATAAGAAATATACTGCCCCCTGGAGGTCAGATAAAGCATTGACAGGAACTGTCTACTGAACTCTAAATGTCATTTTATTAAATTGGGTAAATACTTTTAAAATTAGTTGTAAATTTTGGTTCTTTTATAATAAAAAAGCATCCCCTTCAATATATCATACACACAATCAGTATAAGTACCTTTCTGTCTATTTAAATGAACCATAGGGACTCCAGACACTGATATGTTGTGGCTGAGCATAGGCACTGGGCTGAGTTCCAGCATGGACTAAGTAAATCACTGAACTGCTGACTCAGACCTTACAAAAATAAATAATAATATAACAATAAGTGCAAAATATGGGGACTGTGACAACCTTCCTGTACCCCCACCTAATAAGGCCCCTCCAATCTGAGTGCTCTAAAACATCTTTAGAGCCATTCAACACTAAATAATAAAGACCAACACTAAAAATAGCACAGATCAGTCATAGAAATGAGACACTAACTGAAGGTCAGTGGATCCAGCCAAGCTTCCCGGACACTTAATAGCAATTATTGAATGTATTTCCAATATTTATTGGACAATACCCTCCTGAGACCATTCACAGACTTTGATGCAGACAGGAGAGCACGTCATATGTCTTTCTCCATTCCCAACAGTCATTTCTTATCCCAGAATAACAGTTGATGGCGCTAAAAATGAATGTAGCACTGTACAGTCTTTTCAAGTCAAAACAAGTGAGCTTTATTGTCATTCTACTATATGTGGAGACATACAGTGGAACGAAATGTCATGCCTTGCAGGACCACATGCTACATGAAAACAAATATAAACAGTAGAAGTAGCCTATATAAACAGGTATAAACCTACACATAAACTACTGAAAGAAGTAATCTAACTATACCAATACTATAATCTTTGTTACGTTTTAAGCAGGGATGAGGAGAGGTGAGAATCCAAGTGCAGCAACAGTTTATTCAAAAAACACAAACCAAGATAATCCAAGACAGAAACAGGAACATAATCCAAACAGGGGAACCAGAGACCTAATCCGACAATGGGAACAGAAAATAACTTCAAAATAAGAGTCCACATGACAACAGAAATGAACACAGACCCAGGGCACAAGTTACACTTACTATACATATACAAGTACATATATACTATATATATATATACTATATACTTTCCATAAATACTGCACATATACCCTGGACATATAATTTGAATTTCACATGTAACAACACACAGTAGTGCAGTGGTACAAAAAGACATTCAGGGCAAGCAGCACAACTGGGAGACAATGAGAGGTGAGTCTGTAGTGTATGTACATTGTAAAAAAAAATTATTACCCTATAGTGAATCTGGTACTAGTGAGGATGTTAAAGTGTCCAGTGCAGATAGAGAGAGAAGAGAGTATAACCACAGATGGAGGGTTTGTATAGGCCACTCATCCTGCGTGTGGTTTCTGGTTCAGGGGTTAGGAGGAGTTTGGACAGGGGTTTTAAAGGTGAACGGGGCTGACTGGAGTTGAAGGCTCTCACAGCCTGGGGCAAGAAGCTGTTGAGTAGTCTGGCACTACGGAACCATTTTCCTGATGGCAGGAGCTGAAAGAGACTGTGGGAATGATGGGTGGGGTTCTTCTTCACGATACTGGTGGATTTGCTGGAGCATCGTGCAAGGAAAACGTCCCGTATGAAGGGGAGAGAGACACTGATGATCTTTCCAGCTGTGTTCACTGTCCTGCAGTAGTGCAGGAAGTGGAGGCGCTGTTGGGTCTGTTTGGAGTGATGTAGTGTTGGTGGTCCAGGCGAGATCCTCTGTGATGTGTGTGTGCACCCCCAAGAATTCAGTGCTGCTGACTCTCTACAGTCGAGCTGCTGATAGTCAGTGGAAGGTGGTCAACACAGTTTTTCTGAAGTCCATCACAACCTCTTCTTCCCCACATTGAGAGACAGGTTGTGTCACCAGGTATGTTGTCAGGACCTGCAGCCTTTCATGGGTTAATCCTGAATAGGGTCTTCCTTATGTCACCTGGTCATTGGGTAGTTTTTGTGCAGGCGTGTCATTCTGCATTTCAAACCATGAGTAAAAGGGGTTGAGTGATTTGAGGTAACTTACTAAATTGTTATATTTATGCTTAAAACATGGGATTAGTCATATAGAAATTAGTTACATATGAATATATTTTAGAAAAGATGAAGCATGTATCAAAGAGAACTAACTGTACGCCAATTTGAAAAGATTCCAACACATTCCAAGTGTTCAGTGGGCATGCAGTGATGTGACCAAAGACCAAAGATAAACACAAGGAATGTGAATTGAACAGCCTTTCAAAATGTACTGTGTAACCCCAAATTTGTGCTTACATGATGAATTGTAAGTAAAATATACACTTAGGTGTGATTCATCTTTGAAAAAGAGTGACACAATGTGGAAAAGGATTAGACTTTATATCATGATCTTTATTATGATTTCCCGCCACCTAACAGACCATCTTGATGTGAAATGTAAACAAAAAACCTAAAAAAACAATGGAAACAGTATATAAAAAAATCTAGCAATACATTTATGATTCTAAAAGCTGCAATGATAGCACAATTTAAAGCCAAAACAGGGTGTCATTCATAAAGATGACAACAAGAGTCTCTTTCGCTGGTGTAAACAAACAAGAGGCGTGTACTATGCAAATAAATATGTATACAAAATCTGATCAGTTCATAAATATACAATATATATTGTTTTTTCAAGTTGCTACATATAGGTATTTTTCGTTATTTATAATTAATTACAGTACAGACATTTATGTCACCAAAAAACACTAAGAGAGACTAGCAATGCACAGCTGTTTGGTCATGAGTTTCAGATACCAGCTTGAGGCACCTCACAAACCAGCAACATGAAGAGTAGTAAATACACGTGAATTCTTCAAGTCTAATTAACAAAGTATTAAATAAAGCATCATCATTTGAAATTTAAACCATCATATGACCTATGTTCTGCCGTTTTAGCGATAATACATAGGCTTAACATTAGTCTACAGTCTTGTTTTTAACTAGTGGACACCAAATTCTTCTGATTTCAAGGGTAATAATCGGTAATGACAGAATTACTATTTCAGGAGCAATCTAAAGAAGAAAAACTAAACCACCAACTCAGGAACTGTAACAAAAGGACTTAAAAACAAGTCTCCAAACTAGTTATATGACATACTGACTGGTTTAGACAATTATACGGTATTTTGCTTCCAAAAAGTGCAAACATAAGACCAGCTTATGCCACTTCTCAACATGAAAACGACAGTAAATGCTCAGATATATCTGTAGAATATCAATTGAAGGGGTTGCCAAGTCGGATGCGACTAATCTTGAAAGTATAAAATATATGCAAACAATTTTCTTTCTCAAAATTGTTGAAACAAAAAAGCAATTAAATAAAAAAAAATATTATATATTATATTATAATAAATGTTAATATATTTCTGACTCTGTAAAGGATTTCATAGGGATGCATCATTTCATTTTGAAATCTTATCATGCAAGTTTTAAGATTTTTATTTTTTACTTGCCTTTACAGGCCTCAAAACTGCCATTTCAGTTCAAGATCACAATATTTTAGGTCAACAGTCCTTTTCGAGTTCTTTGAAATTGTGGAATCGATGACTGTGGACTTAATGGTATAAATCCCTGTATTAGAGCTTTAAAGTTCATTTTAGAGACCAGGCATATGCTTGTTTGCATGTCTAGAACTTCAGAGAATATAAGCTCTCCAGGAGAAAAAGCTCATCACTTCAAGGTCCTCTATATGAAATGCTTTTATCATACTCTTCATAGCTACATATAGATATTTAGATATATAGATATAAACAAACAAGTATGCAACACATTCACTGCTGTTATAGTACATTAAAATGCATGAGTTCATTAAACTTAGAGTATTCTTGTATATAATCAAATGACTGTTAACCTGAAACATATTAGTTACAAAATAGTAATTAAGAATACATATATCTTATAATCTATTTTATTCTCTGAAAATATATAAATATATCTCAGGATGAAGTGGAGATGATTAACTTTACATTTTGAAAACAAATTATAGCTACATTACAATAACATCCCATTAATACACACACAGAGTATGGAGAAAAATAAACAAAATGTATCTTGTAAACACCAGTTTACAATCAAGCGCAGCACTAGATCTATGACAGCCAACACACTGATCTACTATTTCAGTTCTGTGTCGTTTAAAGACGCCTCCTGGTTTGCTGAACAATGTAAGGGATGAATCAATAGGGATGAATGCAGTACAATAATTGTACTTTTAAATAATGGCATAATTTATATAATATTGTGGCAAGCGGAGCGGGGTCGAGAGCCGTGGGAACGGAGCGAGTGCTAATGAGCGTCACCTGCGCGTCACACAGGTCTCCAGTCCCGCGGAGGAGCTCCGGAAGGATAAAAGGAGGAGTGACGACAGTGCAAGATGAGAGAGGACCAGGCCTGGCCTTTAATGTTGGTATTTATTACGTTTATATGCGGCAGTCATCCATGAGGAGCTGCTGCTTTACTTTCGTTTTCTTATTTCTTTATTTTATGATTAAAACTTTGCGTTGAATGCTCGCCGGTTCCCGCCTCCTTCTTCCCTGAACGTGAACTTTGTTACAAATATATATAATTTATATAATAATAAATAATTATTATAATATATATATATATAATGTTCAATATCTCCAACCAAATGCTATTTTGTTCTGCTGTCATTTTTTCTTGGTGTTACAGCATTTATGCTACAAACTAAGGGTGAATTATATCAGTTTTTCTTAAGGAGTACTAGTACTTGAGCACAGTTTTAGACCGGTGCATCCCTATAAGAAGGTGACATTTTGCATTGGATTTTGCAACATGTTGCATTAGAGGCCCTAGGGTGTGTTGGCTGCCAGTCAGACCAGTGTTCCAGGTGAAGGAGGCTCAGAGCCGGACTCTTTTTGAGTGCTCCCCTCTGAGGGGAATGGTTCTGGGTAGAGAGAGAGCTCCACGGACCTGCCATGATGAAGAGAGAAGATCACACTGAAAATGGCAGCATCAGAAAATATCTAACTAGTTAATATACAGCTAAACTATTCAATCAATAATAATAATAACATTTTAATAATATAATACATTTTTTCTTTACAATTGTGATATATATATACATATATATAGTAGTCAGCAAGGATCCATTAAATTATTACAAAGTGACAGTAAAAACTTTTCCATTGTTACAAAAGATTTTTATTTCAAAGAAATGCTGTTCTTTTCTATTCATCAAACAATTTCGTTTCAACAGATATTAAGCAGCTCAACATAAGAAATGTTTCTTGAGCACCAAATCAGCATATTAGAATGATTTCTGAAGGATCATGTGACACTGAAGACTGAAGTAATGGCTGCTGAACAGCATTGCCTTAAAAATAAATGCCTTTTAAATAAAACATTTAAATATATTAAAATAGAAAACCATTATTTTAAATTGTTATAATACTTTATAATATTACTGTTGTTACTGTATTTTTAATCAAATAAATGCAGTCTTGGTGAGCATAAGAAACGTCTTTTAAAAACATTTAAAAGATCTTACCCTAATATATATTACATACAATATATTAGGGTACGATGAAATATAATATAAATTATAAAAAGGGTTATATTTGTATGCATTTATAACACTGCTATAATACTAATTATTATAATTTCATATTTGTAGCATGGTTCCCACACCTTATGATCAATCAAAATGTTCATGACTAGCTATAAAATTGTATTTACTATACTAATTTTCAAGACTATTCCAGTCATTTCCATGATTATTTAAAATTTTCTGATATTTTTCCAAAACCATGGGAGCCCTGATGTGGGGTGAAAGAGAAATGTGAAAAACTCACCTGGCATGCAAGGGATGCCCGTGAAAAGAAGCTGACTGAGGTATTTGACGGTGCACAGAGTACAGTGGGTCGGCTGGGATGGACTGAGACTGGTGCACTAGGTGGTGGTGAGTATGTGAGTGACGCATGGAAAGTCCGTCATGACCTTTGGCCGTAGTGGAATAGCCTAAGGCGTTCCTCAGATACCAGTCCCGGAGTCCCTCCAGAGCCAGTGCCTTGTGCAGACTGCGGGTGGAGTCCTCAGGAGTGGGCAGAGAGAACTGAGGCGGCCTGCGTCCGAACGCTGCAGCAGTGGACAGCTCTGTGTGGTGAGGGAGCAGGTTGGGAATAGAAGAGGTCGTGGATCCAGAGGAAGGATGTGACAGATCATAAGCCGAGAACAACACGGCATCCTGTGGGATGAAGGGTCCGCAGGATTTCGTTCGTGTCACTTTGACCCGACGGGGTTCAGACTCTTGACCCCGCAGTAGCATGGGGCTATAGGAAGGTGGAGCAGCAGCCAGATGTAACTGCGAATGTGAGAAACCGTTATAATGCGGAGGGGTGCCCGTTTGAGGACTGGAGAAATCCGGCCAGATTCGTCCTGTTGACTGGTTCTGAGGAGCCTGGACGGGCCTCTTTTGCTGTTTGCCCCAAATGTAGTCTATCAAAATCTCATTGTAACCAGTGCCACTGCCACCAAGAGAGGAGCGCATTCGACCTTGGTCTTTAAAGCCCATCATCTGACTCTCTGGGCTGCCTTGATATATCTGACGAAGCTTCCCATCCGTGAGGGACTCAGAGCTCTTGTATGGTCCAGCTCGGGGTGGCATGCCGTTGCGGGGAGGGCCGGGCTCAGGGAGACTCGAGCGGTCAAGTAGCGCCTCAGAGCTGTTGCTACGGCGAGCGCGGGAGCTGTAGGGGCAGCTGCGGCGCTCAGATGAGGAGCCCTCCAAAGATGCCAGTGGGACAAACTGAGGAACATCTGGACTGCCACACCACTGCTTTAGCGCAATACCACCAGACATCTCCGGCCTAGCAGAAGGAGAAGATAAGACAGTAAGAAGTCATTAGTGGTAATAATAAGATTTAAAAAGAAAAAAACATCTAAAGCCAGTGAGAAGATGGCAGACTGGGAAAGCAATTCTAAAATATAAAAAATTTCATTTCATACTGAAAAGTTTTAAAAGTAAAAGTTAATTTTAAATTGTTTAATTCCCAATATTTGTGTGTAATATGCTCTAAAGTTTGGGATCAGTAAATTTTTTTTTTAAAGAAATTCATTATTTTACTCAGCAAGGACGCATCAAATTGATCAGATGCAACAGTAAAGACATTTATAATGTTACAAAAGATTTTTATTTCAAATAAGTGCTGTTCTTTTGAACTTTTTATTCAAAGAAAAAAACATGTATCATGGTTTCCACAAAAATATTAAATGTTTTCACTGATAAGAATAAGAAATACTTCTTGAGTAACAAATCAGCTTATGATTTCTGAAGGATCATGTGACGTGACACAGAAGACTGGAGTGATGATGCTGAAAATTCAGCTTTGCATCAGAGGAATAAATTACATTTTAAAATATATGAAACATACATTTGTTATTTTTAATTGTAATAATGGTTCACAATAATATTGTTTTTACTGTATTTTTGTAAATGCAGCATTGGTAAGCATACGTTTTCAAGTTTCAAAAACATAAAAAAAATTGACCCCTATCTATTGAATGGTAGCGTTTGTCTATGCTTATAAGAGTATTTTATTTTTAGCTTTGCAACAAGCTAATATCAAACTATGGAAGCTTGTTTCCGCCACAGAATAAAACATTTTAAGAGATAATTGCGACTTTTTATCTCACAACTGCGAGTTTACATCTCGCAATTCTGACTTTATTTCTCAGAATTTCGAGATATAAAGTCAGAATTACGTGAAATAAAGTCGCAATTGAGTGTTATAAAGTCAGAATTGCGAGATATAAACTATTCCGAGGTAAAAATTAAATAAAATAAAAGTCCGTCTTTTTTCCCCCCTTAGAATTGGACTTTATATCTCACAATTGCGAGTTTATATCTCACAATTCTGAGAAAATATGTCAGAATTGCGAGATATAAAGTCGCAATTGCGAGAAAAAAAGTCAGAATTCTGACTTTATAAGACGCAATTGCGACTTTATTTCACGCAATTCTGACTTTATAACACGCAATTGTGACTTTATTTCACGCAATTCTGACTTTATTTCCAGCAATTCTGACTTTATAACACGCAATTGCGACTTTATTTCAAGCAATTGCGACTTTATTTCACGCAATTCTGACTTTATATCTCGCAATTCTGAGAAATAAAGTCAGGATTGCGAGATGTAAACTCGCAATTGTGAGATAAAAAGTCGCAATTATCATTTAATTTTTTTTATTTTGTGGTGGAAACAAGCTTCCATAATATCAGAATCATTCTTGCAGATTGTGCAATTTCTGTGTTGCTGGCCATTCAAATGCCAGTTTGGGTGTTGCCTTAGAAGGCAGATGCCTATAGGCAGTAGGCAACTCATTAGGTTTTGGAACAGAGCCAAAGTGTAGACACTACAGTGTACAAATAGCAGAAGGAATGGCCAGAAAAGAGTTAGTACCTCACATGGACACTGACTGGTGCAGTGCGGGACAACAGCGGTGTGGCTGGGACACTTCTGCCCTCCACATTGGATGCACTTCTTGGCATAGAGTCACTCGGGCTGGATTAACATTCATAAGTTTTAATTGTAGTGTAAACCTTACCCATTTCAGCTTGTGAAAACATCCCTCCCTCCCCTCCGCTCACCTCACAGAGCTTGAGGCTGAGTTGCGGCGAGTCCTCATCTCGTAGTAGATCTCCACAGGCGACAGCTTCCTACAGAGCCTACTGTCAGGACTGCCTGGGGCCAGCCGGGGGTGAGACAAGGAGCGATGCTCAGGTGCCACACTGGGAGAAGAATCCTCTGTAAACCAGTTGACAGAGTTGTACAATATCACAGTTACAGCCTGCCAAACACAGGCCAGTGTGGTAAAATGAATCAGAGTATTGAGATGTACATTCATTGTTTTATAATGTTAAGAGGCCTCACCATTGTCATGTGATGTTGAGTCTGACATTGAACTGCTTTCTGACTTCACAGTTTCCTCTGAAAATATTAAAAATGAGAATAATTCCATTAAAATAATTGCACAAAGAACAGATTTATTATTGTCTATATTGTATAAATCATGAGATGAAACTGTTTCTAGACTCAATAGATATAGTCAACAATTGTTTACACTACTGTTTAACAGTTTAGGGTTGGAAAGATTTTTTTGCTTAATGTAATATTGTTTTTTGTTTTATCTTTTATTCATGTGATGGCATTACTCCAATCTTCAGTGTCACATGATCCTTCAGAAATCATTCTAATATGCTGATTTGGTGCTCAAGAAAATTACTATTATCAAAGTTGAAAACAGTTGTGCTGCTGTACAGCATTTATTTGAAATAGAAATTTTTGCAACACTGTAAATATCTTTACTGTTAATTATTTTAATGCATCCTTGTGAATAAAATTAAATTCATAAAAATGTGTCTGATGATACAAGTTTTTTTTAAATATAAATGTTCTGTTGCAGTAATCTATTGGTTAAAAACATATAATCAAGTAATTTACAAATATCAAAGTCTGTCAACATTAGTCCACTGTCCTTTTCAAGTCTTGCATAATGAAGAGAAATTACCACGCATTTCCTGTAGAGCCATTCCCAATGCATTTTGTACCAAATAACCAATGTTAACCAGAATATCATTTGTGCTTGTGTGTGTGTGTGTGTGTGTATTGTTACCCGTGTGACATCCCCGATGAACAGTCCTCTTACTGTGCAATGTGTTTTTATCATAATCGATGCTCCGGCGCAGGGCACCACTGAAGAGAGCCTTCATCTGCCTTCTCTGACCTGGGTCATCCTACATGGAAAACAGATATGGTTATTATTGTATATTGTAAACTGTTCCTTTTATTAGCTTTCAGCAAACAGACTCACCTCTCCTTTTGAGGTGACATGAGGCGCCAGGCCAGCTCGGCGCTGAACAAAGGGAGGTCTTTCCCCATCTCCTAAAGGAAAATCCTGTGGAAGCTTCCCTGTGAGCTCCTGTACAGACATTTAAAATTTAACTTTGTTTCAATCACTTCACTAGGGGAATATTGTGCTGTTAGTTGGCATTCGTTAGAACAGATGGTTCTAATAAGTACGCCTAGTCAAAACACCGTTCAAAATGCTTGCTACGGATGCGAAAAACACCCATTTTTTTGACGGACGAAAGTTTCAGAGGCAGTGTTAAAGCGTGATTGACATAACGTGAGGTCGTATTTATTTTTTAACGGGCGAAAATTTCGGATGCAAATTTCGGACTCAGTGTGCAAGGGCCGTAAATGCAAATCCTAACACCCAAACTTCAAACATCAAATAAGAAAATTCGCTTTTTAAACAGAGAGGGAGAAAAAAAAAGAATAAACCAAATCATGTAGATCTAGAAACTTTGTGAATCAGCTCGATGCACATTTCCTTCACTGTTGAAGTCATCATTTTGTGCTTGTTTCTTTAAGAATACTATTTTAAAGCAACTAACTAAAAGTAAAATACTGTTCCAAAATTGAAAAACCATCTCACCGCCTCCAGAAGACACACTTGCCGCAGCTCTCCAAGACGACTGTTCAAAAGGCTCTGCAGACTCTGTTTTCGCTCCTGCAGCTCTGCGATTCGCTCTGCTTGAAGCTTAGTGTCCTGACAGCCCTTGACATCTGTGAACGAGCACAATGTGCATGAGACAGAAAGCCAAAGTTGTATAAATCCATTCTAAGGGTACAACATTCTTAATTAAATATGCACTTCCCTTCATAATTTTGGGGTCAGTAATAATTGTATTCAGCAAGGATGCATTAAATGAATCAAAAGTGATAGTAAAGACATTAATAATGTTAAAAAGGGTGTATGTGTGTATTATTAAATCATACAAGAATTAAAAGTAATAGGTTTAAATGGTACAAATAAGCTCCCAATCTCAACCAACACAAAAATATAATATATATATATATTGTGCATCCCTGCTTTCCATAAGGAATTCTCAACAAGTAATTATTTAAGTAGGCTCACCTGGAGCGCCTAAGCCCATGGCAGTGATCAGGTGACCTTTGACCTCCATTTAATGTATTTCAGGAAGTCTTGTGAATTTCGCTCCCAATTAACCCTCAGCTCCTGTGGACAAAGAAGAATGTATATCTAATGAACGTGTCTAAATTAAGATACCAATGAGCTGAGACTGATCTGAGAAGAACCTCCCATCACCTTATAGTTTGAGTCATGTGAGGCATGTCATTCAGTGTTCAGGGCCACAATTCTGCAGTATCCCAGTAGACTGCGGAGGGAGCCACAGTGCGACTTCTCGATTTACTGCTGAGCCCTTAGTGTGGAAGAAAAAAAGTATAATTGTTATACAGTGATAACTTCTATATGTTCCTAAGATCAATCTATTTTGACTTCTGGCTGTAACTCAGTCCTCTAAATGATGGCTTATGGGAGGTTAATGGCTTTTTCTGCCTTAAAATGCAATTTAAAGACACCAGAACACATTAATTTAGAGAGGCAAATAGTGCTATCAAAATAAATGAAAAAAGATGGTGATCGTTTTTATACTTGAATCGTGGCTGTGCCAGTAAATCATTCATTTAAAAATTACCTCTCCTCTTACTTTCTGGAAGTTATGTCATCAGAGGGTAACATGACCGAGTGTGTGAAAGTGAAAGCTTATATAAGATCATTGTGGAAACCCAGATTATCCAACAATTTTACAACAACATTCAAATCTGGGGTTGCAGAAACTTGAGTCTCACAACCAAATAGCTCAGATTCGAACAAATGAGTAACAATTAATGCAACATAATAAATAACAACAAATGTCAACAATTTCACCAATATTGTGCAGGCTATGCTAAAATTAATTTTCACAAAATCTGAGCTCACTAATGAAAATCTTTCAAAAAACTGAAATAATTCTTATTTTTATGCCATAAAAAAACACTGAAATTTTATCTCCAGATTTATTTATTTTTATATACTTTGACTACAGTAGTGGGCAAAAGTGATGTCCGGAGGAGATATTTGTTTTTCGTGAGCCTACAAGTTCGAATAAGTCATCAAAATATGAGGAAAATATTTTAAAGGGGTGGTATAATACCCTCTTTTTACAATATGTAAAATAAGTCTCTCTTGTCCCAAGAGTGTGTATGTGAAGTTTTAGGTCAACATTTTTTTTACAGCATGTTTAAATTGTCCCTTTTTGAGGGTCAGTTCACTAGTTCACACTTACAAATAAGTTAGATAGAATAAATGCGTATTTGGCGTGCTGTCCGAGGAGAGGGCTCCGGGCTCGGTATTCGGCCCGAACCCAGAGTACTCCCCCCGTATTCCTGGCTGTAAAGATTAAGCCAAGAGTGAGGAGTCGGGGTGGTGGAGGGATGCTGAAAAAACTGTCAAGGAATATTAGGTGAGTTGACAGTGTGGATATATATATACTTCTTGTCATGCTGATTAGGGTAGACGTAATTGTTTGATGACGAGTAGATTGGATTGCTTATTTGAACGTGCTCCTCCCGAACTTTGTTTATAAAACATCATTAAAAACACGCCGTTTCGTGTGTGTCCCTTTAAATGCAAATGAGCTGCTGCTACCGGCACAGAGGGCGGAGCTTCAAGAGCTTGTGTGTCAAGTCAAGTCACCTTTATTTCTACAGCGCTTTTTACATTACAGATTGTATCAAAGCAGCTTCACAGTGATAACATGAAAATAATACAACAAAGTTTGTTTCTAGAAGAAAATTGCATCATCGTCCACCTTAAGTAAGGCAGATCAATAATACTGTTGAATATTAAATGTCCCCAACTAAGCAAGCCAAAAGCCAAGGCAAGAGTGGCAAGAAACCAAAACTCCATCAGGTGACAGAATGGAGAAACAAAACCTTGGGAGAACCCAGGCTCAGTCGGGGGCCAGTTCTCCTCTGGCCAACAAACGAACAGTGTATGATTATGATCCAGGCAGCATTACAGGTCAGAAGTCAGATTGGATCAGAACATTCAGAATATTTATCCAGTTCCATCTGGTTGGAAGTCGGAGTCATCACGCCGGTATGGAGCTGTGGAGATGCCGGTATGTGTGTGTGACAAACACCCGTCGTAACTGCAGCCGTAAATGCATTTTCTGAATGGTTTATCTCACCTGCAAACACTTTTTTAGGAATTGCTAATACACCAGATATTGTTAACATCTCTCAGAATGGCAAAACAGGTACACTATTTGAGGCGTCATGTGCAATTGACTTGTTTATGGAGGACTCTTACTGCTCTAAGATTCTAAAATATCAGTCATTGATATCGACCATTGAGAACCTTGGGTACAAATGCCATTTTATTGTGCTAGTGTTTGGTAGTCTAGGTCATGTTCACAGCCTGGCGATCCGTGGACTTTGCATTGGGGGGATTTCTAAAACAGGGGCCAAACAGTTGGCAAAGTACTGTTCAATCTCAGCAACTATAGGAAGCATGTTTATATGGAAAAGGCGATGTTTCCTTTACCCTTAGAACTGTATAATCCATAACAATGTGCTGATTTGTTTTAATCTGTTGTAATGTGGAATCAAATAAAGTATATAAAGTGTGTGTGTGTGTGTGTGTGTGTGTGTGTGTGTGTGTGTGTGTGTGTGTGTGTGTGTGTGTGTGTGTGTGTGTGTGTGTGTGTGTGTGTGTGTCTTAGCAGCTCCGATTACCTCACAGACAAGCACTAAAATGTCAGAAACTGTTCTGCCTTTTATGTTTAAACTGGAGTCGGACAATGCTGGAGAGACTCAAGAGTGACAAGTAGAATGCAACAGGATGTTTCTGAATGGTTAGTTGATGAATTTATGTTGCTGATGTGGAGTTAACTATCCTCAATTAGTATATTCTGTCAAGATAATCTATAAAATCGCTTGTGTGGGAACTGTTGTAAGATGCCTACAGAGCATACCTGTCAACACTCCCGTTTTCCCCGGGAGTCTCCCATCTCCCATCTCCCACCCCCTCCCGTTTTGTTTTTTCTCCCGTGAAACTCCCTAAATTTGTATGGCCTAAACGTTGTTATATGAATAATCACATCAATATATTATTCCAAGGTTGTCCAGTTGCCAGATCTTGTATGAAACCCATCCTACTCGCGCAATCAACACATCATACAAATTTCAACCCATTTGTGAGCTCAACCTGGCAACCTACAATCCAGTTGTGCCGTCAATATCTGCGCAGGTAATAGAAGACGCGGGAAGTTGAATAAGCGTTACAGAAATGGGAAAAGACTCAGTGGTAAGTAAATATTTAATGTAATTAACGCAGCATCCGTTTTTTTCTGTCATCATTTGGCTGCATGGCGTTACATTATTATATGATGCGCTTTTATTCTTGCTAATGCTTTTAAACCATTCAAGCCATATCTTACTTATTTTATAAAACTTTAAAAGCGGAAAGCCCATCACTCATTCCCGGGAATACATTTGACATCGCAGTCTGACCTTGACGGAAATAAATATCCTACGCCAAAAGTATACCAGAGAAAAAGTCTCAGCTGTGCTCAGATTTGTAAACCGTAGGCTACAGTTGCTTTAGTTTTTCAATCCGTACCCGTTTCGCCCCGTGGCTCAAAAGGGACACAACAAAAATAGGGACACACGAGAAAGCCAAAATAGAAAGCAAAATTTGTTAACAAAATAGAACTATACAGAAAGAAAAAAACTACGTACAAGGTAACAGTGAACAATTTCATAATCCGTGCACGCTTTCGCAATCGTTGTTTTGTAAATCGTTCTTTCGCAATAGCTGTTTGTAATATTCAGTTCCCGTGAAAAATTGTGAAATACTGTTCCAATAAGTGAAGTTACACAACAATATGCTGATTGATTACATAACAATATTTGGATGTAATATTCAGTTCCAGTAAAAATCTGTTCCAGTTAATGGAGTATACACAGGTGATGTGTAATATTCAGTACCAGTAAACTCCACCCGCTGGACCAGTTTCTTAGCCATGTTCAGTTCAGTTTTGCAAACTGTACTCACAGATTTGTGGCCTATAGCCTACCTTATTTTAGAAATCTGTTTTTCTGTATATTGATTGTTGTGTATTGTTAAGATGAATACAACTATCTTAACTGAATTTTTCTATGATTTGTTGACAGGTTTGCTACAGAGTGACATGCTAGTGCATTTGTGTTACGTACTGTATTGTAAAAAGACGGATGCGACAGCTTAAGCAGACTTACAAATGTGCTCGACTACAACAACTCTCCTCTTCTCAACACGGGCGGGGTTTATGTAAATTTTAGGGTTAGTGATGTCACTAACCCGGGAGGAATGTTGTGTAGTCCCTACCAGCCATTTGTTGTAGTCCTTAAAAAACAATTTCTTTAAAAGCAAATATCTCCCTTTGCTTTAAACTTTGAGCATTGTAACTTTTGCAGATGTTGTTTATGCTCAACCAGCAACATTACACACTAACTAAAGTTAAAAAAGTGAAATCATAATCAACCACCCCTTTAAATATGAGGGAAGAACAAAACACTAAACTTGGTTAAGGTTTTTATCTGACAAAAGTATTTGGCAAAAAAAAAAAAGAGGTAAACTACAGCCACAAGTTTTATTTTTAATATGCAAAAATTAACATAATCAATTATTAATATTTAGTTGGTTCTCTCGTTTTTTGCATGTATTCATAATATCTTTGTATGACAGCCTGGCCAAAAATTAAGTCTGCAAAATTTCATAGCATTATCACAAATAAAACATTATTGACACAACTACTCAATACGCTTGCAAATCTTGAACAAATATTTTTTAAATATTGAATTAAAATAACTTGCATACTGACATCCACTTAAAAATGTATTTGAATCCACTATACTTTCACAAACAAGACAAAACATTCCACATGCCAAATGGCACAAAACAGTCTGTTCATGAATCACACTTCGGTTATAAAGCCTGCTGGCAAGACGGACAGAACAAGCAGAATGTGTTTTTGTTTATGAGGAAGTGGCGTGGGTCATGTGGTACGATGGATGGCTGGGAATGCACCCAACAACAAAACAAGACATAAAACTACCATGTGCAGGGTAAACAGACAACAAAGAAGAGCAAGTGCAAGTAGGGATATATGCAAAAAAAAAAGGCAAAAATATGTATAAAAAAAGCTGCTCTCATACTCCACAACAGAACAACTGAACGAATAAGATTCTTCAAAACAATATGAGCACATCTGGCAGACACATGCTAGCAGATATCGCACACCTCGGCTCTTGTAGAGAGCTGGCAGAGAGCATGATGGGAGGGGAGAGTTGAGGATAAATGCTCCGAGATCAAAACCTGACTCAGAGAGAACTATGAGAGATATAAACAAGGGATTTGTGGGAATTTGATGACAAAGCACCCAATGTCCTGGGACAAAATATGTGAAAGAGATAAAGTGTGAGAGAGGGAAAAGCAAGAGAACCGGAGATCCATTACTGTCTCACAAATAACAATTAGACAAAAAAAAAATACTAAAGGAAAATACCAAAATGCAACTACAGTATCAAGCATAGTGATAGAAATCTCTGAAAAATAAAACACTGAGAATTCATATTCATATTTAGTGTTTGTTCCATGTTAGGCTGATCCCATTTCTGCTGTTGTATAAGCATTTACAAGATTTCATATTCATGGGCCTGTGTATATCATGTAATATTAATAAAGTTCAAAGTTGAATTTTGAGGTACAATTTTGGTATAGCGTAGCCGTAGAGTCGCCGCTTGTGTAAAGCCTGGTTAAAGGGTTACATTCTTCAGCCAAAAAATATATAATCTGCTCACCTTGATGTCATTCCAAACCTGGAAAACATTCACAAAAACAGGTGTTTGGGAGAATGGCAGTCTCAGACATTCACTTTCAGCAGCACAGAGGAAAAATGCAATCAAAGTGAATGGTGACTGTAAACTTCTGCCTCTTTTTGTGTTTCATGGGAGAAATAATGTTATACAGGTTTGGAACAACTTATGACAACAATTATTAATAGGAAAAAAAATGTCTATTCGAAATGAATGATCTGTTTCTGTTGACAAGCATCAATAAAACAAAATATAAGAGTGTGTGAATTGACATGTTAATGACAGCTGTGGCAGATGAGACTGTATACACAGCTGTGACACCAATGCATTTGGAGTATCTACATGACATCCAAGTGTCAAACGACCTGAAATGAAGAACTCACAAAATCAACGTATATGATTGAAGCGATGTGAATATTAATGATCCGCTTTACTTGGCTGAGATTTTCATTTTATAGATTGTTATCACATATCACCATCAACTAAACAGCAAACGCAAGTCAAACGAGAGCAAAAAAATAATTCCAATTAACTAACATTTTGTTTGCAATTATTTATCACGTGACACGCTTGAGCTACTGGAGAAACTTTTTGCTTTAATGTGCTTTAAAGACTTACCTTGACCGAATTAAGTCGCTTAGAAGATATCCGAAAAAATGAGAGAAAAGCAGCTGCTTATTTCGTTACATGTCCGATTTAATTGACATGTTTCTCTAGAAAGTTGTCTTTAATGCACGACGTCAAATGTTTATCGCGTTTCTTCTTTGCAGACGTTGCAGCAGCTCAGGCAGCAATTTCTACGAGCCCTAAAGGCAACAAGGACGAAACCATTTCCATGCGCTGACGGGGGTTACACACTCATAAAATGGCAATAAAATATTAAAAATACATGAGTAAATTTTATTATACATTTTAAGTTACATATAAATTGTATCTGGGCCTGTCCAGGCAAATCGGCTGTATATAAAATCGAATTCAAGTCCAAATAAGCTATATAAATGCAGATTATGTCGGCAAGTTCGATGGTTTGGTCTGAAAAGCGGACAGGTGAGACTGTGGCGTCCGTAACAACCATATGGTTTCTAATTTAAACGTCGCAGACAAGAAGTATACTCTCATTGCATTACTCTGCAGAACATAAAAGAAGATATTCTGAAGAACATGGATAGCAAACAATTCATGGACCTCACTGACTTCAATTAGTAGGTTATGAAAAAAACTGGGGCTCAACAACTGTTCGGTTACCGAACTATCCCTTTAAACTATCCCTTTAAAATAGCAAATTGATTTAAAAGAATTGAAAAAATTAAATATTTCTTTCTTTATATATATATATATATATAAAATTGTGTGTCCTTTTTTAAGCGTTACCTCTAGTCACCATGCATTCTCATTGAATTAAAAAAGTGCAATCTTCACAATTTCCTATTTTGTTTTCCACAGCTGAAATTATGTCACATAGGTTTTGAATGACATGAGGGTGAGTATATTGAATTTTAATTTTTAGGTGAACTATTCCTTTATGCAGCAGCATTCCTCTCAGCTTTCTTCTGTGCTTTGGAAGAAAAACTGTGACAATACCACAGGTTTTTTTTTTTTTTTTAAACAGACTTTTTCAAGCTTTAAAACAATCAAGTATTATATTATTTGATTCAGTGCAAAGTCAGTCTGTTTTTAGGTGACATTTTTATTAAAGAGTCAACCAAAGAAAATTTGGAACGTAAAATGAGTTTATGAGCTTTCGAGCACTAAAAATGACACATTGAACACTTGTTTTTAGTTCTCTGCAATGTTGTACACCTCCATCTGCTAACTGCATTTCTTTTTTGGCTAAACTGATGTTTTAGAGAAGTGTACATGTTTTGCTGAATTTATTTTTTTTATTTTTTATTTTTTCTACATTACCTGACATTTAAATTTAGCTTTGGATCTTCTAAGAATCGTACATTCCATGCTGTAAAAATGTATGTGAAATCACTAGCTTCTAAAAAAGTTAACGTTTTTTTTCATGGGATCGGTTAGAATGTCTGACAAATGCTGCAACACTATCATATAAAATGACATGAGCATGATGAAACGAACATGCAGCCTAGAAATTTATGACACACTTTTCCTGCACACGACAGCATGGTGAATTGGAATAGCAGAGGGATCTGACGCTATTTGTGACCATGAGACCTTATTGTAGTAGAAATTGGAGGGGCTGAGATTAGCGCTTGGGGGAGAAGTGCTTTCTCAAAGTAGACAAAGGCAATTCCAAGGACTTGTCATGACCTGTCTCTCATTTGCACTGCCCTGTTTTAGCACACCAATAGGGCTCTGGCACTACAAAGAATCAGAGGATTACTGCTGGGAGATTACGCTCCTTCTCACTCTCAGTCTTTCTTTGGCCATTGCATCACTTCAGAGTTCAAAATACAACAGAGATGCAATGAAGAATGTTTCTGGGTCACAGGCAAAAGTATTTGAGCATCATCTATGGGGCATGCTTTGAGGGTAATCATGCATTTTGTAAGTAAAAAAAAATACATAATTGAGGACACATTTAATTGACATGGAGTGTAGTCTCTAAAACAATTTGATTGTAAATATGAACAAAGTTTACATATAAAATAAGTGTACACAATAAAGTGCCCTTATGCCTTATCGAGTATTAACTTTTATTTAGTGTGTAATATAGCTGTTTGTGAATGTAAAAGGTCTGCAAAGTTTTAAAGATCAATGTGCACGCCAAATAAAGTTATTGCCTCCTTACAGAAAGAATCGATTCTGAACTGCCGAAACGAGTTGTCAGCAATTCCAGTCTCAAATCCATAACATATCTAAGTAGGTTTGCAATAAATTTGCATAATACCAGCCTATGTTCTTCATTGGTTGACCGCAAACAACGTCTACTTAGTACTTAGCCCGCAAACACTAGCTGAGAAGCAACATGTTGTAGCAAAATGACGACATGTCGAGAAGACGCTGTTTTCTGTGCTGTGACTCCATTTTGCATGCACTTCCAAAGGATGAGGACTCACGCTGGATTTGATAGGGTAAAACCGACGCCATTGTTACTGTTTGCGTATACAAGTGCTGAGGAAGCCAAATTCAGATATGGTAATGGCCGTTTTGTTTCAGAAATACGCTGGGCGGTAGACCAATCACAACAGACTGAGCCATCTGACCAATCAGAGCAGAGAAGGGGTTTCGAGAGTCTGAATCCTTTATTGATCGTTTCAGACACTGTGAGAAAAGAGGTGGTGTGCAATGTATATTATAAGAAAATTAAAGTGTTTTTTGACCTTGGATGCATGTAAACCTGTTGTAGGAGACCTCCAACGCAAAATTTAAAATAGCATAATAGGGGCACTTTAAACTTAATGAGCATAAAAGGAAAAACACTGCAGGTGGAGTCTGTTTTATTCCTTAATGATTGTAACCCTATAGCAGTGATTTGTGAACAAAGTTGTCAAAAGTAATATCAAAGACCATTAGTTAAGGGCAAAACTAATAAAAGATGACTGTGCTCAATATAATGAAATACGGCTCCTTCATCTTAGCAAGTGAACAGGAGTGACCCTTCCTCCTTACATCTGATTCTCAAGAACAACCAGCTGCTGTCCTGCCAACCTCTACTCTCTTTCACTTTGATGTCTGCAGATCAGGTTACAGGGGTCAAACAACAATCACTGTGTTCAACCCATAGCTACAGAATCAAGGACCTGCCCTATTAAGCACTTCATATGCTTAGACTTAACAGATAGTCTGCTTATTCAGTCACCCTTCATACTTCTATGAACATTAAACAAGTATATTGAATAGGTGTATATTCTTATTTTCATAGTCAGTCATAAAGTAAGTGACATACAAAAAGCTTTCCTACAACATTTGTGACTTATGACGATGTCACTGGTCCATTAATATGCAAATGTTTGTATTAGAGATCATATGTCCTCTAATTCTTATTTAACTTCATTCTTAAAGGGAAAGTTAACAACAACAAAAAACCTGTATGACTTTTTTCTGCCCTTAAGCTTCAAAACAACGTTGGACCCCATTGACTTTCATTGTAAGGTGAAAGTTTTTACTTTCAAAAACATACTTTTAAAAACATCTTCTTTTGTGTTCCACAGAAGTAAGAATGTCATACAGGTTTGGAACAACATTTTTGGGTCTTTTAAAATAAGTGAAAATATCTCTTGGTGTCTAGAATATTTTGAACAAGCGTGAACTTCAGTGCAGCTTTAGTGAACATGCCAAGTAGGTAAAACTATTATCCTTAGATGAAAAACTGTTTCAATTTGGAGATTGAAACAATGTTCTACAGAACATCAGAGCCTTACAAAACCCAACATGAAGCTAAATCTCTCGTAGAATAGTCGAATGGCGGCTTAAATTTGTGTTATTTCTGCCTGAGTAATTGCTCAACTCCTCTTTCTTGTCCACCCAAAGATGAAATTCTTCCCTCCGTGTTTTCTTTGCTACTGGATAAACAAAGACAAGACAGACAGTCTGCAACAAAGCTGACCACAGCTTGGCAACACTGTGGTAAATCCCTCTGTGAAAACATGTATACATTCACAGCCTAGCCGGGGTGGAGACAGAGTTTTGCCACCTCAGACCCTGTCCTGGGGTCAGACAGCATGGCAGCTGGACAGATAACAGAAAGCCATTTGTTTGGACACTAACACTCACACCCTGCACTGTAATTTGTGGTGATGACTCAAGACTTTAAAGGGATAGTTCACCCAAAACTTAAAACTTATGCCATCATCATTCTGTCATGACTTTGTCTTCTGTGGAACACGAAAGAAGCTATTATGAAAAATGTTTTGTTTTTGTCAATACATAAATGTTTTGATGTGAATGATCCCTTTCAGCATGTAGTTGCTGCCTCTATATATTGTCTCTTCCATCTAACATATTTCAAAACCCTGCAAGCTGCAAGACGGGTTGAAAATATAACAGGCTTAAACGATGTTACCCTGAAATTCCCAGCATGAGTCTTTTGTGCCTGCTTGTCTACACATGGCTACAACATCAAGCCACAGTTGACTCAGTTTGAACTCTTTATTGCTGTTGCACCCTGGAGAGGGAGGAGGTCAAAAAAAAGGAGATCTGCTGAAAATACACTCTTGACAGTGCTAGATGGAGCAAGAAATCTGTGCTTTGCAAAGCAGAGTGACTCAGAGTCTAGACACTTCAAACCACATACACCATCCTCAGCTAGCGGTGAACATAGTGGGACCTGAGAGAGGGAGCTCAACTCAAGAGCTTCAATTATAGAAGCGCAGTTCATTATGTGAATCTCACTTGAATGAATGGGCAAATCTGCTGATCGTCATACAAATTAAGCATTATGATGTGGTCTGGAGGAAAGTAGCATTGTAAAACAAAACCACATTATATAATTGCCACACCTCTACAAGACTTGGCATGAGTGACTTTTGTCTGGCTGCGGGTCAGTGTTGTTATGTTAAAACTAAAATGATTCAAATTTGTTTTTCGGTAGCTGAAATAAAATTAATCTAAATGTTAGATGAAAAACTTCAACGAAAATGAGAAAAATCATTCAAATCAAATCAAAAGTAGTAAATTAATATGTATGCAGACATTATATTTATAAACTTTTATGTTAGATGCGATTAATCGCGATTAATCGCTAAAAATTATTTGAAGTACTAAAATGATTCAAACTAAAACTCAAGTAAAAATAAATGTAAGTTTAATAGAAATACTTAAAATACTAAAATGAAAAATGAAATATATAAAAATAGAAGTTAATTAAAAATATTAATAAATAAAATAAAATAAAATAAAACTCACTGATGCTGGAATTCTTACATTAAAAAAAATGTTGTGGTGGCATCACGGTACAGCGATGATATTAGTTTTTGATATATACTAAATTAATTCTGTAGATGCTATTGATGATATTTACATGGTAGTTTTTATACCATAGCCATGGTAGATGTAAAAGAACAAAAAATCTAATAGAGCTGCTTCCTTTGTCACTTGTGGGGGAAATTGGAAGCTCAATCACTCCTTTGGTAGATTTGTAGCCTCACGAAAATTTTTAATTTAAGATAAGACTTTCGAACGACTCGGTGTTTGTAATGAATCGATTGAATGACTCACTCAAGACACACAAAATGAATTCATAGTAGGCCTAGCTAGCATACTAGTACACTTTAGTTTATATCCTTATGCCATAGTAAGACTAGTATGCTATTCCGAATTGAGACTTCTGGCGATGTAAAGGGTCACTGAACAAATCTTTTTACTGTAACTGATTCAAAAGATTCGAATCATTTATAATGAATCAAACTGAGACACACGCATGGATAAATAGTATCGCAATATTGATCATTGTGGCTTACCCGAAATAACACATACATTGACACATTTACGACACATTTACTGTTAATCAATCCAAGACAACAACAGGCGTGTGACTGTTTTGCAGCATTAATCCATCGCATAGCAACATGCCACGGAAAATCCCATTTAAAGCCACGCGCGACGCTTTCATCAGCAGAACTACATGCTGGATGAATGAGACGATAAGAGAATGTTTGAACGCTGGTTTTCAGTGACAAGACGTTTTAATACAAACATTTAGCACCAAAAAGGTCCTAGAAATCTGGCACGACAGGAGGCAGATTTCTCCTCATGCGTCCCTGCATTTAGGGAGCCTACGTTGACTGAAATCTCAAAACCATATATAAATCAAGTGATTAATGCTTCAAATATTACTCCCATACATGCTGTCTGTTTGAGAAAAGGCGACGTTTCATAGAAGATATCGTAAGAAAAGACCATGCACACGGACCTGCGATGCCAATTAATATTCTTCTGCGGCTCTCCTCTGTCACATCTTGCAGATCACATCCTCCCCTTTATGAAAAACATAATGGGTCCCTGCATAACGCCAGCACAATGATATTATAACATCCTTTCTCACATTTTAGTATTCATCCCAGTTATCCACAGTAAAGCGCTGTCACACCTCTGGAACGAGACTGGCAAACAGGGAAGAGCAACACGCGTACTTGTCTGATTAACTCTTTCAGTCTTGCCTATTTATATAGACTCAATTGCCTGTAACTACATACAGCGTGTCTGAACTGAGACTTGCACTGCTTTCTAAGATGTTATAGTCTGTTTGCAACGAAAATCTAATAAATAATTACATCATGTGCACATTTCAGTGAACGACTTTACATGTGCAATGACGAACTGTTTAGATAATTCGATTTTTATATATTATAAATTATAGTATTTGAATTACTACATAATGAAAAACAAATTTTCATTTGAAGTTCAACTTCGCAAGAATTGAATGCAGAGGTGCAGTTATACTGTGTTATGGCGCCCCCTGTAGCGCACGTGTGTATTGCATATTTGATCCGTGATACCGCAGGAGAAAATTTACATGTGGATGCTGCAACGTATGTTAAAGAGACTTTTAGTTAATCCAACATCAGTGAAGCTTTTTTAAAGTCTAGCATTTAAATTTAAAAATTAAGATAACACACAACGTGAAAACCATTGTTTTTTTAGATTTCAATTACAATGCATATCTTTTTTTCTCAAAATGTATTTTCTAATGGACCAAGCCAGAAATCTTCAGTAGCACTTACCCCAAACTCTGTTTTATTCAGAAGTTTTTATTTTTATTTCTTTTACATATATCATTGCGCACTGATTTATAATATTTCATTCCCAGAAACGTGGTGAAAATTGACTTTCAGACCAAATTCCTCTCTGTGAAAACCTTTAGCTCTAGTATGTCAACCTGGCTTTATTTAATGTTCAGTTTTCTGTTCTTTAAATGTATGCAAATTAGTGAATGTATTAATAAGATACCTCATTTGCATATTTAAACAAGGTTTCAGAAAACTTGTAAAATGACATTTACTGATTAACTGAGAAAGTATGGTGATATCATGTATATAACGAGCACATAATGACAGTTATCCAACAGATAATATGATTTATTAAATAAACGGAATTCAGATTATTCATATGAAAGCACATACAAACAAATCCAGAGTGTTTTATAATAAAGGAAACAGAACTTCTGGAAAGCAAAAGACATGTTTATAAAAACATTCTCACAATATTTGATTTAATTTCTCTGCCACCACTTGCACTATGTACAAAATTGTCTATCCAAAACAAGAGAGCAGCCTCACCCCATATCATACAGCAAATATTAAATCTTTTAACAAACATGGATCTTCCACAAGATTAATGCATTCTGAAAAATCCCCCCTGAGAAGTACATAAGCATTCAAACATGTACAGATATCATTGGTGTGAGGAATTAAACCTAAATGAATGTGAAGCACTATTGTAACTTTAGTGCAAGGCAAGATGTACAGTTAAACTGATCAAGGTTTAATTGTGTAAAACATCCCCATTCACTGCCTCCATTTATATGACCAGGATTCAATGTGCATCCTTAGCCAGAGCGGGTACCGGTGTATGTGTGTCACATTCTCTAGGGTAAAAAAACATCTTTATGTTTAGTGGTCGCTCAATAATGTGGGAAGTAAAGCCAGTCATGATTTGTGGATTAAAGTAACCAAAAATTAATTCAGCAGTCAACGTAATGGTGGCATCTCTTTGACAAAACAAAACAGAACGGTGCTCTAATATTTTTACATTAGAGTAGGGAGAAATTTAATCTAGCAAGTGGGCTGAAATAAGAGATGTATTACTTTAAGACCAATCTCCATGTGCTGAATAGTCTCTTTATGCCTTTTGTGGAGTTTTGCATTTTTCACAGCATTCTGCCTCTGGGAAAATGAGGAAGTCACAGGTAGCCGCCCGCTCGGGAAGCACAGGCTCTGGCGCTTTTGCTGAATCCTTGTGCCCAGAGCCCTGGCAGACAGAGTACCTTTCCAGCTCCTCGAGGAGGGCAACAACCTCTTCTGTCGTGGTGAGACGAGACGGGTGGCTGTCGTAGAGTTTGTGGGTGGGCAGCAGGGGTTGTCCCTGGACGCTGATGTGGTAGTGGAAACTGGGCTCAATATGAACTATGGTGTCTGCCATAGTGGAGCGCTTGGAGCACTGCATCAGCTGTAACCGAGGCCCTTCCACCACAACGCAGAACCAGAGGACGGGAAGCACCATGCTACGAAGAGATTTCAGGAGCGGCATCAGTTCATGATTGATGTCGATGCCTTGGATGGTGGGGTCACTGTCTGCCATGCTGAATATCTGAGTGATCTGCAAAAGGCAGATGTACATATCACTGTTACCACAATGACTTCCACATTACAGGATTCCGACAACATCCATAAAATAGCTCCTTACCGATGGACAAGACTCGCCCTCCTGTTGCTCTTCCTGACCTGCCGAACCTCTACTCAAACTCTCCCCAGCACAGCTTGGTGGAAATGCTGCAGTATCGTATCTAGCTGCAGAAAGGACCTCTGGTCTCTATAAATAAATGGGAAATGCAAATAAATCTGGTTAATCAGAACAAGCGAACAAGGCAAGCAATTAATCGATCGACAACGTGTCCTGGAACAAGTGTTTTTTTTAACTCCATTTATTTTTGTTTTGAAAGAAATCAAGAATACATTAAACGCAGTAATATTTTTGAAATATTATTTAAGTTTAAAATAACCGTTTTCAATTTTAATATATTTTAAAATGTCATTTACTTCTGTGATGCAAAGCTGAATTTTCAGCATCTTTACACCAGTCTTCAGCGTCACATGATCCTTCAGAAATCATTCTAATATGCCGAGTTGCTGCTCAAGAAATGATATTGATATGCTGCTTAATATTTTTGTGGAAACCGTGATACATTTTGCTGTGGATTCTTTGAATAGAAAGTTCAAAAGAACAGCATTTATTTGAAATGGAATTTTTTTTGTAACCGTATAAATATCTTTACCGTCACTTTTGATCAATATATTGTATCCTTGCTGAATAAAAATACAAACACAAAGATACATTTTTATATATCTTTCAATTATTTATTATATTTAATTATTATTCATATATATTACATTAATATTTACTAGTATTATTTAATACACTAATCTAAAGGCTATGCATTATGCATTACAGTCTTGTTTTCTCAGAAAACTTTTTGTCAAGACAACCAAAAATCAATCTAATTCTTGAAACGCTGCCTACTCATTCAGCTTCAAAGAAGTCACTGAGTCTGCTGTTTTTTCCTCTCTGCGTGGGAACAGTATCAGAAGTGTATGGCTACGCAAATTACTAGGTTTATTTCCCACTTGCTGATCTTTGTTTGTTTTTATTTGTTTAAGCTTAAGAGAGACACCCATAAGAAGCTTACCACAGACAGAAAGGCTCTGCTACTGATGACATTGCCTTGAAACCCATTTTCTTTGATCATCTCCGCCCGTCCTGCGTGCAGCTGAGGGCCTCTCATCTTCTCAAAAGATAGGGGATGATGAGATACAAACATATTTATATAGGACTATTCAAACAATAAAGAAAAAATTATTCTGACAACCAAATAAGCTTATTTCCGTCTCTAGGGAAATCTGCTCTGGGATTCGTTTTTTGGAATTGATATGGGTATTATATTGATTTTCATGGCGAGAACATACCTCAACTTTTTGTGGATGGTAGAGTGGGATGTTGTTCATCATATGACTGTTTGGAACATCAGTATAAACGTAAGCCTGAAAAAACAGAAGAAAGTTACTGGAAGCTAACTAGGAATAAGCAATAATGCTTTAAGGACTCCATTGGGATACCTTTCCATTGTAATTTGGCTGGAGGAGCCTGTCTGTATTTACCATCCGGCCAGCACGCGACGAATCCTTTGGCGCATACTGTTCAGCCTCATTATCTGAAACCTCGAAATCCCACAACTTTTTGGACCTGGGTCTACCGCGTCCATACGTGTAACGTGGCCTACCGCGGGTAACCCAGCCCTGAGCAAACAACATCTCCGCCTCATCCATGGGCAGCAAATGCTTCTGTAGAACACAACACAATTTACATGATTGTCATTTCTTGTGTAAAAAGTCTTACGCAATAATCAGCAACACAATAACTTTTAGCAAACCAGAAGAAAAATAAATAAATAAATAAAGCTGCTAAATGAGAAACATAACATACAGGTAAATATAACATACAGGTAATAACACCAAAGAAGCATAAGGGATTTAACTGTTCTCATTCCACTAAACAATTCCAGTTTCTTAACGATTCTTTTAGTGAACATATCTTTATGACAAGTAACAGTACTTAGTTCCTTTCAAACTGAAGTATTTTTTAATTTTGATCATTAAAAGGTTATAACCAGATTATAAAAGTCATTGACCATGAATCCGTTAAAAATGTTGAATTTACTACTTAAAAGTATATATATATATATATATATATATATATATATATATATATATATATATATATATATATATATATATATATATGTATTACATATGTAATATAATGTTATATATAAATGTGTAACATTTTAAATTAATATTATATGACAATAATCCTAAATCTAGAAGACAATTAAAAGTACAATAATGACCCATACAACAATAATCTAATTCAAATAAAAAGGTGCAAACTAAAGATACATAATAATGAAAGTCATATTTTGGAAGCCCACCATAGCCTCTCTTTGGCACTGTCGTAGACGGCATTTCTGTCTTTTTTTATTTCTGCCTCCAAACTTGGGTTTGTCCATGCAAAAATCACAGCTTCCACAGTCTGTACGGCGAACGCAGCCTTTACACTTCCCGCAGGAACGGCGACGCACCTTAGGAACACCCATCTGGAAATCAAGTGATAAAAATAGAATCTATTAAAAACATTATTTGAAAAGTATTAAGGACATTATTTTAAGTCTCTAATTACATCTGACTGTATTAAATATTTGCAGTTTAAAGGGATAGTTCACCCAAAAATTCTGTCATTTACTCACCCTCATATCGTTCTAAAACCGTAAGACTTTCGTTTATCTTCGGAACCTAAATGAAGATCTTTTTGATGAAATCTGAGAGCTTGCTGTCCCTCCTTTGACAGCTACGCAACTGACACTTCAAAAAGTTTATAAAGAGATCGTAAAACTAATCCATGTGAATTGAGCGTTTTAGTCCAAATTTTCTGAAGAGACTCAATCACTTTATATGATGAGTAGATTGAGTTTAGGCTTTTATTCACATGTAAACACTGATCAGCGAACAAACAGAAGCTGTTTGATGCGCGAGAACAAACCTCATTGGTTCTTGTGGAAGCTCAAACGTGTTGCGCAACACGAGAATGAACCTCATTGGTTCACGAGCCAAGCGAACATGCTAGAGCTTCCGTTTACTTTTTATATGTGAATAAAAGCCTAAATTCAATCATCATACAAAGTGACCGTGTCCCTTCATAAAATTTGGACTAAACCTCAATTCATATAGATTAGTTTTACAATCTCTATGAACTTTTTGAAGCTTCATAGTAGTAGTTGCGTAGACTGTCAATGGAGAGTCCAGAAAGTTCTCAGATTTCATCAGAAAAATCTTCATTTGTGTTCCGAAGATGAACGAAAGTCTTACGACATGAGGGTGGGGGAACAAATATTTTGTTTTTCTCTTCAATCATGTGCATATCTGTGATCAAGGCACTTGGATAATGCTACTGCAGTGAAATAATGCAGTGTAGCTAGAACTCTACCTCATCCAGACCATTGTCACCATCATTACCCCCAAAGAACATAGACAGATCCTCTGAGTCACTGTACTGCAGATAGGGACTCTGCTCACAGGAAAACAACATTTAGATATAGTTGTTTTACAGCAATCCCTCAGATAACTTCTGACAGATTATTTATAAGACTGTTACCTGTGAGTCCTCAAATTCCTCTGAGACTGAGGGCTGAAAAAATAATTAACGATTAATGCTTTTACAAGCATAATGAAGTAATAATGCACTGTGTGAAAATATTTTTTTTTCCTCACTTTTGAAATATATGAAGCTGTGCTGAGTGATCCAGCAGTTTTTGAAAACTGCCCCTCTGATATCTGTGGATTAGATAAAAAAGGGGTACTTAAGTGACCTATTTAATAATTAGACAAAAAAGGTAATTCCTTATATACACTACCATTCAAAAGTTTGGGGCCAGTAAGATGTATTTTGTAAGAGATTAATATTTGTATTCAGCAAGGATAAAAAGATAAAAGAATACTAAAAATTTTTTATCACATTTTCCACAAAAATATGAAGCAGCACAACTGTTTTCAACATTGATACTCAGAAATGTTTCTTGAGCACCAAATCAGCATATTAGAATTATTTCTAAAGGATCATGTGACACTAAAGACTGGAGTAATGGCTGCTGAAAATACATATTTGCAAAAACTAGGAATAAATAATTATTCTGTACATTTTGCTATCTAATCCAATGGTATTCATACATTGCAAGTGTGGCCAAGGGTCCAAATGCCTTCTGGGTAACAACTGTAGATTATATTCTTACACAATTTTAGACATAACATAGAAAATCATCTGCCCACTGAAAAAAAAAAAAGAAAGAAAATAATAATATTCAGTTTTTAACCACTGTACCTTTACACCCCTGTCCTTACGGATAGGGTGCAAACACTTCCGTTTTCGACATTTAACGATTTTCCGAGAGTGGATATTAAGTCGTAGGCGTAGTCGACCATTTCGGCAACTAACACATTTTCCACAGTCCACTGCAGTTTGGCACGCTCGGCATCGGCCACATGGATTCCACTAAACAAGTACACACACACACACACACACACACACACACACAAAAAAAACACAAATAAATGTCTTTATATTTGTAATGCAATACACTACATACAGGGCTTGACATTAACTTTTTGGCACCAGCCACTGTGGCTAGTGGTTTTCTAAAGTTACTAGCCATTCAGCATTTTCGCTGGCCACAATTTTGACATCGATACCATTGGGAAAAACTATAGATATTTTTCATAATTTGGCAGCAGGTATATTTAGGCTGCGGTAACTTTAAGACCTGACACATTATGCAGAATACACACAATCCCACGCTGAAATTCAAGCCCTGTAACACCAACGATATTCATCCGGAGCAAATGAAACGAGTGAGTTGAGGGAAGGCAGGTTTGTGTGTAAACTCGCTGTCTGAGAGATGAGAGATTGAGAAAGCGCAGCTGGTATCATACACGTGTATCTATTCTGCGGAAAATGAGTATTGGAAGCGTTTCAGATATATTTATCTATCCATATGCATTGAAAAAATCGATATTTTTGACAGCACTTTTAAAAAAATTATTTAGACTATATTATCAATACATTTTAATCCACCAAGGTGGCTAGTAGGAGTGACTGTATTACACGCCACTGCTGAAATCCATCCACATCTGGCAGGTGTTAATGGCAAGCCCTGATTACATAACACAAAAAACCCAAATAAAATAAATAAATAAAAACATACCTTTTTGTAGGGTTTTCTGCGTCTCACTATTGCTAAAACAACAGAAAACATGATCACCGAAGGAACAGCAATAGCCAAAAAAATACACTTCTGTTATTACGATAAAGCTGCTTAATAACCTATAATCACAAAACTGAATGTAATGCTAAAAATACTTTTGACTTACATGTGTTAACCTCAAGCCTGCAGTTCTGGCACATAGTTTGTCCCTCTTCAAAAGTAAAGGTTTTATTACATCTCAGGCAGATGCTGAGTACAAACAAAATGAGAGTGACATGAAGAAAGACATTCACACCACTGTTTTTGACATGTATGCTACAGTGTAAGAAAAAGAAAAGGCACTGCCCACCCAAACAAAGTTTGTCGAGCTCCACCGGTGCCATTGATTGGCCTATCTGCAGACACCGAACCAGCCAAGGGAGGAACAGTTGGATTTGCAGCAACTCCAGTCAGATCAACAGGAGATCGAGTGGCAGCATTTGGTAAAGTGGTATCTGTCCCAGGACCAGTAAAGGTACTGCATTTCGGTGGGGTCACAGTATTCACAGCCTTTTGGGTGGAATATGTGCTCAACTTTGGAACAGTACCACAGCTGAGACTTGCTGAAGACCCTGGACTGCAGGCCGTGCCACCTGTATTCGTTAATTCGTTTGAAAAACCGGGTGTAGAAGAGCCGCCATGGTGTGCCATAGGAGAATCCACTCTCCTTTTCTATGGGTACCGGAATCAAATTTGTTTTATAATTAATGCATTTTGCAACATCGACACTGTTATAGAACTGAACTGAATCAACACTAACTCGAGGTGAATAATGACACTATTGTCTTCTGTAGAGCTGCTTATAACTGATAAGTATTATAATTGATGAACTTTACACATTTGAATAATGACACAATTGTCTCTCTAAAGCTGCTTATAATAGGACTGTAACATCGATTAATCACACTAAATTGCATCTATCATAAAAGTCTGTTTACACAAAATATATATACATACACACACACATATAAATATATATGTGACCCTGGATCACAAAACCAGTCACAAGTAGCACGGGTATATTTGTGGCAATAGCCAACAATACACTCTGTATGGGTCAAAATTATACATTTTTCTTTTATGCCAAATATCATTAGGATATTAAGTAAATCATGTTCCATTAAGATATTTTGTAAATTTCCTACAGTAAATATATAAAAGATTTATTTTTGTGAGTGAATGCGAACATAAATGGACAACTTTAAAGACAATTTTCTCAATGTTTAGATTTTTTTGCACCCTCAGAGTTGCATCTCGACCAATATTGTCCTATCCTAACAAACCATACATCAATGGAAAGCTTATTTATTCAGTTTTCAGATGATGTATAAATCTCAATATAAAAAAATTGACCCATGTGACTGGTTTTGTGGTCCAGGGTCACATATATATGCGTGTGTGAGTGTGTATAGTATATATACACAGACACAAACAGAAATATATATAATACATATAAACATGAACATATATTATGTAAACACAGACTTTTATGTTAGATACGATTAATCGATTTTACAGTCCTACTTTAAAAACAGAATTTGAATTAGTCTCATATTTGATTAAGTTTGGACCATTAATTATGTCATTTTCCCGTTTATTACTGTGAAACTGCTTTGAAACAATCTGTATTGTATATTCTATATAAATAAATGTGACTTGACTTGACAATTAAAAAAGCATGCAGAACATTTCCTCACCTTTCTTCTTCGTGGACCGTCACCAAGAAATTGGCCCGTTTTAAAATCAAAATTTGTGAGGTCCACAGAATCGTTTATATGTTTCATAAGCTCAACCCTACTTCTTACTTTGTGACCTCTTGGACTGAAAGGGGGAAAAAATAAACAGTGATTCAAAATGAAAGTCTCATTTTTCAGATTGTATCTGTTACATTTTAAACAAACTGTTTTATATATACCTTATATAGTATGTATCACTGCGTCCTTCACTGTTGCCTGACCGACGAAAAACCTGCTTGCGTTTCCATCCTTTCCCTAACGGCGGACAATCTTCCCATCCTTCATCGACCTCTAATTGTGTTCTCCGTCTAGGTCTCCTAGATGAAAAAGAAAAACATACATCTGTTTTAGCTCAAACAATGTAATGCAATGCATAAGATGAAAGGCATTTTAATAAATAAAAGTTTGATGCGTTTAATGAGGAAGAATCCAAGTCATGTACATACCCACCACCTCTGCCGCCAGCAGTTTTCAAAACACTAACCACACTCCCACTCCACTCGCTACCAGCAAGGCTCTCTATTTCTCCATCGACGCTCTGGGAATCAACGTCCTCACAGTCTTCTTCGAGTGGCTCCAGCCAGTCACAAGGAGGCTTGTCGACATCTTTGGAAGATTCACCTTCTATTTCAGTTACAGCTTCCTCTTTGTTTTTGTCCGTGACATGGTCCTGAATGTCTGTGCTTGTCGTAGGTTCTTTGCTTTCCTCTGTATTTGCATCTTTTCCTTCGGATGTTGGTTCTGCAGGAACAGGTTCTTTATTTTCCTCTGTATTTGCATCTTTTCCTTCGGATGTAGGTTCTGCAGGAACAGGTTCTTTATTTTCCTCTGTATTTGCATCTTTAACTTCGGATGTTGGTTCGGTGGGTACAGGTTCTTTGTTTTCCTCTGTATTTGCATCTTTTACTTCGGATGTTGGTTCTGCGGGTGCCTCAGCTGCTACTTCCTCTGTCTCCATGTTAGTAAAGCCTCCCTGTTCTGCTTATTTGAGCTGCAATAAGAAAATATGCATTTGTAAAAATACAGTTTCTTTCAACCAACAAAAAAATCCTTGATTTACATAACTGAATTTCAAAAGGAGATAAACATCTACTTTTTGTCCATGTGAAGCTCTTATAAAGTCGAATAATCTGAATACTCTCTTTATGTTATGCATTCAGTTCAGACACCTGTATTTGTACTCAACGGTCAGCTGACTCTGCCTATTGTTGCTCTCCCTATAGGGACCAATCGTTTTATTTACAAAAGCACGACTTTGATGCGCAAAATACTGTCTAGGTAGTCAGCACACTAGGTTTTGAGACACAGCCTAACACGTATAAGCGCCAATATTTAGCGAGGTGGCTAAAGTGTTAGCAAGCGTGAAATGATAGTAAATAACACTGGATACCGATGTTTACCGAGACTATTAGCTGTTTTTAATGGTTCGGTTAAACTAAAAGTCATACATACAATACGCCATTTCAAAAAAACCTACCTGTGAACCCCTTAACGAGCCCTCACATTGATATATTTTAAATAACTGATAATGGAGAGAAGCCGGAAGTGCTGTTGTAACCCGGAAACACGTGACTTAAGCGTTCTGAATTAAAGATCCCATTTCACGTCACACAAAGATTTGTCGCGTAGCTTGATGTATAATTTACCTTTATTTCATTTATCTGTCATTCTGTTCGTTGTACTGCTACACAACAGATCATAGAGATTTAACAATGTCGCATATATACAAATTACTGTCAGTGTAAACATCTGCGTGAATATTTTAAAATCAAATGTATTTATTATCATTTTAGTGTTCAGACTTTTGGATCCCACTGTATGTATATGAAAAAATATGTTATAAATACCTAGACATGATAATACAAATTTAAAATGGGATATTCACTTAAATTAAAAATAGTTAATTTAATTTCTTTGACTATTTCTAATATTTATTACCATGTCTAGGTATTTATAACATATTTTTTCATATACATACAGCGGGATCCAAAAGTCTGAACACTAAAATGATAATAATAAATAAATAATTGCAAATCATCCCTTAAACTCTAAAAAAGCAAGAGATCTGAGGAATAACACACAACATTTTTTTTACTGTTTTGTAATTACTACACAGGTGAAATTACTTAACAGATGCCAATTAACCAGCCATCAATCGGAACCATTTTTTTGTTTTTGTTTTGTTTTATTTTATGTTGGCCGACGTCTGTTCTGAACTTGCATGCAAACAGCATTGCAATCATTTCCCAAAAAGTTATTTGTGTGGAAATTTTATGAAGTCTGTAAACAAGATGTTAACGCACTGGCAAGAGATGGGACACGCTGAAAAAGCAAGCTCAGTTCGAGATGCTCAAAGGAAAAATTGGAAGGAAAAAATATATATATATTGAGGGTTGTGGGGTTGAATGCATATATATCTGAAGAGAATTGACTATCTTCAGTGCATCCCTAAAATTAATCAATACAGACTGAAGGAGACATGAAGAATGTTTATTATGAATGACTGTCCAAATAATGACAAATATACAATATGAAAAGTATACAAATATAAACAAATACTTTTTTAAGCAAGCACTGATAGTTCACAAGGCTATCTGTCTTTGTTGCTGCGGAGGTCAGTGGTCAGGGGGTCATGCTGGATGGTCTGGTGGAGCATGAGGGCCAGTAGTCCTGCTCTGTTGGTCATGGCCGTCCTCACATTGCGTTCTTGTTCAAACAACTCATCCAGCTTGTACCACTGTTCAGAGGGGAAAAATATGAGTACGTAAAAATACATTAAGACTACTATGACAATAAGTTTTAAAGAACTTAACTGACCACTCTGACACGCTCAAGGTCCACCTCTGCCCGTCTGAGCTTCTCCCAGCAGTAATGCTTGTTGCACTTGCGTTTTGAAACCCTGCAGTAGTCTCCAGTCGTCTCAAACACGTTACGCACTAGTGGACACCCACACACCTCATCTGCTAGGACCTGAGAAGAGAAAAGCAGAATGGAGATGTACTGAACACAAATCAAGTTCTGAAGAGATTTTATAAGATGTAGTTTAGTCTGAGCAGAATTATGGCAAGACCGTAACTAAACTCTCACCTTTGGATCTCTGGAATGTTCTGGACATAAAACTTGGAGTCTCTTGCAGTATGTTTTACTCTGAGGGTTGTACACATCACAGAAGAGTCTTGTTGCCCTGATAGAATAAAAAAAGAATTATAAAAAACGTATATATAATATGCATGCGTGTATATAATAGTATAAGTATTTTACTATATTCAATTGCAATATTTATTTAAATTAACCAACAGTCTTGGTTTAAAAATAATTAAATTGCAAATAACCATTATCACATGGCCATTATAACCTCCTGGGATCCAGGAATAGACTTTTGTCCACTCTAGCGGACATTATAGCTTAGTGAATTTCTCTGACATCATACGTCACATGTCACAACCTGGGTGTCCTGTAAAAAGCACATTCAGGGCTTTTCAGAGATACCAAATGTTTGGAGGTTTCACCATGAAAACAACTTCTCCATCTTTAAAAATGTCTGACATTAATTAATCTATCAAATGTAGGAAATATGATAATATATTGTAATTATAATTTAAATCGGACTACTTTTCAAATTGTATTTCATAAACCAACATCTCAGGAAAGCGTTATTAAACGTTATATAAAACTACATGTCCACATTTTGGGAGACACAACAAGAGAATATGGAAATAAATTATACATCAATGAAATTATTATTAAAATGTTGCCAAATATTACGCCAATTATTACACTTCTTTTTTCATTAAATGTTGCTCCAAGAACACATTAATGTGCAAATTAGATACAGTGTATAGATACATTGCATTGAATAGGAATATTAATTTATGGCCATTTTACCCACATACTGCATAAATTAAAATGGTGTATCAATTCATTCCGTTATATCTTTCATAACATAGTTGAGAATCATCTTTATACAAATTGTGGTTAAAAAAAATCCTGAAACCCCAAAATTTATTGGTGATTGAAAAAAAAAATCCCAATGTTTTTGCCTATACATATAATTTCATGTCATTTTATTTTTTAAACAACTTAGTCCTGGTGTCCACTACAGAGGACATAGCATAACGTATGAATAAAATATTATTTTTCAAAAATGTTTTTTTTTTTACCATTTGTTTCTTATGCTCTAAACAATGTGATGACATGAAAAAAAAACTTTTTTTTCTGGGTCTCACAAGGATAAAGTAAAAAATCCTTTATCTAAAATCTTTTTAAATTCCATAAAAATAACGAGCAAACAGAGGAAGTGTCGATATAACAAGCACACTAAGATAGAGTTTCTCTAAGTGAACTGAGAGTATTCAGGGACATTCAATCGTAACTGCTGTACCGGATCATAACAATTTCAAATATATCTCTCTTACCCTTCTATTCTGGTGGGGAAAATGGAACCGAATGAGGTCTGGCTTTCGTACTGTTAAAATAATAAACCAAGCGTTAGTATTACACAAATAAATTTTCAATGTTCAGGTGATCATAAATCAGTAACCAATAAATGGGCTCAGAAAACAACATATATTGACCTTAGCATAACATCTCTCCATATGCCTCAGCGCCACCTTGGGGTTGATGGGGTGACTGCAGGACACACAGAATATCTGAAGATCTGTGTCCTCACTGTCTGTTTCATTCACCTGCAAGAAAAGACATTAGCTTAACACCCTAATAAATATGACAAGATCCCTGAAACGCACAACTTCCATCTCTTACCAGTTATTCTATAAAATTCAGATGACATTAGCATGAAAGACATTACTGGAAACTCACATCCTCATCCTGTTGGACCACCTGCTGCTTAGCTTTGGCAATGATGCCCTCGAGCTCGTGGAAACGACGCTCCATTTCAGCAAGGCGCATCCGTGCAGCCTGCTGCTCCCTGCGGATGCGCTCCAGCTGTTTTTTGCCCTGTTCCTCAGCGACGCAGGGGCTCTGCTGCCACTGCTGGATTCGCTGCGGGAGGATCTCGTAGATCCGGCTGCACAGATCGGCAGATCAATAAATCAATACGATCTTTTTAAAACACATCAAACTGATGTTGGCATAACATTGCGCGATCATTCAATGCTAGTCGGCTGCACTTAAAGTCACCATGAAATCTCAATTTCTTGTTTTTATGGTATAAAGCAGTATTTATTATAAATAATTGATCTGATTTATCTTTAATCAAAATAACTTGTGACATCAACCAACTTCTGTTTCATGCCAACTTTAATGAAAAAACCTACTTGGCAGCCAGCTTCATGCCACAGTCCTCAGAGCAGTATTTTGAGTTTGGACGTGTCAGCTCGATACAGTTCGGCCCCAGGCACTGTTGCATGTCTCCCCCATGTCTGCTGTCTCCCCTTTCGCTGTGCCTCAAACGATCACGGTGCTTCTGTTTCTGCTTGTGGCGACGGGACTCTTTCTGTAAAAGATGAGCACAATTAACAAAAACTATTTCTTAAATGCAATAAAAAAAAAACGATTATGTATTAAGCACTGTGTTCCTCATTGCACCTTTTTGTCAAATTTTTTGTCTCTCCTCTTGACGTGCTTGACTTTTATAGCTTTCTTCCGTGGGACAGGACTGTAAAGTGGGCCGTCTTCATCATCATCACTGCCCCATGACTAAAAAAAAAAAGGTCACAAGAGAAGGGCGAGGTTTATTTTTCAGTGCTGAGACCTAAAGCATCATCCCTAACAAGCAAATCTCAAACATACTCATGTTATAAAAACATTTTAGAACTTGACAAGAGTTCAAACGAATGTATGTATATACTAAGTGGTTGTGGTTGAGCAACAGCAATTAGCCGTTACCGCATTTCTGTCCTTGTAGTGCTCATATGGCTCCATATCGTTCTCGTCGTAATCATCTAAGTATCGTCTATCTCTGTGCATTATATTGTCCTTCCTCTCACGCAGAGAAAACTCCTCGTCCCGAACACGTAGCATTTTCTGCAAAAACAATGAGAGAGAGTAAACATCAAAACAAAAACTACCTAATAAACCACCTATATAAAGACACTCACCCGAGCACGGACGACACACTGCCTTAGACGACATTTCTGACGAATCTTGTTCGGGCCCCCAAATTTCTTCATGTCTTTACAGAAGTCACACTGACCACAGTCCTCATTCCTAGTGCAGGGTTCGCACTCACCACACATACGGGCTGATCGCTTCACCTGGAACGCAGTTAGAGGACCACACTATTATATTGTTCTATATTATCACTAATAAATGTAACAAATATAAATTCCTATAGTATCCATTCAGGTTTAATGACTTCTTGAAGGTTATCAAGTAAGTTCAGTCTTGTTTGAAAATTAAGTTCAAATTAAGACAAATTGAGATGAAATATAAATTAAGATGAGATATAATATTATATATATATATATATATATATATATATATATATATATATATATATATATATATATATATATATGAAGAGTTCAGATGCAAAAGCCTCTAAGTGCCATCTGAAATTTTCTTCTACAATGATAATTTTTTATCAAGCTCGTATATTTAAGTTCAGTAGTTTAACTTAAATAACAATTAATAGGTCATTTTCATTGCTATTTAAGTGAAATTACTGAACTTAAATATACAAGCTTGATAAAAATGATAATTCAAGAAGAAAATTTCGGATGGCACTTAGAGGCTTTTGCATCTGAACTCTTCATATATACATACACATATATATACACACACCATTAGTGAAAAATTTCATTCACTTGTTATATTCAAAAATGGGCATTATCACATGGTTATTATTAAATAAAATACATTTCTAAACATTAATTTTGCCGTTAATTGTCATAATCCAGTGATATTTTGTATGAACAAGGACTTCCATATGGAGATCTGATCTTACCATTATCGAGTCTGGGATTACATGAAGAAACAGAAAAAACTAAGACAGACTAAATCCAAAAGATTGCTTGGAAAGTCTCCGTTTTGTTCTGTTTCTTCATGTAATCCCAGACGGACTCGATAAAGGTGAGATCAGATCTCCGTGTGGTGTGGATCATACTGGCTGTTGTCAGACTCCTTTGTGCATACAAAAATCTCACTGGATTATTACAATTAATGGCAAAAGGAATGTTTTGGAAATGTAAATTGATATTTCCTATTGACAAACTACACCAATAGATAAATAGCTGGCTTTAAAAGCATTTTTTTTGTTGGTGAAAATACTAACGTGCCTAAGACCTTCGCAAAGTACTGTATGTATGTACCATAAAAAATTGTCAAACTGCCCAACAATAATGCAATAGAGAAAGTGCCGAATGTATAACAAGCAAACTTAGATATAAGAACATACTGAAGAAACACTAACTTTCGACCCACGGCGCTTATCGATCTTGTACTCTGGAGTGCTGGATCGTTTTTCAACCCTCTCTGGCTCAATGTCTTTATCACGGTTCTTTTTCCGGTAGCGTATTGAAAGAGATGGATCCCTTTCTAAGAGATAAAGAATTAGAACTGATATTGTAACAAAATATATTTTAATATGACAAAGTGCATGTTTAAATATTTTAAGGTGAACAACAGCGGAAAAAAGGTCATCGATCACTGACCCCGACACTGGTGGCAGTACCACTCCCTGATAGCTTTGGCCATCTTCTCCGTCACATTTATACAGTGACCATGAAACCACTCATTGCACTTGTCACAACCACTGTGGGAGAAAAAGATGTGATCCAAATTAAGCTCTCAGTTTGAACGCATACGTATTCATATTCTTTGTGAACGATTTTTTGGAGAGATTTGTCTCACATCATGAAGCAGTTAATGTCTGGTTTTCGACAAATGCAGTAGAGAGGAGCATTCTCTCCATCTGCTACAGTGTTTTTCATAGCTGGAGCCTGGTCCATATCAGACATCTCGCTGTCCTATGAAGACAATAGAACGAAAACATTGAAAAGAATACAATACAATCAATACAATACAACTGCAAGACACACTCAATAGAAATATCATCATCAAAACATTATCGTGCTTCAAAGACTATGTATCTATGGCATTAGGAATAATAAACAACAACAATAAAAACCCATTAAATTAGTTATCCATTTAAAACAAATACAAAAAGTACATGTTTTGGACAAAGTTCAACATCAGTGTGTCACAATACATATTAGCATGATAGCACGCTTGATAGCGAGAAAATAGATTAACTATCCAGTGCTGAAAATCCAGTGCTGGTTTACAATATAACTAGAGAAATAAATAATTCGTTCTTTCATTTGCAAAGATCGCTTTTAGAGAAATATTTTTGTATTATTTTGACTGCTCAAGTCGGAGCTAATATGCTATCAAATCATAATAGCAGACTTACCATGGCTGCTTCCCCGACGTCTAGAAGATCCGATCAAACAGAGCGAAAAAGGATAAATTGAGATAATGCATGAACACGTAAATGTCCGGAATAATCCGACTTTGATAACAGTCAAATTTCCCAAACAAAACTAGGAACTGGAGCAATGTTACAAACCTAATTGTTACCGTGGGCAGTGGACATCAGCGTTGTTTCGGTTCTGTTTCGGCAAAGGGGTGATTGTCATAATAAAAGTCCTCATGGAGGGAAAATCTGTTCATTTTCTAGGTCGTTTACAGACAATGTAGCCTACACTCTATCTATCACATGACGATCATTGAAAGACTTAATAATCAACATGTTTTCTGTTTAAAAAAAAAGTAATATTTTAAAAACATCAACAATACTAACAATTATATACTAATACTACTATTAGTTATTTAATATAATTATTTAATACTATTATTATTATTATTATTATTTATAATAATTGTTGTTGTAATAAATGTTATTGCATTTTTTTATTGGTTGGGGGTGTGGTCCTATCAACACTATAAGCATGCTAACGAATGGATAATGATTAGGCAACGGCCCCTGCAGAGTAAGTATCAATCTGGTATCTGAGGGGCGATGAGAATGAGATGAATGTCGTGTTGAAGGTTAGTGAATTTTCACAAACTTGAATGATCATAGATAATAATACGTAAGATTGTATATATGGTATAACTTGGCAATAGTAGAAAACAAGTTGAAAAAGACGGGAGGCAACATTATGTTGTTGTTGATTTACATGAATTGTTTTAGGTTTACAAAGTAACTATTATAAATATTACATCACTGTTCGCCTGCTAATATCAGTATCTGGATACATTTGGTGACAATGCCGCAAGTTGATATCCTACTGTTTACATGATGAAGAGGCAGCAGTGTGTTTTTACGATAAATATTTGGTCCTACAATATCTTTGGTGAAATTTAGGTTGAATAATTTGTAATGTTGAATTCTTTTTAATAATGTATAGACTGTTTTTGTTTTAATTTCTATTGTATTTGAATAATTTTAGGTAGGCTATCTGTTTATTAATATCCTGCAAACTTATTTTTTTGTTTGCTTTCTTTGGGTTTTGAAATCTGCTTGGAAAGAAATTTTCCTGGCATCTCTTTGACTCAAGGTAAGCAAACATTGGACTAATAGGTTGCTGAAATTTATTGCCCTCTTTACATCTAGGATGCCTCCCTGTCACACAATATGTTTGCCAAATGGATTGAGATTAATAATAGATTAATGACTCTGGCACTTTTTGCTCCATCAGTACTTTTTTACGCTAAGCTTTGTATTTTTTTTGCGCATATCCATATACTTTGCGCATATCAAATGTATAAATCAAAAATGATTACATCCATCAGTAAAAAGTAGTCATATTACTCACAAAACAGGAAAACGGAAATGGTGTTCACATTATTAACTGTTAGTTCCATAATATATCAATATGTCAAGTGATCAATTAGCTTCCTCCATAGTATTTTACCATTAGTATTTAATATATGCCACAGACTATAGCACATCTATTCTCTGTGCTTCCTGTGTTTGAATATTTTATGACATAGTTAGGAGTTCAAATGCTCTGGCATTTTCACTCTACATCTTTACACTTATTTATGTGGTAGCGAATACTGTTAGAGGAGTTTGAAAAGATGAATTGTGACCATGACGAGGAACATGGCCGGTCACCAACTGGATCAAAATCCAGCTTTCTTGAAGATGATCCTCAAGTTCATTCAGTTCCAAGTGTATCAACTTTTCAAAACTCTGGTAAGACTTTTCCGTTCTCTTTTAATACATCAGAATAGAGAAAAAGAGCAACTAATAATGTGCTTTATTTATTTTGTAGAGTCATCTGACAAAAAAGACTTGGAATCTACCATAACATGTCTAAAGGATAATGAACTCTCACCAACAGATGAACTCTCTGGGAAGGAAAACTCATGTCTTATTTCTCCTCTTAGTAAAACGAAACCACTAGCATTTGGTAAACATCCTTCACACTACCTATCATTCTTAAAGGCAACATCCAAATAACTTTATTATTGTCTCCTCATCATAGACGTGCATATCAAAGAAGTCCCAGCAGATGCGAAAAAGCCACTTCAAGACGCACCTGGCAGAGACATCAGTGATGCTTTTACTGTCTGCGTTCAGCTACCCGCAAACCAACTCAAAAACTCACATATCACCGCTTATAAAGCAACACACCGTCATCGCAAAATCAGCCACTCCTCCACCTCCACGTCGAAAAGTCGTCTGAACCTGAAAGCCCCTGCTGAAGGTAAGCAACACCTCAAATTACATTTGACTCAATGAAATGAGGGATTCAATTTTTATGACGTCTAATGCATTATAGATGCAGTTGAAATCCTCGCTAGCAGGACTGATAACAGCTTTCCTTCTTCCTGTCCTCTTTTATCATAAGTATTTAGCTAAATTTATGAGGGAATGCATGCACAACCCAAACTTTCTTACAAACAGGATAGCAGTTTTGATGGACCACAGTGTCAGCAAATCTGCTTTATTTGTGGTTACCACATCAATATTTTGTCTGTTACAGCCATTAAAGGAATTTTCCGGGTTCAATACAAGTTAAGCTCAATCGACAGCACTCGTGGCGTAATGTTGTTGATTATTACAAAAAATAATTTAGACTCTTCCCTCCTTTTCTTAAAAAAAAAAGAGCAAAAATCTGGTTTACAGTGAGGCACTCAGGAAGTGAATGGGGCCATAAGACATAAACAATGTGTGTAAACATTAAAGGACTGTAAAAAATTATGATTTAAAGTGGTGGTGGATTATGATTTGATTTTGCTAACTTTAGTTAGTGTGTAATGTTGCTGTTTGAGCATAGACAACATCTGTAAAGTTACAACGCTCAAAGTTCAAAGCGAAGGGTATGGAAGCTTGTTTCCGCCACAAAATAAAAAAAATAAAAGATAATTGCGACTTTTTATCTCACAATTGCGAGTTTACATCTCGCAATTCTGACTTTATTTCTCAGAATTGCGAGATATAAAGTGAGAATTGCGTGAAATAAAGTCAGAATTCTGAGATATAAAGTCAGAATTGCGAGATATAAAGTCAGAATTCTGACTTTTTTTCTCGCAATTGCGACTTTATATCACGCAATTCTGACTTTATATCTCAGAATTCTGACTTTATATCACGCAATTCTGACTTTATAACACATAATTGCGAGTTTATATCTCGCAATTCTGACATCTTTTCTCAGAATTGTGAGATATAAAGTCAATTCTAAGGGGGGGAAAAAGACGGACTTTTTTTTTTTTTTACCTCAGAATAGTTTATATCTCACAATTCTGACTTTATAACACGCAATTGCGACTTTATATCATGCAATTCTGACTTTATATCTCCCAATTGCGTGATATAAAGTCAGAATTCTGAGATATAAAGTCAGAATTCTGAGATATAAAGTCAGAATTGCGTGATATAAAGTCGCAATTGCGAGAAAAAAAGTCAGAATTCTGACTTTATAACACGCAATTCTGACTTTATATCTCAGAATTCTGACTTTATAACACGCAATTGCGACTTTATATCATGCAATTCTGACTTTATATCTCCCAATTGCGTGATATAAAGTCAGAATTCTGAGATATAAAGTCAGAATGCTGAGATATAAAGTCAGAATTGCGTGATATAAAGTCGCAATTGCGAGAAAAAAAGTCAGAATTCTGACTTTATAACACGCAATTCTGACTTTATATCTCAGAATTCTGACTTTATAACACGCAATTGCGACTTTAAAACACGCAATTCTGACTTTATATCTCGCAATTCTGAGAAATAAAGTCAGAATTGCGAGATGTAAACTCGCAATTCTGAGATAAAAAGTCGCAATTATCTTTTATTTTTTTTTTATTTTGTGGCGGAAACAAGCTTCCATAGAAGGGAGATATTTTCTTTTAAAGAAATAGTTTTTTAAGGACTACAACAAACTGGTAAGGACTACACGACATTCCTCCCGGGTTAGTGACATCACTAACCCTAAAATTTACATAAACCCCGCCCCCCGGAACACGATTTATAGATTATCATGACAGAATATGCTAATTAATGACTAGAAAATAACTACACAAAAGCTACATAAATTCATCAACTAACCATTCACAAATGTTGTCTACATGTTGTCACTTCTTCTTGAGTCTCTTGTCCGACTCCGTTTTGAACATAAAAGGCTAAAGTTTTTGAAATTTTCAGTGCATGTCTCAGTCTGCGTGAGGTAAAAGGATGCAAGCTATTGAAGCTCCGCCCCCTGTGCTGGGAGCCGCAGCTCATTTGCATTTAAAGGGATAGACACAAACGGTGCGTTTTTGCTAACCCTCAAAAAGTGTCAATTTTAACATGCTATATAAAAATATCTGTGGGGTATTTTGAGCCGCTAAAACATCACATACACACTCTGAGGACATCAAAGACTTATTTTACATCTTATGAAAAGGGCAATATACCACCCCTTTAAAGGCACAATATGTATTTTTTTTGCTTTAAAAATATATAAAACATATAAATATACAACTTTACAGCTCAAATAATAGTTTTAAAGTCGTCATGAAACAGAAGTTTTGAAAGTCTTTTCTTCCCTGTTGTGACGTATATATGAGTGAAACGGCTTCTTGAACAAGGAAAAATGGACGGGACTTGATTTTGTCCATTGGAATGGTTGTGGTTTGCTATTGTTGTGATCTCATGTGAGTGACAGGTTGTTCCGCCCTCACACCTGAAGAGAAGAGAAGAGAAGAGAAGAGAAGAGAAGAGAAGAGAAGAGAAGAGAAGAGAAGAGAAGAGAAGAGAAGAGATGTTATTTTCATTGAAGATTACGATGGCACATGAATTAAAAAATAATAATGATGTGCATGGACAAATGAATTATAATGAATACTGCAATATTCCATAAAAAACAAGCAAAAATGTTCTATTTTGATTTCATAGTGACTTTATCAGACTAATGTAAGTGCTTTTATAAAATTATACGCTTATTCTTATGAGGCCTCATTCACTTCCATTGCAAATGGCTCACCGTAACCTCTTTTTAATAAAAAAAAAATGTTGTGTTGAATGCAGACCATGCATTTAATCTCACACGTAATGCATTTTCTTCTCTTCTTTTCTTGCACTTCTAGACCTGTGTGCATCCTTTCTGTTGGCGTGTTTGTTCTGCAAGTTTTGGGATTGCTTGCTGGCCGTTGGTGATGGTTGTCAATTCTGCGTTGCCTCAATCTGTTCATCCTTCTGCTCTCAAGCATGTTGTTGCGACCCTTCCTCTCTGGAGGACTTCATAGATTTTTGCCAATGCTGCAGCTGTGCCGAGTTCGTGCAGGCGTGCGGCTGCAGTTGGGGAGAAAGCGCCTTCGACTGCTCTGCGTGCGACCTCTGTCTACAGACGGCTGAGTGTCTGGAGCTCGGCATGGAACTCTCTCAGCTTCTGTTTCACTAGCTGCACAGTCTCACTGTCATTTATATACTGGTCATGACTGTCAGATCAGGCTGGAATGGAATGTAGCCAATGTTATGTGTATTTCACAAGCATGTAAATCTGCTGGTTGATTGTGGCTATGCTACTGCACGGCTGCATTTGATACTGCATTTTCACACTGCATCAGAGGAAAAATGCATATGCTGTTTACATATCACCTGAACTACAATATATCAAAATATTAAAGTTTTTGTCCAGCTCATTGCAATTTGAGAGTAAACATAATTGGTCAAATAAATTGTCAAAGGTACACTGCAAAAAATGATTTATATGTAGCCTATATATATGGCAAGACAATGTTAGAATGCATTATACTAAATGTATCTTATATTATATATATTTTTTTCTTCTTTTTTATGTTTTAATGCTCTTTTGTGTGAAAAGAATGCAAGTTAGCCAATGTATGCAAAAGAGCTACAAGATTTGTTTACCTAAACCTGATAACTTGCACATCAAATCTGGCATATTCAATTAATGTTGAGATGAAACTGGAGGTAAATGTGCAAATGATTAATGTGCAAATTTGATTGAATAAACAATGACAAATGAGTTATATTGTTGTATGGGAATCTTTTTTAAAAAAATAACGAGAAACATTTGAAAAAAAGTCCAGCATAAGATTTTTTCATTAGATCAGTTTATTATTATCAGCCAATTAAATGCACCAACACATTCAAATTTAAATAAATGTTTTTTCTCAATTATAAATTATGCGCTTGAAAAAATCTGTTTATAATACAAAAAAAAGAACAACACCTTCCTTTAATTGAGTACAGATGTAATGAAAGTAAAGACGGCAATAAACAGGGAAGCTGAAATATAACTGGCAATTCGGTTTTAATGAGTAGAAATACGTCTTTAGACACACCAATGCTTACTTCTAAGAACTGTACTGTCAGCACATGTGACAATAAACATTTTTATTGCTTTATGACTTCACATAAATCATTTCAAACATTCAAGTTTTGAAATATATTTTACAAGTCTATGCTTTTAGCTTTAAATCATATAGATTTATATATCATACATTCATTTGAATTGCTGCAGAACTCACAGAGAACAACTTCTAAAAATGTAAAGACTCATTTGTATTAATTTCTCTATATTTACAAACCAAACAAATGACTTTTGTTCCTTGAAGCTAAAGGCACAGGCTGATCAGAGATGAAACTTAATTTGGCTTTGACCGGCAATACGCTCAATGTCATGTTTCTGAGCAGATCTACAGAACATTTACATTCGCAGGTAGGTGTATTTAGCTGCATCTAACAAAATGCTGATTTAGATCTATTGCTTAAAAAAGCACTTTAGGCAGAGGTAGCTTGTGAAGTTTTACACCTGAAAAGCTATTTGTGCATGATGTTTATGTGGCTTGTTTCCTTATATACATTCCAAAAATCTGTAACACTTTGCGCATAATTCATTAAAATAATGCGTCAGGTATCAAGAAGTAACAATGAACAATTTTTACAACATCAATTAATTGAGGTTAAATGTTCATTTATAAATATACTACTGTACATTGAAAAATCAAGTTGGTTCATAATACATTAATATTAATTTATTCAGCATATATTATATATTAAATATATTATTTTTAGAATTGGTAGAAATGAACTTGTGTAACTAGAATTTGTTTGATATTGTTTTTTATGATACCTGACGTATTAATGGCAAATCATTTTTTTTAAATATATATATATATTTTTAAGAAGTAACACTTTACAATAAGGTTCCATTAGTTATAGGCTAATGCATTAACTACAATAAGCAATATATTTATTACAGCATTTATTCATCTTTGAACGTTAGTTAAAAATATATAACTGGTCATTTTTAGTTTATGTCAGCTCAGATCCATCAAATAATATGAACAGATACCACTTTTGACTTTAATAACATATTGGTAAATGTTGAAATTAACATGAACTAAGATTAATAAATGCTTTATTAATTGCAGGTTCATGTTAACTAATGAACTAACTAATGTTAACAAATTGAACCTTATTGTAAAGTGTTACCAAATGAATTATACCAACAACAAAAAAAAAAAACATGTATGAACACCAGCACCGTCACAAATTTGTTTAGCAATGTAACATTGAAAAAGGTCAAATTAACTAAGCTTTAAAGGAAGTCTTGTAAACAAACAAATACAAAGTAGAAATTTCAAACCAGTTAGTAGTAAATATGCAAGTACTAGGCTGAAAGTAAAGCCAGCAAAGTGTTAAAAATAGACTTTTCTGATATACGCAGTAAATATTGCTTGAACATTTTCATCAACAATATAAATAATGAGTTCTTGCAATTAAACACAATTCCGAAACATCCCTTTGGTATGGTAAGTGACTATAAAGTGACTACTACACTCCAAAAACATATATATGTGCACTTGCATGCTCTGAATGCAGAGTCTAATAACACATCTATCACATTAATAAATGTCACATGATTTACCCTTATGGCAGCTGAAGGCTAAAGGAAGGCTTAGAGAGGCTAAAACGTCCTACATTTTAGCTACAAAAAGGCTAAACGGTTTGGGTGCGTTTCAGACTTGGTATAAACATTTGGGAGTGTTGCAATCACTGACTGCCAATGAAACGCTGTAATACTACAGTTACATTTTTAAATGAACTGCCTTGAATCAAAGAGAACAACAACACAGAGTGTTCTTTAAAGGGATAGTCCACCAAACAATGAAAAATCCATCAAAATTTCTGCAGAACACAAAAGAAGATATTTTGAAGAAAGTTGGTAACCAAACTGCTTTGGTGACCATTGACTTCAACACAACAGACTAGAGCTGCATGATTCTGGATCAATTGAGAATCACAATTGTGTTTGTTTAAAATAAAGATCATGATTGCCCCACGATTCTTAACAGACAACTAAACAAAATAACTTACATTTCTAGAAGTTCTGATAAAATGTTAATAGGCTCTATGCACGAACGCTGCTGACATATTTCCGGTAGGATCTCAGCCGGCGTCTTTACTTCCGCATAGCGCATTCTATAGGACAATTCACTTTAATAAAATTCATTTTCTCAGAAACGGAGACAACGATTTTAGAAACTGATTCGCTAGTCGGATTTCGCGTGATATGAGAGAATACTCACCCTCAAAGTTGTCGATGTAGCTCGAAATTTTTAATTTAAAGAACTTCTCTTTCTTACTCATATTTGTGACAGTTAACTGCCTCACAATATTGTTTACATCATTCAGGTTAACCGCTGGAAGTTCTTGTAAACAGAGAGTGTAATTTGCCATTATCTCCACCTAATGCAAAAACGGCTTCTGACGCAGCACCGGATGTAACTGGGCGGGCTGAGACAAAACGCGGAAGCGATCGTGCATAGAGCCTATTGCTTCGGTCTATATAAAAATGTTTAATTAATTTGAATGAATGATTCAATGACTCACTTATAAAGACCACTTGATCCATTACTAATCGTGCAGCTCTAACTGAGACATTTAGCAAAATATCTTCTTTATGTTCTACAGAAGAAAGTAAGTCATACAGGCTTGGACTAAATGACAGAATTTTTTTAGAACTCACTGTCCCTTTAAAACATTCCACGTCGTCCCACATGAGGAAAAGCACAGAAACATACATGGAGCGGTCAGTTCTTTCACAAGTCATCCTCCATGTTTACACTACTATCGTGGCTGCTGGTCTTGGAGGCTCCAGGGGAAAAGAGCACATCTGAAGACCTGACAGTGGGCATCGTGCAGTTGTCATCCATCAGAATGTCACTGAGACCCACGTCGGAGTAAAGATCAGAGGCCGTAGAGTCGTCCAGATCTGCAAAGCTAAAGGTATCCAGATCGAGAGGGCCGCTTACTGCCGGGGAGCCGGAGGGAGGCATAGTGAGGAAGGGAGAGGGGGAAGTCTGTGCCAATGCAGCATCCATGCTGAGGTGGCTCTGAGGTTGGCCTTCCCCGACGCCAGGCTGCATGGACTGGTTTGCCTGTAGTAGCTGTTGCTGAAGGAAGGAAGCATCTGTGCTCAGGCCTTGTGACACAGCTGTGCTGAGGCCATGGCGACGAGCTTGCATCTCTAATTCCTGTGTGCAACAAACAGAAGTGGGTGTTAGAGTCTATCTTTTCACAGGTTGTAACATAATAAGGAAGTGGAACAAGTTAAGTGTTAAATGGGAATGTTTTTTTGGTAGACAGGAAAGCTGACGTTTCACACACCTGTATGCGGAGCAGCAGGGCCTGGTTGGATTGTTCCATTTTCTTTTGCCTCATCTCAATCTCTTTGGCCCTCTGTTGCTCTTTCTGCAGTTTTCTTATATAATCAACAGAAGCCTTTAAAATGGTTCCCTTGTTCCAACGCATCTCCCTGCCATTTCAACCAGACAGGAGATAAATTTTATGCATAAACACACACACACACACGATCCACATGTTTTGGGTCAGTAAGATTTTGACTTAGGAAATGTATTATGCTCACCAAGACTGCAATTATTTGATCAAGCATACAGTAAAAACAGTAATATCCTGAAATTACAATTAATGTTTTCTTTTTGAATATATTATAAAATTTAACTTTTTTCTGTGATGGCAAAGCTTAATCTACAGGAGCATTACTTTATATGCTGATTTGGTGCTCAAGAAACATTTCTTAATATTATTAATGTTGAAAAGCTATGCTGCTTATTATTTGTGGACACATTTTTTCAAGATTCTTTGATGAATATAAAGTTCATATGAACAGCTTATATTTGAAATAGAAATACATTGTAACATTATAACATTATGTATTTAATATAACATTATGTCTTTACTGTTACTTTACTGTTAATTTCTTTCAGGAAATAAAGACTGACCCAAACTTATACAATAGTTTATAACATCACTATGATGTGCCATATATATATTGCAGTGGCTCAACTAATAACAATTTAAGAGAACTACAGGTTTTTTTTTAGTTTTGGCATTTATAATTGTCTTCAAAACTAATTTCAAGCATAAGCCTTTAGATCAAAAGAATGTGTGTGCTTTCTTTAAAAAAGGTGCCACAAAGCTTAAGGTTTCAAGGAAAGAAACTTACGGATCACTGGATTTGGGTATCATAGCCCCTAATTCCTTTATTCTGTCATTTATGTTGAATCTTCTCCGCCTTTCAACTACACAAGGCAAAACACAGATTTGTGCCGAGTCATGTAATGACACGGTAAACAAACAATACACAACTGGAGCATGTGTCTTGTAAACTCACTGAGATTGTGATTATCTTTCTTCTGCCTCTCCTTCATGAAAGCTCTTGCATCTGTGTCTGACAATAAACAGCTATTATGACTACTACACAATACTGTAGATTCATAACACAACAAACAGTCGAAACCAATGGAACACAGAAGGCTGTTGAGTGAAACATTACCAGAAAATTCCCTTTTGATGTTGGGCAGATCTGCTGGACAGGAATTGCTGACGGTGATGTTGGGGGTTGCCATGCCAGGACTGCTGTAGACATCCAGAAGGTTACCTGGCAGCTAAGACAACAACGGAGAAGAGAAATCAAATCAAAACCCTTCAAAACACTGAGCTGTACCAGGAAACATATTTTGGTAATATGGTGTTTACATCAGCCTCAAACACACTGATTAAAATCTAAATTTGCTTTCCCATCAAGTATACTATTGTTTAAGAACATGAATTTAAATAAACTTTGCAAGGAACATTGATGTGCTATAATCTTGCCATTTTATTATTCAAAGTAAATGTAGTGCTATTATTCTGGACGTGAATACATTATTACATCCAAACTGAATTACTGAACTATTCATATTATTCACACATTGAGGAAAAAACAATTTGCAGACAAATTAATCATTAAAATCAACATTAATTCAAATTATTTTATTTTATTATGCAATTTTCTTCTGATATTATAATGAAATATATATTAATAAATTATACTAAAATTATTTTCATTTTAAAACAGCAGATTCAAAACAGATTTCTTTAAGAATAAAGACTAAGAAATGGCTAGTAATTCAAGAATAAGATTTTACCTTTCTGTTTCTTTCATGCTCCTGCAATAAAACTAAAATCCTCATTTTACGTCAACTCACTTTTTTTCTCTTCCCTCCAGAAAATAAATAAAGGAAAATCCTTCTCCAGTCGTTTCTAGAGTTCTTTCTATCTTGTGCCATGCTCTGTACAGTCCGTTCACAGCCCTTTTTGTGCCCTCCCTGTTAATTCCTGCCTGGCAGGTGTTAGTTAAGAGTCAGCAGTGAATGTTTATGTCGATTGCCGGGGTGCATCCCCATTTATCGCCTCCCTCATAAGTGCAGTGGTTAGCATTCACTCTTAAAAGGGGTGGCGACATTTGCGTTCAGGAAATGATCTCTCCGTAGCTTTCAGAATGGCTTGTGGCGGTTTACCACAAATACAAATGGGGTTCAAAGAGACTTTTATTCAGAACATTGCCGAAATGTTATGGATGTGTTCATCAATAATGAAGATCATCGCTCAGCTTACTGTGTTCGGGAGTTGTAGGCCAGAGTCTATCAGTGACATGATGTCATCATTGAAGCTGGACTCAAGGCTGATGATGTCGTCGATTACATCATCCATCTAAGGGGATGCAGTCAAGGTTTAGAATGAGTACTGTCTTATTGCATATCTAATCGCTTTAGAAAAAGTGAGTTATAAACAGGTATGTATTTAGGGAACCAATGAACTGTATTCTTAACAAGAGTGTGTTTTGTGGGCGATCTAAAGCAGAAGTGCTGTATGGAGTGAAAGAGGGGTGCAGATATAATTAAGCTGCTGGTGTGGTATTTTGCAGTTAAATGCGACACAAAACTAGTGAGAGGGCAAGTTGAACAGAGAAAGGTAAACATGTTCACGTGTCAAAAGAGTGGCACACAGTAAAAACATAATTGGGATACACATTATTTGAAGGTGTCCTTGTTACAGTATATTTATATACACAAGTACTGAGTAATGTTAATAACAACATGTACTTACGGTAGAATTAGGGTTAGGATTAGGGCTAGTTGTAATTATGCATAATTTATGACAACTATTATTAATAGATTTAGTTTTAGTTAACAATTACAAACAATAAGATTGTTGAGTGTAATGGGGAGAGAACTCAACTAACTTTATTTACACTCACAGTAATTATGTGTGAATGGAAATTGAAGAAATTAAATGTGCCAATTTGACGTTGGATGACGTCAACTAGCTAGCTAGTTAGCCTAGCGCTAACAGCTGGATGGTGCCAAAAACAACCACTGAATGTGTTCAGCGATTACAATATAAAGCTTACAAAATGTTCATCATAAATTAACGTTAAGACCCAGAATCTGTCCTACCTAAATTTACAGTCAGGAGCCGCTACTGTTTAGATATAAATATATATATATATCAGTGTATATTTAGAAGTGCTTTACCTCTTCTTTGTTGGAGCCCAGGTTAAGATGTGCCATTGGGCTATTGGGAGCACTGCTTGCAGAAGGGCCCATCTCCGGAGCAGAGTTTGACTGCGGGACGGGGGATACACCGAGAGTTTGTGTGGCAACTTTATTGCCTAGCGTGGTGGACAAGTACTGCTTCACTTGCTGCCTCTGAGCCTGCTGGATGTGGTATTTAGTTGGGTTCTCAAGATGAGTTTGCACCTACAGCAAAGTCAAAACACTGGGTCAATGGTCATGTAAAGACATCAGTGACATTTCATTCTCTACAATACGTTTCACTCCGTGCATTAGTCACGAGGAGCGAAATTTTGCCACTTTATATAAAAAAGGGAACTCGCACTTACTTATGTTGACTCTACATTTTATGCATGTGACATCAAAACTAAATTTTAGTGGACTGCAGAATGCCTTATTTTTGAAAATGTCTGTAATATTTAAAAATGATCATGTAGTATTTAAAAATAATTAAATTTAGGTTGAGTATTTAAGTAACTTTTACACTCTTAAATTTAACCATTTATTCCACATTTTTTTATACCAAAGAGTTTCTTTTGCAATGTTTATTTTCATTTTCTAACAAATTCTTTTTTTTTTTAGGTCAAGCTTCAAACTTTCAGCTAATTGTGTCACGGTTACTAGACAGCAGTTAGGATGCTACTCGAGTGCACAGTAGTAGAACGTTTTTTCGACCGAGAGAGACTTCTTTAAGGCTCATAAGAAGGTCCGACCCACCTTCAGAACCTCCACCGGTACTTGAGCTGGAGGAGGGCGAGCACCCATGGGTGGCACCGTGACGGAGATGGCGGGAGTGGAATCTGTAGGGCGGAGCTGAGCGACAGACGCCTGCTGCTGCACCTCCCTCCTTTCCTGCTCCTGCGCCTGCTCTCGCATCAGCTGTTGCCGTAGCAACACTCGGGATGACATGGCTACGCTGGTTCCACGGGTCAAGTATGAGAAGAATTAACAAGCTGCAATGGTGATGGTAATAATGCTACAGGATCAGCAGTATAAAAGGAAATAACATGGATGATCACTTCTCTTTTTGAACAATGAAGACTTGAGGAACAGGGAAATTATACTTATCTGAGTCATCACTCACATAGTTGCATTTAAAGAGAAATATAATACTCTACCAAAGCACAATCAGCAAATACATTAAACTCTCAGACTTTTTAAGCAGGAAGAATATTATAGTTCATTTATATTATAAATATTCATAATATTATAAATACAGTATTGTTAAAGGCTATAACACTAACCATTAAACTCGTATTAAACATACGCAACAATATGAAATGACAGAGACAAGTGAAATATTTTTTTAATTTACAAGAAAACATGTCTGATCAAAAACTACTGCTTAACATTTAAGATGAATCCGTAATATCTCATAGGATTTAAATCTGCAGCTCTATCATGGGGAAGTACAGAATTTACCAGATGACAGCTAACCAAAATACAAATTTGCCTTTAAGACTGTCCCTCTAAATATTAACAAAATATCAGGCACAAACACTAATCTGAACGTATTGCTTTAGCTATAAATGGACAAAAAACACTTTTTATATTATGATAGTGCAGTTAACGTTAGCTCTGCTGTGAGTTAACGTTACGTAATAGTTTGCCATAGGTCGGGATTAGCCGAAGTTGAGCCAGTTCGTTAACATTAACCAAATTAACTTGTGTATTAGTTATTTACAACAGTAAGCAACTGTAAATGCATATGACAATTCCTAAAGCGCAATTAACAAACCCGGAATGGTTGTTTTTAGCACCATCCAGCTGTTAGCGCTAGGCTAACTAGCTAGCTAGTTGACATGTCATCCAACGTCAAATTGGCACGTTGCCTGGATTTAATTTCTTCAATTTCCATGCACTCATAATTACTCTGAGATTAACAAGGCTTATACATACGTGTCAGATCGTCAAGGAGTGGAAATAAAGTTAGTTGAGTTACCAGGCTGGTGTTAGCAGAAGTACAGCGAGTTTGCTAGAAGTATCGCCATTACTCGCATGAGGATTTCCTTGTTTTGGACAGACTGAGCCTCATCTCTCCCCATCCATCACACTCAACCATCTTATTGTTTACTAAAACCTAAATCTATTAATAATAGTTGAAGTTTATTCAAATAAAGATGAAATAAAATAAAATACAATTAAAATATGTCATGTAAAACTTAATTTAATAGTTTAATTTAAAGTATTTTAAGATGACCTACTAAAATTACTAAAACTAAAATTTAAATAAATTAACAATAAATAGACAAAACAAAACTATTAAAAATGACTTCAAAAAAAGATCACTCAACATATTAATAAAAACTATTATAATATTATATAATTAATAAATAAAAATGTCCCCCCACAAGAACACGGCCATGTACACGTGTACATCTAAGTTTTAAAAGCTTAAAGAATTTTTATACATTTTTTACAGCACCAGACAAAAGTTGAAACACCTATTCACTTTTACAATATTATTCTAAAATGTGGAAAATAGTAATGAAGTTATGTATGCAAAATATTTATGCATGTATTCATGTTTTTATTTAATGCATTTATGTATAATTTAGTTAAAGCAAGTAGCCATGCTTTAAAGTATAGGCTGCTCTTCCTTCACAATCTGGTTTTACTATTACTTATAAAAGTGAATAAACTGGTACCAGGACTTTGAGAAAGCTGTCACAGTAACTAAATTTTTTTGATTTTCTGATTTATGGGTAGAAAGGAGGTTAATAATACTCAGAGGTCTAGTAGTGTCATTCTTCTCAGTCAGAGAAAAGATGATTTATTTGCATATTTTAAATTGTAGATCATTAAAAAATACAAGTATGTTAGTATTTCTAAGGAGAAAGTAGAATGAACTCCCAGAGCATCTTGGTGTAATGCTCATCGCATCAGCTGTCAGAGAAGGAGAAATTTAAAGCTGAGGTAAGAGAATCTGAAAGTTTGGTGCCGAGTTTATCTATGAAAGAAGAAAAAAAGAGAAGTGATGTTATAATACATAGTTTTAAAGCAGTGTGCTCAGCTTGTAATACATGTATGCACGGGGATCACTCGTGGATGAATTTATTCTAAACAAAGAGGGTCTTACCAGCTCTCTTTTGCTGCTTCTTTCTTTTTTTGTTGGCAGCCAAGAGGGCCTGACCTTGCAGGAGTGGGTCCACATCCAGAATGTCCTTTAGGTCCACTGGCTTTGGGCCTACAGCTTCAATTGCACCACTGCTTTTTGTCTTGGGAACCTTGAGCTCAACGGTCATCGGTCCAAACTTAATAGAAGAATTATAATTGAAAGTCAAAAATCAGATCTGAGTCTTAAAACACACCGCCACCAAACCAAACCTGAATGATGAATATATGTGTATGTAAAATTATCTTGAATTAGGAACTGAACCATGTAATGGATGTACCTCTGGGTCCTCATCTGCATCCATTGATTCAACCGTGTCTTGAAGTTCAGGGTCCTCTGATGGTTTGTCCATTTGCAGTTCTGTTAGATCTTCTCCTTGACCGCCTTCTGTCAATCCAGATGTAGCCATACAGAACCCCATCTGTACATCTGATGTGCCACACTCTAAGTTGTAAAAAAAAGAAAATTAATAATAATAATGGCAAATGTGTGTATATGTAATGTGTGGTTATTAAACTTATATAAAATATGTTATGTCTATTTCATTAATAGTATAGCCAGAGTTACCAGCCATTGCCTCTAGATTTCCCTTCTCCAGTTCATCCCAGTCAAATGCTTTGCCCATCTCAGCTACAATCTCAGCACTGACATGCGTGGGCAGCGTGTGAGTCTCAGGAGGATGTGTGAAGTAGCTGATACGACCCCTGTACAAGACAGAGAAAGACTTCTAAATGTACTTTACACTACAGACGACTGTTTTTGACCAACAAGTAACAGCTGTGCTAGTAAAAAATTTGAGGTAAATTTAGGGTGTTAACACGACAATGATGTACTTAAAACGGAAAAGTTTATGCTTTGCTTTGATGTTATCAAAACTATCTCAGTTCACAAGGATCAGCGAAAACGACTAAAAACGCTGTGTTATGCATCCGAGGCCAGTAGCTGGCAATGTCACTTGTAAATAAACATTACACGCCTATAGACTAAACACGTAATACGCATGCGCATGATGTCACCGTTTTCACAAATTCACGTTTTTGTTGCTTACATGGAGACGATAGTAACATCGTTTTCAAAAACGTGGACTTTGAAACCCTATTCTAAAAAGCTTGCGTTTTCAGTCCGCAAAAACGCGAAAAAAAAGGTAGAGTGGATTTTTAATGGATGGAAAAAAATGATGAGAGAATATTAAAAACATCTTTATTTGTGTTTCAAATGTGGACAAAGTACTTTGGGTTTGAAACGACATGAGGGTGAGTAAATGATGAAGGTTTTCAAAATTATGTTCACTTGATATCACATTTTCTTATTTACATTAAGTTGAACCTTAAAGGGACTTTCTTCTGTGAAACACAAAAGAAGATATTTAGAAAAATGTCTGTGGGGTTTTTTTTACCATAAAATGAAAGCCAATTTTGGACCCCATTCACTTTCATTGTATGTGCAAACAATTTAAACATTCTTCAAAATATAATTAATTTTTTCTACCACAGAAGACAGGTGAACAAGGTGAGTAAATGACAGAATTTTTATTTTTGGGTAAACAATTTTTAAAAGGTCAACACGTAACTGACGTGGGACTATAACCTCACCCTGTCCAATCCATAAGAACACTTTTGGCAGCTTTGTCGGAGTCAGGAAGCCCTCCTTTCCTCAGCTTGCCTTGACGACGGGCAAGTAAGGCCAGGAACTCATGTACTGTCTGGAAGTCTGGAATTCCATAATGATCCATAATCTACACAAGAAAGATTAAAAACCAACTGGCTCTCAATCATATGTAACACTGTGATTCCACATTCAATTAAACTGAAGTTCTTGAAATATAAGTTGCAAACCTGTATTTTATTGCAGCGCCTCAATATGGCTTCAACAGGTGGAATTGGGTCCACCAGCTGCTCAATCTTCACACAGTTCCGAAGGATCATGGCAGCATCACTGGTTGAGGTTGCCATTACAATACCAGGGCAATCTAAAAGTTTGATATGTTTGTCTAGATGGACCTCCTGTAAACACCTGAAAAACACATTGATTCGAGGGAAAGGCAGCTTAGAATGATAGAAAAATTGATGAAAAAAATACTGACAAAAAACAAAACTTATTAGCATACTTGGTAACTCCAGGTGTAGCTCCAACATTACATGCACGAGCACGCTTCAAGCTGTTAATTAAACTGCTTTTCCCCACATTCGGAAAACCTGAAACATTTCGGTAACTTTTATAAACATTTACGACAGAATTTCTTTTTAGAACATACACTACCGTTCAAAAGTTTGCGGTCAGTAAGATTTTTAATGTTTTTAAAATAAGTATCTTCTGCTCACCAAGGCTGCATTTATTTGATTAAAAGCAATAAAAAAAAACAGAAATATTGTGAAATATTATGAAAATTTAAAATGACTGTTTTCTATTTTAATATATTTTAAACCGTAATTTATTCCTGTGATCAAAGCTGAATTTTCAGCATCATTACTCCAGTCTTCAGTGTCACATGATCCTTCAGAAATCATTCTAATATGATGATTTGATGCTCAAGAAACATTCATGATTATTGTTGAAAACAGTTGTGTACAAATTTTTTTCAAAATTCTTTGATGAATAGAAAGTTCAAAAGAACAGCATTTATTTAAAATATAATATTTTCTAACATTATGAATGTCTTTACTGTAACTTTTGATCAGTTTAACTCATCCTTGATGAATAAAAGTATTGATTTATTTTATTTATTTCCCCCAAAAATAAAATTAAAATTCTTACTGACCCCAAACTTTTGAACGGTAGTGTTTAATGTTACAAAAGCTTTCAGATAAATGCTGTTCTTTTGAACTTTCTATTCATCATAGCATCATGAAATAAAAATGTAAATAACTGTTTTCAACGTTGATAATAATCATAAATGTTTCTTGAGCATCAAATCATCATATTAGAATGATTTCTGAAGGATCATGTGACACTGAAGACTGGAGTAATGATGCTGAAAATTCAGCTATGATCACAGGAATAAATTACACTTTACTGTATATTCACAAAGAAAACAGCTGTTTTAAATTGCAATAATATTTCACATTATGACTGTTTTTGTTTGTATTTTTAATCAAATAAATGCAGCCTTGGTCAGCAGAAGATACTTCTTTTAATAACATTAAAAATCGTACTGACCCCAAACTTTTGAACGGTAGTGTATATTGCAAAAAACAACTTACCAACCACTCCTACAGTTATGGCCGTTTTTATATCTTGGTTCCGGCAGTAGTTTCCTAATAGTTTCATTAAACAATCCGCCCCGACACACGCACTGCTTTCAAGCAGCTCTTGAGTAGCCTGGGTCACAGGCACACGACTGCGTTTCTGTGAAAGTCAGACAACAGAAAAAAAGTTACTGTAACACTATATAATAAATAGGTCACAGTAATAAAAAAAAAAATATTTGCTGAGTCTGATATAAAATACATCTCCATTCATAGTTTGCACATGATGTCAAACCTTTACAGGACCGCCCACCTGGAGAGCAAAACAAGACTTTCCTCCATGTTTGCCAGTCATTTTTACCATGATTGTACTAAGTACAGTAATATTAAAATACCAAATTCAATATACACCTTAATAATCATGCATACTATACACAGGCAAGCAGATGAACAAAGATCTTAAATACATCTAACACACAAACGCTTTTCATATTAAGCACTTTAGAATGTCTCAGCAGGTGTTGTTTATGGATCACAAGAGGCCAAAACTTGCATTTTGTTCACACATTTTTGTTTCTTTCTTTTGAGAGGTGATCTAAATATTCGTGGCTTGAAACAGAAGGAAATTTTGACGGGCCTGTGCTTCAGTTCTATGGATGTTTTGCCCTCCTGGTTTCTGTGCCGGTCATGTGATTGAAAACTATGAATAGTAGCTCTCACCAAATTTTTGTTTTGCTGCTGAGTGGAGGATTTGAAAGCCACAGTAGGAAACTCATTGCGAAGATACTTGATCCATTTTTCCACAATATCCTTGGACACCAAATCTTGAGGTGGACAAAGTCGTGAAAAAAAATAAAAAAAATGTTTTATCTGTTGCAGAATGAAGTTTTCAATTGGACATGCAAAGATTCTCCCTTACCAATTTTATTTAGAACGAGTACAATTTTTTTGTTGGTTCCACTTTGGACAACAGCCTGTTCGACCTGTGGACAGCGGCAGCCTAAGGGATCTCTGGCATCCATAACCTCTAAAATAACATCTGCTGCCTCTATTACCTAATATAAAGAGAGACAAAAGAAGTAAGTTGTCATTAAGAAATGGCCAATAGAGGTTCATCTTCAAAGGGAAGTATAATGGGTTATCACAACATGCCAGTACAGGAAATAGTACCTTTTTAAATTCTCTGCAGTATGCCTTTCTTGAGTTCTCAGTTTCAAAGTTTACATGCTTCTCCAGGTTTTGCATTTGATTTTCCTGCATTCATTGCATTAACAATAAAGAGTTATTAAGACAAAGGTGCAGATCTATAATGATTTGCAAATGCAAAAAAGATAATTTATAGATGTGTTACAAAGGTTGAACAATATAGTGACATGGTTAAATTAGGGCTGCACGATTAATCAAAATGAAGCAGCACGCGATTTGGCAAAGGCTGCGATTATTTTATGCGCAGCTTGTCAGTGAAGTACGGCTCTGTGATCAGTAGTAAATGCTGCTCCATGTGAAAGCCTTACGCAGACACACCAAATATGCCCCGCCGCAGAAGTACGATAACGCACATCATTCCAGGAAATCCCTATGGGCATCAAACTATCGCTGTAGCTGAATAAACACAAGATTGAAACGCTTTGATTGATTTTGACAATAAGCCAAATCGTATTAAGCACGATTTCATGTTAACTGCGATTAATCGTGCAGCCCTAGGTTCAATTATACAGGCTAATGCAATTTGCAAACATAAAAAAAAACATTTGTATGGTAGTATATTTTAAAACAATGAATTTATTAAATTCTATTCAAGTGAAAGGCTAAAACTTTGTCTTCAATAGTAAAATGTCATAGACACCAACCCTCTCTTCAAACTCTCTTTGTCGTAACTGGATGTCTTTCTGGAAACTGTCCAGACTTCTCCTTTTCATCATCTCTTTATCTCTTGACAACCTCTGCCTCTCCTGTTGCTCCTCCAACTAGAAAACAGTTGACACAAACAGCACATTAACATTTGTTGTGATATACATCAATATATAAATAAAGGTAAACTTATATGTTACTCAGATCTGGAAATGTGCAACATATTTAGAAAAGGTAGTACAGATCCCTTCCTCACCCTCTGTTTTCGGAGTTCAGCTTGTCTCTGACTGTGTTCTTTGAAGCTGCGCATATTGGGTACGCCAGGATCTTTCTTCCCTCCTTGAGACTGCTTTCCATCCTTGGACTTTAAAGAAGACAGTCAACATACACTGCCAGTCAAAAGCTGGGACACTGAAATTATGTTTCTCATTATCTTAAATTCCTCACAAAGTTGGTCCAAAATGTGCAGAGCTGTTATCTAGGCAAAAAGTGTCACGTTGAAGCTCAAATATAGGATAGTTTTGATTTGTATCTTTCTGATAACCATGCCACTCTTTCTGATAAACAACATAATTCCCACAATTCCATTATAGTGATGTTTCATGGTGTTGATTATTTAAAATGTGTAAATAATGACAGTGAATGAGTAGGAGTGTCCAGACATTTGACTGGTTGTATTTCTTGTTCTGGTACACGTAGACATACAGTAAGCATGTCATCTTAACTTCAACAGAACTAAAGGGAACATTGATTTGACAGTAGTTAGCATGTAGGCTAGATTACGCACCTTTTTACCGCTAAACCCCAGCCGTTTCGCTCGTTTTTGCTCTGTAACATGGTTAAAGTAATTAATTAAAATGGCCATTATGTCAGCACTTTTTTAAAAGCTCTATAAGTGAAAAAAGACTCAAATGTACATATACTCACTTGCTTTGGACATAACTCCACGTGTGAATGGTTTAAAGCGCAAGTGAAGACAGCGACAAACTCTCGTCTTTCAAAATAAAAGTCTAAGTGAGAACCCGCAGCGTCCTGTACGTATGGTGGCACACCAAATATGCCGCAAACTTAGTAGTAAAACATTACTTTAGAAATTACGTCGTTAAAGCGAGACGTTTAACTTTTAATAAAGACTTTTAACTGTAATTTATTGCAATGTGCAATAAAGCCTTGAATTCCATTCATAGTCAACTAGAATGTGGAGAAAGCATTGGACAATTGTATTGTCCTGAAGTCTACTCAGGTAGATTTGCAATAGAATAGAATAGAATAGACATCAGTTTTTTTTTTATGATTCACACTTTTTAAAGTTTTTCCTTCAAACTGACAAAACAGTATATTCCATTTTTACAAATATAGGTGTTTTATCAACCCCCTCCCCCATTACAGACTCATCAAACACGTGTAGCCATAATTAGCCTAGCCTATATGTAGGCTATTGCTAGAGTAAATCCACAAAACAAACACTTGAGTAAATTAACCTGCAAAAAACAATAAAAGTATACTATGGAAAAAGTTATTCAACAAATATGCTAAGAATACACATCAGTAATATACACATTGAATAAAATGTCATATATCTTAAGATGCTGTAGAAGAGAGGTGGTAATTTAATAATAATACAAAGTTTTACAAAAGGGTTTCAGGTTCAATGTTTTTATTTTTTTATTTTATTTTTTTATTCTTTAAAATGAGCATAAGCTTTTCTATTAAAAAGGTGCATTATTTTTCTTTTGTTTAGAATTTTTTTCTCACCATAACCAGTTTTATTGTGCATGTAAATATAACAGCATGTCCTTACAATTATTTTACCCTGAACCACAGTCAAGTAAGATCATTACCACAGTCAAGTAACCCCTCTACACTCACACGAATGCCCTCATATATGCACTCAACAGTGTTTTAACCTAATGAGTTCCGTCATATAAGCTTCCTAGCAAAAGTCTTGACTTTACTGGCCAGGCTAGGTGAAATCCTCTATCCGCTTGATGTGGAATTGAGCTTATATGAGCTTACAAGATTTTAGCATGGCTTCATGTGCTCTATCCTTTCTAAAACCCTTGCAAAACACATTTTTTGAAATTCTATTCTATTTCCAATTCTATGAATCTTCTGGAAACGTATATATACGTGCAGTTTAAATTGTTTAAATTGATCAATTTTAAATTGTTTTGATCACCCACTTTTTGGGGAGTTTAATTTGCTCCCCTCAGGTCGCCGGTTTAGGCTACCCATGTTAAGAACCAGACGTGCCAGGGATTCTTTTATTCCTGTGGCTATTAGGAATTCACTTAGGTGATATCTTATGAATTTTTTATATATATATATATATTTTTTTTTCTGTCATTGTTTATTATGACATACTGACCGTGTATTGTATTGGTTTCTGTCATTGGGGAAAGAGTGTCTCCATTGATGTGTTGATGTGTGTCCTGTGTTGTTCTTACAATGTTGTTGGCATCTGGTGGTGCTCTTATTCTGTTTTTTTGTTTTTAGATATCCTGCTGCACACTAAATTTCCTTTCTAAGGATAAATAAAGTGGAACTTGAACTTATGTTTTTTTTTGTTTGTTTGTTTTTTTTTTAAGAAAGTGATCTATCCTTGTCTTGTTCTTCTCATCTGCCCATCAACTTTACATTGGTTTTCAGAGGTGCATTTTAACAGTGGGCTGAAATAATAAAGATTCTAAAATGGGGAAATAAACACTGCCTCTATTTGATCTCTATTATAAATGACCTCTATTTACAATTTGTGAACAGTGTCGACAATTGAAAGCAAATACTTCAGTGTTTAATTTTCCTGCATGAATTATGTTCTTCAGAAAACAATGAAACAATATAAAATAAAAATGTATTTTTTCTTCTTTTTTTAAATTTGCAAATCCATCTACAAAACATAGCTCTGTGACAACAACTTTTTGTTAACTAATTGTTTTTACATTATTCATTGGACCTGTTTTTGAATATATATTACATCTTTCAGCATATTTGCATATGAGAAACTGAAAGATTATGAAAGATTTGAGTGACATTCAAACATCATTGCATTGCAAATAAATCGTTTTTAGGTCTTGCTAAATGATGTTCAATTTGAGTTCAACATTTCCCAGGACAGTAAAAGTTTCTTTCAGAAGACTTTTAGCAACATTTGTTGTCAAGACTATTTCAATTATGAGTCCAGTTCTCAGAAACCCGTTTTCTCTTGTTCGGAAGGAGCTATAAATTACATGAGGTTTAAGCCGGAGCCACAGAAGACCCTTCTGTTTTGGTGTGGACACTTCAGATCCGTCATCAACTTTAGTTCCAAAGAGCTGCATGATGCATACACGGAACTGCAAAAGCAAAGACAGTTTCTGATTGTTGACCTACCAAAAGCGGTTTAAAGTAACTAAAGAATAAGCCACCTACACATTTGAGTATGCATTCAATGCAATATTACCTGTCGGTTCATGAAGACGTAAATGATGGGGTAGTAGTAGATGGTGGCGCTCTTGGCAAAGTAGGCAGGCAAGGCTGCTGCCAGTGGATGGAAGGAATAGCCTGGGTTTGCGGCTGCAAAGCAGGCGAAGGAAGCATAAGGATCCCAGCAAAGGCAGAAAGCAATGATCATGACATCCATCATTTTGGACACTTCCTTCTCAGCTTTCTGTGTGGACTCAGAATCCTTCTGTTGCTGGGCGACCTGCCAGAGACGATCGAAAACAAGCTCAGTTCTCCATAGCACACAAAGTGAAAAATTTCCCTGTAAAGATTTCATAAAAGATTAGCTTACAGCATGAATGGCCAAGTATACGGCAATGTAGCAGAGAATGATGATGGAAAAAGGGAAGATACAACAGGTGACCACTAGGACAATCATGTAGGACTGGACATCAGGGTCCTCGCTTCCACCAAATACACCAGGACCGCAGGAGGTCTTCAGATCATGAGGCCAGTATCTTCAGAACAGGGATATTTTCTTTATATATGACGGAATCAAATCATTTACAATGGAAAACTATGATAATTCAGTCCTTAGCTGCTCCAGCCAAATATGGGAGGTGCACACCAGACAGCAGCCCAAACCCAGCAGAAGATGATACCACCAGTTGCCCATTTACCATCAAACTTGACATTTTCAAATGGTTTGCAGACGACCACCCATCTCTCCCAAGAGATGAGTCAAAGACCACAGACCAGCGATACCTGTTGATTGTTAGATATCATTAAAAAAGTTTTGGTCCAAATAATTTGCATATTTATTTGCTTCCTATGGGCAGTAACTTACCACATACAGACACAGTGTAGCTCTCAAGTATACACATGGGATGTCCGAGGATAAAGTAGCCGAAAACCTGGTTGATCACACTGATGGTGCTGGCGATCAGAGTCTCTGCTAGATCAGCTATAGCGAGGTTGACCAAAATCCAGTTGAGAGGGTGACGGAGCTTCTTGAATTTGGCCGTGGCCACCAGGTCGAGGTGACCACCACGAAAAACATCCAGACTGTTGCGAGGTTGCACATCCATCGAGGGGTAGTTGGGTCCCTCAAAGGGATCTGAGAACAGATGAGATATTATTATACAATTTTCCTCTTCTACAGCTGTGTTCCTGAAGATAAAATACCCCTTGTGTTATTGCTGTTAAACGAAAACAGACTCCCTTGTTGTGTCGTCCCCTCGTCGTCTGGCAGCATACATTATATTGGCCCACTCTGACATTTTGTAAACCCTGGAGATCAAAATATTGAGATTTATTCAATTACCCATTTTTATGTGACCAAAAATAGTAAAAACAGGATTCTTCTCTTGGTGGTCCCTCCTTTGCCTCTAATTTCTCTGTTTGTGGTAAAAATTGAAACTAATAAACTGGCAGACGGTGTCAGAGGCATTTACCAGCTCATCGCCATAAAGACTTTCTGACTTGAAGCGAATCAAGGCTAGCTAGGAGGTACAGCTGTCTCACATAACAGGAAGTGCCCCCAAATCTGCATAGGAAGTATGGGCATTAACTTCTGTTCATGACCTTACACGATGAAAGCACACATCCATGCATACATTAGCCCCCACATGGATACTCAGATTCAAAAAGGTAAGACTTCGATTTGAGGTTAATCTTCCGAAGCAGTGCTTTTAGTGTCACATTTGCTTAGCTCCCTCAGGCTTAAATGGAGGAATTGCACTTCACTTGCTCCTCTTATTTGCAGACTTCTAAGTAACGTCTAAGCTCTAAATCCTTTCTAGCACACAAAAAAAAAATTGAATTGAAAGTTATTTTCCTTAAAGTGGATTTTTGTCTGGGTGTCTTAGGTATTTCAGTGCAATTTCTTTATTTGCACTTTCTATTAAATTAAATCTAGGGAAAGTGTACAAAAGTGAAGTTAGGGACACATTTTTAACATGATCATGGATCCTTTTCACATTTCCAGGTTAGGAATTAATGCAGAAATAGGCCTAAACTATAGCAGGATAAATGTCTGAGAGGTAGGTGGGATACCACAGCAAATATTATTTTTCCATTCCCATTTGCTTCAGCAAAAAAATAAAAAATAAAAATGACTATTGCATTTCAAAGATTTTCTAAAAGAGAAAAAACATATAGAGAGATGGATTATGGCAGTCAGAAGCGATAAGGATGTCATATTTTTGGTCACTCATTCAGCAGCTGTATTAGTAACCTCCTTGTTGTGTTAGGAGGTAATGCCAGGGGAATACAATAAAGTATAGCAATAAAAATGTACATAAAATAAAAAAATGTAAGTTTCTGTATATGAAAATGATATGCGAAAATGCATATCTGTGATAGGGACCATATCTTGACTATTTCAATTGCTGCCCTATGGAGACCCACAATGAAATCATTTCAGAGAGATGTGCATGTGTAATAAAAGACACTGAGAACAGAACATTTATTTTGCTGCTTTTTTTTTTTATTTTCATCAAAGAAAAAAATAGAACCATATTACATGCTGTACATGGGCAGGCCTCTATCTATCAAACACATTTTTTTGTCATTTTTGTTTTCTTGCAAGATGGCTACAAAATTAAGATTACAGAGATATTATTACATTGCCACTGAACAGCAATTCAGCAGAAATTGTACATTACAATGAGGCGATTACTTTTTGCTGTTAGTTAAACCACGCTGAGTGTCACATTCCCACAAAGCAGTGCTATATATAGGCATACAACCTTCTGAATAGTCAGTGGATGGAGTATGGACAAATGATTGTGTGACAAATGAATACCATAAGCCACGGGGCTGTTGAGCAAGTAATGTGTTAACACACAGTGCCATGCAACAAGGTATTCCCCATCACTCCAAGGGAAATATCTGGAAGCAAAGTTGTCGAGATACGTTGAGGGTAAACAAGGAATATAAAAAGTCCCATTTTCATCTTTTTTCCCATGCCTGACTCAAGACCATTGCTCTGAGATCTGGTGTGCAATTTATGCAGGAGCCACAGAGGACACTTCTGTCTTGGATGTAGACACCTCAGACCCATCATCCACCTTCTTTCCAAAGAGCTGCATGATGCATACGCGGAACTGTGAAGAAAGAGAAATCAAGATTATTTTGCAAAGATTCATGCAAAGTTTTCTCATTGTGCTCGAGCCTCAAGGTTTGAGCTTTGTTAAACAGCACTGACTTACTTGTCGGTTCATGAAGACATAAATGACGGGGTTGTAGATGGTGGCGCTCTTGGCAAAGTAGGCAGGCAAGGCTGCTGCCAGTGGATGGAAGGCATAGCCTGGGTTTGCAGCTGCAAAGCAGGCGAAGAACGTATAAGGACCCCAGCAAAAACAGTAGGCAAAGATCATGACAACCACCATTCTGGACACTTCCTTCTCAGCTTTCTGTGTGGATTCAGAATCCTTCTGTTGCTGGGCGACCTGTTGGAAAGAAATGACAGATGCTTAGTGCCTTTTTAGAAACTGGAATAAGCTTTTGAAAGCAGTCAAGGAGACAACTTACAGCATGAATGGCCAAGTACACAGCGATGTAGCAGAGAATGATGATGGCCAGAGGGATGATACAACAGGTGATCATTAGGACAACCATGTAGGACTGGACACCGGGGTCCTCGCTTCCACTGAAGACATCAGGGCCGCAGGAGGTCTTCAGACCGTGAGGCCAGTATCTGAAAAATAATGGATTTGAAAGATCCACATTTATGCTTGTGTGGAACTTATTTGTTGGTCTTACCACCGAAAGAATTAAACGATTTCATGATGAATTACTGAGATATAAATGTATGTAGCTGTCAAATGCCTTCATTAGTTATTGATCATTTAATAAGTCATTTTACCTGCTCCAGCCAAATATGGGAGGTGCACACCAGAAAGCAGCCCAAACCCAGCAGAAGATGATGCCACCAGTTGCCCATTTACCATCAAACTTGACATTTCCAAATGGTTTGCAGACAACCACCCATCTCTCCCAAGAGATGATAGTCAAAGACCACAGAGCAGAGATACCTGTTGATTGTTAGATATCATTAAAAAACTCACAAAGTTTTGGTCCAAATAATTTGCATATTTATTTGCTCCCTAGTAACTTACCACATACAGACACAGTGTAGCCCTCAAGTATACACATGGGATGTCCGAGGATAAAGTAGCCGAAAATCTGGTTGATCACACTGATGGTGCTGGCGATCAGAGTCTCTCCTAGATCAGCTATAGCGAGGTTGACCAAAATCCAGTTGAGAGGGTGACGGAGCTTCTTGAATTTGGCCGTGGCCACCAGCACCAGGCCATTGGTGAAGACCGAGGCAATGACCACGAATATCATCCAGCATGTTGAGATGTTGTACACCCATCGAGGGGCAATGTGGTAGTTGGGTCCCTCAAAGGGATCTGGAAATGAGAAATAAAGGCCAGTAATATTATCATCTTGAAGGAGTTCTCACCTGAAGCCTTTGTAACCAACTCTCATTATTCTGATGCTCCACATTCATCAGTCTGAAATTGTTCTCTGGCTATGTTACTTCTGGCCAAAATGCATAGAGAGCGCTAAGGTCAAAAGACCACACATTTGAAGTTTAAGAGTAAGACTGCCAAAATTTTCAGTCCTATTACACTGTCACTATTGCGGAAGCTTTAAAAGCCCACAAAGACGTTCACATAGCTTTATCATTCTAACAGAACAGCTACGATTGAACAATTTCCTATACAATTTTTGTCAACATATTCAATGCACACAACCTACCTATTTAAACCTACTCAAATTACAGTTTAAAATAGAAATAGAAGAAATTTTAAAAGCTCACCTTTGGTGTTATTGCTGTTGGTATATGTGAACATTGATTCTCTTGTTGTTTCATCTCCCCTTCGCCTGGCTGCAAACATCACGTCTGCCATTTTTGGAGCTTTTTATATAGCCCAAACCTGTAGTTCCTTAGCTGCTGTAAAGGTCTGGGCCTTTGTGCTTTTACTACCTTCTGTCTCTGGCCGACTCACACCGACAGACTTTGGGCTCTTATCAAAGTGCTTTTATATGCAAAAAAGAGGATGCCCTGGCTTACAGGGTGGAGAATTGGTGAGGTCAAAACAGGTATCAGGAGCAGAACAAAAACTCATTCATTAGGCTTACAGGAGACCTAAGCTACTGTTCCTTCCTAGGATTGTTGAAGCCATCACAGGTAAACCAAAACATGCGGTGGTGACCTTTGGCAAGACCAAGACGAGTGATTAGAAGGTGACGGCCCTTTGATGCTTTCTACAGTTTTAATTTTAGGTCACTGACCTCATTGTGTTGTCCATGACTGAAGCTTCTTGTGCAGTATTACTGTACAGCACACTTTTATTAAAGAGGCATGAGATCATTATTGCAAAAAAAGCAACAAACAAATCCATTGTCATTCTCTGAAATAGCACCAGATTAGAATGCTCTGGCTCCTTTGTTGGTGCTCCGTACAACAAGAGCGGCATATAAGAAACATTCCATATATGGGGTTTTAAGTTCAAATTTAAATTCCAATAATAAAAGGTATAAAAGGTACAAAAGCTGTTTCTGAGGCAGTACTCTTTCGAAAGGTACTAATATGTACCATTTGAGTACTAATATGAACCCGTTAAGATGGTATGCATTGCTTAGGTGTAAATAAGGTACAAAGGTGTACCTTTTGAAAGGGTACCGCCTCAGTGACAGAGAGTGCACACACAAAACATTTCAGCAGAAAAAGTTGTTTTTGTTATAATCTTTTATCTCTATCAATTAAAGAGGCTTTTTTTCATATTTCAAAAGATTTCACAACATTTCAAAACACCTAATTTTATCAAACGTAAATAATGACAAAACGACTGCTAAAGAGCATTTTATAAAGGACATTTTAAATCAATTTCATTGTAAACACCGTGCCACACAGTTCATGCCCAAAAACGCTTAATCATTCACATTATCTCATGTCCAATTACAACAAATGTAACACAGTTTCAATCATCAGTATATGCAGGGTAACTGTAAGTCAGACATCTAGGTTACGGTCCAAGTCCAAATCAGCTTATTGGGACAACTGGGGTACCCAGGTACCCTCATGAGATCCTAATTAGTATTGACAAGGATGCAGCCCAAACCTTCCTAATCCCAATGGATTGATGGTTCAGTTTAGGGAAAGCAGGGTTTATCTTAAAATCTTGATGAGGTCAGTTTTAATCTCTCCCTGTTTCTGACGATAGGCATTTTCTTTTCTTTTTTCAGCCATCGGCTTCTCCATCTACTGTGGCAAAGTGGAGCAGGAGGAAGTGAACACTAGAACGTGAACAGACCACACCAGGGTGAGGATGGAGCCAGCACGAAGACGAGAGCAGTCTGTACACTTTTTTACTCTATCAGTTGTTTCCTTTTCATTCTTAAAATTGCAGAGAATTGTACTGATATGTATGTGTTTAACCAAACAAGTATTTCCTTTAAAGTGAAAGCTAATCGAAATAAATTGAAGTTTAATAGACTATTGGAATTAATGTACGCTTTGCGGGATTGAGAGTCAAGGGTCACTATAGTGTTTTTTGTTGCTATTTCACAGAGTAAATCAAAGATATTCAGAGATGTAGTTGAAAAGGATGTTTTTCAGAAACAGATGGATCAGAAAGTATCAAGGGGCAGCACTCAGTCAGTCCTATGTCTGGAATTCCGCTAGTTCTGAACTATTCGTGATTGGCAAAAGTTCACTACTAGCAGAACTCGGATATACAACTGAATTCTCAACGAAAGCTCAAGATAATAGTTTGGTCTCACATGGTCTGCCATTGGACAACTGCTATATTCATGGTATTTAGTACTGAACGTTTATTTAACGATTTTTTACATGTTTGAATGGAATTAATCCATATAATAGATGTTAATCTAACATGGGCAAAACTTTGCTTTCACTGCTCATTGTTTCTCTAACATCATTTGTGGTTTAATTTCTAGATTATATTGATATTGTTCTTGTATTTATTGTGTAAGGCTAGTTTGGAAATGACCGAAGCTAATTTCATATTCTTTCTTTGCACTTGTATCTTGATTTGAAAGTGAACTGCTTATTGGATGAAGTACAAGAAGAAGTTAAGGTGAGTATACATTTAATACATTAGTAATAATAGAGTAATACATTTCTTCTGTATTTCTAAAGAGACATTGAAAACTACTGCACATAAATTCTCATTATTGATTTTTAGTGAATTAATAAAAAAGATTAATTATTAGCAGTTTTGCATATCAGATAATAGTCTGTTTGACTTTGCTTTTCAGACCATCCCTGGATGTGTTACTCCATTACTCATAACTGAAGGGTTACGGACTTGATTACAATCAGATATGAGATACTTCTCTGTTTTCATGTGTTAGTTGTTGTAAAATGGTGTGCTCACTACAACAGTCCATTTAAAACAGGAAGAAATAAGACTAATGTAATATCATTCATATAAACTTGTATGTCACAATTCTTGAACTGATAAATTTACCACCACAATTCTTTCTTTCTTTCTTTGCATTTATTGTACATTTTTAATGATAACAATGAACTTCTACTCATTCTACTTGTTCAGCAATCCAAGACCAAGTTACAAAAATGTTGACATTAAAAGCAAAAATTCCTAGTGGGTCTATGTTTGTTATTTACAATCATTGAAAAAAAAAAAGATTTCACTGCCATGCAGCAGAGTGGTTCTGTCCGCAGGATGAGGTTACATTAAGAATGGGTTTATTTCTCTGGTGCAACAGAGGAGACCTGGGTGACCTGAGATGAAGAAGAAGCCTCATCTTCCTCAATATTCTTGCCACAGACCATCTTCATCATACAGGAACGGAACTGGGTTTCAAAAGAAATGAGTAGCACATATTATTTAAAGTGATTAGTTATGTAGTACTGTAGCCTTATGGGAACAAACTTCAACAATACAACTCCAAATGTACACATAACACTATACCTGTTTGTTCATTAAGACGTAGATGACAGGATTGTACACTGTAGAGGCTTTACAAAGGCAGGATGGTATGGTTGCCAGTCTCAGGTCAAATGGTTCACCACGGTGGGAAATTACCCAGAGAGCAAAGCAAGCATATGGTCCCCAGCATACCAAGAAGCCGAGCACCATCACCACCACCATCTTTGTCACCTCCTTCTCTGCCTTCTGGGTCGAAGCTGAATCTGCTTGAGCTTTGGCTGCCTGGTAGGACAAATAAGGGATTTTAGAGCAACGGGCAACATGACCACAGTAACCCATTCATAGTCTCCATCTAGTGGACAGGGATGTGCATCCCAATGTGGCAGAGCAATGAAACACATTTATCATTTATTTATGTAAAAAATAAATAAATGATCAATCGTATTTTTATCAGTTGTGTTAGGATTTGGACCAACTAAGTAAAAATGTTAGTGTGAAGCTTACCTTCAAAACAAGAAAAGTGTAAAATTTAATTTTATCATTTGAATGTTCACTTTCCTATCTAGTTTTCAGATCAAAATAAAGAACAGGAATTAACTTAATATGTAAAATAATATGGTTTTGTGGTTTTAATATGTATATAATATATATTAACTGCCATCTCAGAACCACACTACAGGGTGAAAGGGATGATCCGAATTAGCCAGGTTTTGGTGCTGGAAATGAGATTACTTGAAATATCAAGTCTAAATTACAACACTGTATGTTTGCATGAAATTTGTACTTACTAATTTGAGCGTGATGAGCAGCTGACCATAACAGAACACGATGGTGCTGAAAGGAACCGCAAAGCAGAAGCAGAACAAAAACATGACATAGGATTCGTTGTTGTATTTGTTGTTAGTCGTATACCAGTCAGGTCCACAAGAGCACTGCAAACCTTCAGGGATGTACCTGTAAAACAAATCTCAGTGAGGTTGATGGGATAGACAACTCTGCACAATTCAATCAGAGTACTTCACTCAGGGACTTGAACAAGTTGTACAGGAGTGGGGAAAAAGTGTTAGGCATTGATTTTTGGCATTGTGTCTTCCTCAGTGTGAGCAGTGGGACTTACCGGCTCCATCCAAACAGTGGAGGGAATGCAGCTGAGCATGCAATACACCAAGGAATTATGCAGCCAATTATGGCATGATGGGTCTTGAAGGTAAAGTTCCCAAGGGGTTTGCAAATGACCAGCCACCTTTCAAGTGCCACCACAGCAAGAGACCACAAACTCACCATTCCTGCAACAACAGAGAAAAAAATGGAAAAAGGGTTTGGTGAAACCATCTCAAATCAGAATGCTTTATCTATTAACTACAGTGAACTATAACATATATATTATAACTATTATACCTCCAATTGTTGAAGTGAAGCCCTCCATTATACATCCTATCGGCCCGAAGATAAAGTACTTATGCCAGAAGGCGTAGAATGCTACAGAGGAACCAAAAACGGACACCCACAGGTTTGAAACGGCAAGGTTCACAAGAATATAGTTAAGGTGAGATCTGAGTTTCTTGTATTGAATTGTGCAAACAATGGTAAGGACGTTGATCGCAGTCCCTAAGACGAAAAGGATGAACATAAAGGCAGCCATGGCCATGAATACGCCATGGTGACCCAGGTGGTCCTGGGGGACCAGGAAAGGACTGTAAGCAGAAATATTGTTGACATCTAAAGCGATGGGGATGTAGAAGTCCTCTTGAAACTCGGGTACTGCCTTCATCTTCATCAAACTGGCAACCACTCCACCGAGAATGCTGTAACACCTAAAAGCTTCAATCAATTGTGTTATTTCCTTCTGTAGATTACTGCAGCATCGCAAAAAGAGTCCAACCCGTATCGATGTAAATTCTCTCTTCGTTGAACACCAGATGAAGGCTCCCTCAAACTATTGTCAAGTGATCCCTCTTTTATAGGGATCCAAAAGATACCATTTTGCTCCTCCCAAATGGTCCTGATGGAAGGATTTGAGGTTTGTTGTCATCTACCAAACACACAGGCTCTTGTGCAGGCACACAAATACATGACAAACAGATTCAACACATGCAAAACTACATTTGTGCAGTGCAAGACACACAATTCACTTAATCTCATTTCCAGCACCAAAACCTGGCTAATTCGGATCATCCCTTACACCCTGTATTGTGGTTCTGTGTTAGAGATGGCAGTTAATCTGCCGCCCAGAGCAGATAAAGCAGCTAATCACTCGTTAACCCCTCTTTAATCTGCTTCCCATCGTATTATCTCCAGCTTTGAGCCTGGAATCATGGCCTTTGTGAAAAGCCTTAAATACTTGACAGCTGGATTGTCCTTGACACTCGTCTGTATGGGTTCTTGTGTCAGAGCCGAGAAAGGGACTATTGGATGTGAAATGTTCACAACTTAGTGATGAACATCTTGTATGGACAAAAGGTAAAATCATCATGAATTTGAGTTAGCAAATGACATTAAGCTACTTTAAACTCCAAAACAATTAATAAATAATTGCACAAATAATAATGAGGTTAATAATCACATTAGTTTTAATAAAAGTTACAACAAGGCATAGAATTACATATTTATTTAAGACTATACCAAACATATAGTAAATAAGTAAATAAATTCTAATAAATAAATTTGTTCAACAGCACCATGAATACATTGTCACAAAGTGAGTTTACATGTAGTTCTTCCACCAATGAGATATTCAGTGGCAAACAGTTTTGCTTTAAAAAGTTGCCAGCCACCGCCAGAATTTTTGATCATTTTCACAAAATTTTCATGGCCCCCAGATTATTTTGTTATATGAATATCTGAACATGCAATAGCCTATCAAGAGAAAGAACAGATCCTCTGCTTAAAAAAACTAAAAGTTTTATTCTAGCTGAATGCATTTTTTTTTATCAACACTTGAATGTCGTAAGTTAAAAAAAAAAAGCAACATTTTGAGCAAAAAGCTGAGAAAATCGCGTTTTTGTAAAAGACTGCATCCAGATCGGATTCATAATGGTGATCAAAACATAGATGGAGTAGGTAGATTGAGTACCCCCCCCCCCCCCCCGCCCCCATGTTTGCACCGTCCTAATCCTCGGCCTTGGTTGACATTTCATTTGGTAACATTAGGCAGTTTTGATTTATATGTTCAATGTTTATTATCGCGTTATTTTGCATCTGCTTACATATGATATTGCTTGTTTCTGCTTCTTTTTCGCCTGTGTTTTGATCCAGATATTCTGTACTCTTTCAGAAGATGTGTCAGCGCCCCCAACCGTATTACAGATGGCAGGTAAAAGAGTTAATTAAAGACCCACTGAAATGCCTTGAAACGTGCAGCATTATTCAATGTGCTCGTGCTGTTCGTGTGACACTAACTTGAAACTCGACTTAATTTGCCCCAATGGATGGAAAGCCTATTAAAATGTATGTTCCCTATCCCCTAGTGAATATGCCATTAATGTAGAAAGGAGTAAATGTGTGAACAAGTGACCATTTTAGTCACAGCTTCAACATCTATTTGGGGGCGGGACGTTGTAGACTCTAGAGAGCATTTGATTGGACAGAACATCTGATGAGAAGTTGAAGTGCAGAGTGATGTCATCAAAATCATTGATCCATATTGGCAGAAGTGAGAGACCATACATTTTGAATGCTTAAATGTGACCCTGGATCAGAAAACCAGTCACAAGTAGCACGGGTATTTGTGGCAATAGCCAACAATACATTGTATGGGTCAAAATTTTTCTTTTATGCCAAATATCATTAGGATATTAAGTAAAGATCATGTTCCATGAAGTTATTTAGTAAATTTCCTACCGTAAATATATAAAAGATTTATTTTTGTGTGTGAATGCAGCACAATCGCGCACATAAATGGACAACTTTAAAGGTGATTTTCTCAATGTTTTGATTGTTTTGCACCCTCAGTTTCCAGATTTTCAAACAGTTGTATCTCGGCCAGATATTGTCCTACATCATACAACAATACATCAATGGAAAGCGTATTTATTCAGCTTTAAAATGATGTATAAATCTCAATTTCAAAAAGGTCCAGGGTCACATATCTTCTAAATGCAAATTTTGCCAATGTTTTGGGCTTATAGATAACAGTAAGACTAACATATTCATACTAAAAGCCAAACAACTTCAATTTTGATTTCATGGGGATTTTAAGGCAGGCATTATAAAGCTAGCCAAATATTTTAAGATAGACAAATACTAGAGTTTAGTTCATAATTGCCTATTCCAACGTCACAACAGAATTATTCAATAAATATTTTAATAATATTTGTTATTTATACATATTTTGAAAAATATATTTAAAACAATTAATCAAGCACAGGCACAGTCACATGAACCCTTTTACAGACTGTGATAACACTTTTTCAGATTTATCAACCGCAAAACTATAACGTTTTTCTTTTCTTTTTTATTAATACACATTTATAACTTTATACTTTGCTTCTACAACAGCTGAAGGTGTGATGGCAAATTTGACATCTTTTTTTTGACCAACGTAATCAATCTCTCAATTAATCAATCAATCACTTGTCGTAATCAACCAATTTTCCCTCTTTTAAAGTTGTAGAAATGCTATCATGGATTTTGTTTTTTGTTTTGTTTTTTGCTATTGGAGCAAATGGGAATGCAAAAATGATATTTGTTGTTGTCTCCCATTCACCACTGTACCCAACTACTTTCACTTCTGAAAACCCCGGAAATGTGAAAAGGGTTCATTGTGTCATCCCGTGAAAAGTCACTGCATGAGCAAAGTAGGATTTAAATGAAAGTCTTCCGGCTTATAATGCTCCATAATACTCCTCTAAGCTAATCTTTCACTGAAAAACAAACAGCAGATTTCCCATACAACCATGCTGAAAAGGTAAGGTGACAGAACAAAACATCCAACACCACTATCATTGAGGTATTTTATGTTATACTCATTTCGTCACATAAGCTTTCTCAAAACTCATCTGGTAAGTATATCAGGATCTTGGACACTTTGCTTTACAAGAGTAGCAGGAACTCAAAGTATGAAAGGGACACACACAGGTTGAAGTATTAACATTCAAAAGAAATATCATTATCTTAAAATCGTTCTCATTTTCTTATCACCAAAATCACTGCAGATGACCTCTTTTTATATCTGTCCATTCCGTCACCCTCAGTGGTCAAAGCTCTGTCCCCTCCTTCCTCTTCTGTTTTAATCTCTGGTCTTCCTCACTTATATGACCCATACAATGATCTGTTTAGTGGCTTAAGACTAATTATTGGACTTGTGCTAAGGCTCTTAACTACCACAGTCAGTGTAGACCATAAGAGGGGTGCCTAAGGTAAAGATACATCTAAGTGCGTCACAGTTATCTCCGGCCTATTAACCTGTTTCAGCGCAGAGTTTATGTCAGTATGCCTGCAGACAGTTTATATAGTTTTATATTTACCAGTCTTAGTGATTAACACAAACAAGTGAATGTAGCCTACAATAACAAATACAAAAGCAAATACTCCCAAGTGAAGATTTGCTGTTGTACTGTTCTGCATATTAGCATTTATTGTATATGATCTGTTAACAATTATAAATTGAATGAAATGTCATTAAGGAAAATTATTATTGATCAACGTTATAAAGTGAACATCCTAGAGTACACTGAAACCACAGCTCTGCTTCGGAACAGTTTTTGCAAACTTTGCAATATATGAGTATCTATAATAATGATTTAAGTCGATTGTTGATAACTATTATGAAATGCAATCATTTTACTTAATGTTAATAAGGTAAGACATTATAAATTGTTACACACATACAAATAATTAACATGAATGGCTCTTCTTTTAAGAATGTAAATATGAAATTTACTGATGCTTGGGCTTGAAAATAGTGCAGTTACAAAATCACTTTGGTTAAAAGTAAGCATTTAGAGAGGATTAATTGTTTTCATCTCTTTACGCCACAGCCTGCACCTGCCTGCCTGCTAAAGCACCTTGCATGATGCCTTAATTAGTTAATCTAATCAACACATACACCAGTGCTTCATTTCACTGTTCTGGTAGTTGCACTTTATAACACTTTATAATAACTTTCATTAATAAATCATTAACAAACATTTTATAATGCTTAATAGATCATTGGTTAATATATATATTCACATAGATAATGTGCTTTGTTAATGTTTACTAATAAACTTATTACATGTTTGTTGGTTAAGAGATCATTATATAATGTAAATAAATAAAAATACAAATATCATTAAACTTTCAATTATTATCATGCATTTCTTGATAATCTACAAATGTCATTAAACTTCAGTTCATATATTACCTAATGCACTTTTTTTAATGTTTAGAAATGTACAAATGCAAAAAGGCGTTTGCTGAGTGATCTGGATGCTCAACAGAACATGAACGACTGGTCCCACTTTAAAGTATGAGCTGACCTTATTGCATTTGTAATAATAATAATAATTTGTTACATTTATATAGCGCTTTTCTAGGTATTCAAAGCGCTTTACATAGAATGGGGAATATCCTCAACCACCACCAATGTGCAGCATCCACCTGGATGATGCGACGGCAGCCATATTGCGCCAGAACGCCCACCACACACCAGCTTACTGGTGGAGAGGAGACAGTGATGAAGCCAATTAGTATATGGGGATGAGGCCATGATGGATAGAGACCATTAATCCCCTACTCTTTTTCGAAGGACATATTTTTAATGACCATATTTTTTAAGGACCTCGGTTTAACGTCTCATCCAAAGGACGGTGCTCTTTGACAGTAGTGTCCCGATCATTAGGACCCACACAAACCACAGGGTGAGCACCCTATGCTGGCCTAACTAACACCTCTTCCAGCAGCAACCTGGTTTTCTCAGGAGGTCTCCCATCCAGGTAATAACCAGGCTCAGCCCTGCTTAGCTTCAGTGGGCAACCAGTCTTGGGCTACAGGGTGATATGGCTGCTGTTATGAGGAGGAGAGTATTTGAATGAATCATGTAAGGTGATTTACTATTTGCACCATTATTTACTGGCCAAAAAATCAAACATCAGCGCTTTTTTTGGAACTGCGCTCTCAATTGGCCCTGTTTAGTAAATCTGGCCCATAGCAGCTATAAGTGTTGAGGCAATGAAAACATGTTTTGCACTCAATTTACAATTATGTGGTGTTGTTAAGTCTTTAGAAAGCATTTTGCTAAACTTAACTAACCACCATTTACACAAACGTTTTTAAAAGTCCAGTGCCCATAAAGGTGAATGATTAACAGTTAACATTTACAAATCATGTACACTTTTGCCACTGAGATGACTGCCCATAATTGTACTAAATGACAAAACGTTTATAAACATTTACAAATAATGAATAGTTTTAACTTTAGATTGTGCACTGCAAAAACATGAACAAATAACTAACAAATGATTTGTGAACAATATTAAACACAACAAACGAAGACCAAATTTAGGCCTATGACCTTTACAGATGTGGTTATAAGTTAACGAGAAATATGTTAACATGAATAGCGAAGTTAAAATGACTAATTAAATTACCTAATTATTTTTCCACAACATTTGTAAATATAAACAAGTGCATGTTAGGTAATAAATTAATTGACCTTTATTTCGATTTGTTTGCATTTTGTTTTCTTTAAATAACAATTTGTTAATCATTATGTAATCTTTAAAAATATTATTTAAAAATATTATTTAAATATCAACAAGCATATTATCTCATAGCTATTTGAATATAAATATATATATATATTTGAATATATATATATATTGAATATATATTAACTAATGATCCGTTAAGAATATATAATTGTGTTAATGATTTATTAATGCAGCTTAAACTTTGTAAACCATCTGTAAAAATCACTTGTAATTTTTCTTAAAGTGCATGATCATATGAATTGGGAGTTATGACATTTGTAAGCATTTCAATTGACATTAAATAATTATATGTTAATCAATCAACATTATCTCATATTTCTAGCAGTGTGAATATATATTAACTAATGATCTGTTAAGCATTATATAATGTTTGTTAAAGTTAATATAAAGTGTTATTGTGTATCCAAACGTATACTGTATGCAAATAGAAGCTTTCATAAAAGCAATATATTTGCCCCAATTCCATTTTCATTAAGCTTTCAAAATTTTGTTTTGACTGGTTTCTTAGATTATGGTCTGTCCTGTGGCAGACCGATTTAGCTCTGCTTTGCTCAGATTAAAAGAAAAATGAATCAATTTACCACTGGCATGACATAACATACATTGATACTAAAATTCACATCCTGACAAACAGAATTTTCCATCACTTGTGTAATGGATTTTAGTGAAATGGATCAGGTCAAAGACAGACTGAAGGGTCATAGTGATTAACAGTTGACAAAACAACAAGTCCAGAAGAAGGAGGAGGCTAACATAAAGTTAATAATCACAAGCCTCTTTGTAAGATATCTACAAGGTTGCAATGCAACCTTAAGAAATGCAAAGACTTTGTGCTTAATCTGGGTCCATAAAAATGTTTTTCATTTGTACAGGGATATAATGTATACTTTCAATTTAAGCTTATTGCTGACCTTTTGATGGATCATTTGTGAAAAGGTCTGTATTTAGATGCGTTGGATTCCACAGCCACCTGTAGGAAAGATAAAACCCAAATCTCAATTAATGTAAAGTAATTGTTAACCCATACAGCAATACAATTGCATGGAGAGTAAAAGGGGAGAAATAATAATAATGTCACATGTTCTAGTTTCAGAAGACATATCAACACAAACTGTCAGCACATTTGCCAACATCAATGTCTGCAATTTCTATTAATAATGATTATCTTTTCTGATTGCCTGTAAAGCTGTGCCAACAACAAAGTATTTTTTTTTTTTTGAATAAATGTATTTATTATTTATTTATTTCAGTGAATAAACATTCCAGGAAAATGTTAATGAGGAAGAGGCCTTACAACCTTACAGACACATTGTGTCTTAAAACTATAGATACTCTTGTTGTGATGATAGACCAGGTGCATTGCAGGAAAACTGAGAGATGCTACACTGCCATCTAGCTTGAAAGACAGAAAGAACTAAGAACTAGACAATGCTGGGTTGTAATTTTTTTTTTTTTACTTACTACTGTAGTTAAATGGTCAAATTAATTCACTGTTGTTTAATGAAAATTAAATATTTGAAAATTAAATAAATCTTGTCACAAGTTAGATCAAAATTTTGGTAGATTTTAATCTAAAAGATTAAATGACACAATTTCACATGTAAATTGCAATCAGATGTCTAACCAAATAGAACAAACAAATGACGAATAAATAATTTCTTGGATAAATAAACAACTTATATTTAATTCCAATAATCATCTGGGTCATTCTTCATTTGAGTTGACGACAAGTCCCTCTTTGCAACAGTTGAAATAAAGTTTAAATACCAATAAATCATAAAATATTTGCATATTTGTAGGGTGAAAAAATCTGTGCAATCTGTAAAAAGTTAGTAGTACTATTACAATTTAAAATAACTGTTTTCTATTCAAATATATTTTTTAAATGTAATTTATTCCTGTGATGGCAAAGCTGAATTTTCAGCAGTGTCTGTCACATGTCTGTCCTGTCTTGTTCTGCACTTGGGTGTCTGTTATGTTGAGCCATGTGCTTGTGTTATTGTTAGCCCCGCCCTACTTGTTATCTGATTATTGTTTGAGTTCTCCCACCTGTTCCCCCTGATTAGTTTCCCTTTATTAGTTCCCTCTTGTTTGCAGTCTGTGTGGATCGTTGTCTCTGTTTCCCCCTGTGTTATGTTTTGAGTGTTTGCCTGCCTTGTTTTTCCCCCACGAGGGAGTTTTGGTTTTTAGTCTGTTTTGTTTGTTATTCATTAAAATTTTCCTTTCCTGCACTTGAATCCTCGCTTCACCTTTTGACTTCCCGTGACAGAACGATCCACCAGAATGAGAATTCAGCAGAAGGATTCCTGCCCTCACCTGGAGCGAATCATGAGACTCAGCAGTTTGGTTTCCCTCCGACAGCAGGGGACCGGGGTGAAGGATTTCGCCCGGAGATTCAGCGCGGCAGCAGAGGGACTCGGGCTTGGGGATATAGTCCTTAAGGACGCATTTAATATTTGTTTGGATGCTCCCCTGCCTCAGTGGGAGATGAAGGGGCTGGAAATTTTAGACTTTCCGGGTTTCACTAAGTATCTCTACCATCGTGCTCGGTGGGATACATCGGACCCGCCTGCATCCCCGCTGCCCAGCCCAGAGAATGCATCGCCGCTGCCCAGCCCAGAGATTGCATCGCCGCTGCCCAGCCCAGAGAATGCATCGCCGCTGCCCAGCCCAGAGAATGCATCGCCGCTGCCCAGCCCAGAGAATGCATCGCCGCTGCCCAGCCCAGAGAATGCATCGCCGCTGCCCAGCCCAGAGAATGCATCGCCGCTGCCCAGCCCAGAGAATGCATCGCCGCTGCCCAGCCCAGAGAATGCATCGCCGCTGCCCAGCCCAGAGAATGCATCGCCGCTGCCCAGCCCAGAGAATGCATCGCCGCTGCCCAGCCCAGAGAATGCATCGCCGCTGCCCAGCCCAGAGAATGCATCGCCGCTGCCCAGCCCAGAGAATGCATCGCCGCTGCCCAGCCCAGAGAATGCATCGCCGCTGCCTAGCCCAGAGCTCCATCCACCATTAATTCCGTCCAGACCTGAACCTGCACCTCACCATCGAAGACGGCGGAGGAGGAGGAAGACCTCCGGCCTCCCCAATGTCCCGGAGGATTCCGTTGTGGTGCAGCCAGAGACTGTTCACGTCACGTCTGCCCAGCCAGAGACGGTTCACGTCACGTCTGCCCAGCCAGAGACGGTTCACGTCACGTCTGCCCAGCCAGAGACTGTTCACGTCACGTCTGCCCAGCCAGAGACTGTTCACGTCACGGCTGCCCAGCCAGAGACTGTTCACGTCACGTCTGCCCAGTCAGAGACTGTTCATGTCACGTCTGCCCAGTCAGAGACTGTTCATGTCAAGTCTGCCGAGCCGGTGTCTTCGGACAGGATGGCCGCCGCCGAGGGTGTTCCCGTCACATCGGCTGAGCCTGTGTCTTCGGACAAGATGGCCACCGCTGAACCTGTTCACGTTACGCCTGTCGAGCCTGTGTCTTCGGACAAGACGGTCGCCGCCGAGAGTGTTCCCGTCACGTCTGCCAAGCCTGTGTCTTCGGACAAGATGGCCACCACTGAACCTGTTCACGTTACGCCTGTCGAGCCTGTGTCTTCGGACAAGATGGTCGCCGCTGAGAGTGTTCCCGTCACGTCTGCTGAGCCTGTGTCTTCGGACAAGATGGCCACCACTGAACCTGTTCACGTTACGCCTGTAGAGCCTGTGTCTTCGGACAAGAAGGTCACTACCAAGACTGGGTCTTCGGACAAGATGGCCGCCGTCGAGCCTGTGTCTGGGCCGGTGGTGTCTGTTCCTGAGCCTGAGCCCTCAGTGACCGCGACACTGGCCATTATGGCCACAGCCATGTGGTGTGTGTGGGCTACACACACACTTGAGCCGGTGGTGTCTGTTCCTGAGCCGGAGCCAGTGTCTGTTCCTGAGCCGGAGCCAGTGTCTGTTCCTGAGCCGGAGCCAGTGTCTGTTCCTGAGCCGGAGCCAGTGTCTGTTCCTGAGCCGGAGCCAGTGTCTGTTCCTGAGCCGGAGCCAGTGTCTGTTCCTGAGCCGGAGCCAGTGTCTGTTCCTGAGCCGGAGCCAGTGTCTGTTCCTGAGCCGGAGCCAGTGTCTGTTCCTGAGCCGGAGCCAGTGTCTGTTCCTGAGCCGGAGCCAGTGTCTGTTCCTGAGCCGGAGCCAGTGTCTGTTCCTGAGCCGGAGCCAGTGTCTGTTCCTGAGCCGGAGCCAGTGTCTGTTCCTGAGCCGGAGCCAGTGTCTGTTCCTGAGCCGGAGCCAGTGTCTGTTCCTGAGCCGGAGCCAGTGTCTGTTCCAGTGTCTGTTCCTGAACAGGAGTCAGTGTCTGTTCCAGTGTCTGTTCCAGTGTCTGTTCCAGTGTCTGTTCCAGTGTCTGTTCCAGTGTCTGTTCCAGTGTCTGTTCCAGTGTCTGTTCCAGTGCCTGTGTCTGTTCCTGTGCCGGTTCTGGTGCCTGTTCTTGTGTCTATGTCCGTTCCTGGGCCGGTGGTGTCTGAGTCGGAGCCGGTGGGACTAGTTCCAGTGCCTGAGCCGGTGATGCCAATTCCAGTGCCTGAGCCGGTGGTGCCAGTTCCAGGGCCTGAGCCGGTGGTGCCAGTCCCAGTGCCTGAGCCGGTGGTGTTTGTTCCAGTTCCTGCGCCGTGGCCGCCCGAGGGGTCTTCTCCGCCCTGGCCGCCCGAGGGGTCTTCTCCGCCCTGGCCGCCCGAGGGGTCTTCTCCGCCCTGGCCGCCCGAGGGGTCTTCACCGCCCTGGCCGCCCGAGGGGTCTTCTCCGCCGTGGCCGCCCGAGGGGTCTTCACCACCGTGGCCGCCCGAGGGGTCTTCTCCGCCCTGGCCGCCCGAGGGAAAGTCTCCGCCCTGGCCGCCCGAGGGAAAGTCTCCGCCCTGGCCGCCCGAGGGAAAGTCTCCGCCCTGGCCACCCGAAGGAGAGTCTCCGCCCTGGCCGCCCGAGGGAAAGTCTCCGCCCTGGCCGCCCGAGGGAAAGTCTCCGCCCTGGCCGCCCGAGGGAAAGTCTCCGCCCTGGCCGCCCGAGGGAAAGTCTCCGCCCTGGCCGCCCGATGGACAATCTGCTCCACCCTGGCCGCCCGAGGGACAGTTTGTTTCTCCCGTCCCGCCCTGGTCTGTTTCTCCCGTCCCGCCCTGGTCTGTCCCCTCCGTCCCGCCCTGGTCTGTCCCCCCCGTTCTAGTGGAGTGTCTGGAAGCCACTCCTTAAGGAGGGGGTTATGTCACATGTCTGTCCTGTCTTGTTCTGCACTTGGGTGTCTGTTATGTTGAGCCATGTGCTTGTGTTATTGTTAGCCCCGCCCTACTTGTTATCTGATTATTGTTTGAGTTCTCCCACCTGTTCCCCCTGATTAGTTTCCCTTTATTAGTTCCCTCTTGTTTGCAGTCTGTGTGGATCGTTGTCTCTGTTTCCCCCTGTGTTATGTTTTGAGTGTTTGCCTGCCTTGTTTTTCCCCCACGAGGGAGTTTTGGTTTTTAGTCTGTTTTGTTTGTTATTCATTAAAATTTTCCTTTCCTGCACTTGAATCCTCGCTTCACCTTTTGACTTCCCGTGACAGTGTCACATGATCCTTAAGAAATCATTCTAATATGCTGATTTGCTGCTCTCTGGCACTCTGACTACTGGCACTCAAATATTAAAAATGTGGTTATTTAAAATTTAACATTAACATTTTAACTGTTAAATAATTTAAATGTATTTTTTTTTTATCTTATATGCCCCTTTTTACAAGATGTAATATAAGTCTCAGGTGTGCCCAGATTATGTCTGAAGTTTCAGCTCAAAATACCTTTCTATTATATAAAAATGAGAATACCTTCATTTTTGAGTTTAAGCAAAAACATGCTGTTTTCGTGCATGTATCTTTAAATGCAAATGAGCCGCTGCTCCCCGCCCACTGTGACTTTACAGCTCATGCTTAGGAAACTCTGCCAAAAACTAACAAAACATCTGTTTGGTTTTGATTACCATCTAACGCGATCACACTCACAATGTCACGGTTCTGTTTAGTTAGTTTCATTTTCATGGACTTTTAGTTTGTTATTTTCACATGTGTTCCTTTGTACAGTTTCCTTCCACTCATTAGTTTCTATGGACACTGAATGTTCTCGCAGGAGCTGCTTGTCATTCAGTTCTTTATCTCTACAAAACAGACCCAGAGCCCAGCCCACCACCACCCTAGAGAATTCGCCCGAGCCCCTCACAGACGGAGAGCTTCCGCCCTCCGTGAGTATAGAGCCTGTGTCGACAGCGCCAACCATCGCCCCGACGCCTAAATGTAAGTCTGACCAGGGGTGTGAGCCGGCAACCACCGTGACAGAGGGAACCCTGGTGGAACTAGACACGGAGGACTGGCTAATAGACCTGCATTCAGATACTGCTTCCCACTCAACCCAACGCTGAATTATCGATTTCATCATCGTCAGGGTCTTCATTGCTGCTGGTCTGGTCCAGCTTGAAAACGGTGTCGATGAACTATATGAGCTAAAAATTAACGTCATTGATCCCATCCAGCTTTCCTCTCTCACCTTCACCGCAGAGCTCAGCCAGTCCTCCAGCCTCGCCTCAGCTGAATGCCTGCAGCCCTTCGTCTGTAACGCCTGTAACACCTCGCGATGTGGTCAAGCCTCAGGTCGTGCACTCTCCAGCTGCACCTATAGCAAGAGAATCCCTTGTCTCCGCCTCTGGCCTCTGATCCCTTTGCTCCCCCTCGACCTGTCAACCTGTCGGCATCGCCTTGGCTCCTCCCACCCTCGGCACCACCAGAGACCCTCAGCCTTGCGGCTCCACCAGGCTCCATCGTCCCTCCGGCTCCACTTTGGTCAGCTGTCACCCTGCCTGCGCCGCTGCATCTCCCCACCCCTTCAGCTCCAGCGGGCTGGCTCCGCTCCCTCCGGATCCACCTTGGTCCTCGAGCGCACCAACTCCGCCTAAGTCCCAAATCAGCAAGAATGATTTCTGAATGATCATGTGACACTGAAGACTTAGTAATGATGCTGAAAATTCAGCTTGGCAATCACAGGAATAAATTACATTTTAAAATACATTAAAAAAGAAAACTATTTTAAATTGTAATGATATTTCACCATATTACTGTTTTTACAGTATTTTTCAATCAAATAAATGCAGCCTTGGTGAGCAAGAGACAGCTTTACAAAATATTATAAAACCGTACCAACCTCAAACTTTTGAATGGTAGTGTATATTATAAATAAAAAAACTTTAACATGAACAATTGAATTTAATTGTTTTTTAATACATATTTTAAAAATGTTATGTCCACCATCCTTATTGATATCGAACACTGTGTGAAAATGGTACTTTAAAACCGGGCTCCTCCTCCTAGTGGGTGGTGTAATATTTCATATTACAAAACATATTTTAATTTTCTAAACTTGATAAACACATATCGTCAGAAAAGTCTGAGTCTCAAAGTTCCATATTTGGTGACTGTTTTGTGATATGTAAGTGATATTGTGACTAATTTGAAAATGTACAGGAGAACCATAGACTGTAAAAAGAGGAGAACGCATTAAAAAAACTCAATGGCTACTGGCTATTTTTGGTATAGCACCTAAACAAAATCTCATAGGAACTTTAAGTTTTGTGATATCAACTTCAAATTTGGAACACAACTTGGTTAAAGATAGCCTATTTGTGAAATAGCCTACATATTTTTTTATAAAATAAAAAAATTGGTACAGTAGGCCTACTTTTTACACTTATATATTTTGAAGTGCTGCTGAGTGTCTTGTTTAAAAAGAGACCAAACTTAGGACTGTATTCCAAAGCATTCATGAATTACAAACATTTAAGTTTGGATTGTGCATTTTCACGTCTATGCTCAAAAGGGAGGGTGAAAGGTTAATGGGTTAAAAAAAAACAAGCATTTTTACAAATTCTGCCGCTGGTTTGCCACTCCAGTCTGAAGAATGAGCCATTTGCATTTGATGATTTATTCCAAAGCAACTGTCCTTAATGTTCTTCAAAAACAAAGTGTTTTTGCACGAGTTTAAATTTTTGTTTTTAAGAATTAAAGAGTTTTTTAAACAAAGTTTGTATTTTAGGAAGATTACAAGATAGGTTTTATGTAGGCGATAAAATTAGGTATTATTTAGCATTAAGTTAAATTTATTAATACATATTTGTGGATTGCACGAAAATGCGGCAGAGGGGAAAATCTATCAATAAACTTCGACTTAGGTCGCCATCTTTAGTGTGGGACAATAAGCCCTAAATATATAAAGTGTAAAAAATATGTTCAAATTATCTCGATAGTTTTAGCTAATCTCAAATACATACCTATAATGGTATAATAATTATAAAACTATCGCTAAAGAAATAGAGTATTGTATTTCTAAACTGTGAGAGTGTTTCACAAAGAGCTCTAGTTAAGGACGTGGTAATTCCGCCATATTTGTTGCGGGTGGCTGCAGGAGCGGCTGTACATTGTCAAGAACATGGCGGCTTCCAGGCAGGCATGAGAGTGGATACTTCTTAACAATTTTGGATGAACCTGGACTATCATCTCAAAAACAGACCGTCAAAAGATCTACCTGGATATTGCAATACGAATCTCGTACGTATAATCTATGGCGAAGAGACTGCATTAAGCCGAAATGTGTATTTTTTGATCGCGAACATAAACTTAGCCGCCATTTTTCTTGTTGGAGCTGCTAGTGGGCTGATTTAACGACAAGATGGCTGCTTACACCGGGGCGGCATGAATTAAATAAAAATCCATCCATCGACTTTTTTCGCTCGGAGGAGACTTGCTCAAACATATTTTCTCACAGTATGTAGCGGGATATATTTGCGCTTACGTATTTATTTGTGGACGTAACAACGTAACTAGATGTCTGTTTTTGTTGCGCTGTTAGTAACCGCATTCCGCTGCATGATTTCATGCACGCTCAAAAATCTCGCTTAAATGCTCAGACCGCTTGGAAATTGCAGAACTCTGTCGATTTTCTGAATCGGCATTGCACTGGAGTAAAATCGCACTTTTAAAATGTATTATTGTTGCTATTTTGAGCGGCTGACAAGATGGCGACTCCCAGAGAGGCATGAAAATAGCCTTCTGCAGCAAATGGGGACTGGGTTTCGAGTAGTCTCTGAGTTTGTATCTTTGTTTAGTTTTGCAGCTTTTCACTTGAATTATAGTTTAGAAAACATAAGTCCCGCAGCTCGTATAGAGTTTTATTTGCATTTCCTACTTGGCTGACCAAAATTTGTTTTTATTTGCCGCGCCGCCATTTTTCAGACTGGCGGAGGCTTGTTTCAAGATGGCGACTTCCATGGGTTGATACTCTTTCTGCACCAGGGACATTTAACTTGATGATGTAATTTTGTTGTTTGCCTTTGTAACTAGAACTTAGTGCAGTGTGGTTTTCTGTATGTGTAATTATCGATGCTCAAGCTGCTGCACGCGGTATTTTAGACAAGTTGACCGGCTTTTAGTCCGCCTACAAGCGCCAAAATGGCGGCATTCCTGAATTAATCAAACTTCTGAATTACCCACACTGTTTAAGACTTTAATTGTACCGCTGTAATGTTATTACAATGCATATATTTATGCAGAAAGTGTTTATTAATATATACCAGGGTCATGTGTGAAATATTTGCGTTGGCTTAAGCTTACAGAATGGATATATATTTGTGGCTAAGAGTCGCTGAAGTGCATTATTTTTTCCAGTAAAAGGACATGACGTCCCCCGGTTCCGTTGTGCCTGGAACCACCGGAGCTGCACTGCAGCCGCGATGGAAGCGGGTTCTGGGGTGGTCCGGGCCGGTACCCCGACCGAGACACGGACACAGAGCCGTAGCCATCAAGGAGCTGATGGTCGTTTTCGGTGGAGGAAACGAAGGAATCGTTGACGAGTTGCACGTTTATAATACTGGTAAGTAAAATGTTTGCATGTGCGGAAAGTTTGTAACGTTACATGCATACAAACTACGTAATGCTTGCAAATCGCTGCTAAATGTGCTCTGTGTTTTCACTATCTTTTCTACCGCGAGATTATGATGACGGAGCCATAGTCACGTCTGCTTTACGGAGAAAACTATAAATTTTGCTTACAGATATGTATATGAAACATCCCGTGTGATTTTTGCAATATTTGTGGTGGTTCAGAGCCGCGTCTGGTCTGCAGGCCGATTGTTGTGTTGTGACTATGAGGGAAAAAGGCGCCATAAAACATAAATGGACGTTGACCGCCGCCGCGTCACGCGCACGCCCCTCCTGCACGTGCACCAGTGCGCCTTTTTGTTATCTTAACAAACACTAACTTAACTTGATAACTAACTTGTCACTTAACTTAAATTCAATATATATAAAATATAATAAATGCATTATATAAAACATTCAATGTATGCCACTTTACTGCAATGTTACAATGTTTTTAGTTACCTGGCTGCAGCTTTAAAGTTGGCATGAAATGAAAATTCACCCTATCTATTTTTTAAATGCATGTTATAGATCTTATTATTAACAATCCATTTGTGCGTATGTTTCATTTTTAAAATGTTTTGACCTAATTTAATTGAAATGTCCATAAGTTGTTTCTTTTTTCTGTTTCGCTCGGATGTACCTCACAATACAGAAAAATATCTGTCGCTACTTCAGTTTCATCGTGACAAAGTTTGTGTGTTGTTTTAATTCACTTGGCATTAACATGCGATCACCGTGATCCGATCAAGCAGATCGGATCCAGTGGCGCCTCCAGAAATTTTTCATAGGGGTGGCCAGATGGGGCCACTTAAAATCTTGGGGTGGCACACCAAAACTATAAACCATAATTTCAGAATTTTAGTCTGCTGTTGTAGTAAACCGGCCTGTAGAAAAGACTTAAGGAAACTCCTACTGATATACTTTGGTTTATTGTGTTATATTTAATGTTACTAATGATATAATGTGCATAGACTAATAACAGTACAGTTAACATTTTGAGTTGCACAACAATTCTGTTTTATTTTGCAATTATATTTGGCATAAGGTGTACATTTATTGCAAACAAAACAGTTACTGGGGAAAAGCAGATACTGGCAGATACAAATATATTATATTTATATATTAATGTCAAGAATTCAGAAGTGTGTATTTTTATATAGCCTACACTACAAAGAAATAATATACAATTAAATTATGCTTATTTTAAATGTATTGAGCAGGCTAGGTATAAAACAAATACAGTCTTTTAATAATCTTTCAGTGCGCAAAACCATGATAATATGAAACGCTTCAAAACAGAGCACACAAAGCGCATTGCGGGTGCAGAATGATGTGCTCAAAGCAACGTGGAGTCACAGTGTACAGCGCTGCGCTGCACAAGTGCGCATTTAAAAGTTCACGGCACAAAGCGAGGAAATGTAGAGCGCACAAATCCTAGTGTATATCTGTCTAACAGTGAATTGATAATTTGTTTCACAGTTTTAAATTCCAGTTATTGTGCGTTTGATGCCGATTCATAGTCCTTGTGATGTGTGTGATCTAACAAGCACACGGTAGCAACAAACTCCAACAAAATAAAGCCATTTTATGCAAATCCACAGCCTTTTATCTACAGATCATGCATTATAATGTGAATATATCATATTGGAGAGAGTTTTACCGAGCATCCAACCGGAAGAGGCGCGCGCGCTGTTTGAATACTGAATGGAGAATGATTGACAGCCGCAGAGGAGGGAAAACGAGTTTCCGTATACTTTAATGATGTAAATAGACTTATGTCCCTCACATTAAGCTATGGAATGACTTCAGATGACTTTGTCACCCGAACTGACGTGAAAAAAAGCGGGAGGCGCCGAAAATCGCGCTGTTTGCATCCCTGCGTGTCAAAACGTGTCAAAGACACATCAAAAAGCTGCTGTAACAGTATACTGTAACCATTTGGCACTTAAAAAGCACATGTCACGACACATAATTCCCCGTCTTCTTTTACTAAAGAATATTTTGACTTATTTACTTACCGGTAGTCTTCTTCGTCTTCTTTCTTAACTTCTTTTGAAATTGTTGACCGGCGCGCAACAGCGGCATGGACGAAGGGACGGGGGAGTACTGGCTACTGTGTGCGATCGAAGGTGGCCACGGCCACCCCTGGCCACCCCCTGGTGGCGCCATTGATTGGATCATTAGCCAATCAGGACACGGTGCGTTTACACCTGTCCACATCAAGTGGCTTCAGCTCTTGCATTCCCACAAAAAAAAAAAGGATGACTCCGGTGCAAAGTCGACCTGAAGTGGTGGGTTTTCTTTTAAAAACAGTTTTTAGTCGGGGTACATTTCACAAATCTCTCAAAATGAGGAGGTTAAAGAGACTGCAAGTACTAATAATGTGGATAGATTCCGTAATGAACACAAAGAACATTGCCAGTTGTGGTGGGAAAAATGCGGGTTCTTTACAGAAAATGAATGGTTCTGCAACTTTAGGGTGCGAAAGCTAACATTTCAGTATATTTGCGATGTACTTTGCACTCGACTGTATGGCAAAATCACACAGCTACCTGCAGCAATTCCTGGAGAGAGGAGGGGGAATAATGACAGTGGGTGGGGTTTTGTGTGGCATCCACCTGTGAATGCAGACACAATGGCTGGATTGCATTTACATTACACTGAGATTCGATCACAATGCATCCTCGACTACCTCCGAACCTGGACACGCTGATCGGATAACATTCCGATCAGAGGCGAGTTTACACTTGTCTTTTCAATGTGTATGTGGACAACATCCAGATACAGGTCGCATGTTAATGCCAAGTGTAAACGCAGCCTTAGAGATCACAGCGTGATGTATAGTTCTTCTATTGGTCATGTCTTCACGCAGTACGAATTCGCAGGTCACCATTCACCTAGTCTCGCATAGTCAGATCTTCAGACTGACGGCTGAAGGTTTGGTTTCTATCGCAGCTTTCCTTGATCAAGAGGTCGTTTGACTGACATGTAATGCAAACCAATCACAGTTCGTTTTGTTCTGCGTCATGTTTAGGGGTGTGCCAATATAATGTCAATGTCCCTACAATAACAGACCTGCGTGCATCTTATAAATGATTCATTCAAGAATGCTGTGCAAGTTTACTGCAACAATAGAGCAGCGAACTTCACATACTTTTGAAAATCCAGTGCTCAGTTAATTCTGGTAAGTGCTCATTGTCACAGTTGTAAACACAACGGCTTTCTTCTTCCACGTGTGGTTTTGGCGTCACAGCATTTGTTTCCAGGCGGACCGTTAAAGAACGCAACACACACATCTCCCGGATATCTTGTAGAAATTCAACCAATCAGATTGCGACTTTGAAACTCCTGAAGTGTTTCCAGAAAAGTGTGCCTTATGCATCAGACGTTCAGCCAACAGTCTGTGTCGGGTCTGAGGCTGAGACTACCGTTCACCAAACTTGAACTTGAACCGCCCCATTTCTCAGAATCTTGTCCTATACTCTCCATTTTATGTTGATAGTTAAAAAGTCATTTTTATTGACATTGTCTTCACCTCCAGATAAGCTGAATTGCAAGAGTTTTATTGCAAGTTGTCTACACCTTATCACTGAGACATTGACTGAACAATTGATTTTATTTTATTTTTTCAGCAACAAACCAGTGGTTCATACCAGCTGTTCGCGGAGACATTCCTCCAGGCTGTGCGGCTTATGGTTTTGTATGTGATGGCACACGACTATTAGTGTTTGGTGGAATGGTGGAGTATGGAAAGTACAGCAATGACCTTTATGAGTTACAGGTAAGGAAAAACTTCTTTAAAATCACTCTGTTATGTGACTAAAGGCTGGAATACACTACATAACTTTTGCCCAGGTTTGTAGTATGGAGGAGTTGACGCTAGTTACCGAAAGTCATATCTGGTCTGCTGATTTTGGGCAGTCCATTGACAGATTTCACAGAAAATCGCGTAGTATAATATGATGGGCACGGACTCTATTTTTTTTCAGCTTCAGACTATGATTCCATCCAGTCGGATACCATCAAACATGTTTGATTGAATTTTGCCATACATCTTATAGCCATGAAGGTGCGTGCATCTGTGTAAGTTTGTGTTTGGAACGACTTTAAAGTCTGATAGTGTGCAATCCTCATTTCTGTAGTGTATGATGCCCAGTTTTTCTTTGTAACTGTTTATGAAGTTTTAAAATCTGCTCGATTTTAAAAGTCATGTTGTGTAGTCCAGCCTTTATTGATTGTTGTTGACTCTGTCAGTACAGATCTGAAATGATCTTACTATGGTTATGATTATCAGGCAAGCAGGTGGGAATGGAAAAAATTGAAACCAAAAGCCCCTAAAAATGGAGCACCACCATGTCCTCGTCTGGGCCACAGTTTTTCTCTTGTGGGCAACAAGTGCTATCTTTTTGGGGGGCTTGCCAATGACAGCGAAGACCCCAAGAACAATATTCCCAGGTATTCCTACCATATAATAATGTGGTTAGTAAATAAATGTATTTATATCGTTTTATTCATAGACTCACTTATGTGTGCTTCCAGATATTTGAATGACCTTTATACCCTCGAACTGCGTCCGGGCTCCAACGTTGTGGGCTGGGACATACCAGTCACGTATGGAGTACTGCCTCCTCCAAGAGAGAGCCACACTGCTGTAATTTATACTGAAAAAACTACTAAGAAGTCCCGTCTTGTTATATATGGAGGAATGAGTGGTTGTCGTTTGGGAGATCTTTGGACATTAGATATTGGTATGAAGATTACGGCTGTTTTTGCTGTGGTGTTTGCCACAAATAGTTCATTCATTCAATCAATCAATTGGGTTAAGCAATAATTAGGCCATTCTTTGCTTTTCAGATACGCTGACCTGGAACAAGCCTGCAATAAGCGGCACTGCTCCCCTCCCCCGTAGCCTCCACTCAGCCACCACTATTACAAACAAGTTAGTTTCAGTGTAATCTAGAATTGCTTCACCACATGCATTCCCTAAATGTACACAATGGCATTACTGACCTTTAATCCCTTTATATGCTTTATTTGTAGAATGTATGTTTTCGGTGGCTGGGTTCCCCTGGTGATGGATGATGTGAAGGTGGCCACACATGAGAAGGAATGGAAGTGTACAAACACACTGGCCTGCCTGAACTTGGGTATGTTCTTGCTATAAAGTACATGTAGTGTTTAAAGGGATTTAACTAAAGGCCAAACTGTTATTATACACATGATCATTCAGAAATCATTCTAATATGCTGATTTGCTGCTGAAGAAACATTTATTCTTATGTTAAAAACTGTGGAAAACAAAGTACAGAAGAGCAAATTTTATTTGAAATCGAAATCTTTTGCAACATAAATGTCATTGCTGTCAATGTTGATCATTTTAATTCATCCTTGCTGAATAGAAGTATGAATTTCTTTAAATCATTTGAATGGCAGTATATACTGGTATTTTAATGTTTGGTATTATGCCATTCCTGTGTGTGAAATGTTTGGACTATTTTTACTGAGCCCTATTTTATTGATGCATTTTTTATGTTATGCCATATACTTGAAATAAAAAAATGAGCTTCCTTTTAGACGCCTTGTCATGGGAGACTGTTTTGATGGACACTTTGGAGGACAACATACCACGTGCACGAGCAGGACATTGCACTGTTGCCATTAACAACAGACTTTATGTCTGGAGTGGACGTGATGGGTACCGCAAAGCTTGGAACAATCAGGTGTGCTGCAAAGACCTGTGGTACCTAGAGACAGGTGAGTACAGCAGATATGCAATAAAAAGTATTTCTGACACAGTTAAACTGCATTGTAAAAATATCCAAATGCATAAAAAGTTACATATTGAGTATTTTTTTTGCATAAGCTGAATGTATTAAATCATGCATAATTTATTTTTTTTTGCAGAGCGACCTAATCCTCCTTCACGGGTACAGCTCGTCCGGGCCAACACAAATTCTTTAGAGGTTAGCTGGGGAGCGGTGTCTACAGCAGACATGTACCTGCTTCAGCTTCAGAAATATGATATCCCAACAGCCACTGCTGCCACATCACCAGCCCTCAATGCAGCTCCCTCCCTCCCTGGAAACTCGCCTAAGAGTCCAGCGCCCGCTGCAGCTGCTCCGTCTGCTCAGAGTCTGCCGCATAGTGGCATCACCTTCGTGCCCCAGGCTGCTTCGCCCACTGCCTCAGTTTTACCCACCACGCCCGCAAGTCCTCTGGCTGCCTCAACGGCGCGTGGCCCAGGTACAGATTTGTTAAATTGTTAATAGTTCAGCAATATCTTCTGTTTACTTAAATGTAATATTAAATTAAAGCATTTTTTCCATAGTATTTGTATTAAATGATAATTTAATGATATTTATTTTATATTTAAGCTATTCTGAAAGTTGCAGCCCCTCAGTCAGGCACCGGGGCATCGATTGTCACTGTGCGCCAAGCCAGCCAGGCTGGAAAATCCCCAGTCACTGTGACATCACTTCCTGCAGGTGTTCGCATGGTAGTGCCACCACAGACCACTCAAGGAACGGTATGAAGTGAATAGTAAAGGTGGAATCTTTAAAACCGTTGATGCCTCATAAATTGTTTTATTCAAATGTGTACTTTTAATCTTTTTTTTTTTTTTTTTTTTTCTTCAGGTCATTGGCAGCAGCCCTCAGATGAGCGGAATGGCAGCTTTGGCTGCAGCTGCTGCAGCCACACAGAAAATCCCTCCTTCCCCCGGAGCCACTGTTCTCAGTATGCCGGCTGGGGCTACAATTGTCAAAACGATGGCTATGACACCTGGGTCCACCGCTCACCCCACCACAGTTAAAGTGGCATCACCTGTCATGGTAATTATCTTAAGATTGTCACTGTTGCTGCGTCCCAATTCGCCTATTTATACTGTGCTCTACAAGTATGTACTGTTGTGAAGAAAACGTACATGCTTTTGAGTGTGTAGCAGAAGAGTTGGCAAGCTTTGGGACATACTACTTCATCATAATTGCTTCTTTAATGGATCACAAAAGTTCACAATGCTGTTCCAGATGAAAGATAATGTGAATAACATTGAATAAATATATTTTTGTCAGGTTAGATTACTGAGTATTAATCACTCAAACCTTTATCTTAACCGTCGGACACGCACGTTTTGTAGTTTTTTTAAACCTTTTATTCGCTTTTGTAGTTCTAATCGAATACTTGTCCAACATGCAATGAGTTGTGGGCAATGTTAGCCGTTAAAGGTGTGCAATGCATGGATCTGCACTTTGGATTCTAACCTGTAAAAGTAGACCATCTGGGTGTCTATGGAATACTCATTTCAACAGTAGAAGAACAGTAAATTCCCTTTATAGATATATTCATAAACCCCACCCCCAATTCAATATTGATATTTTTCTTCCAAGATTTCGGGAATCGTGAACAGTGAGCTTGCTGTGCCTGGTACAGTAATCTGCATATGTCTTCAGTAGGGTTGGGTATTGGTTGGGTTTTATCCGATACCAGTACCTACTCGGTATTTTTCAAACGGTTCCGGTGCTTAAATGGTTCTTGAAACGGTACTTAAGAAAACTAAACCGCACACACTTTATCAAAAAAAGAATACCTCTGTGTGTGTGTGATTTTCTGAAAAAGTTTTTCTGATTAAATGAAAAACTGTGCCGTTTAAAAGGCTACTGATGTACCCGAAAACACTTGAGTTAAGATCAAATTTTGTCTTCTCATATTATGACTTTTACAAAACAGAGAAATATCTGACACTGAGCAGAAATATTTAACACACACAGTATAGCCTCATATAAATATGCTTGATATTGATATACTTCATACTTGATATGCAAGATTTGCAGTTGGCAAGAGGAACACTGGCAGCTGAACTTGAACTTTAGTCAAGCGTGTCAGAGGTTTTGGGTTCTAATCCGCATTTGTAGTTTTTTTTTTTTTTTTAACCGATTATGCTCATCAGTGGTTGTATATCAAGCAGGGACACTTTGTGTCCATTATATTTTGTGATTTCACCAGAATAGATATGAGGCGCCGTCTAGGGCTTAAATCAAACTTCATTCACGCACATATGAAACCCTTGCATACACATACTAAGTAGTCACACATACATGTATACTGCTGAATGCTCAAACTAATACATATGAAATGCACAACGTCACATCTAAAGTCGCTCACGCACACACACGCAAACTCTACACACACGAGACACGCGGAACTCTCCGCGCACATACTCATCTGAGACGCGAGCACACACACACACAAACTCTCCGCGCACATAATCATATAGACGGCGCCTCATGAATAGATCGATCTCCACAACGTACTGAAGCGCGCGTCCGAGTGAAGACAGTGCGGTGTGTGCGAGCCACAAGAGAAAACACTGTATCCGCGCCACTGATCGCAGCGGCAACGAGCACTTTGATCACTTGATTTAAAAAACACATTTCAGCGCTAGATCGTCTCTTATTTAACAAACGAACTAAATGAATGCTCTGCTGGTTTACTGGAGATGTTTTATTATTGGATCATTCGTGCCGCGAGATGTTTTATAGGGGGCGGTAAAAAAACGTCAGGCACCGAAAGTTTCATTCTTATTCGGCCTCGTTACTACCTTTTACTTCGGAACTGGTTCCCTATTGGAACCGGGTTTCGGTACCCAACCCTAGTCTTCAGCGTGTTCCATCTCTTGCCTGTGTGTTAATCTCCTGTTTACAGACTTCATAATATTTCCACACAAATTACATTTTGGGTTATGATTGCAATGCAGTTTGTGCTCAAGTCTGGAATAGAGATTGGCCAAAAAATTGTCTCCTCGTGGCAGCGTGTGTTTCTTTTGGGTGTGCCGGTTTCCTCCACACAGTCCAAAAGACACGCAGGTTAGGTGGATTGGACATGCCAAATTGGCCGTGTGTGAATCCCAAGCATGTAATGGGGAGGTTTGGGGAAAGAGCTGGTAACCTACCCCAGAGAAAACATTGCCAAAAAAAATCATGGACAGTCTGATGGCCAAAGAATCATCAAGAGTCAGATATGACTGTAATGGTTAATGAGAGAGATAATGGTTCTCTCAAAAATATTAAGCAGCACAACTGTTTTCAACATTGGTAATAATAAATGTTACTTGAGAACCAAATAGAATAATTTCTGAGGGATCATGTGACTATGGAGACTAAAGTAAAGACATTTTGCCATCACATTAATAAATTAATTAAAATAGTTATTTCGCTATTTTACTGTATTTTTGATCCAATAAATGCAGCCTTGGTGAACATAAGAGACTTGCAGAACCCAAAATTTTAGCTACCCAAAATTTTTGAAAGGTAGCATACCTTCACATGTAATGTTTGGGTTAAAAAATAAAACACTCAAAACTGCAAAGCTTTGATTGAATGAGCTAAATTCAAAACTTGCATTAGCTAGTATGTGACCACACCTCAGTTGAATTATATATTTATGTGGAAATTTGTCACGTTGCTTGTCTGCAGTCATATCGGCCAGCCCTAGTCTCATGACACAATTTTTTTTTTTGTCGTAGGTAAGCAACCCTGCCACTCGCATGCTGAAGACCGCCGCTGCACAGGTGGGCACTCCGACAGTTTCCAGTCCAAATACAGGTGCTCGGCCCATCATCACAGTGCACAAGTCCGGCACAGTTACCGTAGCACAGCAGGCTCAGGTTGTGACCACTATGGTGGGCGGAGTCACCAAGACCATCACTCTTGTCAAGAGTCCACTTTCCATGGGAGGAAACCTGGTACAGTATATTTTAAATTCTGGCATGGGAAAAACCTGAATGGGAAAAACATTGAATGGACTATTTATTATTTAATTATTTATATATATTTTTTCTTGTTTTAGATCTCTAACTTGGGCAAGATGGTGTCAATGGTACAGACCAAACCGGTCCAGACGGCTGCTTTGACTGGACAGGCCACCTCCAACCCACTGGCTCAGATTTTACAAGTATGTTAAACATAAGTATAACTAGTTTTAAGTTTCTCAGACACTCACATTATTTATAATTTTAAATATCAATTTTAACGTCATTCTCATTCCATAGTCAAAGGGTACCCTTCCACCCGGCACCATTCTGAAGCTGGTAACATCTGCGGATGGAAAACCAACTACCATAATTACCACCAGTCAAGCCAGTGGCACAGGAAACAAGCCCACTATCTTGGGCATCAGTGGCATGTCCCCCACTACCAACAAACCGGGCACTACCACTATCATTAAAACAATCCCAATGTCTGCTCTACAGCAGGGAGCTGCAGGTAAACCATTTTGTCAAGAAGTGTCATTTTTAGGGTTGGGTACTGAAACCCGGTCCCAATATGGAACCGGTACCTATGTAACCGGACCATATCAAAACGCAGAGTTCTGTGCCTCATTTCATTGTGAGATGTGTCATATTTTGCCACAGAAGGCAAAAATGTGGTCTTATTTCTGCAAAAGAATTGCTGAACTTTAAAGCTAGTTTGTAACATACCAAGAATACAGACTACTTTGCTGTTATTAGTACTGTAACTGTTTTTTAGTGTTAAATTATTGTAATTGGGTTAGGTGGCTTAGATTTTATTGTGAAGTGGTGTTTTCTATTTAGGCTACTTATATTTAAGTATACTTTAAAAATGTAATATATTGTTAAACTTTAAGAATTTATTATTTAATTTTTCTTCAATAAAAAAGCCATTCTTTAATGTCATTAACCATCGATTTGGCACCGGTATCGAAAAAACCTCAAACGATACCCAACCCTAGTTATTTTTGTGTTTTGTTGTCCAGATTAAAGAGATATTAATGATTATTAGAAGTAGGAGAGGTAGTAAATATATAATTTGTCAGTGTTGTTGTTGTTGTTGACTAAAGCTATAATTACTTCTAGTAGTAGTAATACTAAATACATTTGTTTTATTTATATTTAAGTGTCATTAAAGTATTATTATTACTGTTAACAACTATAATAATATTAATAACAATTAGTTGCAATTATATAAATTAAACAAATAAATATAATTTAATTATATGTATCATTAAATTTATATAATAATAAAAACAATAATAATTATTAATGTTCACAACTAATCATAATAGTTAGAATTAGTAATAATAGATTTAAATAGTTTTGATTTACTTGCTCTTAATGAGTGCCTGTTTTCCATTGTAGGCGTGACTAGTAGTACCGGGATGAAGAGCCCCATTACCATCTACACCACGAAGGTGATGACATCTGGAACAGGAACTCCTGGCAAATTTATTACAACAATGCCTAAGATTGGTACAGCAGCTGGCCAGCAAGGCCTAACACAGGTATTGGGGTCAGAATATCTGGTGGAAAGCTGATGTCCTTGGAGCACTTGGAGGTCCGTTTTCTTACCTGGGTTGGGTTTTTCTCTCCTAAGGTTGTTCTGAAGGGAGCCCCTGGTCAGCCTGGAACCATTCTTCGCACCATGCCGATGGGAGGAGTGCGCCTCATGTCTCCAGTGTCTGGGGTCAAGCCAACTGTAACCACGCTGGTTGTCAAGGGAACAACTGGTAAGGATGTGAACTTGATAGTCAAAAGTTAATGTTCCTGAAAGACTTCATGCTTCTCTGCCAAGTGTAATTCAGCAACTGCTATTGATGAATGATTAAAGTATTTCCCTCTCGCCGTGTCTGTCCTCCCCAAGGTGTAACAACTCTTGGCACAGTCACAGGAACCGTTTCTACCAGCTTAGCCAGAGGAAGCCTAGCCAGTGCCAATGCCACCCTCGCAACCCCCATCACCACTCTGGGCACGATTGCCACCCTCTCCAACCAAGTCATCAATGCCACTGCTGTGTCAGCTGCTCAGACCAACCTGACCACTGTCACCTCCAACATGCAGGTTAGAACCACTTTATCTTTTCTGATAGATTTTTATTTGTATTTAATTATTCTTTCATTACTGCAGCCATTTTGTGTGTCATTAAGTTATTTTTATAACTATTATGTAATTATATTATATAGTTAAATTTTTAATAAATAATTGTACACAATGTTTACACAATTAAACCCCCCCCCCCATGAATTTATATGGCTGTAGTTTTTATTTTATTTTTTTATTATTCCTGTGATGCAAAGCTGAATTTTCAGCATCATTACCCCAGTCTTCAGTGTCACATGATTCTTAAGTCATTTGGTGCTCAAGGAACATTTATTCTTATTCTTATTATGATCAATATTTAAAATGGTTCTGTTTTTCAGGATTCTTTGAACAATGTTAAAAAGATAATTTATTTGATGTAGACATCTACATTTAGTAAAACTTTAAATGACAATTTAGTGTGTCCCTGCTGAATATAAATATTATTTGTTTAAAAAATTTACCCCAAACTGTAGTATAGTTTATATAATGTATAATAACAGAAATAATTATAACTATATGTAAATGATAAAAAATATTTAAGGATACAAAAAAATTGCTGTATTTAAAGTTAACAGTTTTACACAATATTTACATTAAATTCACTGAAAAAAGAACTATCTGTAGTCTAATTTTGTCATCCTTTCTTAATAGCCCACCCAGGTGACTCTCATAACTACACCCACTGGTGTGGAGGCTCAGCCTGGCCAAGATCTGCCCGTTTCCATTCTGGCCTCTCCCACGTCTGAGCAACCCACCTCTTCTGAGTCTGGTGCAGGCGAAGCTTCTGGCACTGTTACTCTAGTGTGCTCCAACCCCCCCTGTGAGACTCATGAGACGGGCACCACCAACACTGCCACCACAGCGACGGCAAATATGGGTACTGGACCAGCTGGTACAGTACAGAGAGTGTGCTCCAACCCGCCCTGCGAAACGCATGAAACGGGTACAACAAACACTGCCACCACAGCGTCTGCCAACATGGGTGGTGTTCAGAGGGTCTGCTCAAACCCACCATGTGAGACCCACGAGACGGGCACCACCAACACAGCAACCACAGCTTCATCTAACATGGGTGGAAACCAATCGGGAGCGGTCCAGAGAGTTTGCTCAAATCCACCTTGTGAGACCCACGAGACGGGCACCACCAACACGGCCACCACGGCTTCATCTAACATGGGAGGAAACCCAACTGGAGCGGTGCAGAGAGTTTGCTCAAACCCACCATGTGAGACCCACGAGACGGGCACCACCAACACAGCAACCACGGCTTCATCTAACATGGGTGGAAACCAATCGGGAGCGGTCCAGAGAGTTTGCTCAAATCCACCTTGTGAGACCCACGAGACGGGCACCACCAACACGGCCACCACGGCTTCATCTAACATGGGTGGAAACCAATCGGGAGCGGTGCAGAGAGTTTGCTCAAATCCACCTTGTGAGACCCACGAGACGGGCACCACCAACACGGCCACCACGGCTTCATCTAACATGGGCGGAAACCAAACGGGAGAGGTGCAGAGAGTTTGCTCAAATCCACCTTGTGAGACCCACGAGACGGGCACCACCAACACGGCCACCACGGCTTCATCTAACATGGGCGGAAACCAAACGGGAGAGGTGCAGAGAGTTTGCTCAAATCCACCTTGTGAGACCCACGAGACGGGCACCACCAACACGGCCACCACGGCTTCATCTAACATGGGCGGAAACCAAACGGGAGAGGTGCAGAGAGTTTGCTCAAATCCACCTTGTGAGACCCACGAGACGGGCACCACCAACACGGCCACCACGGCTTCATCTAACATGGGTGGAAACCAAACTGGAGAGGTGCAGAGAGTTTGCTCAAATCCACCTTGTGAGACCCACGAGACGGGCACCACCAACACGGCCACCACGGCTTCATCTAACATGGGTGGAAACCAAACTGGAGAGGTGCAGAGAGTTTGCTCAAATCCACCTTGTGAGACCCACGAGACGGGCACCACCAACACGGCCACCACTGCTACCTGCAGTATGGAGACAGATGAGGGAACAGGTACTTCAGATTTCAGAAAGATTCATCTTCAGCTTTCACACAAACATTATTTACACCACCAATCGAAGGTTTTGGTTGGGTTTATAAGTCGGGGATAATGTAGAGCGAGGCGGTTGTTATAGCGAATACAACCCCTTCAGGCTGATTCAAGTCCTGATCAGCCTGTCGGGGTTGTATTCACTATAACAACCGCCTCACTCTACATTATCCCTCTTATTACATGGCTACCTACCAAATAAATCAATAATTTGACACAAAATATTGATTTAAAAAGGAGTTTATTGATTTAAAAACGATTGTGTTGCTTCCGCTAAAGAAAATAGTCCGTTCCGTCTCTACGGTTAGAATCCTGCGTCCATAGCAATGCTCTGTTTTTCATGGCAGCGGTGTGTTATACTTAGCAGTGGTCTGTTATCAAGAAATAACAGACCACATTCTTCATTAGAATTCAACCAAGCCATGTAGTAATGCAGTATATAACAGTAATATTGTGAAATATACAAAATACAGTTCAAAATAACTGTTTTCTATATAATTGATTCCTGTGATGGCAAAGCTGAATTTTCAGCATCATTATAGTCTTCAGTGTCTCATGATCCTTTAGAAATCATTCTGACATGTTGATTTGGAGGTCAAGAATATTTTTTTTTTATTTTTTTTTTTACTATTACCAAAGTAAAAAAGCAAAGTTGTGCTGTGCTTATAATTGTTGTGGAAACTAATGATTGTTTCCCCGCCAGGGTTCTTTGATTAATGTAAAGTTCAAAAGAACAGCATTTATATGAAATAGAAATCTTCTCCAACATAAAAAAAAGCATTTTAATACAGCTTGGCTGAAAACAGTTTGAGCATTCTGACGTCTGCTGTCAAGAGTTTGAGCCCATCACAAAGCACTGTTTACTTGTGCTGTAAGAGATTTAAATTAGTAACTTGCTACTTTATTGTAGGAAATCTCACCAAATTTGTTCACCGATAAATTGAACTAGTTTCCTTTTTCTTGTTTATTCCCATTTGTACTTTTGTCTTTTAAAAGTTTATGGTAATGATTTCTTTTGTGCATTTAGCCCAGCAGAGTGGTGAAGCATCAGAATCTGCCACCAGCACAGAGGGCCTGCCGTCCACTGTTGCGCCCCAGAGCAGAGCCATTACCACAGTCACACAGGCCACGCCTCTACCCGGACCAGCTGTTCCAGTGAGTGGAGATACAAACTCTGCACTTAAGTTTGATGCTAAATTATGAATCCAATGGAATGACATATGTTAAGTCAAAATGCAAAAAGTTCAGTTTGATCAAATTTAAGGAAGTAGAAAGTCTTAAATATCTTACATTTACATCTATGCATTTGGCAGACACTTTTATCCAAAGCGACTTACATTGCATCATCCTATACATTTTATACATAGGTATGTGCAATCCCCTGGGATCGAACGCAATGCTCTTACCACTGAGCTACAGGAAAGCTAATATAATTTAACTTTTAAGTAAAATTTTCCTGTTTCATATGCATTACTACAATTCACACCCCACCACCAAAAAGATATCTCTGATCTTAAATGGTCAAATAAAATAATTTTTAAGGGTTCTTAAATTTGGGAACTAAAAACCAGGAATCATGATTTGCCTTCAAAAGATTATTGAATTAAATAAATGTTCTGCATGCAAGTCAAAGCGTGGCGCTGTTGCACGTTCTACAGACTCGTGGTTTCAGAGCAGTTTGCAGTCAGTGAATGCCACATATTTATGCCAAGCGATTACTTATGATCTACTGTTGTTGAATTGTGATAGTTTACTTTATGGTCTTTTTATTGTACTACGTTGTAGATTGTTGTAAGATACTTTATATCAAATTTGATCTCTGTCATCTTTTTAAATGAGCAGCTGGAAGTAGGCAAGCATGGACATTTCAAAATAAGCATCCTGGTGTATTTTGGGCTTGTTAATGATCTTCTGTATTATTCATAATTTTTTTCCTGGCTATTAATTTTTATTTTACTAGTATCAACACAATACTAATTAAAAGAATCAGAGATATCTTTTTGGTGGTGGGGTGTGAATTGTAGTAATGCATATGAAACAGGAAAATTTTACTTAAAAGTTAAATTATATTTAAGTCTTAAATTTAATTTTAAAAACTCTGCAGATACCCTAACTTTACTTCACTCATTCAATATAATATTTGCATCCAGATTACAGAAGTTGTAGGGTGAGACTTTTGGGAACTGATGCATACAATTGAAGCCGACCTAAATGTTAGATTGAATGTGGTTGGAGGGGAGGGTTGAGAAAAAAGAGGGATTCCTAACGTCACCAATTTTTCTTTCTCTGTCCTTCTCCTGCAGTCTATTTCTTCCATCACGGAGTCCTCCTCAGAGGCAGGAGTTGAGCCGGTTGTTATGGAGAGCTCGGAGGCAGAGTCCTTACAGACAGAAGGCCAGGCTGAAGCGGAGGCAGTTGCCATGCAGGCAGAGTTCCAGGCAGAAGCGGGGGCAGTAGCTATGCCTAGTGACTTCCAGGCGGAGGCAGCGGCCTTGCCAAGTGACTTCCAGGGAGAAGCCATGGCGGTAGCCATGCAGGCAGAGAGCCAGGCAGAGGCAGGGGCAGTGCCCATGGAGCATGACGCTTCTAGCATGGCAGAGGGAGAAACCGCTCAGGAGCAGCTACCGACAGCAGAGGTATAGTTGTTTGCATTCTGGCTGTACAATTTCCAGTTATTATTGCAAATTAATTCAAATTTGAGTAAGGACAAATGATCTAATGTCTAAAGAAAATAGATACATTTTAATATATAAAAGTAAATACTTTTATTCAGCATGGACACATTAAAAGTGACCGTAAAGACATTTATAATGTTACATCAAGATTTATATTACCATTTCAGTAAATGCTGTTCTTTTCTTGCAGATGGAGGGTGTAGAGGCGGCATCAGCATCACAGGCCGATGCACTGACCTTGCCACCAGAGCTGATGTCGGACGTACAACCCACAACGCTGATGGTGACTGGCCTGACCCCAGAGGAGCTGGCTGTTACGGCAGCCGCAGAGGCAGCGGCCCAGGCTGCAGCGACAGAGGAGGCCCAGGCCCTCGCCATCCAGGCTGTACTACAAGCAGCACAGCAGGCTGTTATGAGTGAGTCACCATCCTTTATCAACAAAAACAGAACCTCAAAATCAGTCTGAAACTCACAGTAAGCATCTTCTTCCTCATTGCCCCTCAGGCTCAGGTGACGGAGATGCCGGAGAAGACCAGCAGACCCACACCATACCCATCGTTCTGACCCAGCAGGAACTGGCGGCTTTGGTTCATCAGCAACAGCAGCTTCAGGCAGCCCAGCAACTAGCCGCTGCCCAGGCCGCACTGCCCACAGAGGGCCTGGCTCCAGCTGACAGCCTAAACGATCCCTCTTCAGAAAGCAATGGACACAACGAGATGGCCGCCGCTGCCACAAGTGCTGTAGTTGGACTGCTGCCTCGCACCACAGCTGAGAGTATGTGTGATGTTTCAATTTACTCTTCAATAGTATTGACTATGTTAGTTGTTTTGAACCATTATAGTTGAAATATTGTAAAGTGTTATCTTTTTAATTTACAGGATAAGGTCCCTTTAGTTAACTAACATTAACTACCAATGAACAATACTTTTGTTACAGTATATATTAGTCTTTGTTAATGTTAGTTAATAAAAATACTGTTTATTGTAATATTAGTAAATGATGAAATTAACATTAAGATCAATAAATGCTTTAGAAGTATTTCATTGTTGGTTTATGTTAACTAATGCAGTTAAATAATGTTTAAGAAATGGAAGCTTATTGTGAAGTCTTTTCCATGAATACATTTTAAAGTCTGAATGTAATGTTTATGTCAGGATGTTACATCATATTTGTGCACATGTTCCATTTTAATTCTGTTTATTCCTTTTGTAGCCTTGGCTCCATCCAGCACATTAGCACCTGTTGTAGTTGCCAGTCCAGCTAAGATGCAGGCAGCTGCAGCTCTCACTGAAGTGGCCAATGGCATTCAGGCTGGGGTAAGTTTAATAATGGGTAAAGGGTCACGATAATATGCATTGAAATGTGGAAGAATAGTTTTTTTAAAACTTGTTTTCTGTTGTTTCTCCCCACAGAGACAAAATCCACCCACTGTTACAGTCAAACCTCAAGTGAAGAAAGAAAACCAGTGGTTTGATGTTGGCATTGTCAAAGTGACCAATATGGTTGTAACACATTTCTACATGCCTGCAGATGACTCCACTTATGTTGAGGTAAGCCACAATGAGATTTTACTTCATACAATATTGTTAGACGCTGTGACATTGCTTATTTCAAAATGTAATTATACTGACATAACTTGTTTTGTTGCAGGATGATTCAGGCACAATCCCTGACTATAGCCAGATGAAGAAGGTGGAGCTTCAGCCCGGGACCGCCTACAAGTTCCGTGTGGCGGGTATAAACACTTGTGGCCGTGGAGCCTTTTCTGAAATATCTGCTTTCAAGACTTGTTTACCAGGGTTCCCGGGGGCACCATGTGCCATAAAGATCAGCAAGGTACACCTCAAATCTTAATTTGCACTTGTTACATATGGTGTTATAATCAATAGAGCACCATAAAATGTGTGATATGTTTTTTAAATGGGAATTGCACAATCATGTTTTTTTTCAAAGATTCATTTTGACTAATTTTTTTAAGAAAAAGTTTAAATGAATAGGATACTTGTCTTGATTACTTGATTCTCACTTCATTTTGAATTTTAAATTTAGAATTATCGATACACCAAACTATGATTTTAAAGGGATAGTTCACCTCAAAATGAAAATTGTCATCACCCTTAAGTTGTTCCAAATCTGTATGAGTTTCTTTCTTCTGCGGAACATAAAATTAATTTTGAAGAATGTCGGTAACCAAACAGATGATGAACCCCATTGACTTCATAGTATTTTTTTTTTTCTCCATACTATGGAAGTCAGTGGGGTCCATCAACTCTTTGGTTCCTGACATTCTTCAAAATATCTTTTGTGAGGGTTTCAGGTTTGGAACAACTTGACAATTAATTTTGGGGTGAACTATCCCTTTAATTCAGTAACTTTAATATTTAATGTAGTATTTATTAGGATTTTTCTTTATATTTAATAATGTATAACCTAATGTATATATTTTTAATCAATTACTGACCAGTACAAACAGTTTACACTACCATTCAAACCGTTACGTTTGGTAAGATTGTTTTAAAGAAGTGTCTTTAAGACTGCATTTATTTGATTGAAAAATACAGTAAAAACAGTAATATAATAACTAGTGCTGTCAAATCGATTAATAGCATCAAACATAAGTTTTTGTTTACATAATATGTGTGTATATTATTATAATAATAATAATATTATTATTATTATTATATTTATATAAATTGTATATATGTCTTTGTGTGTGAGTTTCTGTATATATGTGCATATGTGCACAGAGTGTTATATATATATATATATATTACACACACACACACACACACATATATATATATATATATATATATATATATATATATATATATAAATATAAATAAACGCACGCACATTTTCATTAGTCAAAAACTTATGTTGGATGCGATTAATCGATTTGACAGCACTAATTTAATCCTTTGATGGCAAAACTGAACTTTCAGCATCATTACTCCAGTTTTCAGTGTCCCATGATCCTTCTGAAATCATTCTAATATGCTGATTTGGGAAAACCATGACAACCCCCCCTCTCTCTCTTTAATAGATTAAGTTATTGGAAAGTTAAAAAATATATAATTTCTGAAACAGAACAAAAGTGACAGTAAAAGACATTTACTTCTATTGAATGCATCCTTAATGAAAAAAGTATTATTTCTTTATAATGTATATTAAAAAATATTCTTGTTCACATTCAATGCAGATCAGTAGAAAATGAATCATTACATCCATATAAATGTGTACTCTCTTCACTTGTTTCTTTCCTCAGAGTCCAGACGGTGCCCACCTTACATGGGAGCCTCCATCGATGACATCAGGGAAGATCACAGAATACTCAGTGTATTTGGCCATCCAGAGCAGCCAGACCACTGAGGCGAAACCCTCGGCCCCGGCCCAGCTTGCCTTCATGCGTGTGTACTGTGGGCCAAACCCCTCCTGCCTGGTTCAGTCCTCCAGCCTGTCCAACGCCCACATAGACTATACCACCAAACCCGCCATCATCTTCCGCATCGCCGCTCGCAACGAGAAAGGTTACGGCCCGGCTACACAAGTGCGATGGCTGCAAGGTACAGGTTTTCTTTGGTGAGAAAAGATGTTTTGTTTCAGCCAGTGACGAGGTGGATCTTACAATTGCTGTTTTTTTTGGTTTCGTTTTGTAGAGTCTAACAAAGATGGCCTTTCTGCAAAGCCTGCCCCAAAAAGAGCAGTTTCTTCACCAGATACGTAAGTGTCCATGTCTCCATTATCATAAGTGCATTTGATGAAACATAAGTTAAACAGTATTATTGTTAAGTATTATTAAACTATTTTCAAATTTAACATTCATGTGATGGTAAAGCTGAATATTCAGCATCATTACTCCAGTCTTCAGTGTCAAATGATCCTTTAGAAATCATTCTAATAATCTCATTTGGTGATCATGAAACATTTCTTATCAATGTTATGAATGAAACCGCAGTAATTTAAGGATTCATTGATGAATATTAAGTTCAAAAGAACAGCTTTTATTAAATGAGAATTTTTTGTAACATTATAAATGTCTTGTACTGTCACTTTATATCAGTTTTAATGCATCCCTGCTAAATAAAATCAAGTTCTTTAGTCAGTCATATTGACCTTAAATTTCAGAACAGTGGTTTGAGTACGAATGAGTTTTAAAATATATGTACGTTTAATTGCAGGAAAGGGATTGGTCAGAAGAAAGCAAGAATGGACCAATAAGCCCCTCTCTCCATTCGTCCTCCAAGACCAGGAAGACTTACACTACTCAAAGCGCTCCACCATCTGGATTCAACACATCTTCAACTGTAACCATCTATTAAAACGGCAAAAAATCAACAAGGAAGTCATTTCTAGGGAATGCTTTTTTTTTTTCGTGTTAATAGTATGAATGGAGAAAAGCACATTGCATATTTTTGAGTATTTTTCACCATAGTTGGAGTGGGAGGGAAAAAAAACTAATTTGCATTTTCCATTGTAGTCTTCCTTTCTCCCCCATTTCTTTCAATACATGTATCTTGCTTCAGTGAATTCAAACACCAGTTTTAAGATATTTGTAATGTTCGTTCTGTCAGTTGGGCTCAAATGAAGTTACTCTCTTTTCTGTGATGGACTTCAGGGTGAAGTTTTAGTTCACGTTAAATGTGTGGACATGGCGGGAGGATTTCTGAATGGAGAGGAGTCATTTTCATGTGAGGGGGACAGAAATGGGGAAAACAAACCAAGCACTTGTCCTCAGACAAGAGGGGATTTTTTTCACTCAAATGGCTAAGTGAAAATAGATCTGCATACGGATTTGTTCTGGACTCAAGCCTTCTGGTGAAGTCTGTGCACTTTTGCATTAAGCAGAAATGGAGGCAGAACTGCAGATAAAGAAATGGCCATGGAAATACATTACCGGCAGGACAGAGACTTTGCTAAAACTGAGATTTGCCATACAAAAAAAAAAAAAAGAAAATGAAAAAAAAAAAAAGAACGAAAAAAAAAAAACGCAAAACTTCCCAAAAAATTAGTGAGCGACGATGGAGAAGATCTTTTGTGTAGTTTATTTTTGTATTTTTAAAGCTTTTCTCCTGTGTGTATGTGTATGTCTGTGTGCTTTTTTTTTTTTTTTTAACTCACAACTTTTTATTTTTTTGTTTTTGTTTTAAAAATTGTTGGCCATCCACCTTTGGTTTCAGGATTTGTGGGATGAAGGGCTTTTGGAGGGCTGTGCTGTTGTCAAGTACTTTGACACATTGAATTTGTGCTCAAGCCGAGTGGTGATGTGCTACAACTGAAAAGGATGTAAACAAATGTAAACATCTGAAGGGCTTTTACTTTGTTTACTGAGTTTTTCTACGCTTGTTTCCACTCTGTGTTTATGCCAAACCTTGAGATGTAAAAATCGTAATTATTATTATTTTTTTTTTTTTTTTAATTCTTCGCCTTACCAAACCACCATTATTAGTAAACACCCAGCTTTTTCCCTTTCTCTGGCTTGTCCTCTTAACTTTTTCACAATGTAACTGTAGAATTTTCTCTGCCCTAGATTGTGAAGGAAATTGTCCATGTGAAGATGAATTTCTACTTTTTTCCCTTTTGATTATCTGAGAGGTATGCAAACTAAATGTTCAGTGTATACCTGTACGTCTCCATGTGGGTGAGGATGGCCGTTCTCATTCTTGGTAAAAGCCAAGTTCGGATTTGACTGTAATATAGTTCATTCATACCGCAAGAAGTGAAGATGATATTCTGGCCTTTTATATATTTACCTGTACAACGTTTTTACATGTTGGTCATCTCCTGATTGCCTTTTTTGTCTTGACTTATAAAAGAAACCGAAATATATAAACTGTCTCCCTGATTAATTATTAGCAATTTCTTTTATTTTCATGCAGCACGTACTGGGAGTTCATTTCATCCCCAGTGTCTTCCAGAAATGTGAATTTGAGTAGCTATATTTGATGAAACGCCCTTCGGATAGCTGGATAGATAAGGCGGTTAACTCGTTTGCATTTGACATGGAGATATTTCTTCTGAAATAAAGGAATGATATCCCAGCATAGTATTCATATGTAGTAGTTCAAGAGGTTTTATTCTTCTAGAAAAAAAGTCTTTCACACATGCATAAAAAAGTTTTTTTTTTTTTTTTTTTTTTTTTGATAAATCTTTTAAATCTTATCCATTTCATTATTCATTTTTAGTAAATTTGACATTGACTAAAATGGTAATTTTAATACATTAAAACAGCATTTTAGTTGACTAGAATTTTTTTGGTTTGACATACACATTTTATATATTTAAATGTTGAACAAACATTAAAACATTTTTAAAAAGTGACGTTTTTGTGTTACATTTTATTGTAAAAAAATAAATAAAAAATGTTGCTTTAGTTTATTATCCATGTTTTAATGTGGTGAAAAGGGTGCATTCACAACATGACATTCAATTCATGACTAAGAACACAATTACTTATTCATCAGCTGGAAAAAGAAAAGCTCCTAAAGTGATTTCAACAACATTGCTGTTATAGCTGTGGTGAGGACTTCACTATTCTCATAGTATTAGAACGATTATTAAAAATTTATAGGAATCATAATGGATATCTTCCTTGTAAACGGGCCTTAAAATCTTTTTTTCCCTTTGTGTCTTGTATCCGGGTGAATATATATCCGTTCATCCAGCTTCATGAACGGCAAAAAAAATTAATGATGTGCACGGATAAATTATAATAAATAATGCAATATTCCATTAAAAAAATAACTGTTTTGATTTCATGTTGACTTAAACACAGAACAGTAGCACAAGAGATTGTCCTTGCTTCAACAATAGCATTTTTTATTTGGCTGCTTATCCTGTTGTTTCTGTATAATCTGGATGTCTTCTCCATTCTCCACATGGTGGCTTTTGAGCTGTAGAGAGTGTGGCACAAACAACTGTAACCTAATACTGCTGCTTTTTTGGTCAAGCTGAGTATTAAATATTCAGTTAGGACTGATCAAAAACTAAATTCAATGGCCTGGTTTCACAGACAGGGCTTAGATTAAGCCAGATGCACACATTACTTGTGTGCATCTCAAGACAAAACAATGGCACTTTTTAAGATCTGTCAGTACAAGTTGCGTTCAGTTAAAACAGCTCAAACATGCATTTTAGTCTGGGACTGGTTTATGCCTTTATGCCTGTCTGTGAAACCGGGGGAATATTTGTTAAAATACTCCTAATTTAGTCTTGGTTATACAAAATGATTGAACTCACATACTGCAGAGCAGCTCGTGCGGCACTGTGAAAGGTTGTGTCCACGCCAATGTCTTCCTTGGCACTACATTCAAAATATTCAGCTCCGATTTCACTGCACCACTGCTGGGCTTTGTTTGGGGACACCTGTCAATCAAATCCTGCTATCAGTTATAAGTAAAGTAATACATTATTGCCTGGTTTTACAGACAAAGCTTAAGCCTAGTCCCAAACTAAATTGTATGTTCTTAAAATATGTCAGTGCCACTGTTTTGTCTCTTTTTTTTTTTCTAAGGCACAATGACCTGTTTTAACTAAAGCCTAATCCTGGTTTAATATAAACCTTGTCTGTGAAACCAGGCCTAGATCTATAGCTCATAATGCAATAGAGTTGTCTAACCTCACGATGATCCAAGTCAATTTTATTGCCGAGCACTATGAAAGGGAAGGCAGTGGGTTCAGAAGGACATGCCTGCACCAGGAACTCTTTCTTCCAGACGTCCAGTGCATCGAAAGAGACGGACGAGGTAACATCAAACACTAGGAGGCAGCAGTGAGCTCCACGATACAGTGCGGTACCCAGGGAATGAAACCTCTCTGTACCTGCAGTGTCCCAGATCTGGTGCAAAAACAGCTGAGTATTGCATGACATAGTTTGTAGAGCCCTGCTCAATCAGTTGAGATGTAAGCTGTGTTATTGTTATGAAAGCTATCTGTGGATCCTGCATATGACGAAGTGAAGGATTTTCTTTTATCTTTTAAATCTTGTGGGTTTAACATAAATTCATGTAAATGTATCTCACCTGAAGAATCACTGATCTTTTATCAATAGTGACTTCTTTAGCAAGGAAATCTACCCCAATTGTGGCACGGTACAATTTAGTAAAGCGATGGTCAACAAACCGGGTCATAAATGAAGATTTTCCCACTCTGTTCAGACAAAAAGAAATAGGGACAACTAACTGACCAGAGAATTAACTGGTAAATGATACTATTAACTACAATGCATTTAGTGCATTGACCTTGAGTTACAGAACCAGCTGCCTCTGTAAATGACAAACTTTTTAGAAACGCAAGCAGCTGTTGAGGTTTTTTCATGTTTAGAGAGTCACTTCTTTTAGTTACTTTCAGTACTTCCTTGTTTTTGTGCAACAGTATATATAGGCTTTTGGGTCGCGCATACACTGGTATTCAAAAGTTTGGAATCACTAAAACATCTTGAAATGCATTTACTATTGTAAATTAATAACTGATTTTTCCATATATTTTTAAAACATTATAAGCAGCCATTACTCATGTCTTAGAAATCCTTATGTAATCTTTAAAAATATAAATCAAATGTAGGCTATTTACAATATTGTTTTTATCAATATAATGCAACCTTGGTGAATAAAAGTATCACATCAGAAACATAAAAACGTCATAATGATACCAAACCTTTGAAGGGTAGAATTAATGTCTTTGTTCTTGCAAAAAATTTCTGGACTAATAGGAAGCTGGAAAGCTGTTATTCGTTTATGTGCTTTACATGCATGCTTTAGATACCATCATTACTTTCTAAGACAGACACTCACCCAGAGTTTCCGATAAGAATCAGTTTCAAGTGTGGTGTGCTCCACTCAGTCATGATAAAAATAACCAAAGCTGTCTTCAATGAAAGGAGGTCATGAAGGAACTCATCTCAGTCAACACTTCTCCTTGTTGCATTTCAGACTGCAGTGTGTGTCCTGTTCATATCACTGATCCATAAGAAAACATGGCAAAATAGGTAATGGTTAACCACCTTAGCAGTGTAAGGTAAACAAACGCCTTGCTAAACTAAACAGGTGGTGTAGGCTAACAAAAATGTATGATGTTGTGCTCTTCCTGGACAGTTTTAAATTTCATGATAGTATTTTACAACATAATAACATTGCTGTTCATTTTTTAGTAGGCCAAAAGTGACAGAGGTTTATTTATGCATCATCTAAATGATGCAGCATTGGTGAATTTTATGCAGCATTGGTCTCATAAATGAACAATGAACTATTTGTATAGCATTTATTTAATGGTAAGTTGTAAATTAGTGGCATTGATCTATGACATTATGTTGAGTATCAAAGTTTTTTGTGTAGCCTATTTGTTCATGAGATTTTTAGATTTGTGGAGTTTATATAGCCTAGAACTATATAGGCCTAGTTTTAAATAAAATAGTTGATTTAGTCTTATACATTAATGACACTTTAATATAGGCCCTATATTTACATTTGAAAAACAATGATAAGATGACAATGTAAGATTTCCTCTTAATTTTATATTTTGTGCTATGACAAGAAATTGCAAATATAAAATTAAAAATTCATTTACCTTAATATCTCATTGGCTAATGCATCATCATCATGCTTCATCCTGCACATGCTAAACCTACCCGAAACTAAAAATGTTACAATTTGTAAGTAAAGTAGCTAAATGCACATTGTTGTCATGGGCGTCTTCCCCCATCTTACCCTATTATCGTTTGTTGTTAATAGGCTATATTCGTTCTTCGAATATGACATGAAATAAAAATGCATTAAAAATTAATTAGTAAATGTAGAAATGAACACCAATAAAGATTAATATCCGCGCTCTTCAGTAGGCTACTTGATTTTGATTGGTCAACCGGCGCTAGCTTCATGTCATGTCTCTCGGATTTTACCGTGTTCAACTGGCGCCATCATGCATCGTATCGATTGAAGTGAAAATTACCTCAGAAGACTTCAACATTATTATTAGACGTACTGTAAAATTGTTCGTCTTTTTGCTTGGTCGAACTCAGATACAGGTAAAACAAGCAAACAAAAATTCTCTCATATTGTCTGTTTTGTTTTAAATTTGTGACTATTAACAACTGTCTTGGTCTGGTCAGCTTTTACAGATTTTTGATGTAATCTACACTAATCTTTGAAATAACTTGGAGTTCCACACACAATACCATACATTTGATAATAATTCAGTAGCCTACCATAGTAGGCCTGCATCTAAGTACCATGGTGTAACCATGCAATAATATTTTACAGTTTACCATGGTACCGCCACAGTACTGCTTTGTAAGCGTAGCTTTTCATAATTCATTTTGCTTTCTAAGTACAAAAGATAGAGGCAAACACTTGGCAGAACCCGCTATGTCAGAGGTCCTCGCATGGGAGGTGTCTTGCTCTGTGTCAGTTAAGGGTGTGTAGGGCAAAACTGTAAATTGTAACCGGTTGTAACAGTGAATATTGAGACCAGTTCTCCTCAACTGAAACGTGGTTTTGACTAACTTACCTCACAAAACACAGACAAACTTAGCTGCTACCTTTGAGTCACACTATTACTTATGGGAGCTGTGGCTTTGAGGTCAGGTACACATCCTCTTCTTTAAAAGTCACCTCTAACGTGTCATGCATTGCTCTCTCTATGAATTTTACATAAATACTTTCACATTTTGTTCTACAACATAAGTTATACGCTCAAATGTGAATTTTGAGACAATTGAGTGTAGTTTTATTCGCCAAGGATACGTTAAATTGATCAAAAGTGACCGTAAAGACTTACAGTAGAGGAGGTTACAAAAGATTTCGATTTCAAATAAATGCTATTCTTTTGGACTTTCTATTCATCAAAAAATTCTAAACAAACTACATCATGGTGTACATAAAAATATTAAGCAGCAAAACATTGATAGTAATAAGAAATGTTTCTAGAGTAGCAAATCAGCATATTAGAATGATTTCTGAAGGATCATGACACTAAAGACTGGAGTAATATTTTTAAAATTGTATTAATTTTTCACAATCTTTCAGTTCTTATAAATTATATCTTATAACATAGGCTACTACATAAGAACTGCAACTGCCACAAGGATGTGAGTTTATATGCTTGAAGAATCTGACAACCATTATAGTCACTTTCTTGTTGCTCGTTGAAAGCCACTATTCTAAAAACAAATGATAAATTCCCCAGGGAACCGATGGCGAACAGTCTTCCGTGTTAGCCTACAAATTGACGACATGAGTGAATAGCTTTATTGTTTATATGTTGTGGATGCAGTGGTGAGGAGGAGGAGGGACAGACTGGAAATTATTTCAGTGCGATATATCCTCTTACAGTCTGCAACCCATAGACAAGAACATTCTGTGTTCTCTCACTCAGACTTATCTTTGGGATAAGACTTTTGACTAGAAATGATTTTTGAGTCTTGAGGATGAGAAATGTAATTATTTGGGAATGAAGATAATTGTTGGCAATAACACTTCCTTTTGTGGATGATCTGAAAGAAATTTATTCTAACTTTGGAAATAAAAAAGAAATAATCCGTCGGGGCAGAGAGAGAGAGGCGGTCCTCTGAGTTATATACCCTCATGACACAGAGCCGCTCAGCTGGCTGTGTGAGGCAGAGATAAGAGCCTGCTTTCATGGAAGTTTCTTTCCTTGGAACTGGAGCGCTGCCCCAAGAACCCACAACTGCCCCCAAACCTTCGGCCTTTCTGCTCTGGCCCCCGCACCACCCTGACCAGGAACAGTTCCCGCAGAGGTCTTGTGTCACTCACCAACTGAAACGTCTTTTTGGATCCACATGGGCATTGTGTATTTGGCACCTGGATGATCTGGATCTAAAGACTTCCTGGTTTCAGGAATGGTTATCATTAAAGACCTGCTAGTGTATGTACTGTGCCCCTTAAACAAAACCCTGGATAGCAAACACATTGCATATATGTTGCATGTGTATAGTTGTACTGAAAGACCAATGCAATATTTTGGAATTAAATACAATATAGGTCTCTCTCTATCTCTCTTTCTCTCTCTTTTTATATGTGTATGTTCAAAAGTTTGGGATTTTTTTTTTTATTATTATTCAGCAAGGACACTTTAAATTGATTAAACTGACAGTAAAGATATTTTTAATGTTCCAAAAGATTTCTATTTCAGATAAATGCTGTTCTTTTGAACTTTCTGTTTTCTTTTTTTTTTTGCACAAAAATATCATCAACAACAATTCATTTTTCTATTTATACTTTTTATATATACGTATATTAACTGTAAGTATATATGTAATATATATACATACATATGCATGTGTGTTTGTGTGTATGGTATACCCTACGTTATGGCAATAACTGAAATCTTTTTGGTCTTTAAAACAGCTTATACATCAAAGTGATGTTTTTTGAAATGTAAAAATTGGGTTTAGAGGTATGGTTAGGGTTAGGGGAAAGAGTTTATAAAAAAATGTCTATGCGATGTCTGCATAAAACATGAGAACCAAACATTTATGTGCGTGTGTGTTTGTGTAAAAATGAGAAACATGTTCGTTGATTCGGCCTCGGTATATATTTAAATATATGTCACCATAATTAGCTTCAAATAAAAATACTACACAACTTAAGCAAGTCCTCATTTTGACTGCTACGTAAACGTGTATACTCTCTCTCTCTCTTTCTGTGTGTGTGTGTGTAAAAGAGAATGTTGTCTTACTACCATTGTAGGGTGTCACTGTTCCTGTGAGTTTGTTCATTTAGTGTCATGGCTAGTCTTACGATTCCCCAGCCTCCCACTCCAATCTTGATAACCTCTTATCACAGTTCAGCAGCCAGCACACACACACACAGCCACCAGCCACATCCCTCAATGCCCCCCCCCCCCACACACACACACACACACACACCCCCCCCCCCCGTCTTCAGAGTGTTCTTTTTATTTGGCAGTCTTTTATGAGGGGATCCGCTTACAGTAATATACAAGTATTTTAAATTCTACAACAAAAAAAAAAAAAACATAATAAATAAATACATTTATATCTATAGTTTTACATCTTTACAAAACTGATCTTGACTTATCTAAAATTGTTTAGGACAGAAATTAAAATGATAGTTCTCTCATATAGTTTATCATATCTTTTTATAGCAGAATACTCAACGAGACTTTTCCACTGAATGAAAGTGAATGGGGACCGTGGATGTCAAGAAAGCTAAATAAGCTACATTTGAAAAAGTAATGATTTAAATTTGGGCCTGTTGCTCGCACAAAACTATCATATGGCTTCAGGAAACTCTGATTATAGTGCACAAGTCGTATGGTCTACTTTTACGAGGCTTTATCTTGTTCTTATGTGTGTTTTGTAGCTTGACAGCCCCCTAGTCACCATCCACTTCCATTAAATGGCAAAGATCTCCTTTTGTGTTCCACTGAAGAAAGTTTTACAGGTTTGGAATGACGGGAGGGTGAGTAAATGAAATTTTGGTTGAACTATATCCTAATGTAACAATATATTAGCCTATATGCATGTTCTAAAATAGGTCCTTATGTAAATCAATAACCTGGCCCTTGTTAAAGGATTTGCTTCTCTGGATCTCATCCCAGTTTCCCTGAAAATTATAAATGCACAATGGTGGAGGGAAGTTGAAGGTGTTTTGACTGTCAAATGACAGTGACAGTCTAAGTCCTGTGCTCAGGCAGGCCGTGCTGCGTCCATATCTCTGCCCATGATTGCAGCATTTGAGTTTATTTGCATTACTGTTCTTTGCTGAGCTGCACCAGGGAAAAGTGCTTTTGCATTTTCATTTGCTTTGTTCACAGTCACCGTTTCCATTTGGACTGGTCTTTGTTACCTCTTTGTGCCGTATTAATTCCTGAATTTATTGTGTATGTGCCATGGCATACTTGCTGCTCTATGATTATTTTTTTGCGCATCAGCGTTCCTTTATCATTGCTGTGCTTGAATCATATGTACGATATGTTTATGGTTGTTGTAAACTAAGGTTTCTCACATTCTCTGTGGGATTTTCTCAGTCAGTGAGCTGTTAGATTTCCCTCTTTATCTTTATTTATACACCAAGCCTTTTATATAACCTCTGGTGTGTGAGAACGCATAGAATAACTGGTATAATTTAGCATTGATTCTGTTCTGGTTAACCAAAAAGCTCAATAACTGATTGATGTTTGAGTGTGATATCTGAATGGTAAACAATTTTGTGTTCAAAATCATGTCCTATAGCACATTCACAATCATAATGGTCAAGAATATTTGATACAAACCACCATTGTTAAAGTGATCTATACTTAGTTGCTGTGTCAGCCAGAGATCTGCCATAGAATATTCAAAACTCTAAGCATGGCCGTATGGTAGGAGTGTCCAAAAAAGTACCCCAACCCCACCCATTGGTGCCCTACAATTTTAAATGAAGTTGCTAGTTCCTAAAGGCTGAAGGAGATAAGCAAGCGAGCAGAGAACCAGTAGACTCTCAAGCCGTCCTCCATGATCTGTGGTGTGAATCTACTCACCTGATAAACAAAGATAGCCTACTCTATACATCACTTGCAGGTAAGTTCTTCTGTACAGTGCCAGTGAAAGTGTCTCAACATTATTCACAAAATTAATTTGTTTTTAGACATGGAAGAGAGTTTTTTCTTATTTATGTAATACATCTTTAAAGTTTTCCAAATATGTGATATACTTGGTTCTGACATTACAGTCTAGACTTAGAACTAAGCCAATTTAATCAATCAGTGAACATATAAACCAATAAATAAATGCTGTTTGCAATATTTTTTTATAAATGTAAACTTGTATATATGATAATTCTTTATATGAATTATTATTTGCTATTAAACCAGCACATTATAAAAATGTGAATTTGATAAACGTATTGCTTTCTTTATTTAAGAGCTTGCAACAATAATGAGCCAAAAAGTGGTGTTAATTATTAGTCAAATGTAATTTTTCCCTCGTTTTATTCAAATTGAATTGTAATTATTGTTGTTACTATTATCCAAATTCCAATTTAAACCAAACTTTTTTTTACTGCCTTTGTTTGTAACTGATTTATATTAACGTAAGGCCTACAAAGAGATATAGCCTAATACTAGGCTATATTAACAGTAGGCTATTACATACATATATTAAATATATTAATAGTATATCAATATACTATATTTCTAAATTTAAATATATTTGTGTAAAATAGGTCGTTCACGCTTTGATTCAATATTCGTTCAATAATTTCCCATTGATCGCACAGCATTATGTTAATATAGGCTACACATCAAATGGGCTGAATTTTGTCTGATACTTTGTGTGTGCAATCATTTAGACTGATAATGATAAAACAGTTATCAGGAGAATATGCGCTAGACGTACTATTCATAATCACTCAAGATCGACGGTTTTTCTGTTTAACGTGATAACATGATTGACTGACGGAAATTACAAGGAAATATGTTCCAATATTTATGTTAATTATGTCCATATATCCAATCATATTTAGTTCAATTTAACAAAATTGTTTTGTGAAATTATAATGTCTGTTTGTAGTTGAGTACAATTATTATCTAGCAGCCTAATCGAATTCTTTTACACCGCAATATAGGCCTACAGATCTGTTCCCGCAAATTTTGTTCGAGGTTAACTAGCTGTAAAAAAAAAAAAAAAAAAAAAAAAAAATTACATTAAATGATGCTTCAAGACTATTTTTCAGGACAGATATTTAATCAATATTGATCTTGCTCGACTGTTATTCTGTTTTTCTAAGACAATATATGGTCTTTCTGTTAATCTTTTAATAGTCAATTCCCCTAAGGGATTGAACGTTGTTGTGAGCTAATGCTAACAGTTATGAATGCCTGTGAGAAATTCAGACATGCTGTATTTTTAGTGCTGACTTTTTGCCACAGTCAAATGAGGACCTTTTAAAGGGAAGTGTGACAGGCCATACTGTCTAGATACCTAAATCAAATATTACCTTGTCAGGCTATCTGTTAGCATTCCCATTCATCTTGATGGCAGTTGCTCAGCTATAAGGATTGTGAAAAAAATATTTTAACTTAAGAATTGATTAAATTCATAATTCTTTCAAAATGATTGTCTGAACATTATTTCTCCCACTTGTAAGATGGAGAACTCATCTGAGCAGTCTCGTTGGGTGTCCCCCAGCCTGATCAGTCCCGACCCATTAGCAAACTACACTACAGAGCCTGGTTTACTGCCACCCGGTGAAGATGATGAGCCCTTCTACTCCAGCTCTGAGGCTGACTTACTCCCATCTTATTATTCCTCTAGTGTCCAGAGTCGAGCCTCGTCGTCTTACAGACACAGTCCAGGTGAGATCCTCACTGCTGTAGTTCAAGTGAAATGTGCCATTTCTGCATCACCGAATGGTATTGCGATTATAATAAGAGATCAGTAGGAGTTGTTTGAAGACATGCAACCATTGTTTCACTGGTTTCCACACCCCCATAAAACGATAGTTCACACAAAAATGAAATATTATTTACTCACCGTAATGTTTTTTCAAACTTGTATGACCTTCTCTTAAACAACCTTCTCTTAAACACAATGTTTTAATTGTTGTTTGTCCATATAATGAAAGTCAGAGGTGTCCAATGTTGTTTTGAACCCCATTGTCACTGCTTAGACAAAAACAGTTGAAACACCCTTCAAAACTATCAATATTGAGATACATTATAGTCAAAATGTGTTACTTTTTAATTCCATTGAAATAGTTCGCCAAGTCTACTCCTCTCCATCTCTTCTGGGAAACATCCAGTGGCTGGACAACTCCGTAGGCCACTCTCTAAACTCTTCCTATAACCCCACATCCACTGTCTGGGCAAGCAGCCCATTCACAAAGACACCTCTCCACCCTCACACCACCACGTCCATCTACCCGAACAGTGCAACCTCATCTTTCACATCCCCCAAAGAGGGATTCCCTTCCCCGAGTCATGATGGGAAGGAAAGTCCCAGGCTCCAGGAAGTCCTAAAAGCCGAGCGCCTGAGTCCCATGGGTGGAGGGGGAAGCAGCTTTCTCAATCTGAGTTCAGCCGCTGGAGGTGTGTATGGTCCTTCTCCACACATGCTGAGTCCATACGGATCGTACATGACCACGTCACAGGACTATAGTTCAGCAGCACTCTATTCTAGTGCTGGACCCTGGATGAGCCCTTCGTCATACTCACCCAAACTTCGCAACAAGATGAGACTTTCGCCACCAGGTAAGTCAATTTCCTCTAGAAATGACTGAGAAAGTTAAAATCCTGCATTATTCGTAATATTAATTACTTTTGAATTTGGCAGAGGCTCGTGAATGTGTAAATTGTGGTGCCACTGCCACCCCTCTGTGGCGTCGAGATGGGACAGGCCACTACCTCTGTAATGCTTGCGGACTGTACCATAAGATGAATGGCCAGAACAGACCCCTCATCAGACCAAAAAAGAGGCTGGTATGTAAAATAATAATAAAAAACAGGTGATAGTTTGTGTTTTTATCAAGTCAAGTCAAATTGATTTATGTAGCACTGGTTCAAAGCAGTTAATACTTATAATACCTTAAGAAATTCATGGCTTATAGACTCATTTTGCATAGTAGTAGATTACATCTGGCTATAACACAAGCAATCAAGCATTTGAGATTTGCTATATAGTATATATTGCTTACCGTGAGTGTACTCTACTATATGTACGCAGGTAAAATAGGATGTGCTATACATAATATAGTTTTATGATATAACAATCAAGCATTTAAGATTTGCTATATTGTGGTATGTAGTATATTCTGTTTTACATGAGTGTACTGTATGTTACTAGGTTTATTGTTATAATTAGGGTTATATATTAATGAAATCATTCATTATGTGGTGATCATATCAACTTTTTGACAATAAATTCTGCTTGTGTGTCAGATTGTCAGCAAACGCGCTGGAACGCAGTGTGCCAACTGCCACACAAGCACTACGACACTATGGAGACGCAATGCCAGCGGCGAGCCTGTGTGCAACGCCTGCGGCCTCTATTTTAAACTGCACAATGTGAGTATACACATTTATACTATATTTACCAGAAGGAAAAATGAGTAACTGCAAAATTGAATATCTCTGTTGTGCCTTTTTGCAGGTCAACAGGCCCTTAACTATGAAGAAGGATGGCATACAGACAAGGAATCGCAAGGTGTCTAACAGAAACAAGAAGGGCAAAAAGGGCACAGTGTCAGAGATTTACCCTGACATGTCTCACATCGTACCTCCTGATGAGCATGTAGGACCCTACTCTCTGAACCCAGGACCGCTCCTGTCTTATAGCCACACTCCTCATCTACTGCCCCCTTCCACCTTGCACTCCTCTCCCACTTTGTCCTACAGCCACCACCCAAACTCTGGCATGATGCCCACACTTGTGTGAAGGTTGGACCATGAGGCATGTACATTACGTTGTAGATATAGTAAACACACTTCTTGCATAAACGCACCACATGATTTTGAAGCAGTTATGTAGTTTGAATATTGGAACAGAAAAACTTGGTAGCTGAAACTCCTACATATAATGACATATGTAAATATTTATGATTTTAGGCCTTATTTTATGTGCTATAATCATACTATGATTTATTTTGAGACATTCAATAAATGTCTTTTAATTAAATGTTTTGAGGTATAACAATGTTTTTTTATCTTACATTCACCTTATTTTTAACATAAGAGCAGGAACGGCCATTTGTATCTTCCAGTGGCATCTGCTTTGTTATTTTAGCAGTACAAAAACAGTGTGTTATGCTGCTTGAAATTGAAACTGGTATTTGTTGTCATATAATTTTCATTCATTGTTGTCATCATAAACACACTGGTTTGTAGCGCAAGTAGTTTTACTGTACTTTGTTATTCTTCTAACTATTTACCTTAATGGCTAATGAATCAGAAGTCTAGTACATTAATGGAAAATTGATTATGCATTGCAAAATAAGGTGGATAACACCACCAGTAAGGCTCAAGTAACCCCTCTCTGGCACCAAACCAGAAATGTGATCCACTTACCACTACCTTACCATCACTTTTATTATAAAAAAAAAAAAAAAAAACTGTGGGTCAAAAACAAATGCAATTTACAGAAATATATAAAACGTGCACGATTTTGTTTTCTTTCCTAAAAAGGTACTGAAAATATATGTATATGCACACAAACCTCTATGATTTATAAATTTGTTCAGTTCCTTATAAGGAAATCAAATTAAATGATGTGTGTAATTTTAAACATTTGTGCGACTTTCAAAGGTGAGCACTTTCAGTGTGGTGACGGTATTTAAATTTCGCAAACTGTTTTAGACCTTGTGGTTTGAAGCTCACTATTTGGACTTCATGTCACTCCAGCTATGCAATAATAGTGTCATTGTCCATTCATCCACTCTGGAGAGGCTTTAACAATTGATCTGCTTTTGGAGCATGAACATGCAAATAAAAAACTTTCCATAAAGTTGGCGGAGAGCGACAAAACATTTAACCAAGCTTCCACTTGTGCCAGGTCCTAAATTTAGCTCACACGGAAAAACTGTTATATCTGTGTACACAACGCAACTGCAGGTCGTGTGGCCCAGATGCTGGCAAAATAGATATATGCTGAAAAACAATTGGTCTGACTGACACACATACTGTCATAGTATACTGAATTCAAATGTTCTGTAGGTATGCAGGTGTTTAGTATGAATACATTCAGACATACTACATCCGTTGACATTGACCTTTGACCCATGTGTTCTGTGACCACATACACAAAAACTCAAAAAGTAATTTACTCAAATGTTATCTATAGCACCCTTTTACAAGATGTTGGGACAGTTTAGTTTAGACTAAGGTGACCCACCTCTGCAGCATCACCAGAAATCATTTACTGATCTTGTATCAGCTTCCAAATTACAAGACTACAAATGCTTAAAGCATCTCTTAAAATTTAAACACTTATTTAATACACATTGAATGGTTTGGCTTTAACATAGTAGTTTTTTTTTTTTTTTAACTCATAAGAAAATTGTAAAAGCAACTCGAGCACCTGCAATTTTTGTTCCTCAGCAAGGCCTTAAAATAAACTACATGGAGGATGGAGCAATTCCAGAAATACATAGTTATTTGCATACTTGCATATACTGAGGTCAAATCATTGCATGATTGATCATTAGTCATGTGCAAAAGTGAAGACAGCTCACATCTCACGTGGAACCATGAACATCTGTGGATGTCTACTATGAAACCAAGCTGACTCATTCGGAAATGGTTTCAGAAAATGCTTAATTTGCAAAGGCATAAACTAGTAGTTCAATCTTAAATATTAACACTACTCATATTTGTACATTCTAAAAATAATAAATCTGTCTTATCTCAGCCTTTTATAGTGTCACCATGACTACAGCTTTAGATCCTGAAAACGTCTATGCACAAATATCTAGGGCTTGATAAATAAAAGACAACCTTAACAGATATATGGTTTGTCCCTGTTTGAAACGTTGAACAAGCAAACTCTTGAGTGGCAGGTGGGTATCTATTTGTTCTGTTTTGTCCTCACTGAGTTTATCTGCTGGGACGGCCAGCCATGTATTGGGGAAATGGTGACAAATGACTGCAAGAGATTAGCAACCACAGGACCAGCAGAGCAAATTCAAAACAACATCCGTTACAGTCCTTCTGTCTCAGTCTCTCTTCCCTCACAAACTTGCGAATACGAACCACACATGATACATGTCCACTACTAAATCTTATATCAAAGGTCTGCTGAATCAGTGCATTTTCAGATTACAAACTTGCAACATACAGACACCCAATACATTCAAATCTATACCCTTTATGAATGAAACGGCACACAGTGCGAATTTGGCATATTTCGCAAAAATAAATCATACTAATGATGTAATAAGAGTCTGTGCAAAGACTACACTGTTTTTTCCCCACTGACATTAGTCAAGCTAACATGACCAACAACAGGTTTTAGAACTGCTGAATTGGCAAAATGCAGCTGCCATGATTGTGTTATGTAAATTAAAATCTGTATTATTGAATGACAGTGATCTAATAGACAGTGACCTCTAAGGGCAGCGTGGTGTCAATACAATAGTCAAGAAAGATGTCAACTGTTAAGTTGCTTGGCAAGAATTAAAAAATGACTATAAAAAGGAAAGATGTTGTTTATTTGTTGAGATAATACTAATGCGTAATAATCGGAAGAGTTACCTTTATTGAGAGATTCCAGTAGGAAACATTTAGCACAACCAAATGCTCAAATAGTTCAAATAAATATTTCAGCACCTGCTTCACTTTGCACTGAAATAGTGGTCTGCCTATTACAATATTATTCAAACTAAGTAAACTAACTAAAATGTACATGACAAAACAGGTCCTACTGAAAGGAATGGAAATCAGATATTTGGCTCAAATGGGAAAATTTTTGATAGTAATACAATTGAATTCAACATTTTATAACAACAAAAAAAAGAACATTCAAGCACTTGACTGTAAATTACACGGTCCTTTTATTTGATCAGGAAAAAACAATAGACCTATCAATTTTGTTACAATTCCAACAAGTGTATGATTAAATACAGAGAACAGTATACAAAAAAAGAAAAAGAAAAACTCCAAAGACAGCAGGGTCAGTTGGGAAAAAAAGGATACAGTATAATAGTTTCCGCTCTTTGACAGCAGAATTGTTTAAGAGTAAACAGTACTTTCAGTAAAAGTGTGTAACTCCTCCGGCTTTACATGTTACAATTCATATTCGTTCACATCATAACGTTAAACTGTCACCCAAATGTGAGGTAAAAGCTCTGACCTACAAATCTGGGCCTGGAGAGTTAGAGAGCAAGGGGACCATCACCACAAGCCATCATCTACCAAGCAACCCCACCTTCTTCCCTTTCACTTCGAATCGCCCCGCTGGTCTGTAGTGGGTCTCTTCAGAAGACATGCTGCCTGACCAGGTAGCTTCGTCAGGACTAGAACCTGAAACAGAGCCATCTAGACTTTTTGGCCCAACTCTGGGAGAGCTTCTGCTCCCCCTGACACCTCTTTCACAACGGAAGCGCTCTCGCAGAAATGTCCCTTTTGTGTGGGACTGAACTACTGAAGGCCTTAACACCGCAGTTTGTTGATTTAGATTTTCAGTAAGCATCACTTCTGGCTCTGAATCACTGTCAGAGTCAATGGCAATAGGTTCTGAGGATGATCCGGGGCATGGCTTGAAGGCACAGTTGCTTTGACTACTTTGTCCAGTGTTTAATGGCTGCTTTTTCCCCTTTAAGTCTGCAGAGAAACCAACAGGAGACTTCAGCCTAAATTTCGAGGTCCTTGAGAATCCGCTTTTTTCATCGTCGTTGACTTTAAACAGACAGCTGGCGTCAAAGCTCATGTCATGCTTAAGCTGGCTCACTGCCCGCATGTTAAAGCCTAGTAACACAACAGGTTTGCGGGTTACTAAGTCTCGGTCACATGAGCGCCGATGATTGGCAAAATGGCTCGCGACATCTGACTTCCACAACCAGAGGCTTGCAGCAAGTTTCTCGATCTCTCGTTGGGAAGGGTAGGGATGCCGATTGAAATACGCTGAAAGGAAAGCTTTCCGTGCTTCGTAGGACTCGTCACCATGGCCTTTCGGATCTAAGGCCAGCACGACCGGCTCGCCTGGCTTCTCAACAAAGACTGTCGGGTAATACCTAGACTGGTCTACCATCTTTCTTCTCTTGGGGTCAGATGGATCCGGGGTAACTAACTCACGTTTGAGAGCCCCGGCTCCAGGTGAACGCAGTCCGCACGTGATGGGTTTGGTGCCTTTGGGGGTCTGGCAAACACCTCGGCAGTGCACCAAATGGAGCGTGATGGTGGAAGCTGTCATGTTACTGGTGTACACTCCCAGGCAATGGATGCACTTGTAGGTTAGCTTCTTCTCTACAGGGTGCAGCGTTTGGAGTACCTGATGACGATCCCGTAAATGATGGGCTAGGGCGTCCGAGATGGGACCTTTGAGAATAGTGAAGCATAGTGGGCAGAGAGTTTTACCAACTTCTTTCTTTTGCGACACCGAAGACTGGGACATGTTTCGGACCACAGAATCACTTTGGGTATCTGGCTGCTTTGCAGCCATCTTTGCAGGCTTGGCCATGGTGCTGTTTTGTGGCTGTTGATTGGCAGCTGAAGAGGCTTCGGGGTTCTCCTTCATGTTGTAGGTGGTTACAATAAGCTGAACATTTTTGGGACTTCCTTGTTGAAGCGTGAGATCAAATGTGAGAGGAGAACCAGTTGGCGGAATCCCTGGCTCGTTAGGGTGAGCCAGCCGCTTGTGTGCTACAATTTTCTCAACTTCGTGAAATGTGGAATGACATTGCGGGCATGATAGCCCATGAACTAGCATATGGTTCAACAAAGAGTCGCTGGGTAGGTAACGATTACAGTACAGACACTTGCTAGTAAAATTGTGGATCTTCATGATGTATTTAGCCATCGCCCTCACCTTCTCCGCCTGGTGTTCCTTTTCAAAGTGAGCACTATATGTGCCTTCAGGGAAAAGTTCATTGCAGATGGTGCAAATCTTCCACTTTTGTGTTTGTGAGGTGTTCAGAGCATTGGCTGCAGCTTTCTTGGCCTGCAGTGACGTCAATGTGGCAGTAGCAGCATGCACTGATGAAGAGAGAGGTAGGCTCTTCAGTGAGGGGGAGAAAGAAGCTGAATGTGCATTAAAGTGTGCAGCACCATGGACTCCAAAGCTACTAAGTTGTTTTCCTGCGTGTGACTGGGAGACCACACCAGACACAAAAGCTTTATCAGGTAGTGTAACGCGCACTGGTTGACCAGGCATGGAGTTGCCTGCAAGGCTTTGCTTGAAATGGTTGCCAACAGGTAACCCTACCATTTTAGGCATACTGAAGCGATTTATTTGAGGTGTCTGAGGACGTACGCCAGGAGTGATCGCAACACCCCTTTGGATTAGGTTGGCCTGGGGCCTCGGCACTATGACATTGGTGTGCCCGATCATAGCGGTAACTTGATGGCCAATGCGCTCATGGAACTCAATGACGTGCTGCACCAGTGCTTCATAAGAACGAGGCGTAAAGTGGCAGCTCTTGCAGTGAATTCCATGACTGTTGCCAGGGGTCTCTACACTGTTTTCTTGCTTCTCTGAGTTTTTTCCCAAGTAAGGTGTGGTCACATGCTGGAAGTGTTCCCTGTAGATATGCCTGCGCACCACATTGTACAGTCTATCTCGATAGGTGCACTTCTTGCAGTAGTACACTGGGAGCTCCTTTCGATCCCCTAGCAAGGGCTTGTCTACCCGCATACTGTCCCTAACCGCTACTGGAGCGCCGTGAGAGACAGCGGCACCCTGGCGTACCATATTGTGAGGCATATGGAAGAGCCTGACATGAGTTTCCAAAGTCCTCTTGTTCCCACTGTACGTGCAATATGAGCAGTTAAGAAGGATTCGGCTCTCGAAGTCTTCTCTGTGAACATTGCGGAAGTGGTTTTTGTAGGCAGAGAAATACTTGGAGGCAAACGGGCAATCTGAGCAGCAAAACTGCTTTGTTCTGTAGTCCTGCGACATTTTAGAGACAAAGCAGAATTACAAAATGTTTATGTAATGTGAAAACATGTTTTGCTTAGAGGACTTCTGTTGCAGTGGCTGACATACCTGTGACTTTGTCCAGGATGAATCCCACATACAAATGTCAAGGTAAAATTGATTCATGTGAGAATCACTGGGGGTAACATCTTTGTAGTCCTACAGGAAAATGGACAGGAAATACCATCAGTGAAGGTCTTAAGTGTATGCATTAACAGAGCAGATGTGTGTGTGTGTTTAATTTGATGTTCAATATGACTGCGAAACATATTTGCAAATTAAAAAATAATCACCTCCACATGTTCTTTGCAGTAGTCAAGGCCAATGTCACTGAGAAGTCTCTTGACTTTTTTCCTGGCCTTCCTCAATCGAGTGAGGTTATTCACTGGAAGCTGAAACATCTCTTCTATGTATAAAAAAGAAAGAAGAATATTAGTTATGCTCTCAATAATTAAAGATGCAGTCAGCCATGTTTATTTATGTTGTGCAAACCTATATACTAGTTATGCATTTTATGTTATGGATGCAGCATCATGCAAAAGCAATGGTTTTCAGATGCTATTTTCATTGTATAAACAGTCTATTTGCAGTCAGCCATTAACTTATTCCAAAAGTAAGTAGTATTTTGCTGTTCATGTGATCTCTGTTTCTACATGTTGGCCCCAGCTTTTATTAGCCTCATGAGAGTGTACATGACAAACAATTTTAAAGGAATAGTCCACCTAAAAATGGAAATTTGATCAACTACTCACTCTCATATCGTTCCAAAACCATTAAGGCTTTCACTCATCTTCGAAACACAAATTAAGGTATTTTTAATTAAACCTGAGAGATTACAGCCCCTCCATTGAAAGTCCATTATGGCAAAACTGTGACACTTCAAAAAGAGATCGCAAAAGTAATCCATGAATCAAGCAGTTTAAACCAAGTTTTCTGAAGAGACACCAAGAACCAATGAGGTTTGTTCTGTCACAAGCACATTTTAGCTTCCACAAGAACCAGTGAAATTTGTCCTCGTAAGTTTAGCAAGTAAAGTTAAGCTTATTTGACCCCATTTAATGTGTTTTTGAAGACTCAAAGTTTTTAGTGAATTGACTTTTAATGGAGGAACAGAAATCTCTAAGGTTCCATGAAAAAAAAAAAATCTTCACTTGTATTTCAAACATGAGCAAAAGTTAAGGGTTTGGAATGACTGAGTAAATGATGACAGAATTTTCATCTTTGAGTGAAGTAACGATTTAAGTACTATTCATGTAAACAATTCAATCATGTTAAAATTTTGAATGTAGAAAAAACATTGTGAATAGATGCTAATATTTTGTTTGAACAACAACAACTAAAGTATTAGTATCTGCTTGTATACTGTTTTATGCATCTTAATGCATATACAGTAGTATGAAAGATAATTTCACTAGGTGTTAAATTTTCCATCAGTTATGGGAAATGAATCAAATCAAACTAAACACACGTGCCTATATACAGTCAATAGTTTGGTAGATTTTGCAGAATGTAAATAAACCACTAAAATAAACCTAATTAATAAAATTGCATGCCGCAAATGCAGCCCTGCAACTGGGCCAGTTGCTCCTATGAATGCAACTCCACTAAACAATACAGGCCACAGCAGGCCTTTTGATGGGCTCAGCAAAATAATACCCCATTTATTTTGACAGACTACGTTTGCGTTGCCCTTACCCGCGTGTACAAACTTTGCAATGACAGTAAAGTGTATCTAATTTATAAATAATTTTGTATTTATTTTTTTACTTTTGCGATAACATGGCAGTTCTTACTGCATGCACATATGCAATTAGCACGTTAGCTTAGCAACGGGATGTTTGATGTGCACACTGAACTCCACACAAAAGCACTGATGCCAGAGAAAGAAAAACAAACGTTTATAATGGCATATTACCTGCTTTTCTTCACGGTCTCGCATCGAATTCCTTTCAAGAGTTTCGCTTGGACCAAATTAATGGTTGGGGTGAGAGGACAGAGGCAGATTGTGGTTTATTCGGCCCGGGCAGATGCTGCAGTCTTTCGCGCCGCTGCTGCCGCCGGTGGATTTAGGCAACTCATCCTGAGAATCCGCACCATGTGTCCTCAACTGGATTTACACAGACTACAGGGCAGTTTCTATTGGTCCTATGAACTTGTTCTTTAATTCACGATTTGGATAGCCTGTTGTGTCAATTCAATACAAACACTGGGCAAAAAAATACTTTTTTTTTCTTCTCTTCGAGACTGTACCACATACCAGCCCAGCCTGTTCAAAATGGCGGACGGTTGCAAGCGGAAATGACATATATTTGTGTAAGGTTCAAAAGGGGCCACACTGATGTCTGGTGGTCATTCATCAACGCAACACGAGACTAACCAAGTAGGTTCGCAAAAGAATTGCACAAAGTGTAGCTTTTGTTCTTGATATTTGCTTGGGATTATACATCAGTTGAGATTATGAAATTAAGATGCACTACAACACCTTGGTAAACAGTTTCTGCTAAAATACCATATTAAAGTAGCTACTACTATATCAGTTTAGAATGGTTCATTTTTCACTGGTGTTGGTGATATGATTCGATGTCATCAACATTGACAGTGGTAGTGTAAAGTCCAAGACTATCTGCCAGCCTAAGAGATATTGAACCAAAGTGTTTGCTATTTTCTAAAGTCATGTTATAGATCTTGTGAATGTTTCATCCATGAATATGATTTACTTTAAAAAACAAAATTTTGACCTTGTAATATCAAAATGTCATAACTAAACCTGGAAAAACTGAGAAAAAACCCAAAACCTTAAAAACCACCCTTCCACAATTGACTGCAAGCTCACATTTAGATCTGCCTCCATGCAATCAACATAACTTAACAAATTTATGGGGGATGGGGCAATTTTTTTTTACATTTTTAAAAATGCCCCCAAAATTAGAGATATGGCGCAAAAATGTCCTTATATGAGTTCTTGTTTTTAATGTTAATAACAGGATATAGAGTGCTGTTTTCCCAAATATCAGCACAATTGAAAATGCGATAGTATATTGATTTCATACAACAGTTCAACAAACAAGAAATTAATATTATTGTGATAGTTAATAAAATGGTGACTTTCATTTTAGACTTAGAACATCATTGTCTATTTTTGAATGAATCCGCATTTTGAACGAATTGTTTGACTGAATGTTGGGGCCCTCCAATTTTTTCTTTGAAACGGGCCTCCGAATTGCAAATGCCGCCTCTGTGTAAAACCAAAACTCCAAGCAGACATGTAATGATTGTAATGATTTCTTTATTTTAACCACCAAATAATATTTTTTTCCCATTATATTATATTAATATATTACATGATATAAGGAGGAAAAAATATTGCACATCCTTCACCTAGCACTACATATAGTGACTCATTTAAAAATGTAGGCTATACTTTTTTTTATTCCATCTATTCCGAATTAATCCAGTGGTTGCATCACTTCCAAAGTAACAAAACGGGGTCCGGTCATCACCAGCTTTGAGAGGGTACGATAGTCCAGGTGAAGCACACTGCGTCCATTGACTTGGCACACAAACTGGCGTACCTAAGCAAAAAAAAAAGAAAAAGAAAAAGATTGGAGACCAGCTAATGATGGATTCTAATTTTCTATTGTGTAAGCAATGTGTTTACGTGTTATGGACACCTTAACTCCTGCTGCCGCAGCAGGGCTTCCAGGATCCACCGCCTGTACATAACAAGGTGATTTTCCCCGTACTACAATGCCCCAGCCTAGGTCATCACCGAGGATCTTTAATTAAAAAACTCACATTAAAAAACTGTAGTTCAAGGTTCTTTTCATGGCTAGCTGAGCATGATATGCAAGACTTACCGTAAGAACTCTTTTTATATAAGGAGCACCTGGAGATAACAGCTCCTCACAGGTTACATGTCTTTTCAGCACTGTCAATAACAATAATACACTTATATGTTGTGCTCAGAATTTGGCAACAGATAGAATAATGTCACTAGTTTTATTTTTGGCAATCTTTTAATACCTTTTCTCCTAAAAAAAATAACATTGAAATATAACAATTGTGTCTGTAACAAATTTTCAAAAGCATGCACATGCTGTCCTATAACCTGATGTAGGATTGCATTGTACTGCAAGAGCAGCGGTAAGAGAAACAGTGAGTGGGTATCCACATGAACTGTGCTGCTGGTGGGTCAAACTTCCACAGTGTCCATTTGTAGGCACATTTAAATCCTTAGCAGGTTCAACTGGAATTAGAAATCAGAATTATGAATTAGAAATGTTTATTCACGTAATCTGTTTTCGAAAGAAGTGTATTATGTTCATCAAGGCTGCATATTAGGCCTAAATCAAAAATACAGAGTAATATAGGCTACAGTATTTTTTTTTCTTCAGTGATTTGCCCATATTGTTATATTGACCAAATGGTAGTCCAGTATTACATTTTGTTGTGTGTCTGGGGGTCCATGAATAGTTTGGGGTTATGAAAGAGGCCTTTGGTGTAAAATAAAATAATGAGAAACCCTAGGTTAAGGAGCTAGCTTGCTGACACAAAGGTTGCAGGTTGCATATATGGATGTGCACGGAAATGTTGAGTTACTGCGCTCATTATGCTGTGATATCTCAGCTGTGCCCTTGAGCGAGGTACTTAACTTCATATTGCTATATTGCTCCAGAGGGGTCTGACCCAGCAATTATTGTGCTGAAAGTCACTCTGAATAAATTGAGCTATTTGCCTAAGTACCACATCTCAAGCTCTAACTCTCCATATCAATGCATGGAAATATATTTGTAGTATTTTTTATCATTTTAATACCAGATAAGAAGTCACTGTTGCTCTCCGATGGAGATGTTTTGCGTAGTGTGAAGGGACTGTCAGCCTGGTCTTGGTTATGCTGTGTTATACATTCAACCTCTTCATTCTCTGTCTCGTGCAGCAGTTCAGAGAGACGGCGCCGCCGGCGAAAGTTAATGCAGAATTGATACAGCAACCCGCTGTCAAAAAAGTGGTGCTTCAGAGAGACTGCAGAGTGAAATGAAGAGTGTTTCAGCAAGGCAAAGCTTGAAGAAGTTATTGCTATACTCAGGTATGTTGCATTTTATTAACTTCACAAGAAGTGCAATTTGACTTAATGGCAGAATAATACACACACTATCATAATATTTTACCATGCTGAATGATATCATACTCTAGTAGGGCCTTGCAGAGATCTAGTCCTTGTCGCCGACTCTCTATTTCACCGTTCTGTAGTAGCCAATCAATTAACGTGTAACCAGGGAAAGAACGTTCATAAGCCACTCCCTTTTCCTGTCTCAGCTGTAAGATGGAGTCTTTGCTTGTAATCAGACTGTAAAAAGCAACAGATGAATTTTGATACAGGCATTTTGAAAAAGAGACTAATGATAAAAATACTTTTACCGCATTTATTAATGTAGGTTAATGTTTACTTATACATTTACTACAACACAACCAATGTTTGGGGTCGTTTGGGTCATTGGTGGGCGTAAATTCTATACGCCCACCAATGCTGCTTTTATTTGATCAAAAATACCATAAAAGAGTAATATTGTGAGATAGTATTACAAATTAAAATAATTCTATTTAAATATAATTTGTATTTTATTCCTGTGATGGCAAAGCTGGATTTTCAGGAATCATTAATATGCTGATTTGGTGCTAAACAATTGCGCTGCTTAATATTTTTGGGAAGCAGTGATACATTTTTTCAGGATTCTTTGAAGAATAGAAAGTTTTAAAAAGCATTTAGCCTACTTGAAATAGAAATATTTTATTACATTATTAATGCCTTTACTGTCCCTTTTGAGCAATTTAATCATCCTTGCTGAATAAAAGTATCATTGTCTTTCAAAGAAACCCTTACTGAACCCAAACTAACAAATGTTCTTTGTAAAGTGTTATCAAAAAATAAATCAAAAAGATATACCAATTCAGAACAGACTGAAGGTCTTGAAAATTAGGAATGACTGCAATTTAAAGCTAAATTAACATTTAAGATTTTTTACTTCCTGTGAAAATGTCTTACTGTTCATACAGCCTCTGTCCACGCATGAAGATCTTAACTTCTATGTTGAAAGGAAATGTGCCATCATCTTTTCTGAATCTGTACAAGTATTTGGCATCTTTGAACACGGGCCACTTATCACACACTATTAAGATGAGAAAATTGTAAAGTAAACATTGTTACAATCTGTTAATTCAAACACAAAGAGTCAAATAAATGGGTCCTTATATGAGACAACACAGAAAGCAATGACCTTGCTGTATCATATTCTTTGTTATTTGGTGTACAGTAAATAATGTTCTACCGTGATGAATGATGTCATGGTCCATGAGGTACTGCATGAGCTGGACAGCAGTTTCTCGATCAGGCACTTCTTTATGAGAAATCAGCCAATCAATTAACTCCTGAGCCACAAAACAATTCGGGTACGTTCGCAAATGGTGTCTGTGGTCCTTAATCAACTTGCTATCATGTAGTCGTAATCTTCAAAACACAAATTATTAGAACTGTTATTTTGTAAAAAATAATAATAAATAAAAATAAGAATATTAGGCTACTGTATAACAGTGTTTCAATATTCAACAAATAATCATTATATAAAAATAAAGTCTTGCTGGTGAGATTTATATCTGTGTAAATGTCCTCCTGGGACTAAGCTTTGTGAATATAGCGTACCTTAGCTGTTCTCCGGCAATCATTACCTCAGCTTTTTGGTGTCTTGTCATCATTGTACTTTGAATGTTTCCCAGTAGCTCCATGAATGTTCTGTCAAGGCTCTGCTTTAGTGCACTTGTTTTCTTCGCTTTATTGGTGCTTTTGTGTTTACTAAATATACAGTGAACCGTGGCACCAGTTTTTCAATGCTTTGAACTGTTATGTATACAAATATACAGTCTCTCTCTCTCTCTCTCTCTCTCTCTCTCTCTCTCTCTCTCTCTCTCTCTCTCTCTCTCTCTCTCTCTCTCTCTCTCTCTCTCTCTCTCTCTCTCTCTCTCTCTCTACATCCTTGTCACAAGAACTTTAAATATGTTCCCAAGTTTAGGGTGACTTTACAGCCAACCTTCTCCAGATAATACATTTAAAAGCAGATGCACTGACTGATGTTGTCTTAACTGTAAATTTTGTAAATGTAAAAATTACCTACGTATTACATTTTGGAAAACATATCAGCCGTTTCACACAATGTCCACATGGTGTCAGTAAAAGAGTTATCAGAGAAACATACACCATCATTCTGCATGAGTTTTCTGAGGATCTTCTAACCTGGGCTTATCATTGGGTCCAAATACCATCTTAACTTATATTGGCTCATCTCAAAATTGCTTCCAGTTAGGTGTTTAAACTTTATTTTCAGTACAGGATTATAATTGCACTGTCTTACATTGCTGAGGGGAGAGGAGTTACAGTTTTTTGTTTAGTTTTTCACTGGCAGCGTGAAACACGTCCAGGTATCTCACGCTTAATTCATCTTCATTTTTTTGCATTCTCATTACTGCAATGCAGATTTTTAAAATTGTATTATTATGATACACTGTAAAAATACAACAGTGAAAACCTGTTAAATTAAACAGCAATAGACATAGCAATAAAAATGTAATACACTTGTTAAAGTTATGGGGATTTTTTTTATATAAGTAAAGCTACAATGGCATTCCCAGCCTTTTTAGATGTTTAGATTTTATTTAAGAAAGATTTTATTTTTGTTATCTGTCACGTACATTGGAGTAGCCTACATTTTTATGTTGCATCTGATGTTATTTAGTTTATGCTTATAGCCTTAATTTAGTGTCATGTGCTACCCTGATGGTCTTGACTGTGCTCTCTTTTTATTATTATTGGTCACAGTTGCTGGAGAAGCCAACTTTAAGGGATTGTGTGTCCTTCCGTTTCACAAGCCAGTATACATTTTACAATGACAATCAGATTTTAGCTCAAATGTAGGCTAATTTAATAGGCTAACAATTATAGGAACTGTATACGAAATATAGGCCTACAGTCACCAAAACCGTACAACAATACTGAAATGCTTGTGTCAGATCAGTATACTGGAAAGTGTACTGTGGTAGTAGCTTGTTTATTGCACTGCCTTTGACGTAGTCTACTTATTTAAAGTTAAAAACAATAGGCCTATTACAGTGAGAATCATATAGCTTACTGAGAATCAAAAAAGTATGCTAACCTTAATAATAGGTTTCTTTTTCGTTGAACAAAATACAACTTCTTGTTTTTTTTTCCTTTTGATTTGAGGTAAATGTAACTTGGACGTGTTTTGCTGAGAGTGACAGCTGTGATAGGAAAGAGGGCGTGGTCTCGCTGCGCGGCTGCTTTTAAAGCAGAGTGATTTACTTTCTTTTCAACATACATCCTGCGCTGGTCAACGAACGAGAGACCCTAAAGGCGAAAACCTGCTAACTTTCCGTTGGCTAAATTGTTCAGGAGGGTGGTTGAAAGCGGTGTCTTCACATCCAGCTCGATTTTGAAGCCTAAGTGGTGTTTTCAGAACCTTAATGCAACCTAAACCACATTAATAAGTTGTTCACTTCATCGAAACATCAGCAGAAATCATGACGGCGGAGCATCATGGTCTTCTGGAGCTGGCAAAAAATCAGCTGAATATGGACTACGGTGACTTTGACATGAGGTTTGACGTGAAGAAGGAGACTGCAGCTTTGGGACCAGAGCGCTCTTTTATCCAGCAGTGCGGTCTACACGTGCCAGGCTCCGTGTCCAGCACACCCGTGAGCACCCCGTGCAGCTCCGTGCCTTCATCGCCGAGCTTCAGCCCGAGTGGACAGAGAAGCAGTGCTGACGATCTCTACTGGACCCTGAGCACGGGGACTTATCCACAGCACGCAGATCCACACTGTCTTGAACTAACACCCGAGGATGTCCGGGAAGCCTTAAGTGCGAATCTCATGCATGCACACCCGCCTCCGCTCCACCAGGCAGAGATGGAGGGATACAGGAGCATGGGTCAGTTCCACGCGCCGAGCGTGCATCAGTATCATCAGCAGCAGCAGTACACCGAGCTCGGCCTCAATCCCGGCTTTGCGCACGGCAAAAGCATGGATCAGTTAATGCAGCATATCGACTGCTCATCTCAAGGCGCGACGCACCTGAAGTCCCACCATCAGACGCACCACAGGCGCAGCGAGCGCGCGGAGAGCCGCTTCTCCGACCAGCAGTTGGTGTCCATGTCTGTGCGCGAGCTCAACCGACACCTCCGCGGCATGAGCAAGGACGATATTATCCGCCTGAAGCAGAAACGCCGCACCTTGAAGAACCGCGGGTACGCGCAGTCGTGCCGGCACAAACGCGTTCAGCAGAAACACACACTGGAGCACGAGAAGACGAGCCTCGCGACGCAAGTGGAGCAGCTGAAGCACGAGCTCAGTCGGCTGGTGCGCGAGAGGGACGCGTATAAACTCAAATGCGAGAGGCTAGCTGTCGGAATGAACTGCCAGAGTAACGGACCCTCTTGTGAAAACCCATCATCGCCCGAGTTTTTGCGGTAGTTCAAAATGTATTGAGGATTTCTAAAGTTCCTGATAAAAACATCTTAAACCAGAATGAGATTGTTTGCTGGTCTGATGCCCCAAACCCCTCTAAAACCAGCTGCAAGACCAGCAAACCATCTTATAGTTGTTGTTTTTGGTTTTGTCAGCGGAGGAGAAAGTTTTAATTCTCTTATTCAGTATTTTATATTTTCACTCGACCTTATCTCTGACATGTCAAGCTGGTTTTGATAATGTATCTTTTATCTTTTGAGTTTTCACAACAGCCATCAGCCATCTTAGCTATGCAAATGACATTTGACCCTTTTGGCAATAGATGCATTGCATTGGTATTTTTGTTTGTTTGAACATTTTCTATATCTTTCATTTGTTTCATTAATCAGTTGTACCATTCTCAAGAATTGTTCCTTGAAACTTTTAAAGAGTAAATGATTGTGATTTGCATTGTTACCTCCAGAATAAATTTTTGAAGCAAAAAAAGTATTCGAGTTCCCTAATCTTTCTTACTTTCGTATGTAGGCCTACCTCATGCGAAGGGATGTTTTATATGTAACCCATCAACCACATTGTTCATAAAAAGTCAACACAGATTGACCTGAAACACACACAAATGCATCAGCACACACACATAAAATATCATGTGAGCATAGGTATGTCTACTTGCAGCAACCTTTGACCTTGCTTAGCGGCTGTTTCCTGAGACAACTGTGTTTCTAATGACTCGAGAGACTCGGAGAAGAGCTGCACGGCACTGATTGTACCAAGGTGGAAATAAGTTTAGCCCTCTAACCTCTCCTTAAGAGGAAAGCAAAGGCCATCCATCCGAACTGTCGCTTCATTTCTCGTGTACTATATAACTCCAATAACAGCCCATTATGACAAACTTTACAAGAACAATGAGTAATCTAAACCCTAAATGACGAACAGTGTGTAGCTTAGAACATCTCCACTTTTGGTAATGAATTAAAAGGAATTAAATATGCAAATCTAGACTAGGCAAATACGGACTGCACACTTTGTTAATAACAGTTAATGGAATAAGTAAAGCAGCACTTTCCCAACACTGACATAAATAGATCTTGTTATTCTTTGTTTACACAACTCTCCTTTTCTCGGGATCCAAACAACATGTGTGGCAAAACAGCCTTTAACCCTCGACCTTGTTGTCAACTGCTCCTTAACAGTTAGTGCAAGATTGACCTTTTTGTAATGACGTGCCACCTGTGCAATCCAGGGTCACAGGTGCAAAAGCAGTTTTTCACGAAGCAACAGATTTATGGTCTCTTTCTCATCCCATTTAGGGTGAGCTTGTCTTCATAAGCGAGAATGATTGAAAGCATTGTGGACTCTGATCAATAAAAATTGGAATTTAAGACTCATCATGACTGACATTCACTCAGATCTGTTTTTTGTTCTGTAATGTCTGCTGTGGATGTTTCACAGTAATCATCATTCCTCGGGTGGCATTTTTATGACAAGCACTTTTTTATATAGGTAATTCTATATCATTGGCGTTTTGTTTTTCTGTACGGTGCTCTTCTTGTAGTGAGAAATGACTCGTGAGGCATACGCAGTGCAGTTGTATAAGTCACTAACAACCTCTCTCCCTGCGCATGAGATATTGTGGCTAATGTCTGAGCCCTCCAGTCCCCTCCTTCCCCCACTCTGCCTTAGGTCCATTGAGTCAGCACTCTACCCAAGGTGTCTGCTTCTCTGTGGCATCAGAGGGTCACTGAAATACTGAGGCAGGAAGAGACCAAGAACAAGCAAAAGCGCAAAATTCTGGTTGTAAAACGGGTAGTTGTGATTTGATCGGATGAGCCGTGCACATAAATGCACACCTATGACCATTATTGTGTATATTTGTCTGCTTGCTACGTTGTTCGGGAGCTGTAAACAACTTTAAAGTTTACAAGTTAAAAACTATATTATTTAGCAGAATTTTTATTTTTATTTTGTTTATTGATTATTATTACATTTATAATTTTACACAATTTATAGTTGCATTTATGTTATCAATTTTCTGTCACAGCAATATGATAAAATAAATATTTATTTCATTTATAATTTTAATAATAATTTTAATATTATTATTATTACATTTATAATTTTATACAATTTATTGCTGTATTTATGTTATCAATTTTCTGTCACAGCAATATGGTAAAATAAATATATATTTATTTCATTTATAATTTGAATAATAATATTATTATTATTACATTTATAATTGTATACAATTTATAGTTGTATTTATGTTATCAATTTTCTGTCACAGCAATATGATAAAATAAATATATATGTATTTCATTTATAATATACATTGTTTATTACATATACATTTACAATTGCATATATTAAATATAATATTAGTTTAATACAGTGATCATTACAAAAAAATATATATAATAATGAATAATATTTTATTATATTGATTAATTATATTAAAATTAGAATTTTACATTCTAGCATTCATTTATATTATTCATTTTTATTTATAATTGTATATATTTCATTTGTAATTTTAATATAATATACATTATACTGTATATAATATTACAATTATAAATGAAATAAATATGTATACAATTATAAATGATAATTTAAATGCATATTATATTAAATGTAAAAATGTAATAAATATATTTATACATTTTATGTAATATACATTTATAATTTAATTTACAACCGTATAATGTAACCTATATTTATTCTAATTATTTTAAATTAAGATGCATTATATGTAAACATTTTTATATAATTTACATTTCTAATTTTATATTAAAATTATGTTATAATATTGATTAATCATATTAAAATGAGAACTACGTTGCGCTATAGAACATTTTGAGTTCTAGCGTTTCTTTTTCTTTTTTTTTGTACATTCGTCCACCTGCAGTTATAGTTCAGTACCCAAGTAAAATCCTCTGGCCGAACATTGAGTCAAAAGTGCCTGATCTCTCAAGCAGAACTTGGCTGGTCAGAACTGGTCTGTTCCTGCTTTCAGGCTGTTTTTTAGTGTGGATAATACCAATGTCCTCTATCTCTCTCACCCCTCACGTGAACAGCAGCAGCCGTGTGGCAGTGAGGATGGATGGGGATATATGGAGCTTCCTCTTTCACTTCCTAAATAGGGGTCTGGTCAAGTGACTTTGTTCAAGAGTGAGGGGAGATGAAGTGAAGGAATGCAATGCGGCGGTGGGGTTAGTGGTTTCCGCTCAGGATGTCCACTTGTTTCTGTGTTTGGAGCAATGACAGCTAGTGGGGGTGTTGTGATTCATTATGATTTACCGTTCACAAGCACTTTAAATCAATGAATTGTCTCAGTTTAGTTCTAGGAACAGCAATATGCAGCAGTGTATTGCTGGATATCAAAGTCAAATCTGAAGATTAAAGGGATAGATTTAATTAACATTCTACTCACTTTCGAGTAGACTTTTTCGTTCGTCGGGAATAAAAAAAAAGAAAGATATTCTGAAGTATGTTTTTTGATGAAAGTCAATGGGGTCCAATGTTGTTTTAGACCCCTAGCTTTCATGGTAAGGACAAAAACAAGTAAGTCATACGCTTTTGGAATGACATGAGGCAGAAATAATTTTATTATTTTACTGCATGCATTCTAATAGGTTTTGCAACAAGTGGAAACTTAGATTTATGCAAGTGTCTTGTACATTTATATCGAAGAAAACCTCAGATAAGCAGATGCTAGGTCTCTTGTGCGTCAGAACTGATGACAGCACTTCATGAGCACACAACATACACATGACCCACTAGAGAATTCAGGCTTCCTCCCACACTGTCACTTCCTTCTCCCTCTCAAACCTCTGCCACTGATACACTTGCCTTTCAGCCTGGCTAAAGTACAGGATTAAACCGGCCATAAAAGCTCAGTGGGTCATGCTTTTGTTAAAGCCTCATGTGCACTCTTTTATTTTAAAGGCTGAACATTTCATGAGCACTGAGTTGACAAAAAGTTCAAGGCCGTAAAGACTGCATCCTGAATATTTCAGCACACAAAATTCCAGCTGATGTCTTCTGAAGAACCAGAACCTGGAGCCAAACTAGATGCTAAAAGTAAACGTAGAGCTTTTATAGATTTGCAGTGCTTCGCTGGCAGTTGTACATTCACCAAACAGCTCAATTACCCAATCAGCTCAGAAATGTGTCACGATTGTCCATGGAATTAAAGACAGAAGTTTTTCATAGAATACAGACTTTCAACGTGTCTTCATCTGAATGTAATGTATGGGTCAAATGTAGAATAACATGCGTAATTCATAGTATAATGGAATAAATGATAGTGGTTCCTCGTATGCCATAAAGCAAATGGGTAGATATACACATTACAGATATAGCAGTAATCTTTTTAATTGTATTGTCTAAAACTGGCACATCCAAAGTGTACACAATACACAATAACGGTAACAGTATTGTGTACACAATACACAATAACGGTAACATTCGTTGGATCATGGATCAGTATGAACATGTCATTTTGAGTATAAAATGAACTCAAAACAGCAAGTTATACCCAACCTAACAACAAAAGCAATCCTGTTAAAAAACGGTAAACTACTGGCATCTGTGGTTGCCAGCATCATACCGTAAAAATACGGTATGTTACTGTTTTTGAAATGAACAGCTAAAGATTGTTTTGTCAGCTAAAGTATAAAACTGTAATTGAACTGCATATAGCTGTTTAAACATTAACAGTAACACGCCAACCACAGCTGCCAGTAGTTTACCGTTTTTTTACAGAATTATTTTTTACAGTGAATGATAGTGAAAAAATGCAACCTTATTAATTATTCCTGGCTCAGTGCATGATGGGAACACCAGTATCAGAAAGTTGAGTAGGTTTTACTTAATTTTCTAACGTTGATATTTACACTCTAATTTCTTTACTTCACCACAGAATAATTTTTATCAGTGTACTTTAAATAGTTTTAGTAAATATTTTGAATTAGATTTTATTTTTACATTTTCTGTTTTCATTTTAGTTATTTTTATAATTTTTTTTCATGTAGTTTTTTTTAGTTGTTTTAGTGCTAAACGAAAATGAGAAACTTTGCCTTTGCTTAACTTTATTTTAGTTTAGTTTTTTATTTTAGTTCATGTTTATTTGATTTCAAGTAATGGATTTTCATATGGTTTTCATATGATAATAACCCTGCAAATAATGAATCCTCTCAGCGTTTGGCTTTTTGACTCCTCAATATCATGTTTGTCTGCTGATCTTGAAACCAGCTTGTATAGAGTGACAGGACCATGATGGCGAAAGAACATGGGGACAGAGAAGACGAGCTTTCCCACAGGTGGCAAATAGGGATCAGGCTTCAAACGGTGTTATCAGGCCTCGCCATCTCATGTCTAACTGGCTTGTCAGCACTTTCACCACCAAGGGCATTTGACGCTCTCACTCTGGCTTATGTGCTTCAACAGAATGGGGAAGTAATGTGTTAATTTGAGGTAACATTTCACAGCTACAAATGGGAACCACAAACATTTATCTGTGTTATTGTTTCTCGAAACAGACTGCATGATGTATATGTTTTTTGTAATAGATACCACAATACGCCAAACCATATAATCAAACAAAGCTGAGTTTTTGATGGGTGTTTCTTCAACTACAGGCTAATTTCTTTTCTGTTATATTAAAACTCCCTTAGAAACGTCTTTTAGCTTTCATTTTAGCTAAATTCTAAATACCTGCATAGATTTAATTGTTATTTATATCTATTTTATTTTAATTAAAACTATGATAATCTTAACAAATAGTCCAATAAACCATTTCAATATTTATTGTTTAAAAATGATTTGTATAAGTTTCTACACAAATTATGACTATCCCTCAAAAATTTGGGTCTTAATCAAGTCAATATTTTATTGAGTGCACTTGGTCAGTAATAAGCATGCATGCAATCAAATATGAGATGTAAAAGATATAGCAGGGTTATTATAGTTAACAAAAAAAAAAAAAAAAAATCATTAGGCCTACTTGAAAAAAAAAGGAAATATATACAAAAACCTAAACTTACTTTATTTTAACTAGTTGCCAAATATTAGGCAACATTTCTAATATTTATTTGTTTTAACGTGATGTAATAACTAAAACTGAAATAAAAAATGATTTTAAAAAAATAGACATTTTTATCTAAAATTAAAATCAAACTGGAAAAAAAAACTAGTATCTAAAATATCACTGAGATAATTTTGTTAGAGCAAACGTGCGAAAATATTTAGTTGTATATGCAATACATAAAATGCTTGCAATGAAATTAGCTTTAGCAAGCCATTTTATTCTAAAAAATGTTCAACCACAGGATGCAATCAAACACAATACATATACCGTTCAAAAGTTTGTGGTTAGTAAGATTTTTATGATGTTTTTGAAGTAAGTTTTAAATGCTTATGCTCACCATGGCTGCATTTAAAATACAGAAATATGAAAGGATATTATAATTTTTAATAATTTTAATATATTTTTAAATATAATTTATGATGGCAAAGCTGAATTTTCAGCAGCCATTACTCCAGTCTAATTCTAATATGCTGATTTACTGCTTAAGACATTTTTTTATTATTATCAATGTGGAAAACAGTTGTGCTGCTTAACATTTTTGTGGGAACCATGATAAATAATAATATTAATTAAATAATTTTGCAACAATCTAAAAGTCTTTGCTGTCTCTTCTGATCAATTTAATGTGTCCTTGCTTTATGAAAGTTTTTAAAAAATGTATATCCACTTTTGGTAAAACAAAACAAATTAACCAAAAGTGCCCATATTGAAGAAACACCCTGAGTAACAGGCTAATGCCCCGTCCCCATGCAGTCAGTGTTTCTCCTCTTCCTTGCTCTCTGACCTTGTTTTCATACCTGATGGAAAGGTGAAGAAACCCACCTTCCCACAGGAGCCATGAGAGTGGATCTGGCATCTCAGTCCTTAAGTGACAAGCTATTTTATCTGTTTCTGCATCAGCGGCTCATCCAGGGGCGTAATTTGTGGGGGGGTTAGGGGGGAGATAACCCCCCCAATATTTAAATCTATGCATTACAACCCCCTCAATATGTATACCATGATCACATGAAAAAAATGCAGAACCCAAACTTCAACCCCCCCAATGTTCAAACCAAATCTACGCCCTTGGGCTCATCCGTCTTTATAAGCCAAAAGGCTGGTTGTACAATGCAATGAGACAGCTTTTGAAATCTATAGGCATGAAACTTCTTAAAATTGACATGCATAGAACTTCATTGTCAACACATTCACATTTGACACATTTGTGCCTTTATTGTCTGTGTGTAAGTGTGAAGACAGATGCCATGATAAAAAACAGACCCCTTTCATTGTAACTGCTGGTGGTTTTACTAACAAATTCATGCAAATATCCATCTCACTGCAGTGTAAACAAGTACTTAGTTCTTTCTGTTATGGAGACAGAAAGAAATATACTAGTATGGGAAAAGATCCACTCTGTCACCTCCGCAGCAAACTGTGATACTGAGAACAGTAGCGTGCCACTCCCTGCTGTCAAGCCACCATAAAGAAGAAGTGTATAAATACAGCCGATAAACAAAGCACTGAGTCTGCAGAAAGTCTTTCTGTGGTGTGAGAAAACTGCAAGTTTGTCAGTCACAGGATTATGATGTTCTGTGATGTCTGTCGTTGTATACATAATAACTCGTACTGATGATCTGACAGAAATCAAATGAGCTACTTAAAACACTTAAAAACGACACAGATACAGTCTTTTTTTATCTTTGCTTCCATAATGAGTCATAAGTAATTAGAAAAGCGCTTGACATTGGCCAACAGGGTGTTCCATGGAAGTCGTCTCCTAATGTGTAAATGCAGTACCAGGATTTTCAAGATTCGTTTTTATACGAAATATCAACACTTTTAGGCATTCACTCAGATTTAATTCATTTTAAATATGCTTGTCATCACTCCACTAAGGTAATAATGAGATACATTGAAAAAAAGAAACTAAAATAAATAGACGTAAAAAAAAAGAAAAAAAGAAAACTTAGACTTGATTAATTTAGACTTGATTATTTGGCAATGGTATTAAGAATCAAATGTTCATATATGATATGTTAAGTCATGTTATGTCATGTTATCAAAAAATAACAAATTGCAAGTAAATCGCAAATAAAATATCCATCCATTTGAACTACACAGTTTTAACATAAACAAACTAATAAACTTAATGTGATGCATATTTGCCAGTCAAACATAAATGAAACAGGGATGATTTCTGCATTCCAAAAAATCGTGGTATAGTTTATTATGAAGTATTTGCATATTTGTTTTGTTTTTTAAATAATAATGATATTTTAAAAATGCATTTTTTCCCCAAATGGTTTAGAATCAGCGTAAATGTTCATTGTGAAAACAATTAAATGTGTTCATTGAAAAAGTATGAGCATGCTTTGGGACAAGCAATATTCACTTATTAAAATTAGGGCTGTCAAAAGATTAATCGCGATTAATCGCATCCAAAATAAAAGTTTGTGTTTACATAACATATGTGTGTGTACTGTGTATAATTATTTTGTATAAATAAATACACACACATACATGTATATATTTAAGAAATATTTGCATACATATACTGTATATATTTATATATAATTTATATTATATATAAATATAATTCTTTTATATAAAAATTACACATTTTTCTTAAATATATACAAGCATGTGTGTATTTATATATACAAATTTAATTATACACAGTACACACACATATATTATTTAAACACAAACTTTTATTTTGGATGCGATTAATCGCGATTAATCTTTTGACAGCCCTAATTAAAATCTATGAGATTGAAACAAATTAGATTTATTGATGATAAATATATAAACCTGGTTATTGTGTATTTAAAACATTGTTTATTAGTGCTATTACAGAAATATTGCCTGTTTCATTATATATGACTGACAAATATTCATCACATTAATTTTATTAGTTTGTTTATGTTAAAACTGTGTAATCAAAATGGATATACATTTTATATATAATTCAAACACATAAATCGTAATATTATATTATAGTATTTAAGGTAATTTAATATTAAACATATGCTTTAAATGTATTGTTATTTAAGAAGAGCTTGATGTTTATATAGACATATAGCAGAAAATGTAAGCTACATTCCTTTCTTTGTGTAACATGACTGTTAAGATGTCCTCTGCAGTCGACTCAATCAATGAAATCAAAGTTGCGCTGATCTAGCAGTACCAGATAAGTCTCCCATCCCCCTCCGTCCCAACAACAGTGGTCCTGACATGCGTCTAAACACATTACTGCCAGTGAATAGCATGATGAACGCCAGCACGTGTAGAAGACGTCACCCTGATTTGTTTTGTTCTTTTGGCCAGCCAGTTTAGAGAGCAGGCCATACCCTTGAGTTTAATTCAAGTTCATAGCACCTCACAGGAGAAATACAGATCTGCACCATCTGCATAATTCAGACAGCGTTCACACAAGTGCTTTTGACTAATTGTTTCATGATTGCATTACATTCTCAATCTTTTAAACATGCAGTGTAACCCCCTGGGCTGTTAAAGGGACAGTAAATGTTTATAAGTGCATAGTTGTCTGCTTTAATCCAAAGAATCCAAAGCGTGATTCAAAACTGATTTTGAGCTTAAAGAATAAATATTATACATTTTGCAAAAGGTCAGCCAGAATAAAACGCAATTTTGCTGCTGGCTGTTTAATAATGTGATCGCAGTTGCTGCTTCTTTGTTGTTACGCAACAAAATTACCATTTTACATAAGAAATTCATCTTAGTATCATTTTTAAAATATAAAACATTATATAACCACGAAGGATCATTGACCTTGGCCACCCTAAAAAAAAAGACTTATAAGGCCCAAAGCAATTGGAATGCAGGACTATCAAAATAAAGTGTTACCCAAAATGCATAAGATAATAAGAGAATATATTTTGAATGTAGTTTTACCCTATTGGCAAATTGTTTTTAAAGAAAAAATGTCAATAGACTTGTAATTCAAAATCTATACTCTGAAAACGAGCTTTATTTTATGCAATATAAATCATCTAAATCAACTAGACCTTCCCCGTTTCCTTTCTCAGTTATTTGAAACTTCAATTTCATTCTTTGTTTCATTTTCAGTCTCTTTTCAGTTTATTACAGGTCATTATTCTTGACCTCATTCGGCCGACAGCTCAATTCGTCTGATCATTTAAAAGCCTTTACAGACACATGAGCAGCTAGTAGATTACATCACAAAATCCATATGAAATCAATTTGCATGAATCAATAAGAGTCTGTGAAACAGGCATTGTGAAGGTGATGATCGATGACCAAGAGTACACATGTTATTTAACAGCTAGCCAAGCACCAGTAACTACTTCCCCGCCCATTCATTTTAGTAAGTTGAAATGTGTTGAACATATAAGGATTTTCCTTATCTTAAAAGTGAATATTTATGTCAACTGTTTATTTGGTCACAGCTATAGTGGATGTTTTAGAAAAGCGTTAACAGCTCTTAGGATCAGCTGTAACTTCACACTCTGTCTTAAACTGATGAGACAGATGGAAAGAGAGCTGGTAGAGCAAGCACGCCTCCTCGACTGCGACTGGTTAAACCGTGAGAGTGAGAGGGTTTGCGGTGTATCAGAGTTGGGAGATGGGTTGAGATAAAGACTCTACGAGGCAGCAGGAAACGTTGGATGAGGGTGAGCGAGTGAAGCAGAAAGGGCCCTTATCTGTTTTCAACAGCGCTCTCCTCTCAGGCATCTCTTTAACCGCATGCAATCAGATTTTTTGATCTTAATATATTTAAAAAAGATAAAAGATTCATGATTTACCTTAATCTTTATTGAAATTTAAACCGAAACTTGTGGTGGTGAGCCATAACTGCCTGTGGATAGTGTTTCAGTAATGCAGTTTTGTAATTCACTGTTTAACTTTTTAATAATACTAATGCTATTTTGCTGTATTTTATTAGTGATGCTCAGATATAAAAATGTTATAAGCCAATAATTATATTCATGTTATGGCAGATAACCGATAAATGACTCCTATTAAAATTCGAAATGAATTCAAAATAAAACACTAAAAAGTAAATTCAGTGAATTTTAGCATCACGACATTGTAATATACAAGTATTCATATTATTCAGGTATGTTTTAAAGATTAACTTTAAGTCAACATTAGATGACAGCAGAGGTAAAGTAAATGTAAAAATAGGAGAACATGAATATTAAATATCCACAACTAAAAAATTATTGTCTGATACTGAAAAAAGTCATATTGACCAATAAGCAGTATGATACCATTATATTGAGCATACTTTTTTTGTATGAATGCATCAGATTTATTAGTACTATATAAATGTGAGAAATGTGTTTTTTTCATCTCTTTTGTATGAATCCATCCGATTCATTGTTGGTACATGAGTGTTAGATGACAGTTAAAGAAATATCTTTAATATCCACTGATTTGGTACATTGTGCATATATTGTGCGTCCCTAATATATCTAATATAATACTTTTCCTCCTGTACTATAGCCAAGATACTCTCTGCACTGTTTCTGCATTAAAAGGACAAAAAGTGTAAAACAGATGAGCTGGCCACAACACAGATCTGCACCTGTCACCTTCCCCGAGCCACACGCACAGCCCACACAGCAAAGACCACAGGACACAAAGACTGCTTTCACCTGAGACACACTGTGCCTTCTATTAATAGCACAGTTCGGCAGTGGTGCTGACACACACATCTAGAAGTAGCGGTGGTTACCTTCACTGACAGCAGTTACTATAATGTGGCTTGTATTACTCATGTGCTGAGAGTGTGTGAATCAAGGTCATAAAGCTAACACTGACGAATAGCTCTCGTATTATTTATCTCTGCTCTTTTTGGCCAAAGGAACAATCTGAAATGAACCAGCGAGCTCTAAAAGTACTAGGAGCAGATACGAAACGAAGGGCAAGAACATGTCACACCAGGGAACGAGCGGAAAAGTTTACACAGGCCATCAACAACTCGAACATGCCGCGCTCCGCCGGATCCACAGGGATTGAAAACAACCGTGTGTCATCATCATTTGAAGGACGAAAATAGGAGCGGGGGCGCTGAAACCGAAATCTCTCCTGTAAACTACAAAAAGACGTGGCCGGGCCGTTTTGGCACGCGTCATCACATTGTTTTCCCCTGACTTGTATTTTCATGTCATTGTTTTGTATCCTCGGGCCAAACACCCTCCTCCAGATGGTGACTGTTCTAGTCTCCTCTTGATGGAAAGTCAGATGTTTACCAGAGCCCAATGAGGGGGCAGAAGAGCTGACGAGGGCAGACGGGTAACAAAAGGTCTCCACCTGCGAGTCTAGTTTAATTGGGATGACACATACCTGTATTAGGGATGGATTTACACCCATGTGTTGCCAAATGAGCACCATATCCCCTTAGAACGGTAAGAGAATTGCCAATAGCATACAACACTTTCAACACTAAAGTTTTCCACCAAGCAAAATTCTTGCCATGAGTTTCTTGCATCCATTTCTGTGGGCATATCTATCCATGCTCAGTACACTACCTGAACTCACGTCAGAGGCCCACACGGAAGAAAATGAATAGTTGAATAAAGTCGTTATTTTTGTTTGTTTTTGCGCACAAAAAGTATTCTCGTCGCCTGATAAACTTAAGGTTGAGTTGGACTATTTTAACGATGTCTTTACTAACTTTCTGGGCCGGCAAGTTTCAATAACATAGAAGCCTATGGAGGAGTGAGCCAGGTCTCAGATTTAACCAAAAATATCTTAATTTGTGTTCCGAAGATGAACGAAAGTCTTACAGGGTCGGAACAACATGAGGGTGAGTAATTACTGACAGAATTTAAATTTTTGGGTGAACTAACATTTACTAATACATTATCACAATCGAAGGATGTGTCTGTTAACATTAGTTAATGCACTGTGAACTAACACGAACAAGAACATTTTTATAAACAAACATTAACAGAGGTTAATTAATGCTGTAAAAATACACTCATTGTCAGTTCATGTTAGTTAATGCTTTAACTAATGTTAACAAATGAGACCTTCCATTCACCCTCATGTTGTTCCAAGCTTTATTTCTTAACACAGTGAAACTTTGACACTTTGAAAAATGTCTCTGTTTTTTTGTCTCCACAATGAAAGTCAATGGGGTCCAATGTTATTTCGACTTTCATTTTACGGACAAAAACAATTCTTGAAAATATCTTCTTCTATATTCCACAGAATATACCATTTTGGAACATGTAAATTAATTTTTGGTTAAACTATTCCTTTAAAAACAACCCTATCAGTATAGGCTAGATGTTCAAATAAAGATAATACATAAAAATAGGACCTTTTGATGCCATTGTAATGCACAGATGATCATAATTCAATTTGTAATTTATAGATTCATCTCATTTTGAATTATTGAATTATGGGCCTACTCATGGCTGGGTTTAGGCAGAGAAAAAGACTTTGTAAGTGTTCTGATTAAGCGTGAACTGTATAAAAAACGTAAGCAGGTTTCATTACTCAAGAGGAGTGATTAAGGCTGCGATCATTGGACAGTCGTTGAGCGGTACCTGAGGGGGCGGATGTGGCTCAAAACACTCATGAAAACAAGATAAAAAATTAACCGCCAACAATCACTTGTTGTTCTGTTTAATCAAGCTATTAATAGTAAACCTCAGGGATGGCTTTTGAAAGTATGATAAGGTATTAAACAGCATCTGAATGTTAATTTGTTTTGAGTATTAATTCAGGCCTTCGTTGCTTTAATTTCCTGTTTATTCATTTTTAAAATGCACTTTTACATGCTAAAATGTCATTACAATTCACATAAACAATCCATTATATACAATCACTGCAGATTTACAGTAAACAACACACATCTAAGAGGGTCATTCGTCAATATGTTGCCATTTAGGCTATGAGGCAGTATGCTTAAATCTTCCAAATGATCCAGTAATCAATAAGAGACCGGTCCTGTGTGGGAAAAACATAAATATAAAGTACCATTCGAAAGTTGAGGTCAGATTAAGATAAGAATAAGTAGAGTCTCAGTCTAGTGAAGAGTGCTTTTTTTTAAACCAAAAAATACAGTGAAAACAGTAATATTATTAAATATCTTTTCTATTTTAAAATGTAATATGTTCCTGTTATGGCAAAGTTGAATCTTCAGAGACCATTATAATCCTCAGTACATGATCCTTAACATTTGGTGCTCAAGAAACCTTTCTTATTATTATTAGTTGAAGTGTGTGCAAGTTTTTTTTTTTTTTTTCAGGATTCTTTGATGAATAGATAGTTTAAAAGAACAGAAACTATTTGAACATTATTTTAATAATTTAAGAAATTGTTTTTAACAGTAACATTATAAATATATTTAATGGCTTTATCAGTTTAATTCAATAAAAGTATAGTAAAAACAGAATAAATGTATCAATTTCTTTAGAAAAAATCTTTCTTAAGAAACTTTTGAACAGTTGTGTGTGTGTGCCTTATTTGTAAAATAACCAAACATTCTCTCCTCTGATTTGTTTATCAGTAAACCATCGTCTTAACCTCCAAAGTGATTTTAGAGTATGACTTAGATTTTATACAATTCCCCACAATGTTATCCAATACACCAAGCTCATGAACTATACTGGCAAGGTGCAAGATGATAGTGCCCTCTTCAGTTAGCAAAGGACTATTGCTGGTATTATATGAGGACAGACTTCCCAGAATTCCTCTTTCTGTGAACATTGTGAACACACAGTCGCTGATCTAAAATAAGGGTTAATGTTTTTTTGAGGATGTGGTTGATTTTACCAGAGGTGGCCAGCATCATGAGGATATGACTTATGCAAAAAAATAATTTTTGTCAAAAAATTACTTAGGCAATTATTTTAGGAAGGTGACGATATAGTCTATATTTTTTTCTGTTTATATTTGCCTAAATAACAGTCAGAATGAAAACCTTTTATGCGAGATCCACTACATTATTTTAACTATGGTGGGGTCCAGGTCTGGTCTCAAATTACCAGCATCTTGAGCGATTCAGTGGAAACAAGAACATCTGACCTTTTGTACACAGTTCACATGATCAGTGTCACAAATTTGCTTATTTGAATAGTGACCAAGAAATCACGTTATTCATTCATTTTACATCACTCATTTAAAATCCAGAAGTTTTTTTCTTCATTGAGATGAATGGCCCACTTTTCCTGAATTCACTCTCATGGTTAATACAATCAGATCAAGGGTGTTTCTGAGGAAGCATTCAGGCCTACACATATTTAGAAAACATAACCCAACCCTCACCATTCAGTTAACAAAGGCATGGAAGGTAAGTTATATTTAAATTTTTTTTTTAAATATACACTAGCCTACCATTCATCGTTGTAACTCAAAGTTCAAAGCAAAGGGAGATATTTTCTTTTAAGAAAATCACTTTTTAAGGACTAGCCTACAACAAACGCCTGGTAAGGACTACAATGAGCTTCTTCATGGGTTAGTGACATCACTAACCCTAAAATTTACATAAATCCCACCCCCTGGAAGCGATTTATGTAGATTATCTTAACATAATATGCTAATCAATGACTGCAAGATAGTTAACTTCACATCAGTTATATAAATTCATCAGCTAACCATTCAGAAATCTCCTGTTGCATTCTGTTGTCACTTTTTCTTGAGTCTTTCCATCTTTGTCCAACTCCTTTTGAACATAAAAGGCTAAAAGTTTTTTTCAATTTTTTAGTGTGTGTCTGTGTGAGGTATTCAGATGCTAAAACAGGAGCTCTTGAAACTCCGCCCTCTTTGCCAGGAGCAGCAGCTTATTTGCATTTAAAGGGACACACATAAAAACTGCGTTTTTGCTCATTCTCAAAAAGTGCAATTTTAACATGCTATAAAAAAATATCTGTAGGGTATTTTGAGCCAAAGCTTCACATACACACTCTGGGGACATCAGAGACTTATTATACATCTTGTGAAAAGGGCATTATAGGACCCCTTTAATTTCTTTCAAAAAATCTAGCTGACCTCAAACTTTTGAATGGTAGTGTATATTATAAATTCTCTATATTGGAAAGTTTAAAAATATATATATTAAAGCTGAATGTAATATACTATACTAACTGAGCATTTATAAGTAAGTTCCATAACCCCACAAAAATCTTCAATAAACAATTGTCAATTTGTTGTTTTATTAATATGAGGCAATCATAAATAATTTAACTTTTGTTTTATCTTTGTCCTTGGTGAAATAAATATTCAACTGCCTCAAGCATAGTAAAAGTATCAAGTCTCCAATTTAACAAAACTGCTTTGATTCAGTCCTTTCACTAACATCATCCAAGAGTCAAAACACATCAAACACATATCCATGAGTGACTTTTTTTTTTATATGAATATAACAGTAATAGTGTTCAAAAAAGTCATTTTCATAACTTCACAACTTTAAACAAACAACACAGAGAGAAACAGAGACAACCAAATACAGACATTTACTAAAAGGATTTCAAAATAGCACTGAAAAGAAAAGTACTTTGGTTTGACTACAGTATTTAAAGACTGCTAATAATTCCCTCATCCTGAAAAATAAGTAGAATTAAGATTAAGTAAAAAAACAACAAAACAAAACAGTATCTTTGCACATTTGTCACTTGTACACTGCATTCTCACATAACATCATTCAAAATATGTTTTCTGATTAATCTATAAAGTTTTGTTCTGATTTTTAAAAAAGTGCAGTACTAAAACAGCAGACTAACACCAATACACCCACCACCAGCGCTAAGAGTTCATGTTACTGCAGACATCTCGACCTGGGCCATGTTCCCATAATAACATTGTCATGTGTACCGTGAACCTGCCTGCCCTCCTGCTGACCTTTGCGTCCTCTGTGCAGGCCGGGCCTCAGCGCCAGGTTGGTGAGGTCCACTAGTTCCCTCTTGTGAGAGAGCAGTGTCACCATGTGGTCGAGTTTGGAGCGAATGGAGCTGTAGTGGTGCTGTCGTTCTTTAGTGATCTTGAGGAAGCATTCCCTCAGGTTGGCGTCTTGAGGGGCAAGACAGACAGGTGGGTGACAGTCCACCTCCTGAAGGTTGCTGGACGAGGTTTGCGATTTAGGGCTTGAGCTCTGAGGCTTGTTGTTGTCGGTGCTCGTTTGCACACTCGTGTCTACGGTGTGGCAGGTCGTTTGGGTTGAGATGTGGCAGGAAGGTACAGGGAGAGAGATCATCACATCGACTGTCTGGGTCTGAGTAGTAACATTCGTTGCCGGCAAACGAGGACGGTCATCCGAGGTGAGCGCTTCCTCTCCGAGCTCTTGCTCGATCCAGTCTTCACCTACAGTGGAAGTATCAGAAACTGGGTTACTCTTTCTGTCTCGATCTTCAATGTCTTTATTCATCTGTTGGATCTCTGGGGTATGAAGTCTGGCTGGAGTGCTCGTCAGACATTCTGGTTGAGGCTTTGTTGTTCGTGCCAAGAAAGAGGGAGGCGTTCCAGGTGGTTTGAGGACAAGATGGTCATATAAAACGCTGCTTCTGGCACTAGAGGGAGCTCTTGTATTCGGTGGCAGTGGTAGGGACTGTGCATAGAGGATGCGGAACTCTTCATCAAATTTCTCAGTTATCTGGCCAGATAACTCAATAAGGTTGCTGCTGTTGAGTTTGCCATCTGTCCAGTTATACCTGTAGATAAAAGAAAGTGCCAAAATAAACATTTAGTCAAGACTATTGTCTGACATTTGTAAAGTTAAACTCTAATAATTTTCTGCTAAATGTTTCATGATCGTTTCTTTATAATCATTGTACATTGTCACAAATGTCACACCCACAAAAAATGAAAACAGAAAATATTTTGAACAATACAAAAAGTCAAAGTCGAGACGTTTCTTAAATATATTAGAAATATCTTGTTTTGTGTTGCACAGAAGAAAGAAAGTCAAACATGTTTGGAACAACATGTAATTTTCACATTTAGGTGAAATATCCCTTTAAGATGTTGGGTCCTAATACCTATATGAACCTGTAGCCACTCTGTTCCCATCAATCAGCATGAAACGCTCATGAACTTTTCCAGTGATCCGAGCACCTGATCTCATGTAGTAGGTAGAGCCTGTTATGGTCCGTACTTTCATTTGCTAAAAATAAAATAATAATAATACAAAAATACTAAATATATTAAATATGAAAACAACAACAATATTAATATTTAACAGATAATAATGACATTTCAAAGTGACATAGCTTTAAGTTGTCAACTCATACCAGCAGTTCATCAAGCTGTACACGAAGGTTTTTACACATCTGTAAGAATGGGTGGACAGAAGACTGGTCTAAAAGAATATAGACAGGAACTCTGCGGCGTGTGCAAGCTTCCTGCAGGTCATGGAAGATGTCCAGGTCTGTCAAGGAGTCTGTCACAATGGCAATCACCTAAGGATAAAAATCACTTATGATTAATGAGACATTAACAAAGCATTACTATTCTTTTTGGCTAAAAACATGGACTGAAATTACAGCTTAGAGCTTCCGCATCAGTGAACTCAAATGTTCTAGCTCATTCGTATGATTGTCATGACTGAACAGCCGCTGGCTACACACCTTGATGATTTTTTTATTACATTTGGCCTTTAAGTACATGCAAGCTGGAACAGATCCAGACTGCCTGGAGGTATAACCTCAATACATTCAGCTCAAAACCCGCCTTCAGTTCAAGGACTGAAGAGCCTGTTGTGACACCTCCGAGTTCAGACCCTTAGAGGTAACAGCTCAGTGCGATAGACGCTTCGGCACATTCTTCCCATTCCACACTTAAGATCCAGAGCACAAACTTACTCTTCCATTACCTGAAAAACGGATCTTTGACTAAAACAACTGAAATAAGTTTTTTTTATTTCAAGATGGCTTGTTTATATATATATATATATATATATATATATATATATATATATATATATATATATATATATATATATATAATCTTAAAAGTTTAAGCAGGGAAATCTGAGAACAAATGTATTTCCCAACTTATTTACAATAAATAAATAAAAATAAAGACATGTTATGACAATACATTTGTACATTCCTTATAAATTACTAGTATATATTTTTAATTAATCATTCAAACAGAGACAATCTTCTTTTTCCATTTCACCAGTGGCTATTCATTAGCTATCATTGTTTTTAGTAAGTACACAACTAGTACTAGTGCATATTCAATAAGAACTAAGAAAAATTATATAGTAACTAAATATTTACTAGTAATATAAAATAGGTCCCAGCAACAATTGGAACATGAAAGAGTTGCAAAAGTGTATGTGTTAACAACAGATCTGTTCAAAATTAAATTTGGTAAATTTAAATTAAAATATGTTACCAGTTACATTGGAAAAGTTACATGTCACTATTGGGATATAACTAGTAGCCTAGTAAAAAATAATAATTGATAGTCTCTTTTGGAATAAGTACTATAATCTAATGAAGAGTGAAATTTAGAATGACAGTAGTCACTATTTGATTATTAGTAATTTTAGAATGAATAGGCTTACTAGTAAAACTAAATATATAGGCTACTTCATAGTTTTAATTATTAAATGTACAGTAGGCCTACGGGCCAAGCAATACCTCCTTTGCATTTTTTATCATCCTCCTGGCCGCTTCTTTGCAGCTATAAATGCACTCTCCATAACACGGCTGGAAGTAGGCGACTGCACGCGTGACTCCCCGGAACGAGCCTGTAGTGAACGCTGGCCAGCCCATCTCTAAAACTGGGGGCTCAATATCAGAGACCTCGGGGAAATAAGTGACAGATGAGCAGTCCAGAGTGCCAGATTGGTCCAAATGAGAATCGTCTCCGATCGAAGAGAGTGATTTGGGCACAACAGAAGCGCGAGAAATCCGCCTGATCTCGTCGTCGGAGAGAAAGTTAGGGATTCTCTCTTTCTGCAGGAATCCCATAAAGGAATCGACTCCACCAGCGACCAGCTCCTCCAGAGCGAGTCGGTGTCTCTCATTGTAAAGTTCTTTAACGTTTAGATCCTGGCCTGTCCTCGGTGCCCGCCAGCCCGGCGAATCTTCAAGACACTGGGATAAAGCCATAACTGAAAGTTTATCAATCACTAACGTTTCCTAAATTGAATAATACACTCTTTCACGGACACCTGTATCCTGTACTTTCAGAGAGGACCCATCCCACCGCCAGACAGCCATTGGTCGCTACATTGTTGCCAGTCGAGTTGTTGCGTCACGTGTCTGCCAAGTAAGAACGCCATTGGACAATCTGCCCTGCGCCTATTGGCCAAGAGTTTGAATTCGGAGGCAAACAAAGGCGGCGTGTGTGTGTGATTCTCCCCGTTGAGTGTGAAAGATTTACGATGGTGTGGTGTTGGGAAACTAAAGGGCCTCATAAAATACATGTAATGATACTCCATATAAACAGTTAATATAAAATCAGCTGAGATTATGGCAGCATGTCTAAATTGCTAGCCCTCATCCATAACTCCCATTGTTAAAGTAACTCGTTATTTTAACTTTAAAATTTAGATAGGCTATTCAGCAGTGTTATTACTGAATATATTTCATGCTTTATTATACATTTTAACAATAATAATCTTATTAATAAATAATCCAATGATGGGTCATTTTTAAAAATAGCCTATAAAGCTACAATATAACAGTTGGTGTGTAATATTGCAGTTTCCCGGCCTTTGAGTCACACACACACACACACACACACACACACACACACACACACACACACACACACACACACACACATTGCATGAAAAATATTGAGGAAGTTGTCAGTCTGATAATAAACTTATTTTGATAATAAATTTAATTTTGAAGCATTTCAAATACATGACTCATTCCAACTTGACACTTATGAAAGAGAACAGTTTATCACTGCATACCTTTCAATAGTTTATTTCATAATATAGTTGACCATTTCTTGATAGTGTGATTTAATGTTCACTTGATTATTCAACAGATATAGCAAAAAAAAAAAAAAATTATTACAAAATAAAATAATGTAAGATTTTTTGAATTTTTTAAAATCAACAAATAAAACCAGTGCTAGAGAAAACACATTTATGCCATTAGATTTTTTTTGGCTAAAAAAACGTAATTGTGACAACTAACCCCAGTGTCCTCTATATAATATTTATAAAGCTAATGCATTCACACTGAAAAATACAAAAAAAAGTTCGAGCCGAGGCCTTAATGAAGGAAAAGCCCAAACCGCATGGCAACCGTCTCGTAATGGACAGTAGGTGTTTTCGTGCTTTATCCAATCAGATTCATCTCTGCCTGTACTGTCAAAAAAGCTGCACGTTTAAAGGTGTAATTGCCAGTGTGGCGTGAGGGGGAGCCCCTGGATAGCAGGTCCTAAGAAAAGAAAAGTAAAGACTTTGAAACGTTATACGTATTTTATGTGCCCACATACAAGGACTGAGTATCACACAACCTGTTGATAATAGACAGGCTGGTGTTTGTTGCACTCATGGTTGACTGGTTGTTATCAGTTCAGAGAGCACAACAGTATGGGAACTCTCAGATTTACTTTCACCTTATATGACCCTCTCAAAATAGGCTATATTGTAATCAGTGTTTCTGAAACTGTTCGTGGTCTCAGTGGTAAATATGGCAGAAGACACATTTGCATGCAGCTGTGCATATTTATTATCACTGGTAATAAAAAGTGTGTATAAATATTTCTGGTGATTATTACTCCAAGATAGCAACATCAATAATAATTGGTTATTGTGGCAATAGAGTATCTTATTCTGTTCTAATAATAATAATAGGTTAATATTGATATAGGCCTATTTATAATATGTATTTAATTGTATGTTGCACAAAATCATGGTTGTGTGGAAATAGAGACTTTCCCATTCTATTTTATTGATAATACCAATAATAATATGTATTCTGTTACATGTCGCACATTCATTTCCCCGAGGTTGTGTGGCAATGGATATCATATTCTATTTTATTCTATTCCAACAATAATATGTATTGCATGTTGCACAACAATTTCCAGAACTATAGAGATTCTATTCTATTCTATTCTAATAATATGTAGGCTATCCTAATACATTTAATATACATTAAAATAATTTCTAGTTTGGTCATGTAGCTATAGAGATTCTAATCTATTCTGTTTTTTTTTTTTTCTTCTATTGTAATACTGCGCGCAACATTTCGTATTTTCTCTTCATACGGTTGTTCCAAACATGCGTTTGTAGTAGCCTATATGTAGTAGGCACATGCCTCATGATCGGTATAGTAGGTTGGTTTCCCCCCTCGTCCTTATACGACCTACTGACCGAAAGCGCTGCTCCATATTTCTGGCTATATTAGACATTTGCGCATGAGTCACTCCCTTCAGTGTGTCTGCTCAGCCCGTCCTAGAACAGAGAGGGGTAGGATCAGGATTTTGGGTTTGGGTGACGCGCTTTAATCACGTGCCCTTATTTGAGAGCGCCTGGCGTGCATTTCTTTCCCTTCTCGCCACTCCAGCAGCGCCCATGTCAGCCGGGCACATAATCAGTGTGCCATAAAGCAGTAGATGCTCCTTATCGCGGTGACCCGACGGGTTCACGTTAGTTCACAGGGTTCATCTGAGGAGAGGTCTCGGCCCCTCCTGTTCCCCCGAGACCCGGAGCGGAGCGAAACCTAAATGTTATTCATTTCTTTATCAATAACGGATTTCCATTCGCAGTCACCAGAGCCGACGAAAAGGTAGGGAACTTTGACTTTTCAAAGAAGTGAAAGCGATTTATTTAGGTGACGCGAACAGTCCTCAAAAGTAGTTCTAGTATAGAGAAGCGTGCCTTGTTATTCTACTCATATGCGGCGCGTGAAGTCGCCTCTATGTATAAAATGGCGACAGTAGATGGGAGTGCTTAGTTAAAAATTTTGGTAATAGCCAAAATATTGCGCCGCGCTATACACTCAAACTCCCGATAAAAACGTCTAGCCGGATGGAGGTTACTACTGCCTCAATACGAAGCGAAAGGGTTAACTTACCAGTTTGTTACAGTTTGTTACTCCGTGTTCTCGTCTGCTTTCAATTTAATTATTCGCACGCTACAACGTGCCTGTGTGATGTTACTATAGTCTGTCCATTTCGGAGCGTCACGCGTCAGATTCCTACTTCAAACGGGGGTCAAAATGGGACCCGTGACTCTGACTCGGATTGATCACCGGCGAGGAGCACGGAAATATTGGCGCATAATCGATTTCCAAAAGTGATCTTTACTATGACGAACGCTTCGGGGGGTTCCTGTAGTTTAAAGCTGGCGCAGATCTGGATAAGCACGCGCTATCAACTGTTAATGGGTACAGAATGTACTCAAACTCAGATTTAACTCCAGATCATAACCCTGGCTCTGATACCACACATAATAAATCATTATTTAGAATGATATGCTCTCATGGCATTTCATCTCAACTCTCTTTCGCAAGCATCTGTTCAATAAACATCACTTTCTGCTGAAGAAGTACACTACTTTTTAAAGTTAGCATGCAGAATAACATTGTAAAATGGATTCTAAGTATGCATGCTATCCATAGGTCCTTGTGTTTTTGGGTGAACGTCTGTTCCCTTGTGGGAATAGTGTTCTGGTCTGCAGTGTTGTAATCAGGCATAGCAATATTGCCTTTCATCCTGATTTTGAGCAATGAGAACAGTAAACCATTTAGAACGTGACCTTCCCAAAGTATTTGTAACAAAACCAAAAAAAAGAAAAATGTGATTTGTACATGCATGCACACTTTGCTCTGTTCTTATTGTGTCCAGTTAGAACAGCATGACGGCACAAAATGAAGGACTAAATGTTAAGTCGCTTGTGTGTGCACTTTATTGTATGTTGATTTCCAGTTAAAGCTGCCGGTTTATGTAATATTCTTTGAATTAAGAGAAGAGAATTGTCTGTCTAATGCCAACTGGATTTTTCTAAGCAGAATTATAATTATGGAGGCTCTATGTCCTCTATCCGTGCTATAAAAGCAGTCAAAATGATTAAATTATTTATAATGAAAAGCTCACTGTGCATGTAATAACAAAAATGTCCTTCTGTGATATCTCACATTACCTTATTAAATTTGTAAATCTAAAGAGTGGATGAATGTCGTGGAGTAACAGACAGAAATGAGCTCCACAATAGGAGTATATCCCCAAAACCTCCCCGTAAAGCCCGTATTAACCTCAGCACTTTTTGAGACAAACTTTTGGCTTAACGGCGGAGTGTCGGCCATACAAGTATTTCAGCTGTTCCAGCGCGGTTTTGTATGGAGGAGTCTGGCATTCGCCGAGACCTGGCACTTGACTCAGTACAATTCATGGTGCTCCGCCATCTTTCTTTTTTGTAACTAATGAGTGTGTTGCACCGGTGATCAAACTCAGCACATCACGTCAATGATTATTTCTCTCCTGTTTGAAGGCTTACGATTTCTGAATCTTTTCCGTGCCTTCAATGACTGATTTTTGTGTCACAAGACTGGCAAAGTAATTCTGAAAACGCAAATACCGCCTTTTGTAAAATTCCGGGGTGCTCTGTTAGTGGGGGAAAAAAACTGCCATGATTACAGAGCGGAAAAAGGGATGGATCCTCATTTGGTTCCAATTTGTATATTGGCATAAACAAATAGCACAGTCAAATAAAATATTTGGAGTTTTGTTTCTCTTGGGTTGGAGGGCTACAAAAAATGTCCCCCAAGTGTGTGTGTTTTTTTGGTGAAGAATAGAGGATTTAGTCCCCTCTGTGTGTTGTGGGCAAGGAAAGTGAAAGGAGAGGGGTTGCTATGGCAATGTTAACACATGAGTGGCAGCACAGACTGGCCTCCCAAGAGTCCGTGCAGCAGTCACCGAGGTAAGGGGGGCAAAGCGGGCACTTCTGATGGCACCCAGCTTTCTGTAGTACTACTCGCATAAGGTTCATTGACTGGATTTAAACATGCCCAGAAATAGCTGATGGTAAAAACGCCTGTGTTGGTGGCATTTTGCTAATGAGTCGCATCCTATAATGAAGGTAAACTGTAGGATGCCTCAGCGGTGCTTCAGTCTCTACATAATTAATATGGACGTGTTTGACGCCGTCACTGATATATCTCGCAAACAGCATCGGACAATGATGGCATGTAGTCACATGCCCATCTTAAGTACTGGCACACACATTCAGGAAATTTTTCAATGGCATGCAAGCATTGAGGGCACTGCATATGGCTTCCGGCTCAGTGTCATGTTTCCCTCGTAAATGGGAGCACCATTGTGTAGAATGAAGAAAAATGGTCACGACAGACTCTTATGATGACCCGTTTTTTTTCTTGTACTTATAGAAATATAATTATTACAGCATGTGCTCACTGACCTTTGTTATGGCTTCTTGGCGTTAAACAAAAGTCACATTCATGCAGCACTTATGAAAGATGTTCATGCTAAAATTTACTGAAATCTTTATTGGCTTATTCAGATCAGCCTCGTGTAATAAAGCAGATCCAGTCTAAGAAATAAAAGAGGACGTCATGGTCGTGTCTGGGTGCACTGTGTATTTTGGGCCATCATTTCAGGGTTTTTTTTCTAATTCCTGAATGGTTTCCTCCTTTATTTAAAAGACAGCTGGAACCATTGGAAAAAAATATATACACATGGACACCACATTGTTTTTACCCAAAATGTATTTATAGTCTGATGAAAGAGAAGCTCATGAAAATTCAGAGCTAAAAGCAAAGGTTTAATCAGTGCACGTTACTCGCACAAATCTTCTGCCAATATTTTCATTGAATTTGAAGATGGATATTAGGATATATATACACAGCAGTGACTTTACTACATATGGTCGACACTCGGATTAACAGTCAATGCAAGATATTTACAGAATTGTTAAAGCAGAACAGGAGGAAAAATGTGAACCGCAGATGAACTTTATCCTAAAATGCTCCCGCACTGCCTGAAGTGTGTGTGGAGGAGTGCACCAAAAAGAAGAGGATTTAGGGGGGTGTGGGTGTGGGTGAGCAAATTATCAAATAAAAGAGAACTGGGTGCAATATTGAATGTAAGAATACAAACATACTCGCAGCTGTAAATAATGTGACCGTTTATAACATCTGTTTATTTTAGACCCCTTATCATGAGAAAATTCTTTTTGTTGCTGCATAGAAAAATGTAGATTTTATTACAGCTGCCTTATAAAGATGTTCATGCTGAGACTCTATTGATATCTTTGCAGGCTTATTCAGCGTAGTCCTATGTAATAAAGGACGTCCAGTCTGGGATGCTTCGGCCTTTAATCAATAATGAGAGAGAGGATCTTTATTATGTAAGGCCCGTATTGCCAGGCCTTTGCCCTCACACTGCATTTAATACTGTGCATCACTATCTAAAATGTTTAAGCAGAGCCAGACTTATTAATTGTGAAACATATAACATGATGTAATATTTTAGTTCCAAACGGTTCAAAGACGTAAATGTAGGTCAGTGTTGTTGTGCTAATTTTCAACCAAATCTACTGCATGCCTTGACTCCACAGGTTGCCGGGATAAAAAGGCCTCCAGTTTCGCCGCTAAAGCTACGAAAGTACTGAGACACACAGTAGCAGGATAGACTGTTTTGTGTGAGACTGGTTCACCCCGGTGCTGAAACACGAGGCCTCTCTTTCTGAGTTCCCTTTTCAATAGCTCACTGTCTGGAAACCTCTTGTCCTGTGTCTAATCGCACGTCTCGGTTGCCAGATAAAGCATCCCATTCTTTGAAGGGTGACCTGTTTTTTATGTAACATTTTTGAACCATCTCCTACTTGTCCGGTGCTAATCAGGCTAGTTGTTCAAAGCTTCATCTAGATATTAATATGTCTGTTGTAGTTAACTAGCATTTTATGGTTTATAATAGATGAATCTGGAGAGCAGATTTTTGTTACCATCTGAAAGAATAGTAGGTGCCCTCTTTCGTTCAGACAAACTCCACATGATTTTAACTCAGCTAGACCTCTATAACTTTATTACAAATATAAATCTTGTGTGTAAGTTATGTTGCACATATTTTATTAACAAATGTAGTTTTTTTCTATTCTTTTCCACACAAAAAAATTACACGCACATTTATGAACATTGTTAATATTATTACGCAACTTCTTGTAAAGTTTCCATTCAGAGCCGTCTGGTGCAATTTCAGTAACCCTGATTCATGTCAGGGGTTAACATCCATTGATGAAATCTGAGTATCATGCACTCATAAGCAGGCTGAACATACAGTAAATGCCCACGTCTGGATGCAGGGAACCAGGATTACAGCATAAGTTGCTGGTGACCTAGTTTTATTTGTATTTATTTATTTATTTTTCTGGCAGGAAGGCAGCCGTCATGAGAAATAAAAGAGTCAGTTGCAAAAGAGTACGTCACTGCCAGTGCCATGTCTGGGAGCACTGTGTATTTTGGGCAATGTTTTTACTTCTGAATGGTTTTACCCTTCTTTTTTTTTAAAGACAGCTGGCCATATTGAAAAAAATATATATACACATGGACACCACATTGTTTTCATCCAAAATGTATTTGTAGTCTGATGAAAGAGAAGGTCAAGGAAATTTAGAGCTAAACCCCAAACAGAAGTCTTGGGTGGCTTAATTAGAATCTTTTGCAGATGCATAACGCATGGAAATCAAGAATTATATTAGCCTACTAGATTTATTCACCAGCTAGTTTTTAGCTGAAATATTGGAACTGCTCAAACAAGATAAGCTAATTTATGTGCTCTGCTATCAGCTTCCAAGATGGAGACAACACATACTCTCATCAATCTAGGCTATAGCGCCATTATTATTTTTTTATAGGTTTACAGTAACGCACATTAATTTATATTGATGTTTCAAATTTTCGATATTTTAAGTTTTAAAGTTAACTACATACAGTATGGTAGATTTAAGAATCTTTACAAGATATTTATTTATTTTTAAAAACAATTGGCAGAAAAATGTGAATCACATATGAACTTTAACCTGAAATGCTCCCACACTGCCCAAAGTGTGTTGTGTGTGGAAAAGTGCAGCAAAAAGATTTTAAGTGTGTGTGTGTGTGTGTGTGTGTGTGTGTGTGTGTGTGTGTGTGTGTGTGTGAACATATGTAGAACTGGGTTTGATTCGCTATGCAGGAATATAAACGCACATTTTTGGAAACAAACATTTTTGGAGTATATTTATAACAAGAAACGGTATCTTGCTATCTGTTTATTTTAGATCCCTTATAATGAAAACTTCTTAAAGGTACATTTTGTTCATTTTCTTTGCTCATTAAAAAAACGGATTTTATTCCAGCGCATCAGGACAATGTTTCTGCTCTTTATAAGGAACTGTATTTAGCTCTACTAGGCAAAGAGAAAAATAGTTTTTACTTCATATTAGTGATTTTATTATAATCAACATTTAACAGTGGTTGGTGAGATCTCTCATTTAGGACAAATATTGTGATGCATATTCCATGCTGACATTAATTTCTATTTTGTATCAGTGTTTTATATAAAAATGTCATGTTTTCTCTCCTTAGGTTCACAGGGAGTTGTTACTTTGCTCCCTTTTACAATGGGAAGTCCTGATAGCTGAAGATTTTACCAATTGCTGGTTCATCACGGCTGGCTGATGACACCTCAACTTCATACAATTCCAGTATTTGTTTCTGACTCTTTACTCATCTGCACAATCCTACACTATGGCCAGCAAGAGAAAATCCACCGTTCCCTGTATGATTCCATCAAAAAACAAGCACTTGCGGGAGGACATCATACTAGGATGCTTACCTGAGCTCTTACCCACAATACCCGAAGACAGCATTCTCAGTATCTCTTCAAAAGATGAGGATACACAACGATTCCATGATCTCTTGAAAGCCGAACCGAAGACTTCATGCTGGGAAAGGGGAACATATAGCTGCCCTTTGTGCTGCTTTGAGTCTGGAGACTTGAACCTGTTTCTACACCATATGGACAACTGTCACATGGACTTTCATGCTCAACCAAACTTTTACTGCCTGTCTTGCAAGGTTTCAGCAGTGAAGTTTGAAGGTCTTGCTTTACATAATGCAAAATCACATCCAGAACTCCAAACCACGCACAAGAGAGTATCCTTGCAGGTTACCAAAAGAGATGGGGCTATCACAGTGGAGCAAACCCTGTTTACAGAAGAGGATTTCAGTGAATCTGGAATATCCATTACCAAGACACCCATAATGAAAATGACCAAAGGGGGGCACAAAAAAATTGTCGTCTCCCATACTGTTGAGGTACACCGGGCCGTCCCTAGCAGCGAGAAGCCCGCAACGGTAACCAATGGCACTTCAGTAAGGACCTTACCCCTAACAACATCAGATATCATCTGTGGCACTATTGCCCCTCCGGTCCATAAAATCCCAAACACACATGGAATACCAGGAATGCATAACCGTGGTCCTCTGTGGAACTCTAATCCGTCGTCACCTGATTCAAACATTGAGCTCCCAAAGGTCATGATCCCTCTAAGTAGCATCCCCACCTATGATCCAGCCATGGATTTAAGCAGTTTTCTTAAGACGTCCTTTGGTAAGTTTCCTTACCCTACCAAAGCAGAGCTCTGTTACTTGACAGTGGTCTCTGGCTTCCCAGAGGAGCAGATCAAGCTCTGGTTCACGGCCCAAAGGCTAAAGCAAGGTATCAGTTGGTCTCCTGAGGAAATCGAGGACACGCGTAGAAAAATGTTCAACACTGTATTCCAAGCCACACCGAAAACGTCACAGAATCAGTCGCCTCACCACATTTCCCAACACTGTGTTTCTGTCCAGTCCGCTTCTTTGAGTTCTAACTATATACAACAGATACCAAAGGGAAGTATAATGGGTTGGAAAGGAGGGGTCATAGTCAGCCAGCCTAGTGTGACCCATGCCACATCCCTTAAGCAGCAGCAGCAGCAGCAGCAGCAGCAGCATTCAGTTGTCCAGGCGCCACAGGTAAATATCCATCATGCTGTCATCACTAAGGAAACTGGAAATGAATTATCTTGTCGGACAGCTGAGAACTGCAACATTGCAAGCCGAGGAGGTAGCGTGAGCAATCATGGACACACTGGAAAAGGTGAGACTGGCTTCAGCTCGTCCATCAAGACTAACATTAGCTGCTTGCCTGGCACTCCCAAGAGTCAAAACAACAGTTACAGTGAGGGCAGCATTATGAATCTGACGAACATAGTCAGGAAAATTGATTGTCAAGTCAATGACAGGAACACAAATTGCACCAGCAAATCTCACTTCAGTCCAACTTCCATTTATGGCCAACAGAAAGTATCCAGTAATGCAAAAGAAAGCAGTAACAGCAGCTTCGCCACCACCAGCAAATATAACAATGGAAGCACTTATAAAAGCACCAGCCACAGTCCTATTTGCACTAAAAAGGAGGGAAACATCTTAGATCACACCAGCAAAAGCAACTCTGACACTAGTGCCATTTGTAGCAGCAGCAGCAGCAACATACGAACTAAAGAGTTCATACCACCCCTTACCCATAACCTGGTCCCAAAGCCTGGAAGTCTCATAGATCCATCCCTTGGAAAGGGCAAGGTATTACCTGAGCAACCAGGCACTCTGAGAAAAAGCTTTATCCAAAACTCATTCCCAGAACAAAAGCAGTTTCTTGCTCCCCAAGGTCAACTATACAATGTACGTGCTTTTACAGACTCACAGTCTGCTTTGGGGGGACCGTTTAGTAACTTGTCCCAGAGCTCCCTCCAAACTAACCCTGCAGCAAGTTCGCATCTTCTGGAGGAACAGAATCAGCACTCCTCTCCATCCCTTTCTGCTCCTCAGGAGCAACATCCTCCAGAAATCCTGCTGGGAGCACCTCAGGTCCAGTCCACAGACTTTACTGCCATTCACTACAAGGAACATGACCCCAAGCACTTACCTGCCTTAGACAAAGACTCCAAGCAATCACATTTTGATAAAGAAAGGTTGCACAGAAACATAACACAAAAAGAAAACGAAGGAAGGGTTTCTGAACAGCACAGTGGAATTACAAATACATTTTACAAGTCTGACAAGAGTGAGCATAACAACCTTGTTAACACACTACATAGCTTCACAAACGATAACACTAACAAGGCTAAACAAGGCATGCCGCTTTTACGTCAATACATACAAGAAGTGGACCAATGGGAAAGCAACAGCGACCATCCTGAAGAGTCAAGCGTGAGCCCAATGAAGATAAGCGTAATAGCGTTGAACAATGAAGATAGTTTGTACAAGACCAACAGCAAGCAGCTAATCAGCAAGCCGTTGGAAAACTTGATCAATGACAGTGGTCCCAGCCATAAAAACGACTCTTCAGAATGGCACGAAAGCTATCAGCACATACCGGTGGAGGCTGAAGAGCGTATATCTGATATAGGTAACACCGAACCACATCAATCAGATATCCTTGTGGGGCTTGAAACAGAGCAAGTTAAACTTGATCTGCGCTCAGAGCAGAAAAGTATTTTTCAGAGTCTAGACTCTGAAACTCCAATGCTGCCGATAAAGAAAAAATCAAAAGAGGCTATGGCGGAATTAGACAAATCAACAGCGGGAGAACAAGATTACTGGGAGATGAAGGATGAGGAGCATCAGCAACCAATGGGCAACCAGAGTTTGAGGGGGCATCAAGCGCAAGACAGTCAATCAAGGTAATAGCTGCAGACTATTGATGGACCATTAATCAGTTTATTTAAGAAAAATTAAAAAAGCTAATTTTGAGCATTTTCCCAAGAGACCCATTGTAGTTTTTCTAGCAACTGACTTGTTGAGACTGACTGAGTCTTCAACTGATGTCTACTACTCTTGGATTGTCACATCACATTACTTTGTTTAAGGTAATCAAAGTAACACAAATTTTAAAATGAGTTTAATTGGGAAATGTGAATTAAATTATGTGCATATTAACAGCATTTGGCCTTTTGATCAACTTATTTTTGATACAGTATTTTGAATTAGTCACTGGCACGAACGTTTATGTGCTTTATTTAAAAGGCTATTTTTGGTGTTAGTGAAGGCAGAGCTTATGAATTATAAAGTTACTCAAAGTGTGTCTTAACGTGAATAAATAATGAAAATTGCGTGTAGCAAAGTGCTGGAATCTCGGCTCTCTTGTGGAGTTCATGGTGTGATACTGTTCGTTGTGTTTGGGCTGGTCTTACACATTTTTTTTCCCCCTACAGGGACTGTCTGAGAGGAGAGCTTCTGAAAGTTTAAGGACTTCACTCCGCAAGATGAAAAGGCAGAGGATCCCATATTCATCCTGGACATTACATTTCTTGTTTTCTTTAAATATGACAGCAGATGAGATTGTAAAATTTGTGACGGTCAATGGACTTGAGTTTTTGGAAGACGGCCAATCCAGAGAGTAGCCGCTCCAAATGTAGGTCTGATTTGATTTAGGTAAATTCTGTGTAGGAAACTATGATGTATATGCTTGAAACTGCACTATCGAGGGTGTACTGGACGTTAGGAATGTCAGTTAGATATTGTGATACTTTGTAATATGTCAGATGATCAGCACTTCTGCAATGCCTTGGGTTTAACTATATTTGTTGGGATATTCCAACCAGTTTTCCTTCATGTCCAGATCAAATAAGTTCTCCATGGCTTATTTTTCCACACAGCATCGAGCAGTTAGTGACAAATCATGCACTATAACTCGCTTTAGTGGTGTCTGTCTGCACACACAACGAATTGGCCAGACATTGCCTTAAACGTCACCTTTCTATTTCTATGACTGGCTGCACAAACAAGCTTTTCAGCAACTGTGTTGATGTGTGTATAAATTGGGGGTTTGAAATCCCAACAGAACTGCTGCTATATCTTCGGAGGTGTTTTTTTTTTTTTTTTTTTTTAAATAAGCATTAGCAAGACTATTATATATGTGAAAAGCTTAAAAAAAAGAAAAAGAAGAAATGTTAATTTATGGTGGAGAAAGTTTAAAATGTTGTGCTTAGAATCTGAGGGGTATTACAGTTCTCACAGACAGTCAAAAATCAAGTGCTCTGCTAACTGGATATTCCCTGTGTTTTGAGTTGGGCTACGATATAAATATAAATATATATAGTATATATTCACACACATTATGCATCATTTATATGCTGCTAAGTTCAGACCATCCAAAATGAATAACAGGTGCTTTTCATCCCTTATTATTTGCATTTGTATCAAACGTGGTTTCTCTTTTAAAAGTTAACACGTAAAGATAATATCTGGACTTAACAGTATTACCTTCCCGTCCGTTCCCATTGTGCAGGTCTGTCTAAAAGAACACAGTGCACTGGAGTGTTATCCTTTCTACACATTACAAATCTTTTGGTAATAAATGGAGAATGTCAAATTTAAGAACTGGCGTCTTGAATGCATTTCATGCCATTGAAAGGTATACACAACGACTTAGCAAAGGTCTATTCCAGCAAAAGTTCCAATGTAGTAATGCAAATGCACAATTGGTAGGATTTACGTTAATTGCCGCTTTCTTGGGCTAAAATGAAGCACGTGAAAATGATCAACACTCGGTCGCTTCAATCGGTTTCATTAACGTGAAGCCATCTGGGAAGAAGAAACCGAGGGAACAAATGATTAGAATACTTTGTGGAACACAAGAGTCACAGAGAGGTCCCCGGTGCTCTTTTCAAAAGGAATGAAACCTTGCCTAAGACTACAGCTTGGCTAATACATCATACAGGCCGTTCTTCCAAGACAAACAGGCTGGGTCTTTTTACGCTCCCCCTCCGAGTTCTTCCTGAGGCCTGTTCTCAAAGCAAGACTTGGTGCTCGTTTCACGCGGTTCTGGGAACACAGGAAGTTCTTCAACCCATTATTCTAAGCAGAAAACATCTTAAAGCATTGCGTTCTCGATGCTCGATGAGAAACGATGTTCAGATTTTAGAAGAGATTTTAAAAAGCTAAAACCAAGCGAGTTTCTTTGAAAACCACGTATAAATCATGTTGTAGGGTTTTATTTTTAAATAACCTACAAATGAGCAAAACAAAAAACAAACAAAAAAACATGATCAGAGGTTATGGCATGAGCTTGATAAGTTGGAAAAAAAGTTACATGGCTGTCACTAACATTTCTTTCCAGACTGGAGTGGAAAACAAAATAAAGATTCTGTTCAAGTTAATGTTAAAATAAGTCTATCCTTAAATCTTAAAACAATTACAAAATAAAACAGATTAAAATCAGAACACAGACTTTTGTTTTTGGCAAAGTTGATTTCCCTCACATACCCTTCAGCAAAAAAAAAAAAAAAAAAAAAAAAAAAAAAAAAACCTTTTGCCATACCCTGAAATAATACATCCTAATAGTGATATCTTCAAGTAACAGATACAGGTTTTTTTCTTCTTTTTTATCTTATGGAAACAGTCATTACACATTAAGTTAAAACCAGATGGAGACTCAAAGCCATGAAGACAATCTGTAGGATACTGGAGACAAAAAGGTGTGTGTGTGGGGGTGGGAGGGGGGATGGGTAAATTGGTTCACATTTACACCGGAAACAAGACCCTGATAATATACGCTGTTAAAAAACAAAAGCAATTCACATTCTGCATGTTTAAGGAAATAATAGCTGAAGCTGTAATCCCCTGTAGCTCATCCAAGCATCCTACTTTGTGGTCTGGATATAGTTTACACAAGAGTTCCAACTCCAGTTTAAAAGTGAACAGTTCATGTAACACTCACTCAAACACACAGCTTTACATGGTCATATTTCCCATAAAATATCACACCTGGTGTACACATTTCTTCTCCTAAAAAGGCGTGTGGGTGTACTTAAGCAATTCTTTGATTTTTTTTTTTTTAATCTTCTATTAAAATATAGAATTCATTATTAATACAGGAGGGCTAAAAATACAGCAAAACTAAAAATGAAATGATCCACAAAGCAATTTGTAGTTGAATACAGTAGCTATCGGACCACGCAAGTTCATAGTTCAGACATCCTTGGGCCCCTTCGTCCAGAGATGGAAGGGGAGTGAGACAGTAAAAGTGTTCAATAGGTCAGCCACTGATTTTCCAGTTCATGGCTTAAAGACCATGCAACCTTGCATACAGACTCTCCATACTTCATTCTTAAAAGAACGACCCAATAAAACCTACAAGATTACAGGTCACAGCCTAAAAAAAATAAAATAAAAATCAGTCACCCAAATCATGGCATTCAGGCCTCCTCTCGACACTATGCTCGTTTCACATCCTGCCGGAAATCACTTAGACTAAAAGAATTATAAAAAAAAAAAGAATGGGTGGAGGGAAAAGTAAAATCGCAAAGAGGATTTAAAATTCAAAGTCTTTTTCAGCCATGTCGATAGCCCAGGCAAATTTCTCACGCTGAGTTTTGTTGTAGATCTTTTCTATGGGGATATCAAACTTCTTGCACCTGGAAGGAAATAAAAAGAAACAAGACGTCAAAATTAAAAAGGGCCATAAATCCTCAAGGCTTTTACTGCACAACCTACGAAAACGTCATCTCACCAAGCTACTGAGATGCGTGGGTCCAGGTAGTTGAGCTTGGAGGTACCCAGGGCAATCTGCTTGTTTTCCTCCCGGTCAGTGGCTTGTACCTCCAGCTTCATCAGCTGCTCCTCGACCCTCTGCACGGCTTTCTTCTTGGTCTCCACGGCCCTGGGTTGCCAAAACCATCAACATTAAAGCAGCACACAATCATATACAAACGCACAAAGAGGGGCCAAATTCAGTTGGGCGCCCTTCAAGCAAATATTTTGACACTCACTTCTTGGATTTCTCATCTCTGCGTACTTTGGCGTCAGCCTTGGCACTTTTCAGTTCTCTTTTAGCATCAGCAAGCTGTTCCTTCTTTGCGTCAATCTGGTTTTAATGAACAAGTGAATGCAGGAAAGGCAAACATTTAGATGGTCCAACAGACCCTGCACTAACAAAAAAAAATACCAGCCTAAAGACAACGAGGACAAGGTCACAAACGTCTCATACCTTTGTCTGAAGATTTTGCATGGACTTCTCAAACGTCTTGGGTGGTGCCCTCTGGTGGTTACACAGGATGGCTACTGCTCGGTTGGCCCGATTGTAGGAGAGGATTTTCGCAGGAACATTTTCTTCCGCTAAAAACAATTAATAATAAACTTAAGTCACATTTTGTTCATTTCTGGTAACTCACCCCAATCTAATTCTTTATCTACAGTGAATGGAACTTACAGTTTGTGAGTTCGCTCAGCTGCTGCTGCAGTGTGATGGAGGCGTTGTAAGTACGGAACACTTTAGCCGTAAGGCCATCCATCAACTCCTGAAGATGCTTGTTCAAAATCGATGTCTGCAATAGAGGAAAGTCATTTTACAATTGAGGATGTTGGTCTTAAAGGTTTAGGGTTTAAGAAGGGTTCACGCAAAAATGAAAATTCTGTCAGTAATTACTTACCCTCATGTTGTTCCAACCCTGTAAGACTTTCGTTCATCTTCGGAACACAAATTAAGATATTTTTGATGAAATCTGAGAGCTGGCTCACTCCTTCATAGGCTGCTAGGTAATCTATATCTGCCATCCCAGAAAAGTTAGTCCAAGTGACTACAGTGGCTCAATCTTAAGTTTATCAAGTGACGAGAATACTTTTTGTGCGCAAAAAACAAACAAAAATAATGACTTTATTCAACTATTCATTTTCTTCTGTGTGAATGAAAAAAATAGTTAAAGTCATTATTTCTGCGCACAAAAAGTATTCTCGTCGCTTGATAAATTTAAGGTTGAGCCACTGTAGTCACTTGGACTATTTTAACGATGTCTTTACTAACTTTTCTGGATATCGATTACCTAGATATCTAGATTACCTAGCAGCCTATGAAGGATTGAGCCAGCTCTCAGATTTCATCAGAAAAATCTTAATTTGTGTTCCGAAGATGAACGAAAGTCTGAAGGGGTTGGAACAACATTGATAGAATTTTCATTTTTGGGTGAACTAAACCTTTAACCTTTATGCATTTAGCATAAGCATTTTACGTGGTATTCTAAGCAATGAACAGACTGGTGAAAAAGGCCGCTTACATTGAGACGATCGAAGAGATCATCCTCCGGCTCCTTGTCCTCCATGAACAGCTGGAGATTTTTGAAAACCTGTAACATTTTAAATGGGATTTTCACAAAAGGCAGAACCAACACACAACTGCTAATCAATAGCACTCAGATAAGGAGTTTTCATTTGAACATGGCACAGTAAATTGGTGAAGCACACATTTGATTTATAAAGCGCCTTTCACAAACCCAAGGACACTTGCGATGTACAAAAGACTAACAAAAAAAAAGCAAAACAAAAACTTCTGACAGACAACAAAATACAAAAAAGTGGATTGGAAAGAGCAACTGGCATGAATTGATGACTGCAGTATGAGAAGCAATCAACATTGGTTTAACAATTCAAATATGGGGGGACAAAACTTCACAGATGCTGAAGAAAAGCACTCCCAAGTCTATAGGCACCTAGAAGCATCTAATGCCCATGAAGGACAATCAAAACTTAGTTAATATCTTGGCAACGGAGGTTCAAAGAGTGTGCACAACGGCATAAAAATGAATCACTTCAGTTCAATATCCCATGACGAGCATTAAAAACTGTAATTAGAACTTTATTGCATGCGTTTAGTAACCGGTGAAGTTGCTGAAGAATGATACGAGTGGACTTTTTGGTGTAATGGCACAGGCTGCAGATTTTTGGATATATTAGCTGAGTACCAAAAACCTAATGAGATGCCTCAGGCAGCATCCTAACTGAAAAAACCTTACAAGTGACTGATTTGGAACGCCCTACATAAGCAAACTGCACACCACAAAAGAGCCTCTGCATAATCTTTTCAAGAACTTATAAATCAACATTTAGGATAGATAGATTGATTGATTCTTGTAGAGCACAAAAAGCTCACTTTTTATGTGAAGGATACATGTGAAGCTGCCTTATGGTTCACCTAAAATTTGCCTTCCTATGATGCCTTAAAGCATTGTTCGGAATGTAGAAAATGTAATAGAGAAGAACGAGAGAGAAAATAAATATAAAAAAAAAAACACTTACCCTCTTCTCAACAGGGACTTTGTTGTAGTATCTAATGGAGTCTTTACCGAGGAAGTCGAACTCCACGACAAACTCCTGGCCGTCCATCTCTTGATGGAGAGATAGATGTTCCACTCTAAGTGAGCAGCAGCCCACCGTGTCAGCGGTCTCTCCTTCCTCCTTTTCATTACCTGCTCTCAGAGCCAGCTACAGCAAAAAGGAAAAAGGTAGAAAGGTATGATATGATAATCAGAAAAAAGGAAAGGTAGAACACAGTTCTGCTTTTCAACTTCTGCTTTTAGCTCAAAAAGATATTACAAACCTCGCATTAACATGGTCGACCATGGACAATCTTTTTTTAAATGTACCAAATGCTTTAAGAGCTTTTATAGAGTACATCTGAATGAACCTATTCATCACATACTTTCAGGGTCATGAGCTTTAAGTGAAGGATGTTACATTGATCTAAGCAATGCAAACCTTGTCAATGAAGTAAAGAGCAACAGCACGTTGTCTGATCCTCATCTCTTTTGATTTCCAGTCTTCACGGTATTGCGAACGGATTCGCTCCACACACTTTTTCAACCGACGAGCTGTTTCATATTTCTGCCAATCCTTCTCTCCCTGCAAGAAATACAACAAGGGACGCACTGATATTATAATCCGATAATTCATGTAAGTCAATAAATACTTTCACATTATGTCTGATATTTAAAATGGCTGAAATCTACGCCATTTTGTCTATTTAAAAATAAAACACCCTAAAAAATTCTGAAATTTCAATCTAAACAATAAATTAAAAAAAGGCTGATTATACCAATATATACTACTGCACAAAAGTTTGGGATCACTAAGTTTTTTTTTTTTTAAGGAATTGTTACTGAAAACCTTACTTAAATTTCAGCAAGGATGCATTAAATTGATAAGCAGTAGTGAAGATGTAATTTTTTTCAAGAGAGCTCAAAGAAATACTGTTCTGCCTTTTCTGAATATTCTTTTCAATTCAAAAATTAAAAAAAAAAAAAAAAAAAAATTCCATAAAAATATTATGCAGCACAAAAGTTTTCTACATTGGAAAGAAATGATACTTGTAGGATCATGTGGCACTGATTACTGGAGTAATGGCTGCCGAATAGACAAACTTTATTTCACAATATTATCTTTTTTTGAGCAAATAAATGCGGACTTGGCGAGCATAAGAAAATTATTTTCAAAACGTAAAAAAAAATTAAATCTGAAAAAAATGAAAAAAAAATTCAACGGTAGTGTACATCTGAATGTATAATATACATATTGAAATGTATAGAACAAATCAAAGTCAGTGCTACTGAAATCCTAATTCTATTCAAATGTTATAATTTACCTTAATTCTTGAACTGGGATTCAGCATGATGTATTTGATAGAGCCTTGAATATTCTCAGTCCAGGACACCAGCCACGTCACCTTGTTGTCATGACGCACCTCCTTCCACTTCGTCCCGGGAGGTGGTTTAGGATGTTTTGAGTCCCTACAATGAGAAGCATAGGATTACAAAAAAAAAAAAAAAAATCTCAGCAGATGGGCTGTTGCTGCACTGTGATGAATGCTCCTTACTTGCTGCAGTTAACGATAATGTCTTCAGGTCGGATACGACGCTTCAGCATGCCCATTTTGGGATGGTCACCTCTGCCACGGAACAAGCCTGGAGGCTCAATACGGAAGTTGGCAATGCGCTCTTTGTGATTGTCCATAACACAGAAGCCATACTCCTGCAGAAGGCGCTCATTCTCCTCTTTAATTTTCTTTAGGTGGAAAAAAACAAAGTTTGAATCGAGACAAAACACCCCGATATTTTACCAACAATTACTTTGGTATTTTGATGTTTAATTTTACCAGTTTCTCTTCCTTAGTCATGGCCTTCCTGGCTTCGGATTGAGCTTTGAAATATTCGCTCATTTCAGAAAAGTCACACTTATTCAGATCTGAGATTTTGGATTTCTCTTCAGACGTCATTTCCTAAAATGACAAGATCATGCAAGATTAATAAAAGTCACACACCTTTTAAAAAGCAAGAAGGGAGGATGACAGCATGGCAACATTACCTTCCTCCAATCTTTGAAGAAGTTTTTCCGAAATATATCCTTGGTGGTGTACTCATGGTCCAACATTTTGGCAAAGAAGGTGGCCACCTCCTCTGCCCCAGGGCTGAGTTTCATATGTTTACCTGGTGACAGACCATAAAAGCAGGTTCAGGACAGCTGCAAAAAGAGCTAAATCCATCTTTTCATCAAGATCATTCAGTGTTACTAAAGCCTCAGCATCTGAACCTTTCTAATACAAAGCCAATTACTGAAGATATCCATTGTCAAGAACTTTTGAACACACTGTGATTTTGTTCCATTAGTATATTGCAAAAGACTCCACCCAAACTAAAAGGAAAAGAGTTGTTTAAAACATTTGAAGTTTACACAAACCAACATCTGCTTCTCCCGACAGTTTTGATGGCCATCCAATTAGAATAACTCCAGAACAGGATGGTCTACCCACCTCACACACTGCCATTGAGTCGTTAAAAGAACGTCATAAGTACGTACCGTCATAATAGAACTTGACATTGCTGGGAATAGGGTCATATGGAGGTGCAAAGACGGGTCCTTTGTGTTCCAAAAATTTCCATTTCACGCCATCTGTGTACCTCTCTTCCTCCCACCTAAATGGTATGAAAAAACACATAAATGGAAGGTAGTTGACCAACATCCCAATACAGTCAACCACAATGGCCCTCCAAAGTGCTGGAACAAGGACATTTGTGATCTGCACCATATCTCAGAATAAAATCAAAACAGACTCAAGACGAGGAGTCAGACTACAATTACTTGACCATGAGAGGATGTGAGACTAACCATTTCCACTTATCTTCTGGCTCCTTTTTTGCTTTTTTCTTGCCATCTGTGGCAACTTCTCCTTTCTTGTCTTTTGTCTTCTTTTTGGGCTTTATGTCCTATGGCAAAACAGAAGATTCAAATTATCAGTGTTAAAAATAAAATAAAAAACATTCTTGAAAAGTCCAACTTGGAGAGATAAGCCAACGCCTTAAACATACCTCTTCTACCTGTTTCCGTTTCTTTGCCTTCTTTTCACTTCTGTCATCCTCGGTTTTAATCTTTTTGGGCTTGAACTCAGCACTGAAGGAATAATTAAAACATTTCTTTTTGTTTAAATGGTCTGGCACTCAACACCTTTGTTACCGTATAATCACTTCCTATTTGCTCAAAAGCTTAATGTTATAAACAAAGAATCAATGTATTTGTGTTTACAGTTAGTTTAAAATGGCCTGCGAACACTTACTCATCATCATCGCGTTCTCTCTTCAGAGACTTCTCGTGTTTAGGAGAGTGGTAGAAGTCATCATTCTCAGGTTCAGACTTAATTAAAGGGCTGTATAAAGGATGAGACACTCATTATTTGTTTTCTTGCTCATGTGATCAAAACTGAGAACCCATTTAAATTGTCTCAAGATAAATTCATGTTTTGAATTATGTGATTACAACCATGCCATAGGGCTTAAAGGGATCATATGAGGAAACAATTTTCTTTAATCTTTTAAGATAAACAAAACTCAGTGTTCAGAGGAAGCAGTATAGATACTATTATACAAAACAGAAGTTCACGAGTAATAATACGGTCTAAAAAGTTTGCCAACACTGGTGTATGTAGCAGCTGAATAAGTCCCAATATTGGCAGATGAAGTTTATGTATACCAAGATTGCTGATCATTTAAGTAGGATCTTTTGCAACCCTTTACGCACACCTTGGAAGTAGAATCGCCATTGGCTGGAAAAAGTTTTAGTTTACTCGCCAGACTGGTATTATAAACTAAATATACACACAATATATACAATAGTTCCAAATTATAGTAATTAGAACTAAAACATGGTAACCACGTATGAATGCATATTTGTCATTTTAACTAAACTTAGGACTCAGGACTTAGGATATTAAGATAACACTATTACTAGAAGATTTGAAGCTTGTGAAGATTTAGTCGCATATGCGAGTAATTTACTCGCATTGTAGAGGGTTGTTTTGTGTGGCTTATTTTAGTACAAACTTTTCTGAACCAGTCATGTCAAAAAAAAGTTGTGATATGATGACCACTTTAAAATGACCATCTACTCTATTGGCTACAGTTGCATCATTTACGTCAGATTTAGGATTCTCACTCACCTTGCAAATCCATTCTCCCTCTCTTTTTTGGGCTTGCCATCAAAAGACTTTTGAGAAAGAAAACGGAGGATAAAAAAAAGAGAGAGAAAGCGGTCAATAAAAGCATTCAAAATTGTGTGATTCATAAAAGACTATTTACAGCTCCTCCATAGCCAGAGGATTCAGGTCAGATAAAAATGCTGCGATGTAAAAGTTAGAGGATTCTGCCCACCCGTTCCTCCTTTTTCTTCTCTTTGTGTTTGTCCTTCTGCTTGTCTGAGGATCCATCTTTGAGTTTCAGCCTCTCTTTATCTTTATCTCTGTGCTTTTTATCTGAGGAGTCCCTGTGTTCGCTGCCAAAACGCAATAAAACATGTCGTGATCTAATTGCCACAATGGTCTGGTCCATCAACAAAATCAGCTCCAAATAGATGATAGTGTTTACAAAGGAAGTTGCAGTAAAGCCAACATTCCTTCCTGTGGTCTGAACACTAAAGGCCACACCCTGCTTATCAAACACACTCCATAAAGAGCAAACTGGGCTATAAACCGCCTATATATCTAATGTAGAATAAAAGTGACGTCATACCTGTTGCTGTACTTTGATTTCTCACGTTCTTTGTCTTTCTTGTGGTCCTTGTGTCTGTGTTCTTTGTCCTTGTATTTATCTTTGTGTTTGTGAGAATCTGCCAACAAAGAAATTAAGAAATTTTATGTAGCACATTCAAAAGGCCACGAACACCTGGCAACAAAAGTATGTCCCTGGAACAGGAAAGACAGATTCAAAAGCAAAACTGGGGGTTAGAAAGCGTTCAAAAGAATTACAAATCAAACAGTCCTCTACATTGACATTTTTCTGGTGCTTTAGGTGTTCACAAACAAAAACGAGGCAAAGAATAACCTGCAAACACCACGTCGGATAATTTTGCTCACACCTAAATGAGAAATCCATTTGAGAATGGTCAAATGCTGAAGACCATTTACAGACAACTGGTTTGAAATAAGAACATCATGACACATTTTGGGTTGTCCTTGCTGACCTACTGCAGACACATTAATCACACCTTGTAGATTTTGGCACTTTACCTCTTGAGGTGAAGTGTCCAGTTTTCACTCTCAGCTATGCATGGTGTTTATAGACACGCCATTCTTCGCAGGGTTCAGCTAAGACTGTTTACTTTGAGAGGACTATTGCTTTAGGAAATGTGTAGGTTGGTAGGCTGGATTGGGTAACAACAAGAGAGCCAGGCATTATCCTACTGACACTGTGTCGGACAGTGAGAAAGCTGGAGGTGTTTTGTAACAGGCTTCCCAAAAGGCAAAAGCAAAACGATCTCCCTTTCTATCGCGAGGACCAAAAGAAAGAACGGGAATTATACGAGGCTTCAGAATCCAAACAAACTTAAATGTCATCCTTTAAGAGCACAGAGAAACAATGAACCTCATGTTACAGTAGGGTGCATTCAAGCATTAAGAGGGACAGGAGTGCTCAGTTAGGACGTGAAATCAAATCCTTTATCTTCTACAGTACGCATGAGCGCATTACCAAATGCGACAAACCTTCCTCTACCTCTAGATATGCATCCTCACAAGAACTCCTGTTCAGGCATATTATTCATCTATAAGTGTGGGGTTACATTTTAGCCTTGTGCTAATTACATGTTTTAAAAACACTCACTATGGGCCAACCATTCACCATGTCCATTTTGCCCTTCAGCAAAACATGCACATCTGGGACTGTGGGAGAACTTATTTGTGAACTGTTCCCTCTAGTGGACAAGTTCATTGTCAGCAGAATTGTTACATGCTGAAGCTTCATTACAAAAAGCAAATCCACAGTCAGTAATGAAGTCTGAAATAAGCCTTTTGACTAAAGTGAATGCATTGAGCGAACCAAACAAAGGAAACGCAAAAGAAAAGCTGCATATACTAAAATTACCAGCAAATGAACAATTAGTGATTTAGATTTAGTGCATGCTAGGCCAATGCAAAAACAGTCCCTACATATATTTAAGATTGATGATTCAACACACATTACTCATGTGAGATTTCAAAAAGTTGCCAGATGATACCAGATATATAACATTGTTTATGGTATATCTCATGCATGCAAATGTAGTAAAGTATGGGCAGACACACAAAATTAGAAATAAATTCTACACATCGTGTCACTCTTTTATTGAATATATGGTCTCATTTTATTGTTTCCAAGGCTGAGCATGGCTTTTTAATATATCCCCAAACCCTGACAAGCACTTGGTGGACGCTCAATGGAATGACATGGTGTAAACAGGCAGCTCGTGCATCAACACAGCCATCAGTTAAACATCCTAAATGCTCTTATAGTGGAGAGCAAAATTGATTACCAGAAGCATCATGCACAAAGAATGGACTGTGTGGATTTAAGTGTAGCAAGAAAAATATATTCAAAAAGCATTTATTTGAGGTGAGTTGCAGAAAATAAAAAGTGGATAAAACGCTGTGGCAGAAATCCTTTACCCACCCTCATTGTTGTATCTATTATTCCCCAATGGAAAACAAAATTAATTATCAAAGTACAATCAAAATGCATGATGACTGACTAAGGTTAGCAGTTTTGTTTTGAAATCCAGATTGAAACTTGAATATTTGAATTTGAATAAAAATTATACCGTTAAACTACTAACATCAATGCACTTATAATAGGCAGTGGAAGAAATCTTAGTGATGCCCTGTGAAATAAAGTGCATAACAAACCTGGTTATCATTTACATGTTTGTGTCAGAAATATGAAAATAATTAAAATCACGAGTTTTCATTTTTGTCTATTAAATAAGCACTTGTTAGCACCCTTATAATGCATTGCATAACACAAAAGAAACAAGTGTCTGGTGCCTAAGTGGAATTTCCTGTCATGTCATGCTAAAAAGTTTTAAACTGCATAGAAATAGGAAATACTCTCATTAGTCACTGATCTTTTGGAGGTAATAAAAAAAAAAAGAGGTCAGTAAAAAAAAAAAAAGGCTCTCTGACTGGCCATGTTTTGAACCTGCATGACCAAACTAATAGGCGATCACCAATGACAGTTGTGTGAAATCAGGTTTAGGTACAAAAAAACTAAATCCTACACTACTGGCTCATTTAAATTCATTTAATCTGGTTGTGACTGTTCCTTTGACGCAGATTAGATTACAGAATACAGTACACCACAACAAAAGATGAGTTTTATAGATACTAAATACCTGCATAATTACAGTTAATGTTTAAATAGTAAAGTCCATTTTTCATGATATCTCATCGAATTAAAGTGTATTTGAGGTCAAGTGCTTATTTTCGTGCGATGATTCGAAACAGGTCACACACGTTTCTCCAACCTTCTCCTCCATAATCATGTCGATGTGCACTTAACGTTCACTACATTCAGACCGCTAGACAGAGAAAAAGAAAATGGCGCAGAGACTAAGTCCTCAACCCCCAAACCCTCACTTTCACAAGCCCCGTTTGACCATTTTCCTAACTCTAAAAACGATCAAGCTACATTAACTGACAAAAAACCTCTTTCTCTTTCAAAATCGCCGTTTTTCGTTTATTTAAAAGCAGTATAAACACGATTTAGAAGGGCTCAATGTGAACAATAGGCGCTTGTCAGAGAGCGAGAGGGGACTTAGTCTCTGGGACGCCATTTCTGTCCTTAAAACTAACTGGTCGTCAGGCAAGCTGCTGAGCGATCACGTTAAATGTGTAAACGTATGTGTTTTATCTTAATGTGGTGATTAGACAAGTCCCACTCACCATTATATCTGGATCCCGACTCGATCTGCGGAAAAACAGTGGTGTATAAGTTAATGTTAAACCGTGCCATGTCAATAGGCTGCTAACTTTCAACTTGATGCTAGTCGGAGTTAGCGCACAAGCTAACAAGCCTGTTCATAAAACAGCGTTTAAACACCACCGCTGCGGAGGCCAGGGGACTGTTTAAAGTTTTTATTCCCAAAATTAAGCATTTGTTAGTGGACGTTAACGTAAGAAAAGCGGCAGAAGATAGCAAGGGCTGAAAATACAAAATTATTAAATTCAAAGCCGACTTCTGGTGCCTGTTAGCTTAGCATGCTTGGGGAAAACTGCCGCTGCGGATGGAATTTAAACAGCCGAGCTAATGACTACAAACCATCAAGAAAGAAAAAAAATAACTGACAACGTTAAATCACAAACACTTTACCTGGGAATCGTTGTGGGAATGGTCCCCACTCATTTCTAAGTGTCTTATTATAAAATAACACAGTTAAAAGCCTGTTAAAGTAAAATGCCGGCGAGGAGCTGTGGGCAGAATGAAGAAAGACACAGTTGTGTAACAGACCAAGCCCGAAATTCAAAGCACTGCGCATGTCAGACGCGTTTAAAAGGATAAAAAAGGCGTTATTCCTGTCCCTGGCTCCTCCCATACAGCTCCACTCTGTGACGTCACCCCTCATTTACTATGGTGGTAAGAGCCACGTGGTACCAAGTGAAGTGAGGCTTGTTAAAACAATTATTATTATCAATAATAATAATAGTAATAAACAATACATTTTTAACATTTGATCAACAAAATTCTAGCTACAAAGCCTTCTCTGATGGAATGAAGTTGACTGTCACATGGCTAGCTATTATACTTTTAAACTCTAGAATATTAAAGTAATAAGGCATCAAGAAACTTTTGGCATATCATTGATTGGTTTAACAAGTTCAATCATCAGCCTCGACATTACTCGCAGTTCTTACAGTTAACATGTCCATACACTGACTTTAGAAGTTGTGTTCGTGGATTTTTGTTGTTGTTGTCATTTTAACAGATCAGTTATTTTAGAAGTATTTGTTTCAGTGACTCTCTTATTGTTGAATGGCATTTTGTGTGTGTGTGTGTGTGTGTGTGTGTGTGTGTGTGTGTGTGTGTGTGTGTGTGTGTAGGTTTATATTGCGTTGTGGTGACCAGCCAGCGGTCCCCACGAGAGAAATGGGTTAATGAACATAAGTTATATTTTTTTGAAAATGTAAAAATGTAGAAAGTTTTCTGTGAAGGGTATAGGTTTACGGATATGGTTTGTGTTAGGGAATAGAAAATACAGTTTGTACAAAAATCATTACACCTATGGAGAGTCCCCACAAAAATAGCGAACCAGACAGTGTATGTGTGTGTGTGTGTGTGTGTGTGTGTGTGATCACTAAAAAGTATGATGCTGTGCTTCTCAATGGACACATTTATCTTAAACCGGCAGTAGGCCTATCTCTGTCCAGACAACAGATGTACAAAAGCGAAGACTTGCATTTCACAACCACGTCTTATTTATGATCTTCGTGAGGCAACTGTCATAATAAATGTATGCTATAACTTAAATATGCTTTCACAGTTAACTATTTAAAGGACAATGACCAGTAACAGAATTTTGGGTCACAACTTATGGCCTTATTTAATATTTAACCATTTGATACAATATACTTATTATGTACATACATGTTGGTGCATGGTAATAACATTTAGAGTATGTGCATGTAATTAATATTTGTAATAACCCTAGCCCTAACCCTAACCTCAAAATCATTAGCAGTAAATCTGGACATTTTCCAGAACAACATGTACTCAGTGAACACATAGTCTTGCAGGTATTAATGTTAGTATAAAGTGTGACTGGATTCTGCAACAGCTGGGCCTAAAAACAAACTTTGTACATTGGTTTTTATTCATTTTTAAAACTTAAACTTACAGCTGTGCATATCTACACTCACAAATGAACGACGAATCAGTATAATAATATTTCCTGGTTTGTTTCAGAAACGATATTTTAATATTACAATAATATAATATAATATAATGTAATATAATATAATATAATAGGCTATGATATAATATAATCAAAAGTTCGTTTCAATTGTTTGGCAAATCAATTCAAAAGAACGATTCGTTTAAGAATCAGACGTCACAGTTTAGAACGTGGTAAATCTTTGTAAACATCGTTATCGGAGAGTCAATGCTGGTGTTTCCATCAGAGGGCGTCATCGCCCCTACTTCTATTCAGCTAGACCTTATAATACATTAAATCCCAAAAATACTCATAATTCTCCCAGGTTTTATATATTCCTAATATTTTCAACTTCATTTTTTTTAGGTAATTTATTTCTGTAACCTACCTAACCTACTTGTAAACAATGAAGCATAAAATAAACAAATATGACCCAAAGAGTAAAAGTTAAGAAAGAGTTAATATATACCATGGATAAAATGAATACAGACATGTGAGATTGGTACAACAATGTTTTAATGCAAATATAAACATCCTACAACTTAATAATAATTTTCAATAAAAATAGAATATGTTAATAAAGTACAAATAAACTTAAATTATATAACAATAAATCATATTTAAAAAAATCATACTGAACCTTCATATGACATCCTGGCACTATTTGTCTTATTAAATCAAATGATATTGTTGATTGTTTATAAATGCATATCTCTGCCTGATAAACTGTCTTAATGTACAGCTGGGAGCCATTTTATATACAAATAACCTTCCAATATAAATCACAAGAACAATTTGATAAAGAACAAAGCAAATCAAAACATCAGTATCCTTCATGCGTCAACTCTCATGATGCAATGACACAATAGATATAGTAGGACACAGTAGTCCAAAGATATCAGAAATGTCTGTGCTCATTGATGAAGCTGAGGGTGACTGTCTGTTCTCTGATATAGACACATGTATGAATCACACAGCAGTCTGTGCACCAGCTCACTGCACTGACTCAGATCTGCTGTGGAGATCTCCTCTTCAGACTGGCAAAGGAAGTCTCCAACCTCAGGGCAGGACCTGATCACGGGAATGTTGTAGCCATTGTTATCATCACCTAAGGATAAAAATAAGACAGTCAGGAATGAACTAAATTCAAACACCTATGTCAGCATTTTATCTGGGTTTATCTGGTCAGTAATGGAGGACTAGTGAAAACTAGTGAAGTGATCCAGTGCAAATGACATAAATAGAGAGATTACAGCTGTGACTTTTTGCCTCTGCCTTATCAGGCAATGACTTTGCAGGTAGCGTTTGTGCATGAAGGTTCCTCACGAAACTCATTTCAGACATTTTTTCAGCTTTGAACGCAACCTACATTTGAATCTGTTGGAAATCTAGCATATATGACATACCGCATCGGTCAGCCATGCTGTCAAAGAAGATCCAGGACCGTGGGTCAGGCCCATATTTGACAAAAGACACGTAATGGCTGGTGTTTATACAGAGAACTGCAAACAGTTGCATCTGGTGCCTCTGTACTGATGCATCTTCTGGAAGATGATCTGGAACTGTAAGTTTGTGAGGAGTATGTTCCTGTCGGGAAGTGTGAGTGTGAACCTGTAGAAAGAGCAAACATGTTTGATAGTTGATGAAAAAAGCATGCAAAATGCATTATATCACAGAACTGTTGGAATACAAAGTACATAAATAAGATTTTAGCATTAGGTTCACTACCTGTGTGTTGCAGGTAGAGCAATACTGCTTAATTTTGCCTGGCTGGAGCTTATGGTCCGTCAGGCACTGGCCACACTCATATTCAGCTAGATGACCACACAGAAAACATTCCCGAGGAGCTGCCAGAGAAAACAGGAGAAGCATGAGAGGTATTGTATCTGCAACAATCCAATATCTGCTTCCACTAAACAAATATGATCAGGAGGAGATTTCATTTGGAAGCATGCTTGTTAAACTCACAACAATGTAAGGCATCAGTGATGTCCAGCTCCGTTGAGGGAATGATTTTAGGGAACATCTTGAACTTCTTACCAAATCGTGGCATCTGAACTATAAGGCAAGATGGAATCTAAAATAAAAAAGGTTTGATTAATAATGCATACTTTTGTTTGCAATATATCTACTAGGTACTAGGAAAAAGTCTACGAAATTAACAAACCTCTTCAAACTTCAGATCACTTGATACTAAAGACATCTCAAGCAGCTGTTGAACTGAAGGCACGGCTCCCAGCTGATTCTTCTCTACAATGATCTGATGTGTATAGGCATCATGTGACAACTCTCCATGTGACCTAAAAACAACACACAGGTGTTACATACAGTTTAAGCTCGTTTACACAGAATGTACACTACCGTTAAAAAGAGATTGGTCAGTGAAATTTGTTTTTGAAAGTCACTTAATCTCACCAAGGCTGCATTTATTTGATCAAAAATACAGTAAAAATGCAATATTGTGATATAATATTATTATAATTCAAATTCAAATATTCCTGTGATGCCAAAGCTGAATTTTCAGCATCTTTACTCCAGGTCTTCAGCATCACATGATCCTTCAAAAATCTTTCTAATATGCTGATTTGCTGCTCAAGAAACATTTCTTTTTTTGTAAGGAAATATCTGTCTCTGTCTGTTTTTTTGCACGTTTCCTGTGTTTCTTTGATTTAGTTTGCTTGTGTATTTAAACCCTGAGTTCATTCTGTTCATGGTCTGATCTCGTCCATATATAACGGTTGTTCTGTTTATATTTTAATAAAACATACAGATCCTGCTCATCTCATCCTTGCTGCGACCATTTGTGAAAGAATACAGTTTAATATTTTTGTGGAAACCATGATACATTTTATAAGGATTCTTTGATGGATACAAAGCTCAAAAGAACAGCATATATGTTCAAATAGACACCTTTTGTAACATTACAAATGTATTTCCACTTTGATCAATTTAATGCATCCTTGTTGAATAAAAGTATTAATTTCTTTCAAAAACTTACTGACCCCAAACTTTTGAAGCATAGTGTATATATACATTCAAAAACAAAAATAAAATAAAACATTATATAATTTAATATAATACAGCATAATAATATTATAATGTTTTAATAAATACATATTAAAAATACTTTTTAACCTGTGTGCAAAAATATTTTTGTAATTGCAGTAAAATTACAGTGATGGACAAGCAGTGCAACTGAAACCAACCTGATTTTGAGCAATGGCTCTATGTGTAAAACATGCTTTAATAGTAGGGTGATGAACTCCTCTGGATCTGAAGGATAGCAGTAACAATATTTTACTTTAGTATCAGAGTAACGTTCCGTCTAAGCCATAGATGAAAAGCTTGCAGCTTTACATCAAAAAAAGTAAATGGCCGCAATGGGACAAGTAATACCTTTCTCCTCCGTAGCAAAAGATTTGCAGCCCAACTGTTTACGAAACTTCATCACACTCTCTGCTGGAACAAAGCCCGATCTGTCGAGGGAGGCAGAGGTCATATGAAATGAACTGTGAGTACCCTGATGACTGTAAACACATGCACACATGAGCATGAGTGTTTACTCAAGCTCTACAAATATGGCTGTGCATTAGCTTTGATATGTACTATCACACTATCATACATCAAGGGGTTTGGGGGCTTTTACCTGCGTAAACGGTTCACAATGTCCCGTCTTAAAATGTGTGAAATGCCTTCCTCACTATCGGCTGATCTGTTAAACATTCGGCCGAAAGCTGTGGATGACGTGAAGAGACTGTAAAAGCAGAGAATAAAAGAAAATGAATCAGTACATGCGAACAAAAATAACGAAACGTGAAATAGCAGACATAACATGCGTTTTTTAAGAGGCTTACCTAAAGAGAGTGGCATCTAAATAGCAAGAGTTGAAGTGACCTTGGATCCCCTTCATTTTGCCCACCAGATGAGACAAAACATCTTGCTCAGCAACAGGGGGAACATCTTCATCCAAATCTTCCAGGAGTGGGACTAAGAGGAAAAAAAGATACTTTAAAAAAAAAAAAAACACACAAACAATTCTTGAAGCCTTTGACATTCCTCTGTTTCTAGAAGTGGAATAATATAGCAGAGTGAAAGGCCTCACCTGAGGGAGGTTCAAGTGGTTTCTGGATCTCATTCGGAATGAACAGAAATCTACTGTCTGGTTTGCAGTTGGTCAGTGGCACAAACAAGGCTTTGTTTCCTTCACAGGTAAAATACCGTATTGTACCAAACGTCCCATCCGAACAAGTCTTCGCTTCATTGTCCTGAAAGAATTTGAGAGATTTTTTTTTATCATTTGTATGCACAAAACACAACATAATCAGCATCTGTACTGAGAGAAAAAATGCTCACCAGCTCAAGTCCGGCCCAGTAATTTTTCTTTCCATCTGGAACTCCAATCCATCTGATCACCCCATATACAGTCAGTCCATTCAAAGATATGGCCTCTGCCATGGACCCCACCTCCAAAGAATAATGGGACAAGGCCTGAATGGAGTTGGACACATCCTTGTCGGAGAAGATACTTCCTTTTTTTGCATTGCGTAAGTTAAGAGCTGGCATGGAATTTATGCGCGACACTGCTTTCCTGTTCAAACCTAAAAAGGGAATAACATGTAAATCATATTATTGCAGATATCATCACCTGACATTCCTCAAGTCATATGAATGACCCCATTAAATCTTGATATACAGCATGATTTAGTTCAATGAGTAGTTCGAGCTTTGAGTCTGACGGAAAAGTCTTTCCAGTTTAAGATAGCAATCTTTTCCGCAGTCAATAGGATCTCTCTTTTAATCTACAAAAGTACCCAATCCAATATCCTAGAAATGTTTTAAGGGCTAATAAGATGAGTAACTGACCCAAATCAGTGCTGATTCTCAGCGGTTGCCTGGTGTTTGAATGTGATGGAACCACCTGGAGAATGTCAGCTGCACTGAAGAAGGGAAGAGGGACAGTCTTCTTCGACAAAATATCCTGCTCAACGTCCTGTGAAAAAGTTCAACTGCATGTCAACAGATCCAAGTGGATTCTTTACGCCATCAACGTGACTGTTTCCTTTGCGTTTCAAGTATTTTATCTATGTGATCAAAAGGTCGACACTTATGTCACAGCTGAAAAATGCATGTTTAGATTATGTAATGTTAGTCATGTCATGTTGATTCAGATTTTGATAAGGGACTTTCCCATTAAAACTACAGACAAACATTTCCTCTATATGCAAAATTGTATATACAATAATAAAATATTTTATTTCAAACAATTTAGTTAAATAGTCTATTTCAATATTTTAGCACATTTCTTTGCATGAATGACTAGGTACAACACGGCAGCAAAAGATGCCTTTCCTCACCATTAACTCCAGCTCAAATCCCAGCATTGGCAAGACTCCTGGTTTGTCCTTCTTGCCTATTTGAACCAGTTTCTTGACCAGGCATGGTTGAAAATCCTTCTTGTGTTTGACCACAACAAGATCATCCTGAGTAAGGTCACAGACTGCACTGAAGAGCTGGACGTTGCACAGGAGCTCCAGTCTCTTGCTGGCAGGAGAAACGAACAAAAGTAGCTGAGCTTGATGGCGTGAGAGAGGGTATGTGTCCTGTTTCTTCACCGAACCACTGCTCCTGGCACTGCCACCTCCTCCATAAACCATTCCTATGAGGTCTCCTGTTGCTGTCTCCGCATCCGCGCGCAAAATTGACCCGCGAGATAAACCCTTCTTGGTTCTCCTCACAACAATAAAGTAGCGCTCCTGTCGTTCCATGTCCAGCTCCATGTTAAATGATGAGTGTGTGTTCAGCGGTCGCTTTATCAAGACAGAGGAGTTAGTTATCTACAGTCGTGATGTCATGCATTTCATTTGCCGACATGTGACTTTATGATATCTATCTGTGCCAAACAGGAAATCGGTAATACAAAAAGTGGAATACAAATTGATTTTGTATGCATTGGTTTATTAATATAGGCTAATAAATGCATTCACTTATCAGATTAGAGAGATTTTTTTTAATAATCCATACATATAGGCTAAAGTGTTCCATCTCTATACATCTCTATGAGAAGATATAGAAATGTAGGAAAACAGAACAATGTGACAAATGTCAGAGATTGCATTATCAGTAAATAATTATAAAATCTATAACATTTTATAGTGTTCTAATAGCCTACTGATTTGCCTTACTAGGTTACAATAAAACTGTGGCAATTCTCAGGTCTAATATACATACATCTATTCCTGAATTACAATATTTACCTAACATTTTGGGTGTAAGTGTCTTTTTGGGATCTACTCAGCAGAACAACTGTGATGCCGATAAAAATGCTGTCTAAGTAGGCAAGCCAGACTACAAATGTTCACTTAAGTTAAAGACAATTAAAAAGAAAATAAATTTTGAGCACTTTCACATGTTGTAGACAGTCACCATTTAACATGTTCAAAAGTCTGCACTGTTCTTAAAGCGCATGCTTTTGTATTCATGCACTCTGGTTGAAAGCACCTGACCTTGAATATCTGAACACTAACTTGATGAACTTGTTTTGTAACTTGTTCTTTTCACTGTCAAAACCTTTGTATTAGTAATTTTACAGGCTAAGAAGTCAGTTCGGTTCATTACGCAAGGAGATATGAGATGGACGTGAATGCCCCGTCTATACTTCTGTGTCCTATTAAAGAAACTAAAAGAAAGCATATAGAAGTGTAGAAAAAAACAGACTTACAATCCATGTTCATGGTGAAATATCTTTTAAACTGCCCAAAAATGAGACTAAATAAATGGAGTTAAAGATAAACATTCTGCTTTGGATTCTTTTTTAAAAGCCTCTACTGAATTGAACAAATAAACTAAGACAACTGTTGTTGAAAATATTCAACATTCCTACATTCCTATTGCTGGAAAATATAATGAAGTTTTGCTTCTTCATACAGTAACAGGTCCTCCAACTGTATGAAGCTGACAACTATAACATAAGTACATTTTTTTTTTTTTTTTTGATTCTTTAAAAATCTGGCACTGCATTGCCTCGAATTATAATGATCTCAATCATGCAAATTTCATACAATTTGTCGCAAAAAAAGGCAAAACTAAAAGGTTTGCATTTCTGATTTTCTTTTCCTGATATTTTAACGCATTCTGCCCTAGAGGGAGGAGCAATTATAATTTGAAGCATTTTCATATGCATGCAAATTACAGTTCTGCAAACCCCACAAATTTTCCATGAACCAATGCATTATTAATTTTACAAATCTGCAGACATGTTTCAGAAGAACCCTTTTGAACTCTAGTTAACACGAGACATCTGAAGTCATGCATTTCATCGCCTGCTTTATGCGCTCTGATCACTTTCTGACAGATAAAATTGCAGGGAGCATTCACCTGATAAAAAACTCAAATAACTACGGACGCCACATGGCATAGTTGAAATAAGTTGACATTTATCTTGCTGCCCATCAGATCAGGTGACGTCTATGAAGATGTGCGTTAAAGAAAGAAGGTGTTCACTATGAGATCTTTTGACAGATTTTTATGTAACTGGTAAAGATGACCTTTACACTTTACCTAATAGAATAAGACTTGCACTTTATTAGTACAAGATAAATATAATGAAACAATTAGCAACATGTGATTCGGAATTGTTGACACAACAATGATTTGGCGCATAGATGGCAACATATGTCCAGCTTCAAGTATTGTTGATACCTTTGCAACACCATATTGGTCCGCTACACGTTTGATTATGTATTGGATGCTCTCAATGACCTGTTCACATGACAGCAGCATTCTGGGAAATCTGTGATGTTTATGCTGGAGGGCAATGGTGTCCTCGCCGAGAAACAAAGAAACAAAACAGAGTAACCAATAAATTGCAAACTTTATTCTCTACTCTAATTGAAAATGAATGGGGGAAAACAAGAGAAATAACTTAAAGTAGGCCTAATTCACATCCAGCACACCATGCTATATTCATGTGGAAACATGAAAAAGATCAAACAGTCAAAGTATCTTGTAGCTCTAAAAGAATGTAAATAATTCTTTTTTTTTTTTACTAAGAGCATAAATCATATCAAATGTCCAGTACAAATAGCTGAGAATATGTCACTTGCTAAGCTAGAAGAACTAAATGTCATCATTAAACTTAAATGTTTATATATAGGCTATATATTATAATGTTGAACTAAAACCGTATAACATTGTAAATAGGATTCATTTTAGGAACATGATTTATGATTTTGTAATACACTCTGGAAGACAATCATGCCTCATAGATAATGGACATGTCATATAGCCTATTGACCACAGAAAGTTAGAAAAGGGCTCCATGACTAGACCACACTAGGCGAACCCAGGCGCCCCCTCGTGGTTGTTATGACAATAACGCTTTCTGCAAACTTAGAAACATACAGTATATTATTTATTATAAATAAATGACAGTCAAGTTGGAAAGCAAGTATCTGTATTAATGAGGTAAACTGGCTGAAATGGATTGCCATTGATATCTCATTGCTTTTATTGTCTTCACCACAATAAAGTGATTTCACTACATGATCTATATAAGCTATATAATGTTACAATGATACATGATCATTCAAAAGTCTAGTACACAAGCATGTAAAAACTGATGGCCGACATAATTTTTGGAGGCATAATTTTAGCTGCCACTGGGTTTATTATACCCTACATTATAAATAAAATAAAAATGATTCAAACATTCTCATATCAAGCTTTTATTTTGCACCAAGGTACTTGCATGAGCTTGCGTGCTTGTTGACTTTCTCTGCATCTTAGTAATTAAAGTTGCGACGGCCAGGCTGGTGGAGGATCGCGCGGTGTATGCGAGAGTAATGTTGAGGAACACGTTGACGAATGTGGTTCTGACGCTGAATGCAATTGCGGCTGAGATTGTGGCGGTTGGCCCGAGCCTGAGCCCGCTGTATCCGGGCCACCTGCGTGACTTTGACCAGAGCCCCGGACTGAGAGACCAGCCGCTGAGATACTCGAGCACCGCCTCGAGAAACAGGGACTTCCGGATCTACGATGCTTTAGAAAGAGAACAAAACACCATTTCAAGTCAATCCAATACTGACTGTCAATGTCAATGCAATCTCTGAGCAGATGTATTGGTTTTACCTTGCATCACTGACCAAGCTGGCAGTGCTTGAAAGGGTTCTTATTAACTTGAACTGCACCTCACTGGGTTCAGAGGATGTCTCTCCATCTACAGAAAAGAATAATACAGTTACCACAGAAAGCTGTATCTGAACCCTGTAAAGCCTGATAAATAATTGTCAGATCTAAAAAAAAAAAAAAAAAAATGAATTGAACAGATTACTGAACCTTTAGACAAAATAACAAAAAACTATGGAGCTCACACTTGAGGAGGAAAAAAACAAAAAACTCAATATTATTCAGAGCCCCCAACTCAGCAAAAATATTTAATTTGCTGCAGTTGCTGATATTTATATAACCAAAAAGTATGACGAAATCAAATAAACCTATGTTGCTTCAAACCGGTAAGTGTTCATCTTGAAATATTACTACCAATATAAAAGCTATTCTTATATTTACACAGCAAAAAACAACATGTGAATCACAACCTGAAAGGGTTTTTTTTTTTAATTATACTGCAAGACCTTTTACTAGCTAAAAAATTATAAACTATCATTTAGTCTCAAGTCTAGTTTATTTATAGAGCCCTTTCCACTACAAAGTAGACCAAAGGGCTGTACAGTTAAAACAGTCTACAGATAAAACTGCCAAAATTTCAAGAGTTAAAAGCCATAGAAAACAACTGTTATCTGTGCTAAATAATATCATAAAAATATATTTTGAAGAATGTTTTGTCTAAAACCACACATTTATTGACTTTTTGTATGGATACAAAACACAGTAACTTATGACTGAATGTTCATTTTTGCATATCTCTTTAAGTGAATCATTTACAAATATATTGCAGTCCCTGAATTAAATGCACTAGGACGTTCCTTCATATGAATATGAGACGTTTGTGTCTCTGTACTCACCAGCTGCATTGACCATGAGCCAGCCCTCCTCGTCCACTTCCGGAGACCCTGGTTTTGGTACAGTTGGTTCCTGAGTTGTTTCACTCACGCTTCCAAAGAGCAGGTTTGTGAGCCGTTGAAACATGGTTATAAATTACGGGTGATTGTACTTAATAATAGATGGTGAACTGGATTGCCTAGTACACGGGTCTCTTGAACCAGAGAATCTCTTCAGCCAGACCTTTGGTAAAGGAAAAATGTGACTATAAATATAAACACTGTGATAGTCTCTGTTTTGAATTATATAATCTAATCAAGGCTTGGTTAGAAACCACACCTGACAGGATCAGGCTACGAGCTATTTTAAACTCATAACTCATATTGAGGTCAGGTTTCATTCTGAAATCAGAGCATCTTTTTTTTTTTTTTTTTACAGGCCTGGCATAAAGTAGGGATGAATTTAAAAAAGAAATAATAATAATAAGCACTTTTATAATTTCTTTCCCCATCCATGCACACTTAGAATTTCAAAACATTCAGTGAACATTGTGGTTTTAGTCATTAGTTTAGTTACCAACAAAGACATGTTCAAAATGTGAGTGCCATTTCTGTGTATATTTGTTCAAATGGCCACAAAGATGGATGAACAGAATTTTGGGAGTGCATTGTTGGACCCCAGCTCTATTGTTGGAGTCCATCTGTCGTTCTCCAGCTGGGGGGTGTGCCATTGAAACAATATCTACATTTTCTCCGAAAACATAGCATCTGTATCATGTGGAAATTGTTTGTTTTTGAATGCAGGATTCATTTAACAGCATTTAGGCTATCAAATAACGTTTACTGTACGTCGATGGTTTGTTTTGCTCTTTCGCTAGTCATCCAAATGTCGAGGAAAACCCAAGGGGAACTCGTTTATCATTTTGTGCAGTGCAATGGGCTACAAATACACATTAACTCATAAAAAAAATGTTGTAGAAGAAATGTAAATGACAAATACTGCAAACGTCACATATGAATCAATGAAACAGCGTTATATGGCTATAGATTATGATTAAGAAATATGGTATGAGCATGTGTGATACATACAAATTAAATTTGTATACATGCATATATAGGCTACAAACAAAACATTTTTTCTCACAACAACAGATTTTCTCACGTCGAGGCTTAAGTAAAACATACTACCTGCTTCTTTATAGAGTTCTGATTTCCGCCGTCTAATTCGTTAAAAATAAATCTTTGGTTTTTTGGTAGTTTCCGAGGTAAAGGTGCAGAATATGTGCTCTTTTGTTCTGTTTATTTTTGCAAATGACAGCACCGCAGTATAACGTTAGATCCCAACGAACGAACAGCTGATAATAAAAACAAAAAGCCCAGCGAAGTAGCTCCGCCTACTGCTGTGGGCTAGTCCAATAAGCAGACATGGGGACTTGTGACTTGGTGACTTGGACTCGAGTCGACTCGAGTCGCTATTTTTATGACTTGTGACTTGACTTGACAAAAAATAAAATACTTGAGACTTGACTCGGACTTGGAAGTTCAAGACTCGGGACTTGACTTGACTTGAGACACGATGACTTGAATGACTTGAGTGTTAATCACATAATTTTTTCAGTTTGAATATAAAATATATAAATTATTTAAAAAAAAATAAAGTTGATTACCCAGCTGGAGCGCAGGCTGAGAATAGCGTTGTCATGACTGGATCACTACACTATCATCAGTCGCGCCCTCTCGTACCTTGCACACCACGCCCACTTAGATCAGATATCACATCAACATGTCAGCCGGAGGGGTACTGAGGGTCATCGCTTTCGGCTTCGAGAATTATTCACAAGATGGCAAAAGACGAACAGCGCTTTGCAAGACATGCACCATTAACATCGCGGCCAACTCTCACGCATTCACCGTGAGACACACGCGACACTGCCTTTTCACACGCTCTCATTCATTTTCTCACGCACAGAAAAATCGTGACACAAGAGCAGGTTACGATATAAAAAAATCTCAGCTCTCAGATTCTGTCATTTTTATTACGAAATTCAAACAATAAATACCATTTTGGCGCTTGTAAATGTGACGCAGATCCCTAGCGCGGCACGTGAACCGATCATCTCTAGCTAGTAAATAAACACGAATGAACAATGTTGAAAGATACAGTACAGCTGAACTTACCGAAATGTATATTCCTCATACATAATATCGACCAATCAATCAAACAAATGGGTCAATAAAACAGCTGGAGAACAATTATGTCACATAACATTTACCTCAGGAAAGCCATTTGATGACCATATAGGCTATAGCACGTTAGTTGGCTATAAAAAGTATTTTGCTAAATATGTGTACTATATTACATATTTATTATATTTTTACTTATCATTAAATAAAGTTGTTATTATATAAAAAACGCATTATATCTCTCTGTATGTTTACAGCATTAGGTGAGTTGTTTTTTTTCTTGAAAAAAATTAGTGCCTATCTTGTGTAGCCTACCTAATATTTATCCAAATGAGTCAATATTAAGTCAGATCATAATAATTGAATTGAATTGAAATAATAAAAAAGCGTAGCTTACCAGAAATTGTACCATGTAAACATTGTAACATGTTGTCACTAAACCGAATACAATTCAGTTTAGTTACTAAAATGTTTTGACAATCACAATACACTTATTGTAAACACAGTTTATGTACAACATTCAACTTTGTTACATTTTAAACACTGTTGGCCGAAGTGAAAAATAAATAATTTTATGAAGTTACAATTTTGCTTGATTCCATGATGTATTTTACTGAACATGAGTATTTACAATGCAAATCCAAATTATTGTAATTTATTGACAGTAACTGATATCTTGTCTTATCACTTTATTAAGATCAGATTCTGCAGGTAAAATTACAATAATAAGGTGACTTGACTTGGACTTGACTTGACCTACTACAGGACTTGACTTGACTTGACTTGACTTGACATAGCCTGTGACTTGACTTGACTTGACTTGCCCAAGAAAAAAATACTTGGGACTTACTTGAGACTTGAAGGTTAAGACTTGAGACTTACTTGAGACTTGCATATGTATGACTTGGTCCCATCTCTGCCAATAAGATTCGTACACAAACCGAGAGGTGGAGCCAGAATTTAACGGGGCGTATTATCCGTTTGTCATCTACAGCTGACCTGGGAACAGTTTTTAACATTAAACTATAAAGCTCGACCGTAAGTAAAACTGATTCCAGTTCAGTTGTGGAGGAAAGGATTTGGACATGTCGAGGGGCGTGTCAATCATCAAATTTGAAAACTGCAGAATGTGCCGCAGCAAGTCAGCAACGGACACTCTGACAGTCGGAAATGGGAATTACCTTCATGTTGTTCCAAACATATGTTCCAAATCAATATGGCTCGCTTTCTTCGGTGGAAACACTAAAAAGAGAATATTAGCAGAGAGTCTCAGTCACTTACACTGTATGGAAAAAGACGCAATAAGAGTCAATGACGGAGGTTACATTTTCAATGGTGTAACATTTGACAACATCTTTCCGCATTATAACAAATGCGCCTTTAAATAGTCTAACGTTACTATGAAGGGTAACGTTACTAAGTTACTTTCCACTAATAATAACCACTCGTAATTCTCTTACAGCTCTGTTATTATCAGGGTCATTGCCTCTTATCACTAACATTACGACTTTTCTATGAATAGTAGAAAGAAATTAAACACTTTTAAAATCAAAATTCATGGACACAAATAAATTATGCTTAAACGAACGTGGCAATATGCAAATGTGATTAATGCTAAGTGAATAGGAAAAAAACTAATTTGCTCTTTAAATAAAGTTAAATAAGTCACTTTTTTTTTTTCACATAATTTTAAAGAGAATTGATAGGCCTATATTTGGGCCTGCTAAACACGTAGATTGTTTGCGGTTTTAGTGCACTTCATCAAACATTGTGGAATGTGGACACAAACTTGTTTCATGGGCGCCAGAAAACCGTTAGAAGCAAAATAACTATATTTTATGACCACAAGATGGAGCCATAATCAAAATAGTACTTTCACACACCAAATTCATTCCAGGCTCGCCCTGACATCTGTTGAAAAGTGCATCGTGCACTTGTCAGCTTATCAAAATTAGTTAATACAACATCTCCAGAACATACATTGCAGTGTATGATATATAATGGTATTGAGGATAAAATAAAACGCGATGACAGCTTGTGAACATTTCTTAAACGCTGCATCTGTGCAAACAAGGTCTGGCATAGCGTGTTTTGATAGAAAGTAGACTACAGATTTATGTCACACATGCTAATTATATTATCCTTCATTGTGCATACTTTGGAGATGGCAAACATTTCCTTCACAAAAGCTTTCATTTAAATGAACAGTGATCTGGCTTTATGCACACATTGGCTTGGAGCCGCGAAGTAAACAATGAATTTAGATTGGCTAATTTGCATGATACTGATAGGCACGAATTAAACAATTCACTTGTCTGTATTACCTGCGAAGTGCGCTTGGGAACATTCACACCTTGGCAGCAGTCAAGTGCTGGGTAATTAAATGAAACACTGACGACAGCGACTGTAGGCTATTCTTTTGGGCGGGTCCAAATGGACGTATACCCACTCAGTCTGTCAGACTGTTTTAAATAAGTACAGACTAACTAATTGTAGTCCATTTCAGATCAGTGTTCAGTGTTAACGTTACAAGAACTGCGGATTGGCGAGGACGCTACATTTTAAGGACTATCCGAAGCGGAGCGTTTCAGCGACATTTTACCCCTGAAAAATAATTGGACTGGATTGTTAAAACTTAAGAGTTCAGAATGCCTCGGTCTTTCCTGGTAAAAAAGTATTTCACCAGCAAGAGGCCAAACTACAGCGAGCTGGAATGTCAGAACGGTGAGTTTTGCTCCCTTTTAAAACATTCGAATCGATCTAAACGTAAAATGATTTTAAAGTGTACAACTGGCACCTAAATTAGTTATTCTGATCAAAGTACCCAGGGGATTGCATTTGTGTCATCGGTACATCGGACATATTAATATACATATAAATCGTTTTAATAATAAAAAAAAATTGGCAGATCACTTGTGGAATTTCAATCTAGACACAGCGCCCTTTCTTCACTGGATCTGGTTGCATGTGATGCACATGTGTTTTTTGAGTTTCTACTTCTGTTGCAACTGAGTGTTCTGTGCTTTTTAATGGCAATATTGTAAAATACCAAGTCCATAAATTCTATAACCACTAATATGGTTGTAAATATCATTAGGAACTTATTTTCTCTTCCTCTCATCCACCAGATACTCTGCCAGACAGATACCCACTTGCAGAACTTCCAGCAGTCAGCAATGACTTCCCAGTGACTTGCTTGACCACTGGACTGGTTTGGGATGTCAGCTTGCTACCCTCCCTGCACAATCCCACATCCCCATCCACTAGCCAGGGCCCGCTGGACCTCAGCTCCCCGTCCAGCAGCGTCAGCTGCAGCAGCAGCGGGGAAGAAGACGAAGGACGCACATCAGACCCACCGAGCCCAGATTCCTCAGACACCTACCACCCCCAACAGACCAGCAGGCCGAGACGCAACAACAAGAACAGGGCAGGACAGAGAGAGGACAAGAGCGAGGCCACCGTCCCAGTCACTCGACCGGCCTTCTTCTGCAAGCACTGTCCCAAAGAATACAACAGCCTCGGTGCCCTAAAGATGCACATCCGCTCACACACTCTACCGTGCGTCTGTCCCACCTGTGGAAAGGCTTTCTCCCGACCCTGGCTGTTAAGAGGACACATTCGCACACATACAGGTAAATCAATTGTTTTTGTTTAGTTTTTGTGTTACTAGCACTCAATATGGTTCATGCTAATTTTGCATTGTGTTTATAATTTGAATATCTTGCATTTTCTTTTGGAGCTCTCTAACATCTCTTTTCGCAATCATTTCATTAATGCAACACCGTTAGTTTAGTGATTCACTCAGTCAAGTGAGTTTGTCCTCAATAGAATTGCTTTTCATTGATCACTCATTGTGTTGACATCTTTTTAACAATGACACAATAGGACAATCTTATCAATCACTAGTGTGAGAGCAGAGATAAGCAAAGATAAGTTGATCAAGAATGCCAAGGAGCACTTGTTATCATCCTTGCTGAGTGGCCACTTATTTTGTGTACTTGTGGTTGATTCAATCAGGTTACCATGTGACTGTTCGACAACATGTTTTTTTTTTTTGTTTGTTTTTTACAAAGATATGTACTTTTAGAACAGACATTTATGATTACAAGTGCATATTTAACGGTAGCTTTAAATCGCTTTTTCCCCCAGGTGAGCGTCCGTTCTCCTGCCCACACTGTAACCGTGCCTTCGCGGACCGTTCAAACCTGCGTGCGCACCTGCAGACCCACGCAGATGTGAAGAAATACCAGTGCAACACCTGCTCTCGCACCTTCAGCCGCATGTCCTTGCTGCAGAAACACAGCGCTGCCGGCTGCTGTCCCTCCACGGCCTGAGGACACCAGGAGACATTTTATTCTACTTCAGGACTCGGTGCCTTGTGAGATAATAATGACCGTGTGCTTCTTCTCTCAACACCCGCGCATAAATGCAATATGCAACAGGATAAGGATGATGCGGCATTTAAGCAGACTTCTTAAACATAACATGGTCGATACATTTCCAAAATGCCACGTCAGACTTTTTTTTTCTTAACCAAAACACTTCAAATGAAGGAATTATGAATGTTAAAAGTATAATAGCTGTTCAGCTAGGAGTCCTGAAGCAGGGACAGCTGCTGTCAGGTTGGGGGTGGGCTCACTATGGTAGGGTATGTCTCTCAGCATGACACACACACACACACACACACACACACACACGCAAACATATGCACACAGACAGACAGCTGTTCTGTGGTGCGGAGGCAGTGTGCTAACAGGTGCCCTGGCCCTGACCGTCACATCTCTCTGATAACAGGTGGCGTCTGCCAATTTCTCTAGAAACACACTTTGAGAGTCGTAATGGACCACAGTTGACTGTGGTGTTGTTGTTTTTTTAGTTGGTTTTAGTTGGTTGTAACCTGCATGCGCATGGTTCTTCACTTGTTTTTACTGATGTTTGTTCTTTTCACCACACATATTTTTTTTTTACTCTCTGTGTCCTTTATCACTCCTTTTGTTGTACAGGGACTGAGTTTTAAAATGCACTCCAGTTTACCAAAGAGTATTGAAGTCCTGTCATTGTGTACTAATAAACAAATGATTGGACATTTAAACCAAAGCCATGCTACTTTTTGTAATTTAAAAAGTTTTTCTTTTTTGTACCTCAATGCTTTTTTCAAGTGATGACATGCAACAACTTCCGTATTTTTATCTGATGTGAAAAAAGGACAGTCTTAGTAAATAGCCATCAATGTTTTTCATATTCTGTTCACAATGCATGTGGACATTTCAACCCTAATGTCACATTTTACTGACAATTTCATGCATGATTTTTTATTTTTATTTTTTTTTAATGAAATTGAATGAGTTCAGTGCAATTTTTTTAGCATACTTTTTTTTTTAAATATACATTTCATGTCTCTTTGTATTTGTCCAAATCATTTCCACCCAATAAAATAATTTAAGTTTATACAAAGACTTTGATTCATGCTCACTTGTTTTGGATTCGCCATGAGTCGCCAAAAGACTCATACAGGTAATCTGATGGCTCATGCTATTTGAAGCTGTTGAAATGCATTATCAGGAAGAGCGGTGCTTCATTTCCCATGAATAGGAGTGACTTACTGGTTTGTAACTGTGATGTTTGCTGGGTGGCAGGTGAACGCACTATGACAGCAGAGGGACAACTGTATGCACCTGCCCCACACACCTGTCCTACTGCACGCACACGCTCACTCGCTCTCCGCAAACAAAACGGTTTACCCAGAACGGACTCCTGGCCTGCTTATGCATACGGATGTGTGTTGATCCTTTAGTGTATGCACGGTCAGTGCAGTAGATCCGTTTTATATACAAGACATAAAGATGTCATTGTGGCCTGATGGCGTTTTAGTCATCTGAGCGCTCTGTGTTCGTTCAAACTGTAATTTTGCCTGTGGAGGTATTGCTGTGAGGCAAACTGATGGAATGTCTTGCATAAATATTTTTATGTTGGAAGCTTTGCTTACGAGCGTTGGAAGAGTTGCGTGTGTATGCTGCATTGATGTAAGGCGCTTCTATCTGCTGACCTCAAAACCTGGCATGTGTAACTGTAATGACTATATAATCATACTGAGCTAGGATCAAATCTCTGCTATGAAAGCCTGTTTCCACCTTGGAATTAAAACTTTACATCTCACAATTGCAACTTTACATGTGACTTGTACCTCTTTATTTTTCAGTTTTGACTTTGAATCTCACGTTTTATCACGATTGCAACTATTTCTCACAATTGCAACAATATCTCAGAGTTGTAACTTTTCTCTCACATGACTATATCTCACAACTGCGACTATGTTTCTCATAACTGTGACCTTGAATCTCACAATGTGATTTTACATCTCGCAATTACGACTTCATATCTCGCAACGGGAGATTAAATCTCACAATTGCAACTTAATATCTCACAGTTGCAACTTTGTACCTCATGAAGCAACTTCATATCTCACAGTTGTGAATTTGTTTCTCATAGTTCTGACTTTGAATCTCACAATTGCCACTTAATATCTCGCATGACTTTATGTCTCATAATTGTGACATTCTCACCGTGTCATTTTGTATCTCACATCTCACTCTTAAATCTCACGTGACTTCATATCTTAATTCCAACTTTGTTTCTCATAATTCTGTCTGACTCTCACAATGTGATTTTCTATCGTGCAGCTTTATATCTCACAATTGCGCCTTTGTACCTCAAAATGTTTTATTTTTTAATCTCGCAGTTGCGACTTTATATCTCACAATAGTAACTTTACCTCAGAATCGTGACTTTATATTGTGCATTGTTTATTTCTTAGTTTAAACTTTCTCGCAATTACCTTTTTCATTTTCTACTCTGAGGTGGAAACAGCCTTCCATACTCTGTTGCCCATTCAGTTGTAAAAATTAGCATGTGAAAAGCTAAAATGGATCTTCCAACAGCACTTGTGCTGTAAGCTCCTAGTGGAAACAGGTCTACATTAATCAGACCGAACTGTTGAATCCAGACAGTGAGTCAGCTGCTGTCAGGAGCAATAGTGAGTTCTCATTGTAAGTGTAGGTGCGTTTGTGGAGCATGAGGTAAGTCCTTCCATGTGCTGTCCCAGATCTGAACGTCTGAAAGAGTGTTAGTATGAGGAGCCTCTTCCCGTTTAGTCACTCAACCACTCACAGACAATCACAATCTCTGGAATGCATGTGTCAGGTGCTGACATGTAGTTTACGACAGTGAAGTGTGATCCTTGGGGGGGAGAATTGGAAAGAATTGTTTAAGTTTCACATTTTGGTGATGCAATTGTGGTTCATTCGTCTTTAGGTGCCGTGCAACAGTGGAAGGACGCAATCCTCCAAACGCTCTGGAAAACCGACAGGAAAACATCTGTATGAAATGGAAGCAGAAGAGTTACATGTGGTTGATTTGTAACAAGCCCAGAGGGGAGGGAGAGGCGGTCTAATGAGATGACGTTATCGGAGTTGCTGTGGGAAACTTGAAAGAAGAAATTCCTGATAAAGCTTGACTCTGTTTCGTCAGCAGGTATAGAGACCACACGCTAGTATATCTGATTCATCAAAGTTATCCAGGCAAAAAAAAAAAAAAAAAAGCACATTTCCAAACCTGGAAAGTGTGTGGTGAGCCAACACGTCAATGTGCCGCCAGAGAGTTTGCTGTAACGCAACCCGCAGCAATATTTAGTGCATATTCTGTGCTAAGAAATGAAAACTAAATATGCACTCTCATACAGTCGTTCCTAAGGGATAATGAGACGTCTGGCTCTGAAATCGGAGAACTCATTCCCCACTGCGCGTTCCCAAGTGCCAGAACGTTCACTGTAATTTACCAAAAGTGGCTGCTGCTGCTGCCATAAAGCATGTGTTTAACATTCCAGCCCTTTTCTCAAGGCTTGTGTGTGCCTTTTATACTCCCTTTCTTTTGCTCTTGCTCAACTTTGCATGGCTAAATTTGAGCACAAGTATGATGCGTCTTTGCCTTACTTCACATGAGGATCATCTCTCTCCCTCAGAGACACCCAAAGTCCCAGGCAGGAAATGGGAGTTTACATTGGCCTGACTTTGCAGGGAGAGAACAAGTGGGCTCAAGTGTTCAGTGACTGCAGCGGAGCCCCATCCCCCCACTCAAGATTCCCTCCTACGCCTGCTCTCCCACTCAGTCAGGGGGAGAACGCTGCAAGGGCCTTGGCCAAGACTTGGGGCTCGGGGCCTGGGATACAGGAAGAAGCTGTCAGCCTCTTATAAACACGAAGGGTTTTGCACCCACGACAAACTAGCGCCTGAGGGAATGCTCCAACGCCGCCATACTGTCTGTGTCAAACCGACCGAATGCAAAAAGTCATGCGTTTCTCACCACAGGTATTCTAAACTTCATTACAAGCATCTCTGCTGTTAGTACCTCAGAACGCTGTTATGTCTCCTGTGTCAGAAGGCGAAGGCACTCATTGGCCAGTCAGCCGATGAATTAACAGACAGAGTTCAAGTATGAAAGAAACTGCTTTCGGACCGCCTTCCAAGGCACTGTAACGTCACATCTGATGATCTATAAGAGTGGCTCTGAAACGTGGTAACGCCGTTGTGGTATGTGGAGGACGTACACAGCACGACTCTGAAAAATCACTACAAAAATGAAGTGTAAATATTATTTTTTTATAAGAAACCCCTAAAAAAGTGTATATTTTATTGTAATTTTCAAAAAAATCAATCAAGTGTATATTATATAAATGTGTATATTTTAGTGTATATTTTATGCATTTCAGAAAAATCACTACAAAAAGTTTTATTTTATATATATATATATATATGATTAAATAAAAAAAAATTTGTTGTGATTTTTCTGAAATGTATAAAATATATATAAATTACTTAAATATATTACAAATTAGATGCGAATTTCAAGAGACTGATGGGACTTAACTACTGTTTGTAGTTTCCGCTGAAAGCTATTAAAAAAATCTGCAAAAATGTTCATTTATAAATTAACATGCTGGTTTCAAATGCTCCGTCAGACAGCATTGTTATTCTTTCAAACAAATGCCAGACTGCAAGATCAGAATTGTGGGAAATCATAAGCATCGAAGGACACATCTGTGCCACCTTTAAGATTTACCAGATGGAGGCATTTAAGTGGACAGATCTACAAATAATGGATTCAGACATGCCTTGATGACTTCCTACTTCCATATACTACATTTTCAGGTTCTGGACACAATCTATGCAATCGAGTGTAATTCCTTTCAGATTTATTTTCTTTATTTCAGGTTAACACAAGTACAGAACACACTTATGAATCAGCGGCATGAGAAACTGAGCGCAGTTTAATGTCAAAGTTTTGTTTATTTATAAGGATGTAGGACTTGACAGATGAGAGAATCACACATTTCTATCTCAAACTTCACCTCACATAACCCAAATCTTTCAATGTCTGTCCATCAGATGTGCCCTAGTACGAGCACTGAGACTAATTACAGACAGATACTTCTGCATCAACTTCTCCGAGGTCTCCCATGAACAATAGCATCTAAACAAACCCACCAAACAAAATGCAAACAAAGGCCCTAATCTCCCTCTCCAAAAGCTTCAGAGTTTGCCAGAGGGCCGCTGAAGAAGCGGAGAGACCTTATTACAGAATAATGAATCACACACTCACTAAGTCACAGGGTTGCTGAAGATGAATGTGCTCTCTGTTGGTTTTCCTGGAGCTGCATGTTTACTAACCAATGACGCAGGCTGCACTTGATCAGAGACATGTGTTTCTGAGGTCTCAGTTCCAGTGAGAAGCGAGGGGAAGGAGAGCCGAGCGCGAATGTGTGGCGCCTGGGCTCCCTTGGCCCCGACTCTGCCACACACACAGGGGTTGGGGTAACTGTGGGGGTCATGCTGAGAAAAATAAACCGTGTAAACCTCAGGACAGGAAGCAGACTGCAGCGAGGAGATCCACATTAAGCGAGAGCATGAAGCCTCTAATTTCAGTCCATGCACTGATTTTGAACCTCAAATCAAACGCCAAAATTCATTGCCAAACACTCAGAGGTGCTCAAGAAGCATCTCATAGTAACCTTTCTAATTATATCTATTGAACCTAAAGGTCTGCCCACTAGTGGTACCAGCTATTGCGAAAATGACTGTTATTAAACAGGTTTCACTGCTGTTTTACAGCCATGCAACAGGTAGTTCATAATGTTTAATGTTTGTACAAAATACATTTAGCTTGTTAAATTATTCAACTTATGTGTAAAATGTTACATATAAACGTAGATTGGTCTAATTTGATTCTAAAAAGTAAGACTGATTGCCCCTTGACTAACCGCTAGTTGGTCATAGTACTTATGGCACAGTCTTAACATATTGGCTATGTTTATGCAACTGGCCCCAGAGTCCCGACTGTGAACACAGGAAATCTCGCACAATTTCTCACGGTCAAACGTGACTTTAGAGTAAACAAACGGGCAAGAAGAAATGACAATAATAGTGTTTGGACTGCTTTTTACAGAAACGATACGGATGAAGTCGTGTTATGTTTCCGTCACTCAGTTTCTGATTTGGTATCGTTTTGTTCCGAGCAACAATATACAGACTGCGTGCGCATTGGTGCTCGGGGTTCCCCTGACAAAGCAGGATCTCTGATCTGAATATTCAACATGTTGTATATATTTATGATTTGAAATCGGTGCGGCCCCCACGCTCTTCCGAGCAGATTCAATCCCTCTTAAAGGAGAACTCCGGTCAATTTTAACATTGAGCTCATTTTTTTGTACATTTGGAGTGCTGTCAATACAGAGAACAACGGCAAAAATCGGTGTTGCCTACACCGATTTAAGTCCAAAGTAGTCGATTGCCGAGTTCACGCGCATAGGTTTAGTTACCTATGATCACGCACGTGAACTCGGCAATTGATTACTTTGGACTTCAACCGAAAAACAGGATGTAAACAAAGGTATTTGCGCTGGCTTAAATAACATCATTTTTATACATATCTTTCACATCTACTGCAGTCAGATTCACTCGTGTTCACTCAGAAGGAATCACTCACATTTTCTGTGCACTTGTAATGACACATCAAGGATGTTAAAGGGTTAGTTCACCCAAAAATGAAAATTCTGTCAGTAATTACTCACCCTCATGTTGTTCCAACCGCGTAAGACCTTCGTTCATCTTCGGAACACAAATTAAGATATTTTTGATTAAATCTGAGCCATGTCTGAATCCTCCATAGGCTTCTATGTGACCGAAACTTGCTGGCCCAGAAAAGTTATTAAAGAGATCGTTAATATAGTCCAAGTGACTCCAGTGACTCAATCTTAAGTATATCAAGCGACGAGAATACTTTTTGTGCGCAAAAAAAAATAAAAATAACGACTTTATTCCACTTTTCATTTCCTTCTCTCTGGGCCTCATAGTGTTTTTGCGCTGCGCGTCTGTGTTGCACGTCATCACGCATCACACACATGACCGGCGTCGGCCAATAGTGAGCCTACGTGGTGACGTGTAACACAGACGCGCTGCGCAAAAACACTACGCGAACCAACTAGAGGTCCAGAGAGAAGGAAATGAATAGTGGAATAAAGTCGTTATTTTTGTTTGTTTTTGCGCACAAAAAGTATTCTCGTCGCTTGATATACTTAAGATTGAGCCACTGGAGTCACTTGGACTATATTAACGATCTCTTTAATAACTTTTCTGGGCCAGCAAGTTTCGGTCACATAGAAGCCTATGGAGGAGTGAGACATGGCTCAGATTTCATCAAAAATATCTTAATTTGTGTTCCGAAGATGAACGAAGGTCTTACGCGGTTGGAACAACATGAGGGTGAGTAATTACTGACAGAATTTTCATTTTTGGGTGAACTAACCCTTTAAGAGGCTAAAAGCAGGTTTAGTACTTGCCCCATTGAAGTCAACAGGGTGCAAATTTTAAAAATAGAATAACTCGGTGTAGGCAACACCGATTTTTGTCGTTGTTCTCTGTATTGACAGCATTCCAAATGTACAAAAAAATTAGCTCAATGTTAAAATTGACCGGAGTTCTCCTTTAACACACCTCACACCACAGGAAAATCTGATAAGATAATCTATAGAACCATCGAGATAATCGGATTGTGATACCTATAGGATTGTGAGAGTTGGGACCAAAATCGCCTGATTTTATTGTGGTGTGTTGGTGACTTAAGAAGACATTTGTAATTAACTTCACTGCAAGAAAAAAAAATTGATTGTTATGGAAAAATATGAAAAAGTGAAAAAGATTTATTTAATATAAATTCACTATATTGTTTATTGTTAATTTGTTTTCATTGATTAATGTTAATTTATATAGCTTGAAATATTATGTAGAAATGAACTTTAACCTAGATTAATAATTGCTGTAAAAGTATTGTCTTTTGCCCATTCATTGTACCTAATGCATTAACTAAAAAGTAACCTTATTATAAGGTGAAACAATAATGTTGTGATAGCCGACCCTTTGGGGCAGTTCAAACAGACTGCAATTCCATTGGCTGCCACTATAGTGTAGAAATCATTCTTTATCTTTAAGGTCTAAAAGAATACCAATTCCTCAGAAGGCTTTTGACATATTGTACCAATTATGATTTAAGACCATGACCCACACCACTTACTCTAAATATCCTCGTCAATTGCTTAAAGTCATGTAGAAATGCCTAATGACTCAAGACTAAAATTCTTGCCAAAACAAGAGAAACATCCTTGACTGTAAAAATGAATGTAGGCGTTAGCTGAAAAACTAAGCGAGAGGGAAGTGAGGCACATGGAGGATGCAAGTCCAATTTTAGGTCTGGCTCGCAGGTCGTACTTAACTTGTTCCTGAGCATAGCGGCTTGTATCCTGTGCTCAGCTCCCACTGCCCAGGCTTTTCCTCACACATGCGGAGGGAAAAGAGTGCCATTATTCACAGGCTCAACCCCAGATGGACAAGTGTCAAAACTTTACTGTTAGATCAATGGTACCTCACGGCATTTCGAGACTTTAACTCTTGAATTTCCTGTTGTCGTCGACCTGTAAAAGGGGGGCGTGAACTACTGACTGGGTGTGTTCTGAACAACTGTCCTTCAAATATAAAGAACAAAAATTAATGCATGACTGATGAAAAGCTGTTTATAAACCGGAATCGCGTGGGGTGGCTCTCAGTTTACCGAACTAACTAAACAATTTAACACAAACTAACACTCAAGCATACACAGCATCTACAGCTGTCATATAACATCATGCAACCCACCAGCACCTTCCCCCAACACAAATACATACGTCCAGGGGTGGTCTTTTGTTGCAGAGAGACCAAACAAGCAGCAGCCCAGTAATGACGAGAAGCCTTTTGCAACCTCACAGTCACCCTGATCTACAGGCAGTCTCTAATCCTCATATGAGGCATCGTTCTGATCTTCTCATCCTGTTGTTTGGAGGAGTTTGACAACCCACAATCTCTAAACTAACATATTATGAGAGGGGGGGGATTCGCTCATTAATGTCAGAGATCTTAAGCAGGAAATGAGATGAAACTCCTCCAAAACTCACAAACACAAAATGCAAGCAGGGGTGCAACAAGCGGTATGTGAGATTTGACTCCGGACATCCCTCTTTTGGGGGGTTTAAAAGGCTCATTATCGTGAATATAATGTTTATGTATTTTCTGCATATTTTTCTCGGGGCCCCCAAGAGAAAATGGCCCCATATGCGTTGCATATCAAGCATAGCCCATATTTTCGCACCTTCTAAAATGAATGAATACATGTTATACAAAGCAGATCTTCTTGCCATCTTGTTCTCTTCTGTCAGTTTAACAGCTCTCATGCTGAAGTGATTAGACTGCAGCTTGTTGTTTTCCCTTCCCAAAAGTAAAAAGGCTTCACGCAAAGAATGCTGAAAGTCTTGCCACCCAACTGAGCTTTGGGCTATAGGAATGCTGGCTTGCCTTGATATATAAGGACTGTAATGAACCATGAACATACGGACTAAAATCTAAAATTTCTCAAAGGTAAAGTCACCCATTTTTAAATATTGTCATGGTGTGTGGACCAAAGCATTTTCCTATATTCAGCTCCTTTACTCTCTCTGACATTAGTTTGCGATTCAGAGACTCTGCGGTGACCGTGAAATCTAGAAAGAGAGGGAGATCTAATAAGTGAACCTTGGGAGGACATTTATAATTAAGTTTACTGCGACAACAAATTTTTTTTAAAAAAGAAGTAAAAATATCCATACATCCCTTGAACAAGATATGTACTCGATAAGCAAAACTCTGTTAAAAACATAATAAGAGGTGTTAAACATAATAAATATACATACAATTAATAAATACATATAGATTAATTTAATATAAACATATAATGTAATAATATTTTTAATAAATAAAAGAAAATCCTGTTTTAGGTGGATTTTATGCTTATAGAGTATACGAGAAATAATGAAATTATAATAAATGTAATTAACATTACTTCTACAACCTTTACAATTAATATTACAATTAATAACTATTTTATTTCAAACACAACTTAGCTCTGAGTTCACCAAACTGATAATAAATAATAAAAACAAATAAAATCTATAAAATAAATATAAACCTTATACAACAATATCTTGTTGTTTAGATATTTTTCCTGAAAAAGTCAAAGATAGTTATTAAGAAAATGCTTTTTTGCGATATTATAAAAGGTATAGGATTCATCATCATCTTTAGTGCTGGGTAACGTAAGTATAAGAATCGCTCTTCCTCTTTTGCTTCTATGTTCACTTACGACACATACACAAATAGGTAGTTGTGTGTTTAAGTGGACCGCCGGGCCTTTCACAGCACTGTTTTAATGCAGAGCTCTGTCAAAAGAACCCTGTCTCTCACTGGAACGCTAAATGAATGACACTTGCCCACCATGCCGGACATTCACACCTTAGATCAAAGAACTGTAGGATAACGGCTTTTGCTCACATACCAGTAAGCTTCGGCCAGCCCTCCTCCGCCCACCCTCACTTTTAACACCCCAGTGATAAGTCTGAAGTGGGCAAATGGCACAAACACCTGTCTGCAGTTCAAACACTGTCATCGTCCTTGTGCAATCACCTGTCGGCCATCAGCTGTGAAAAGGATTCTCACTTTTACGAAGCAGGAAGGGGATTTTCATTGTCTCTGTGATATGGTCGGTTTGTTAAGTGGTTTGAGTCTATGTGCACGGAGCAGAGAGCTTGAATCCCCCTCTAAATGGCCCTTTACAAAACAAACACTGGTGTTTGCTTAGAAAGATGCATTAAATGCATGCATTAAAGAGTTGGTTGACACCTGACTGAACTTTTGTGTAATGCAACTTTAAAATAGTCCCCAATTTGTTTTTAATTCAATTATGTAGGTACACTACTTACTCGAGAAAAAAAAAAGTTTTATGTGCACAATGAGAACTAGTGTTGTAAACCTCAACAGAGTCAGAGAGAGGAAACGCAGAAAAGAGAGATGAGGAGAACAAGAGAACATCAGAGGGTTGAGGGAGGAAATCCCACAGCAACCTGACCTCCATTTGAGCCAACATTACACATGAGTTCACCTACTGTCTCTCTTTCCCTTTCTCTCTCTCTGGGTGTGGTAGGTAGGCTACATCAAAAGCTCCATGTCTCTATAGACTATTCCCATTTAGGACATTTTGGCAAAAACAAGCAAGGTGGCACCGGCCACTAAAACACAGGCAATTTTTGAAACAAACATCTAAACAAAGCACACAATTATATGTCTCCCATTTAAACACGCACAAAACCGAGCAAGTGCATTCCCACAGTCTTGCGAAGCAGCAGAGATAGAGGTATCTTAAAGCGCTGCATTCCTCTGCACTCATCCACAGTAGAGGAAACAGAGCCCTCTCTATCATCTCCTCATTCAGAAAACTCATGGTCTGCATGTGATTTCAATATGGACACGGCAAGTCAACTGAGGGTCTGTTCACATTCATGCTAATGCGAGAGCGGCTGTTGATACGTTTCAGCGGGAAATGAAACAAATCTTTTGGAATTTATATGTTCTTATATTTGTAACAAAGAGATCAACAAGCAAACTAAACAAATATGTTATTTTGGAAAAGGGAAACGCATGCTCAGATTTGTCCTGTATCAAAGAAAACTAATAAAATAAATATTTAATTGTCTTGTTTTAAGAATTCTTAGACTTTTTCCTGGAGGACATGGCAAAAATGATTAATTCAAATAAAAATGTTTTTTTTTTTAAATGTGTTATATTGGTAGGGAAAGGTTTGTCTTGGGAATTTTATGGTTAAAACAAGAAGAAAAAAAGAGTGAAAAAAAAAAATATGTACAAAATATATAAAATAATATAAAAGGATTTCCTTGTTTTAACGATTCTTATACTTTTTACTGCAAGACAGGACAAATCTATAAATTAAAGAAATGATTTTTAAATGTGTTTTATTATGTTTTAAAGCTTGCACTGATTTGTCTGGTACGTTCATCTAAACTTTGGTCAAGTGGCACTGAAACGGATTTCTTTTACTTACTAAATAACTGTTACAAGGTTCTTCTTATACCTGCTCTCACAAGAGCATAAAAAGCGCTCTGTCTTTTCCGCAAAGGCAGCATATTAGTGTTAGTGAAGGATATGGCAAGTGCAGTGACGGGTGGGGGTGGCCGAGGCACCTTGCAACAGCTGGACTGAATTAGCCAGGGGGATCGGGGGGTGTGGGGGGGCTCTGAGACTGCTGGCGCCAGGAGCAGGCCAGCAGGTCAGGGTGGATGAAGATTACCAAAACACAAGCGGGCAGCCATGCCCTGCGGAGGGACGGGGAGGGGGGGAGCAGGGGTTCCTGGCTCACAGGCCTTCAGCTACAGGATGGGGCGGCAGGAGGACTTCCACTTCCTGTCAGATAACCCTTTCCTGTCCATATGACATCCAGAGAAAGAATGCCTGAAAAGAAAAACAGTGGATGCAGATATTCACGTGATAATGAAATATCGAACAAGGCACCGTTCTTGTCTGAGCTAATGTTGCTAGCAGCTTTTTCGGAGCTTTTTCTTTCCCGTCATAGTTCATATCCGAGAGCGAACATGACATGAAATCAAGATATTTAGAATTAGTGAGAGAACGGAATGAAAACAGAGAACACATTGCTGTGAAGATCTAAATATAGACGTTTTATTAGATTTGGAAGCCAAATGGTTATGTATAAACACACTTAGCCATCATGTCTGGATGTGAAGTGGGGAATGTTCAAGAACAAATTCCATATGAGGCAGAGAAACACAGACATTACAGAGACATCGTAGGCCTGTAAATTCAGTTTCAAACATGCAAACACTTTTTGTACAGTCTATGGCAAACACTCTTACCAAACTTTTGGTATCATAATTTGGTGTCACTGCTAAAAGAGGATCTATAATACAATTGCAAACTTACAAATACAGGGAAAAAAAGTGTGTATGAAAGCTTTGTAAAATTATGGTAAATTTCACTCTATGAACATTTACTCTCTTCAGTTACCTTTACGGTTAAAGTGGCACATGGGGCCATCTAGTGGCCGACTACAATATAGCATCCCTACAAATAGTGCTAATTAAAATGATAAAGATCTCACAGCTCATTTTGATCGTCATTTAGAGTAAGGGTATTTCCATTCAAGTGACTTTAACAGTGCAGTAATTACATAATCAGACCTGGAGAGCCCTAGGTTAGTAGTAAGAGTTTTCATTAGCCATAAAGACTGTGTTCCATCACTGTTCGACTAAACAGAATGTATTTTAGAAGACTTGTAGTCTTAAGTCTAATGTAAAGAGCAAAATGTTCAAACACTTAATCTATCGCATCAAACTCCCGCTAGCCACACCTGCACAATCGCTTTCTATCCACACCAGTAACTAGACAATACCAGTAGATGGCGCCAAACGCACCTCACTTCAGTACTAGGACAAAAACAAGATATATAGCGCTGAAATACTGTACGTTTATTTACAAAGACATTATTTCGGATTACTCTGAGTCTGATTAACATGTTCGGAGTTAGCCTATTCATGATTATAATGGTCCAGCCTCCTGTATAACCCGTTTTCTCACAATTATCTTTTGATTTTATTACTTATAATAATTCTGAAATTTGACAAATATATGAAGACAACAAGGATTTTATTTGCAAAAGCAATTTTCAGAAATTGTCACAACAGAAAATCTGCTACGTTTGAAGTGAATTATATAAAATCCCAATTTTTCCCAAATGTTTTATTTTATTTCAGTGATTGGGATGGCACACAGAAAATATAAGTAGGCTATAAGTTATTCTGCATTTGTGTTAGGTACATTCTAGTGATCGTGATTCATTTCAAAGTAGAGAAAAAGGCAGGTCAAATTGTGGGACCTGTTTTGTCTTGAAAATCAGTGCCCTGATGTGCAGAAGTTATTGAAAAGCACAAGCTACATAAAAATGTTACTCTGCAGCAACATTATATTCTATAACAATGGGCTGTAACTACAACTGGATGTCATATGTGCACAGCTTCTCAAGTACGCTCCCAATTGTCAGTTTAGTATCATTAAGTGCAAAATGAACACCTAATTCACTAGAAGGGTCTAGTGACACTGCTCAAATGCCTGAGTCTCTGCCAATAAACAGCACTTCTCAAGATGCTTTGGGGTTCACACCAACACCCCACAATGTTAGAAGTGCAAGTGACACAACTGACACCCTTTCTCTCGCTGTAGATAGATATCAAGCCCCTGAGGGATGCCATTACACGTGTCAAAGTAGTATTGCCATAATTTCCTGCCAAGCTGTATATTAGACATAGTGCTAAAGCAACTGAACTACCAGATTTCCAGGGTTATGTTGTGCTGCAAACATGATGTATTCATTTACAGGTGCAAATTCTCACATGAAGGCACAAAAATGACTTAAATGCTTAAATATCATTAAATGTATTTTGGTATTTATACAGATCTTTTTAGACATATTAACTGAGGGCAAATTAAATGTAAAAATGCAGTTTGAACTTTCAGGTTTTTGTATTAACGTACAGAAAAAGCCATTTAAATGTTTTTATTATATTGTATCCAAATGTATGATGATGGATACACAGTAAGGGGCAGTAAGATTGTTTATTAGTACCACGCCTGCACTTATTTGATCAAGAATAGAGTAAAACTAATATTGTGAAATAGTATTGTAATATAAAATATATTTTGAAATGTAGTTTATTCTTCTGATAGCAGAGCTGAATTTTCATCATTACTCAAGTTTTCAGTGTCACATGATCTTTCAGAAATCATTCTAATAAGCTGATTTGCTGCTCAGGAAACTTCATAAGATCAGTTGTGCTACTTGATATTTTTGTGGAAACCATAATACATTTTTATTCAGGATTCAATAGACCGTTCAAAAGAACAGCATTTATTTAAAATAAAAATCTTTTGTAACTTTATAAATGTCTTTGGACCCACTTCCTTGTTCTTTTTTATTTTGCTAAATAAACATAAAAATTATTACACAACACAGTGTGAAAGGCCTATACGAGATGTGACTGCATGCCATTTTATAATGATTTAGATTTAATGACCTGAAGTGCTCTGCTGCTCCTGCATATCTATTTGCAAAAACACCAATCACATATAGAATCATGAATTAGACATTTTACTGTACTTAAGTTTTATGCTGATGTGGCCATGCCTCTGCTGCTTTCTAGGACTAAAACAACATTAAAAGACAGTTTAAGCAATGCAGTGCCCTCTATTGATGGAAATGTCTAAATGTTTTGACTGGGGGTTTTGACTGTTTAAAATCACAGTGAAATCAAAATGGACAATATTATTTTATTTTATGGAATATTGCCGTATTTATTATAAATAATTTGAGATGATCCATACACATAATTTTTTTTTATTCATATGCCATTGTAATCTTTAATCAAAATAACTTCCCCTGCCCCTTGCCACGACATCTACTCTCTTCTCTGATGACCGGTTTACTGGTCACGTGACACTCATGGCGTGAGATCACAGCAATAGCAAACCACAGCATCCAATCAATTTCCGATGGACAAAATTGAGTCTCTCTCAAACTTTGTTTGAAGATGAAGTGCTACGCACAGGCTAAGACAGCATTGGCTATGACTTGACAACAAATTCTACACCGTTTCTACAGCAGACGCGACAAAGCGACTGTTCAAATCTATTTGTTCTTCATGTCAGTAGCACAATATAGTGCTTGGAGTACGTCAGAAATAAAACAGGGCTTCAGTTTACTTTCTGGGATTTAGCTTCACTGATTATAATGGGTTCTATTTGCTTTTGTCGCGTCTCGCCGCTTGCGTCTTGTGTAGACACTGTGTAATAATACACTCTTCTCCGCTCCTCAAATGCATAAAACATAAGCCTTTACAGTGTTTCTTGAGTAAGGAAAACACTACTTACTCAAACATCCAGTAGTTTATTTACCCTTGCATTGCAAACAAGCAGAGACGGTCCAAACTGTGTGCGGCACTTCATTCACAACAGAGGCGGGGTGGAGTTATGAGGTTTTACAGACAGTTTGAGGATCTAATGGAGTTACGAGGTTTGGTCACAAGCTCTTTTTAATACTTTTCATTGGTTAAATCTAAAAAATAAAAAATAAAAATGGGTGACCAATAGTAAAACCAATAGATTTATAAAAAAAATGGAGATATATGGTTTCGGGCCAACAGCGATGCTTATTAGGAGTTTTGTGTTTAAAACTAAAGATGGGATCAAATGTTCAAATAAAGATAAGAGAATGATAGAAAAATAAAACACATGCTTCACAGTTCAGATGCTGCTCTTTAGTCTTCGAGAAAGGCATGCTGAAAGCCATCTGTGTCATGGGCAGGCTGTGTCTGCGTTTAAGCAGTTGCTCCATGAGACAGGTGCCACAGTCTCCCGGGACGTTTCAGAGGCGCAGGGAGCAGAGGCAGAGTAAACTGACTTCAGTAGTGGACAAACCCCCCTGCATTCCACACCACCTTACAGATTAACTGTGGCCTCTGGCATGTGAATCACTGCCCTCGTAAGGTTCAGAGGAACCATGGTAAAAGCCATGAGGTGGACAATGTAAAATGTGTTTATACCTCACTCATGTAATGTGCATGCTGTCTTCAGGTAGCCTAGCCACTCAGCAAGAAATGCCAATTAGCAAGGTCTCCATATTAGCAAGTTATCAGAGCAACAACTGGTTAGACAAATGAATCAGGTTTTAAATTTCTTATTTGGTTACTTTAAGTAGCTTAAATAAAACTTGTTAGATAATCCAAGTCTGTGTTATTTATGGCTTTATCAAAGTTAAACGTAGAAAAATATCTATCGTGAAAAAGGATCACTGGGTAAAAAGATACACTTAATAATGATAATAATAAATCTATATATTTCAGAAAATGTTTTAATAATTTGCTTGTTTAAGTCAGGGTTATTATTACACTGTAAACCTGATGAGTTAGTTCAACTCAAACCGTTTGAGGAAACCGATTGCCTTAAATCATTTAAGTTTATTAACTCAAACAATTTAAGCATAAAAAATATTTGATTTGTGTCCAAGTAACTCAATAACTTATTGTTAAGATAACTTGGGTAAATGAAGTTAATAGTACTAATTCCATTCAGTTAATATAACTTAAATCTATGAAGTACACTGTAAACCCGAATAAGTTGGCAGAACTCAAAACATTTAAGGCAATCAATTGCCTCAAATTTTTTTCGTTCTGAAATTCAAAGTTTAAGTAAGCAGAACTAGCAGATTTTTATTTTGAACTTAAACATTTCAAGTTAAAAACAATTAAAATGTATGAGTACATTAATTCATACAATTAACTTAAAACTTTCATGTAATCTCAATGTGAACACTTTTATTTGTAGAAACTTTTTTATAACTTAATATAACTTTAAAAAGCTAATCTACTAACATACTAATTTGCTAACATAATAGCAATAGTAAATCAATCTCAAATCAAGCTGCATGCTCCACTTGTCACCATTATGGTAACTATCAAGCCAACAATAACATAAATTATTCTAAATTAGCATAACAAAACATTAATCACTACTAAATCTCACAGTTAACATTAATCTTACACACACAAAAAAACATTATATTACACTTAATTTTAGCATTTACTCTCCCTTTCGAGTGCCATCGGCAAAGCATGCTGGGAAATAGACATCCCAGCCATTATAGTTAAACTTTAGTTCGTCTAAATTAAAATAAATAATTTCATAAAACTCAAAACAATGAAACAGTTCAGTTTACTTAAAATATATCAGTTCTGTGAACTTGAAAGAAAAAGAAAGTGCAAAATACTCATAAAAGTTCATTTGACTGAACGTTTAATTTAAGTTTGTCCTACTCAAACCAATTAATTATTTTGAGCGTTAGGGTTTACAGAAAACATTTTTGTTAACTGAAATGAAGCTGAAATAAAATAAAATAGTATATAAAAAAATAATTTAGAAACAACTTTAGAAATAAAATAACTGAAACAAGTTTAAACAATAAAATTGCTAACTGAAATAAAACAAAAAATTAACTAAAAAGGTTAAAACAATTTTTTTTAAATAATACCTAAATAGTAATATAAAAAAAACATAAAATAATTTGAAAAACTAAATGACAAAAGCGCATAGTAACTTTACAAAAAATAAACTGAAATTACAATGAAATCTGAAAATATTGAATGAAATTAAAAATATTAAAATTAAAGATATTAAAAAACCCTACTAGTATATACAGAACATAATATATAAAAATGACACTGCTTTCAGTACAGTAACATAATAATAGTATTATAAAAGTCTCATACTTTTTTCACACAGTATGAAAACAGCTTTTATCGCTTATATCTTTTTTAATTAGCATATCTATTTAAGGACAAGGTCCTTTTCAAGGGGATTATCATATTAGTGGGCCTCTGGTGTAGATAATTTAAATGAAATAAAAACGAAACAACAGTAGTTGCTGCCGTCTAAAACGATTTACAATACTATCCCTTTAAAATCCCATGATTTTAACTGTGTAAAATTAAATCATCATCAAGGAGGACAAAGAGCACCAGTTAATCTTCCTACAACAGATATGTTGATGATCATCACCACATCAGTATGAAGTAGTCTGGGGACGCTTAATGCATTACTGAAACCAGGCAGGGATTTTCTGCGATATCCCAAAGTGCGACCGCTTGTCTGCATTGGTTTAGATAAAGCCACGTGGTGGTGAGATAGCCGAACAAAGGCATGTCATGACAGCACATAAATAGAAAAACAGCTAAAGATGCTGGTATCTCCAGCTAGGGCCAAAGGCCATGACTTAAACCAGTGAAAGACAGACTATTGTCTAAAGCCACAGTGGTCTTTTTATCCACCACTTGCTTAAAGACTAATTGACTCATTGCCTGTTTGTGTTAGGCTCTGCTGACGGTATTGGATGAGATTACCGAAGAGCTGAGGTATTAACTCATGTCTCCTCAATATGCTTTTCCGTCCCCCCTCATATGGATTGACGACTTGCAACAGAGACAGCACAGTTGCCGAAAGGTTTTGTGGACAATCACAGCGATTAGCTGCTGCTAACCGGCACCGGTGCATTCTCATCTAAAGGCCGAAGGCACTATTTTATTTGAAACACTGACATGCGTTACTATTTTTCCTATTACCACTTGCTGGGCTGGGCGTTTATTTGAATTATCAGGTCTTACGTGACAAATTAGGTATGTATGTGTGGTGGTCTACCCCCTTAAAAGTCTGTGTGTGCCTGTAAATCTCAGCCTCCCTCCACTTCAGTGTCTAAGCCTGCTGGCATTTGGTGCACGATGATCTAAAACAACTGTGACCCAACTGCAATTGCAACTTTGATTCCAGGAATCCCTGTTTCAATGGGGATGATGTGACTTAACTCCACTGTTTCGCAACAACCGATAAACATGCAGATAAATATATGCATGCACAAAAGTCTGGCTCATTTCAAATGTTTCTGAGCTTGTGTTATTGAATTACCGTGGCTATTTAACAGTTATTTTAATCTTCCTAAATGTTGCGTGTACATACAAGGATCTGAAATGTTACAGGCACCCTCTGATTTCATTATCTCTCACGTTTTATCTGTCTGTCAACGTTTTTATGCACAGACTAGCAAGTGAGGCTGTACATAACGCAGCTGCCACACTTATGAAGCGTCCCAGAATAGCCCTCAACTGGCCTGCTATATCTAAATGAAGCGCAAGAAAGTTTCAGTCATCAATGTAACACTCCTTGCTTAGCCAAAAGATAGCTATCAGTCCCAACAACAACAATCATTTGTAGTTATTCCACTAAATTGCCATAAGATTGATAACTATAGCAGTAACAGGTTTCAACATTTCATAGATCATGATGCTATTCATTATGTTCATAATGCTGTCTGCGTCCTGTAAATTTGTAATTTTGCTGAGTGATTTCTTTCTTAAACAATAAGCAGGTCTTTAACAATAGCCCTTGTCTATTGCTCTTTGTCAGGCATGTCAGCCTTTGGCATGAGGCAGGGATGGAGTATTCTTGTCTATATCAGGACACTATGAGCCCCCTCCCCTTTTGGTCCACACTCTTTACCCCTTTTCCACATACAAGGACACTGATCTCAAGGTCAGATCCACAGGGGCCGGTGTGTAAAAAGAGGCGCTCCTCTACAGCACGCTCAATTACTGCACTGACACCATAGTGGAAAAGTAGCACTGGCTGCCTGCATTATAAGCTGAATTTAGGCCTGTTATTTTAGCACTTTGTCTGGAAAGTTCTGCGCCACACCTGCCGTTTCGTACATCAAAAATGTGAGTCAGCAGTGAAGTGGCCTGGATGTGTGAATTATTGAGAAGGTCTGAAGCCACATGTGATTGCTATCTTAAAGGGACAGTTCACCCAAAAATGTACATTTTGTCATCATTTACTCCTCTTCATGTTGTTCCAAACCTGTATGAGTTTCTTCTGTTGAACCCAAAAGAAGATATTTTGAAGAATGTTGGTAATCAAACAGTTGACGGTAGGAACTTCCATAACATTTTTTTTCTACTATGGAAGTCAATGGGTGCCGTCAACTGGTTACCAACATTCTTCAAAATATCTTCTTTTGTGTTCAACTGAAGAAAGAAACTCATACAGGTTTGGGTGAGTTTTCATTTTTGGGTGAACTATACCTTTAAGAAAATATTTGAAAAAATTAGCCTGGTGTCTTTTCCCCAAGCAAGCATGACAGATTTAGAGTTATTGTACTGATTTTCCTTAAACTCAATCAGAAAATTGTGCTCATTTCCATCATGGAAAGAAAATCCATCTCAATTATGTTGCTATTATCATTAAGAGCAGTGCATCTTGGCTTATATTGGTATGTATTTTTAGCGTCCCGTATCATGTCAAGCTCAAGGGACCCTTTAGTAATTTCGTCTAGGGTTGCATTTACTGTGGCCACACACACACACACACAATGCCTCTCTCCGCTGGCGTTTACAACAAAGGATTCCGCAAACAAGCAATTAGAGTAAGGGAGAAGACCGAACACATGGCCATTATGTTCACCTAATACTTGTCCTGTATGTTGAGGAGAGAATTGTTGACGAGTTATTAAAGAGATGTTAAAGAGCCAATGGTAAGGGTGTTGCTTGTTGCCGCTGAGTGGATCTCTGTAACCTTTATCCAAGCAGGGGCCGGGGGAATTTTGCAGTGACCACAGCCGCTCAGATGATTGTTGGTGTTGAAAACAAAATATAACTCAAAGAAAAGTTATTAACTGTGAAAACTATGAATTATGAACCGTGAAATATGATAATTATTATTGCATTTATTAAAAACATAAGTGTTAAGTTGATGCATATATGTGCACATGTGTTATAGCAGTTACAAAGCTGATACTGTCTCAATTAGCACTAAACATGCATCTATTTCGATCTGATAATCGGCTTGATTGATATTGTTTTCTACAGATAGAAATGATGGTGTTCACAGGAAAAGAAACTAACTAGTTGCTTATAAAAATTACTTATCATTTTACATAACAGGCAATCATTTTGAAGTTAGAAACATGAAACACATATCAGCTAAAAACATTAAAAACAGCATATCTAAAAAAAACGAATATAATTTTTTTATGTCATTAAATATTAATTGCTTTTATTGCTGTAGTCTAATGATTGCTGTTTTTACTGTCTAAAAGCTGAAAAAATATAATTTAATTTCACTTCTGTAACTACATAATTATCCAAAATGAAAATGTAAATTTAAAAAAAACTTATTGATTAGTTTCTAATCAGAGCCCTCCACTCACTTAGTCTGCATTACAATGCTGCCATAGAAATAACTAAGCTTGGGTTTGGGTAAAGATAAAAATGCAGCTTGCCCTTTTGTGTCAGTTTGGGCACACAGTATAAGCACCAATAGGCGGTGGAGGAGGTGACACATGATAATTTCTGTGACCATGACCTTGGAGGAGATGATAAAAGGAGTTTGGCCACTCCACCCGTTCAGTCCGTGTTAAGGTCAGTTAGCAGATTATGACTGGACACTTTGAATCATTTCATTTAATTGATCATTTGTTTATACTACAATACAGGAATCATAAAATGCTAACAAATCAGACTCTTAAAACTTAAACTTTTATTTTGTGTCAGTAATGAAATGTTTAGTTTTATTACATAATACACCTCCTGGAACATATATTTAATTTAAAATGTAATTGTTTGTGATTATTCCCTCTATGTTAAAGTTTGTAGGCTACTATTTTACTTTTTGTTAACATAATAGCCTATATTTTTAATTTTACTTAATTATTGAATTGTAAGTGTAACCAAAAAATATTTGTCTTTTTTTAAGGTATCTGGATTTTTTTCTTCAGCGAGTAAAGGAGCGGTGGATTTATCATCATGTCGAGACTGTTGGATATGAAGGAGTTTGGAGAAGCTGCACCGTTTCTGCGCAAATCCAACCTGGAGCTGCTGGCAGCGCAAACTGTGGCGTTTGATGGTACTTGAAATACATTTTCAAGTGACTTCAACAATTGTTTTACAGCGGATACGAACACTTCAATTCTCTTTGAAATACTTGGCGTCTGGTTTACGCGGCTGCTTTTAGGTGTTGGTAATTGCATGTTAGGTTCTTAAACTGTTACTGTTGAAAAGGGCATATTGAAATAAATTTGGCATTGAATAATGGATTCATAGCAAACAAACCAACGATAAACTTTCTCGACGCATGGATATTGACAGACTTCCTTGTGCGCAGGAAAGAAACGCGCTTGGATACCAGATGAAAAGGACGCGTACATTGAGGTGGAAATCAGGGAGATTGATGGTGACAAAGTCATCGTAGAGACGAAGGATGGAAAGGTAAGACTCTTTAATGGAATTCGATTTATCGTGTAAAAACGATCAAATGAGTACATCTGAATTTAATGATTTGCAGATATGCCAAAACAAATTAACTTTGCTGCATTAATAGGGCTTTGAGTTAAGTGGTGTAGAATCAATGCAACTATTAATTAAATGAAATTGTAGGCTAATGTTTTATTGTGCGATAATGACTTGCTGCACTATTCCACCATTTACCTACATAGACATGAAATGTTGTTTTGAGTTTAAATTATTTTACAATTAAGGAAAATAGACTACCCGCCCTTTACAATGTAAAAGGCCAACATTGCGTAAGATATTTAATTATAGGGCTATATTATCATTTTTATTATTAGCTTAACCTGCAATTCAAGTTAGCAATTTTTAAACAATGAACTACTTAACAACCATGTTTATCAATGTACCTTGTCCTTTATGTCAAGTCATCATCCAGCACTTTGCATTACCTGTTCGACGGTCTTCCGATCAATGTTTTGGTTTTCTTCTAAACCTCGCCATTTTTCAAAGGTTTTATATTTAGCACAGGCTATATAAACAATGATAATGTTTTGAGTATTTTCTGAGGCTATATAAGCTGTAGTGGGCTAGTAACCCGTTTTGAGTCGCCAGATGGCGACATTAACTGTTTTAAAGTGTGCTAAAGTCAGCGGAGTGATACGAGAGACATGAAAGTAGCACCGGTATGTTGGCATGAGGAACTTTGATCTAGTTTAGCGGTCATTTAAAAATATTAAAATATTTGACAGTGCGATTGGCATTGGCCAATCAGAATTAAAATGTTCAGAGAGCCATGTAAAAAGGAATAGGCCTAATAAATAAGTTGGTTTTCCTGTCCCTTGTTATCTAAAACCATGTTATGACCCTTTTCTTACTCTGTATTTATTCCCTCTGAATCCTGTAGTGCTTAACTGTCAAGGACGATGACATTCAACAGATGAACCCACCGAAGTTTGACATGATAGAGGACATGGCCATGCTCACACACCTGAATGAAGCTTCGGTGCTCTGTAATCTGCGGAGGCGCTACAGCAGTTGGATGATCTATGTTGGTACCATCACATCACAGCTCAAAGCAAAGAAAAGATCTGCCCTTTCTCACTAATCTTTGATGCCACAAATAACCTGACCGGGGCATTAAACATAGAGGGGCGGCACTATTCATAGAACTTTACAGTCACAGTAATGAATTTAACACTTGCCTTTGCCAAGGGACAAATACAAGTGAATTCCCTACAGGCATGTCCTTTATAACAGCCATATTCAAAGTATCTCATAAAGTCAACTTAGGGTTTTCTCAGTTTATGGTTTCCTGAAGTGCATTTAAACAGATTGTGTACATGGGAAAACTAAAATATGGAAGTCTGTATAAATGGAAAAAATTAATAGTGAAGTTAGCATAAAAAATAAAGTCACATTGTAAAATATAACAACAGTCTAAAGTCAGTTTGTAACTATTTTACATTAAGGTGAATTGGTGGCTAATTCATACGAATTTGTACAATCTCATTCACATTTTTTCACTCAATATGCATTCGCCTCACTGATGGTTAGTTTTACGGGTGGACCTTCTTTCCTAAAAAAAATATTTCTGTACTAATCAAATCGTACAAATTCATACAAAATCACCATCTTTTAAAATAGTTACATTTTCTGAGATCGGGCTGTATATAAAAAGTCACATTATGAGAAATAAAGTTACCTTTTTTCTCTGTTTTTATTCTGAGGCTATTTATTTTGTATAAGTTAGGGGTGTTCAGCCCCAGGGGGTCCAACTTCAAGGCATTTGGCAATTATTATTTGGTTATGACTATTTTGGATTAAAAAAAACAAACATATTAATTTAACTTTAACAAAGCTGAAGCCAAAATTTCGCTTAATGTACCACTGCCATTTTTACATAAAAATGTGTTAAATAAAATTGAATTGTAAAAGTATATTTTTCTTTATATAATGATTTTTTTTTGGCTTTGCAAATGTAAGCATCATCAAAAAAAAAAAAAAAAATTAAGGTCCAGGCTTATAATTCAACCCTCTGCTCCATCTCTCTATCCACCTGGCCTAAAGAATTGGTCATTTATCGTGACTAAATACCATACCTGAGATTAATCTTGTCAAATCCTCTCATGGCAGACGTACTCTGGACTGTTCTGTGTGACCGTGAACCCATATAAATTGCTTCCCGTCTACACGTCCCTTGTAGTGGCTGCTTACAAAGGCAAACGTCGCTCCGAGGCTCCACCTCACATCTATTCCATCGCTGACAATGCCTACAATGACATGTTGCGCAGTAAGTATTAAATTAAAGGATTGCTTGTCTCTTCCCTGTCCTCTACTATAACTTACAGGAGGGATCATTTTCTCCTAACATACTTTATCCAATGGAGAAAAGCCCTTTATGACCTAAAATTGTGTTATTGTTTCCCTACACAGATCGGGATAATCAGTCCATGCTAATCACGTAAGTTTGGACATATCTGTACACATTCTGTATTGTTGCATTAACACACATTTTCAGTCTGGTAAAACATTTTTTTTATTATTCTTAGAACAATTTTTCAAATTACTTTTTTTTTTTTTGTTGCACTGTTTTTTCTAATGTTCTTTGCTATGGTATTTTTATTTCTTTTTTTCTTTTTCAATGTCTTGTCACTCAATCATTTCTTGATACTCATAGCGGAGAATCTGGTGCTGGCAAAACGGTAAACACGAAACGTGTAATTCAGTATTTTGCCATAGTAGCGGCCCTGGGTGAGGCACCAACTAAAAAAGGAGTAAGACAACGCTCTCTCGGTTTCCCTCACATCATGTCCCTCTTCTTTTTCAATCAGCTTTTTTTTTACCTCTCATGCTGGCAAGTGTTTGTCATTATCATTTTGAAGTCGTTCCTCATCTAGGTGTCTGGCACAATTTTACAGTAACTTTAGCTCTATGTATTGTAACTTGTTTTTCTATAAATGTAAATGGACATCTAGACTGAGGTTTGACTCTCCCTTTCATTTGCATATGTCTTTGCCAGTTTCCCCAAATGTTTTTTGTGGGGTTAACCTGACTCTGTGTTTTCAATAGCTTATCCTCAGCACATCATCTCCTGCATTTTTCCTCCTTGTTCTTGAAGTTTTTCTGTGAAACAAACTTGTGATTAACATTTCAAGCTGGCCCAACATCTTTGTTTCCTAGATTACAGTTTTTACACTCCATTTCAAAATCCATTATTCACGGATTTTTTTTTTCTTCTGATTATCATAGTTAAATACTTTGTTGTATTTGATGTGAGCTAACAAGATTTTACCCCGTTTTTTAATTCTTATAACCCATAATAGTCTATGAATTAGCATTTTAAGTAAAACTTAAATACTTCAATGGGTAATTTAAAAATGTTACATGCACTTTATGACATTCATATTAAACAATCAGTCTATTTAATATAGAATAAAATAATATAATAAAAATAGAAGCTGAGAAATATGTATGTTTAACAAAACAAAAATCTTTTTTGTTGCTGTTTTTTTTAAGGCCCCTGCAACTAAAACAGGGGTGAGTATATCTTCATCCATGGAGAAATACTGCATAAACAGGAACAAATTAAGCAATCAATTATAAAACTACTTCTCCCAGGGTACTTTAGAGGACCAGATCATTGAAGCTAATCCTGCAATGGAGGCTTTTGGAAATGCCAAGACACTGAGGAACGACAACTCGTCCCGTTTTGTGAGTATCTGACACTATATAGACCAATGTTGTAGTTCTTAAGCCTGCTCCTCTCACATACACAAAAAGACTGATTTTACCATACTGTAAAATTAAAATGACTGCATATTATCATAGTGTTCAACCATATGCGTCATAAGATAATACATAATGTGCAAATTCATTTACATTCTTGCTCTGAATTCTTGCTCTAGGGTAAGTTCATCAGGATCCATTTCGGACCAACAGGGAAACTGGCTTCTGCTGACATTGACTTGTGTAAGTAAATTGTTCAAAGAATGATGCTCTTCTAGTTCATGTCATTCCAAAATGTAAAACCTGACAGTGCAGTGATTTTTTTCAAATTATTTGTATAGATCTACTGGAAAAATCCAGAGTTATATTTCAGCAGCCTGGAGAGAGAAGTTACCACATCTTCTACCAGATCATGTCACAAAAGAAGCCTGAACTTCTTGGTATGATTAATGCTATAATTGTGTATTTTATTGACCTATTACTCAAGAAAATCCTTCATTCATTCTTTCCTTGTGGATTTCAGACATGCTTCTGGTCTCTTCAAATCCCTATGACTACCATTTTTGCTCCCAAGGAGTGACAACAGTGGAGAGCATGGATGATGGGCAGGAACTTATGGCTACTGATGTAAGCTGTGAAAAATGTATTTTATCACCTACAAAGACCAAATGAAAGAAAAAAAATAGCCTGCAAAATCATTCTCTTTTTCATCCAGCATGCCATGGACATCCTTGGCTTTACTCCAGAAGAAAAGTACGGCTGCTATAAAATAGTAGGCGCCATCATGCACTTCGGGAACATGAAATTCAAACAGAAGCAGCGGGAGGAGCAGGCAGAGACCGATGGCACTGAAAGTGAGTGTAAATCCATAACCTGACTCGTCAATTACAAGTATGCCTTAAATATGGTCCAAAACTTAAATGAAATGATCTTTCCAGGTGCTGATAAGGCCTCCTACCTGATGGGTGTTAGCTCAGCAGACCTCATGAAGGGTCTTCTGCACCCTAGAGTGAAGGTGGGCAACGAGTATGTGGTTAAAGGACAGAATGTCGAACAGGTGAGAAGTGTTCTCAAAATCCTGTCTATGGATGTGTGTCTATAGTTACAGAAAGAAAAAAAATACTAATTTGGGGGGAATAATAATGATTATTTGCTGTCAATATTAATGCATGTCGAAACCACTGACATTTACTGTTGATCTATTGAGATACAAGGAATAAATAAGCCTGAGAAATCAGCCTGGTATCCAGGCAACTGTTGCAATCCATGTAAGTGACAGCTGTGGTCTCAATGTGCTCCACACACATTGTGTGGCTCCACCAGGTTAACTATGCCTTGGGAGCTCTGGCCAAAGCCACTTATGACCGCATGTTCAAGTGGTTGGTGGGACGTATAAATAGGACGCTCTACACCGCTCTGCCACGGCAGTTCTTTATCGGAGTGCTGGACATCGCCGGCTTTGAGATCTTTGAGGTGAGTGACTCTCGAAATTCCACACCGCACTTATCTAGATTTCCGCCGGCATTCACACTTGTGCATCTGTCATGTGGATTCTCTCAACAGCTCAACAGCTTCGAGCAGCTCTGCATCAACTTCACCAATGAGAAACTGCAACAGTTTTTCAACCACCACATGTTCATCCTGGAACAAGAGGAGTACAAAAGGGAGGGCATCGAGTGGACCTTTATCGACTTTGGGCTTGACCTCCAAGCCTGCATTGACCTCATTGAAAAGGTTTTTTTTTTCTTTTTGCTTTTGAAACACGATAGGAATATAATAGCAAATAATTTTTATTACAGAATGTACCAAGAATATTATTACACCCTTCTGAGCTTTTTTCTCTTTGTTAGCCCTTAGGAATTATGTCCATCCTTGAAGAGGAGTGCATGTTCCCTAAAGCTTCCGACAACAGCTTCAAGGCTAAGCTGTTTGACAATCACCTTGGCAAATCTGCCAATTTCCAAAAGCCAAGGCCTGACAAGAAGAGAAAGTATGAGGCTCATTTTGAGCTGGGTCACTACGCAGGAGTGGTGAGTTTGTACCAATAACAGAGCTTGAACTAGACTAAATTTAAAGGTTTCTTAGGTAGCACCTGATATTAAAAGTATATTATGTATTTTAGATTATTTTTGGTACTTTATCTGCTGAAAAACAACTTAAACCTGTCAGTTTGCTGGCTTTAGCAGGTTTAAGCTGGTCTTCCAGCCTGGCAAGCTGAAAAGTGCTCTTTAAAAAAAATGCAAATCAGCAAGGCTAGGATGCAGAACCAGTTTAGGCTGGTTTAAGCTGTTTTTAAGTAACCCTGCTGAAAAAAGATACTGAATATTACTTAAAAAGAGTTTTATCTGAATTTCAGGTGCCATACAATATTATTGGTTGGTTAGACAAAAACAAAGACCCCCTGAATGAAACAGTGGTAGTCTGTTTCCAGAAATCAGCCAACAAGCTTCTGGCTTGTCTCTATGATAATTATGTTAGCTCTGACTCAGGTAAATAAACCACACATTCTGTCTGAAATATACCACAATTCTTTTCTAAACCATAGAATACTTATTCTAAATTAACCTTTTTCCTTTTAGCGTCTGACGCAAAAACAGGGGGCAAAGAAAAGAGGAAAAAGGCTGCTTCCTTCCAGACAGTGTCACAGCTACACAAGGTGGGAATTTAACAAGACTTTTCTGCTTCTTGCGCTAGGTAGAAACTGATATTAAACAGAAATAATTATTCACTGTCATTAAAACAAAAAATCAAAACTCGTCAGTACTAAGAGGGAGGCAGTTAAGACTTGCAGTGATGTTTAGAGAAATGACACATGAACATCACTTTAAGTCTGTGCTGGCTCCTGTTCTGTCTGTTCCCACAAAGAACATCAACAACTCAAGGTAAGTCTAGAAACACACTTAACAATGTTGTTTTGAGGAGAACGACACCTTTGCATTTGTTGAATGCATGTGCTTTTAGCAGTGTAAAATGTGGAAACACTGCTGTACAATATGACTTACAGGAGTGTGTCCCTTGATTGCTTCTCACCTACAGGAGAATCTCAACAAGTTGATGACAAACTTGCGGAGCACTCAGCCCCATTTTGTGCGCTGCATCATCCCCAATGAGACCAAAACACCAGGTGCTGCACTGAGCACTTCAACACATCCAAACCAACAGGGTTTTCATGAAAATCACTATTTCTGAGCATCAATCAAAATCACAGCTTTATGTTACACTAAAACAATGGTCTGAACAACTATCCAAGCTGCAAAACCTCAGCACAAACATCTAACTAAAACATTTTCGTCTTATTTGCAGGAATTATGGACGCTTTCCTGGTGTTGCACCAGTTGCGCTGTAATGGAGTGCTGGAGGGCATTCGTATTTGCAGGAAGGGATTTCCTAACAGAATTATTTATGCCGAATTCAAACAACGGTAAGATGAGCTACTGTTTACACACTTTCTGTTCATAAATACATAAAGGCACTATACATTACTATATAATCCATATGGCATAAACAATAAGGATGTGTAAATTCCTCCATTTCAAAGGTATCGCATTCTGAATCCTCACGCTATCCCTGATGACAAGTTTGTGGACAGCAGGAAGGCTGCAGAGAAACTTCTGGCTTCACTGGAAATTGACCATAATCAATATAGATTTGGGCATACTAAGGCAAGTCAGACTTCAGATAGTAAGACTGTTTGTTGCTTTGAGCCTCAAGCAATGGGACATCAATCAGAGGCGCTACTCTGAACAGAAGACAAAATTGTCTAAATCAACAGTCTGTGTCTCTGCATTACAGGTGTTCTTTAAGGCCGGTCTGCTGGGACACCTAGAGGAGATGAGGGACGAGCGTCTGGCTAAAGTTCTCACTCTGCTGCAGGCCGCCAGCCGTGGCAAGATCATGAGGATGGAGCTGAAGAACATGATGGAGAGGAAGTAATACGCGATTCCATGCAAAATTGCTACTAACATTAAAATGGATGCCCCTGAACATATTTGGACATTTAAGTCACACTCAAAAATGAATGAAAGTCATTGTATTAGATAACATTTTAAAGAAAGATATTGCACCAAAAAAAAGTCTCTAGTTTGACAATTTAATTAAACATTTTCTGATTATCAAAAGTTATCAAATCCATCCCTTTGACCCCAGTAAAGTAAAGTAAAGAAAGTAGTACTAAGAAAAACTCTATCATCATTTGTTTGTAGATGTTAAGTGTGGTTTAAGTGGCAAAATATATTTTGGGGCCATTGTAAATAGATTTAGAGATTTTTCTGAATATAAAATATGAAGTAAAATATGAAGGTTACATATTCAGCTTTAAAGTGCGGTCACATTAGCAAAATTTCACAGGCAAAAATGTCTATTGTTCTTTTTTAAGAGTGTAGTGATTTTTGAAGCCCAGCTCACAGAGAAGTCGCAATGCTGTGAATTCGGGTGACCACTATGAACCTGATGCAGCATCTGCAAGGCAAAATTCCTGATCGTGCAGATTAATACAGATGATTGTGACCTCGAAAATGCACAGAACCAAAGTAAATGTGACCGCAGCTTTACCCTGCTAACAGCTCTTACCTGCTTTCAATCCACTAGTATAGAGAAAATGGCTTCCATGCTCTTATATTCTCCATTTTCTAACTCTGAAATGATGCCGCTCTACACAAATATTCACAAAACTATACTGATATCCAACAGGTTCACTCCTAATAAAGATAGCAACAAGCTGTTGTCACATGATACCTCTCAACCCTTAACATATGAGAGGTATTTTGGGGCCATGTGGATGGAGTGTGTGAGGCGTGTGTCTTCAGATATGCATTTGTCCATGTGCATGTGTGGCCGAGACCCTTCATACGCTCCGACACTCTCTGTGAAACATGTAAGGTTTTCCATGTCCATATCCATGACCTCCACCCTTTCCCTTTATTAGACAATGCAGACAGTGTCCTTAAAGCTTATAGGCTCAGTGGGTCACATGACAGCTGCTCACCCCACTCCCCACTAAAAATACAGGCCAGCTCCCTTCTCAAAGATCTGTTTTGCCAAGGCGCCTGTGCCTCTAAAGGACCACATTGAAAGCATATCTGCAGACTGGCAAAGGATTAAAGCCGCTGGTCCAACAGAAGGCCTCGGTTTCTAAATAAATATTAGGCACTTCACCTTTTGGGTGGCCTGGGGCACAGATGCACGGCAGCTATTTGATCAGACCGAATACTATGCCGTCATCTCCAAAGTAGTAACAGCAGAACTGTGACAGTAAGTGCATGACATCTGAAAGTCGCCCCAGTAATAGACTTACTAAAATGAGCCTCATTTCATGCATTCATGGACATAAGCCAGTGGGTCATATGGGGGTGACAGTCTTCTCATGATCAGTGTTGATATTGTTAACTAAAAGTATTAAAAAGTGTTTTCACCAACTGAAATAAAGCTCAAATAAAATGAAATATAAATATTTAAAATTAGAAATGTTGCCTCGTCAACTAACTGAAGTTAAAAAAACAAACATAAAATACATTCTAAAATGTAATGACAATTAAAAAGTGAAATATATTAATAAATACAATACAAGTATATAAATAATACTAAAATAACACTGGCCATGATGTATCAATAGTTTGTTCATGTAGTTTATACAGTGTTTTTATAGTTTAAATATAGATGAATTATAAGACTGCAGAAATACTTGTTACAATAAATGAGACAAAAACGGCAACTGTAAAACAAAAACTAATTGTATTGTAAAAAAAAAAAAAAAAAGAAAAGAAAAAGAATTGGACTAGAGACAGTAAAACCTAAAATAGTCGAGTTCAAAATGGTGGCTGAAGGAATGGAAGCCAATTACATAATGTAACTGGACCAGCTTGAAAAATAGAGTATTTTAGCATAATTTGATTTAAAGAAACAAAATTATAAAACTTAATTCCAACAGTTTTCAATCGCCCCCCAATTTAACTATAAAGGAGCTGTACTTGTATCACAAAGATGGCCACCAAGTAGACTGACGTGCCTTAAAGAGAATGATTATACCTGCCTTTTGTCATTAGGGAGGCTCTGATGATCATCCAATGGAATATACGGGCCTTCAACACTGTGAAGAACTGGCCGTGGATGAAACTTTTTTTCAAAATCAAGCCCCTGCTGAGGAGCGCAGCCACAGAAAAAGAGCTGGCCGCTCTAAAAGAGGAGTTCCTGAAGCTAAAGGAGGCACTAGAGAAATCAGAGTCCAAACGTAAAGAGCTGGAAGAGAAACAGGTCAGCCTGATCCAAGAGAAGAATGACCTTTCCCTGCAACTTCAGGCAGTAAGTCTCATACAATATCAGTTTGCAGTTCGAGTGGCAAACACTGTTTGCTCATAAACACCACAAAATGAGCTACAGTGGCCATAGAAGTATAAAATTACCTTTCTTCTCCAAGTCAATAATTTTAACATGATCTATTTAGGTTTTAGGGAAAGAAGATGATGTAAAAGATCTACAATTGTACAGAGTTTTAATGCTGATACCCAATAAATTGTGAAATGAATTGTACATATTCAGGTGTTAAAATGCTTGAATTTACTTTTTTAAATCGCTCTACAGGAGCAGGATAACCTGGCAGATGCTGAGGACCGCTGTGACCTGCTCATCAAAACCAAGATTCATCTTGAAGCCAGAGTGAAGGAGATGACTGAACGCCTGGAAGACGAAGAGGAGATGAACGCTACCGTTCTTGCAAAAAAACGCAAGCTAGAGGATGAGTGTGCTGAGCTGAAAAAGGACATGGATGATCTGGAGATAACCTTGGCCAAGCTGGAGAAGGAGAAGCATGCCACTGAAAACAAGGTTAGGCCATTTTGAAGAAAAATGAACCTCAAGCTCTGTTGTCGCGTCACCGTGAAGTCTGTTAAACTAATCAAAATACCTCTTCATAGGTGAAGAATCTGATAGAAGAGATGGCAGCTTTGGATGAAACTATTCTGAAGCTTACCAAAGAGAAGAAGGCCTTACAGGAGAGTCACCAGCAGACGTTGGATGACTTGCAGATGGAGGAAGACAAAGTCAACACTCTGACTAAGGCCAAAGCCAAGTTAGAGCAGCAAGTAGATGATGTACGTTCATATGTTGGATAAATGTTAGAACAGATCTAGAATAAGTCAGGAATCAGTAATGCAATATAATCCCTTGTTTTAGTTGGAGGGATCCTTGGAACAAGAGAAGAAATTGCGAATGGACCTGGAACGGGCCAAACGCAAGCTGGAGGGTGATCTGAAGCTGTCAATGGAGTCTGTCATGGACCTCGAAAATGACAAGCAGCAATTAGAGGAAAAGCTAAAGAAGTAAGATTATCATATGACAAGATGCTGTAAAATAAAACCATTTCTGTTCTTAATTTGTGGGGATTTTTTGTAGGAAAGATTTTGAAATGAACCAGATCAGTTCGAAAATCGAAGATGAGCAAGCATTAATCATCCAGCTTCAAAAAAAGATCAAGGAATTGCAAGTAAATCAAACTAGACCATTTAATCTTCAAATTGATGTCTCAGTCAGAATATATTTTCATTCGTTCTTTCATTGTGCTCAAGGCTCGTATCGAGGAGCTTGAAGAGGAACTGGAAGCAGAGCGTTCCACCCGAGCGAAGACGGAGAAACAGCGAGGCGATGCATCCAAAGAGCTTGAAGAGCTCAGCGAGCTTCTCGAGGAAGCCGGAGGTGCCACGTCAGCCCAAATTGAGATGAATAAAAAACGGGAGGCAGACTTTCTAAAGCTGCGCCGTGACCTTGAGGAGGCCATATTGCGCCACGAGGCTATGACTGCTGCACTGCGCAAAAAGCATGCAGACAGCGTGGCTGAACTGAGTGAGCAAATTGACAGCCTTCAACGAGTCAAACAGAAGTTGGAGAAGGAGAGGAGTGAGGCCAAGATGGAGGCGGATGACCTCACCTCAAATTTAGAGCAGCTGGCAAAGAGCAAGGTGGAAAATATGATGCATCACATTCTGATCTAATTTAACTAGCATTAATTTAGCATTGACTTTAACACTGAAAAATCAAGGGCTGATTTCAGTTCGAGCTCAGGTTTAAATTCGTTGGGTGAATTTTACATGCTCTGATTTTTTTATATACTATTATTATTTTATTTTATTAATAAAGTTGAAATACGTATTAGGTATCATTTATTTACAATGAACAGTAATTTACAGCATTTATTAATGTAGCTTGATGTTAATTTTTAAATATCAAATATTTTTACAATTCAAGCTCTATGAATTAACATCAGTGAATCTATTATTAACAAACACGAATTAGCAAAAAATAGTATATCTATGAATTAACATGAACCTAGATTAATAAATTCTGTGAAAACTGTTGTACATTCTTTGTTCATGATACCTAATGCTTTAACTAATGTTAACAAATTTAACCTTATTGTAAAATTTAATTATATGCCTATATATAACATAAATAATATATTATTATATATTATAATTACCAGTCAGTTAAACCTTATATTTAACAGTCACTTCAATTTACTAAGGGTAATACAAAACTTTAAGGTTAATTGATTACAATTTTTTCCCCCCAAAAAAATGGTGCAGAAAACTTTTTACCCATTTCAGACTGAACTTTAGCCACAGTCAAAAGAACAATATCCTGTGACCGTAGTCCATATACACACGACATCTGCGCATCATAAAATAACCAGACAGCCTTAATAAAATTAACTGAACTGAGTAAAAACTTGACTCACTCACTCATCATTATTTTCAATAAAAATATGAAGAAAGTTTTGTGTCAGTATCATTACTGAGTTGTTTTCCATAAAACAACGTGTTGGTAAAGATACGCAAATAAAGGAATAAATAAAGGAATATTCATCTGACAGGAAACATATAATAAATAATATGTATGTGGCATGTGTGTGCATATTTATTTTATTTACACATGTATTTTTCATATATTTTCAATCATATACATATATGTAAGAGACAATGTATTGAAAACAATTTATTATGTTATTTCATCACATAAAAATATTGCAGGCTACCAGTGAGAAAATGTGTCGCCTCTACGAGGATCAGATGAATGAGTCAAAAGCCAAAGTGGAGGAGCTCCAAAGACAGCTCAGTGACACCAACACGCAGCGAGCCCGCGCTCAGGCTGAAAGCGGTATACCTACTGAACAAATTCAACCTTAACAAGAACCACTCAGAAATCTATGCACCGATTTTGAGACATTTAATATCCCTACTAACTCTGAACCTACATATTTTTTACATAATACAGGTGAACAGCGCAGAAAGCTGGAGGAGCGTGAAGCTCTGGTGTCTCAACTACAGCGTACCAAGAATTCCCTTAGCCAAAACATAGAGGAGCTCAAGAAACAGTTAGATGAAGAAGCCAAAGTAAGAGAAACCATTTTCCCCCTCACTGCTTAACATGTTTTGGCTTTAATGTGGAACAAATTTGTAATTTTACTTGTCTTTGGCATCTGCTCCTTTCAGTCAAAGAATTCCTTGGCTCATGCCTTGCAATCATCCAGGCATGACTGTGATCTGCTGAGGGAGCAGTATGATGAAGAGCAAGAGGGCAAATCTGAGCTGCAGCGTGCACTGTCCAAGGCTAACGCCGAGGTCGCCCAATGGAGGACCAAGTATGAGACAGACGCCATTCAGAAGACAGAGGAACTTGAAGAAGCAAAGTGAGTGTGTGGAGTAGAAGTACAATAATGACTGGCTTCATTCAATCTAAAACTGAATCATTAAATTCCTAAACTTGACAGGAAGAAGTTGGCCACCCGCCTCCAAGAGGCTGAGGAACAAGTCGAGGCAACAAACGCCAAGTGCTCCTCTCTAGAAAAGACCAAACATCGGCTTCAGTCAGAGATTGAGGATCTTGTAGTAGATCTGGAGCGCTCTAATGCAGCCGCTGCTGCCCTGGACAAGAAGCAGAGGCAATTTGACAAGATTCTGTCAGAATGGAGGCAGAAGTACGAGGAGTGCCAGTCTGAGCTGGAATCTTCACAGAAAGAGTCTCGTAATCTGAGCACCGAGCTATTTAAACTCAAAAACTCTTATGAAGAGGCTCTGGACCATCTGGAGAGCATCAAACGGGAGAATAAAAATCTACAGGGTATGCTTTGAACTTCAAGGATTATGAATGGAGAAAATACTGTGACGTCAAATTAACATACATTGTCAGTCACAAAATGTGTTTTTATCAATACCATCATGTTTCTAACAGAAGAGATTTCTGACCTGCATGACCAAATAAGCCAGGGGGGCAAGACCATTCATGAGCTTGAGAAGATCAAGAAGGGCTTGGACATGGAGAAGACTGAAATTCAAGCAGCACTGGAGGAAGCTGAAGTACTGTTTTTTGTCTCTTAAATTTTTGTAGCTGAGAACCAGAAATGAAATCCAGAGTCAATTTTTAGTATTCGCTTAAAATTGTGAATAACAAACATTAAGCCATCAATGTAAATATTTTCAATGATCATTATTGTGACATTTTAAACAAAGGTAGTGGGAAATTTCCAGTTTGCTAAGCATTTACAGAAAGAAAGACCTTGTTTACTTGAACATTTACTTGAACAGAAAGAAAAAAAATGTTTAGTGGGTCTTTTTTTAGATAAGGTTACATTATATAGTGTATGTATGCATTAAAGAGAAAAGACAGTTTGATTCAAGTAAAAACTGGAATACTTACTTTAGATAAGAATGACATATTGATAAAGGAAATCTCTGAAAATAAAAAATTTATAACTTGACAGGTGCAGCTGAGGTTTTTAAAACTGGCCTATATAGAATAATATCACACCAAAACGGACTTGAAGGTACTTGGACTCTCATTCTCTTAAATTCTCTTACCTTATTTTTGTATCAGGGCACTCTGGAGCATGAGGAGAGTAAGACTCTGCGTATACAGCTGGAGTTCAACATGATCAAAGCAGACATTGACAGGAAGCTAGCTGAGAAAGATGAGGAAATTGACAATCTTCGGTGAGAACTAGTGAGGAAGACTGATTATTGAACCATTATTTTCCATTTACTCCATTCCATTATACGACCACTATTGTTTAAACCACAAGGCTTCCTAACTTATTTACTCACCTTTACTAGGCGTAACCATCAGCGTACCATAGAGTCCATGCAAGCCACCCTGGATGCAGAAACAAAATCCCGTAATGAAGCCATCAGGGTAAAGAAGAAGATGGAGGGTGACCTGAATGAAATGGAGGTTCAGCTGAACCATGCAAATCGCTTGGCCACTGAGTCCCAAAAAATGGTCCGTAACCTGCAGACACAGGTTAAGGTAAATCCAAATGTCGCTTCTGTTAAAACAAACATATTTCAACTTTTGCATCATTAATGTGGGAAATAAAAACAGTTTGGGATTATTTTAATACCATGATATATATACAAAATGATCTAAACAAAAAGTCACCTACTGAAGCCTAAATAACATGAAATCCATCTTTTAAATGAAAAGGACCTTCAGATTGAGCTGGATGAGACTATTCACCAAAATGAAGAACTGAAGGAACAGGGTGCCATTACTGAACGCAGGAACAACCTCCTGACAGCTGAGGTGGAAGAACTGAGAAGCCAGCTGGAGCAGAACGATCGTGCTCGCAAACTGGCAGAGTTTGAGCTCGTGGAAACCACAGAGAGAGTCAACCTACTGCATGCCCAGGTAATGGCCAGATTTACCACCAAGGTTTGCAGAAGGCAACTCTTCCTAGCAGACACAACAAATAATACCTAGGCATTTAATTCTTTCTGCCTCCCCAGAACACATCACTGCTCAATCAAAAGAAAAAGTTGGAGAGTGATCTCTCCACGTTGTCTAATGAGATGGATGATGCTGTGCAGGAGGGCCGAAATGCAGAAGAGAAAGCCAAAAAGGCCATCACTGATGTGAGGAGTTTGCATAGAGAGGATTTTTTTGGGTGAAATTGTTGTGTATTGTACAGGAAATTTAATATGAAACTTCCAATGAGCAGGCTGCCATGATGGCGGAAGAGCTCAAGAAAGAGCAGGACACCAGCGCTCACCTGGAACGTATGAAGAAGAACATGGAGCAGACCATCAAAGATCTGCAGATGCGCCTGGATGAGGCTGAGCAGATCGCTCTAAAAGGAGGCAAGAAGCAAATTCAAAAACTGGAAAGCAAGGTATGCATGATGACTTTTGCCATCTATAAAATAATTCAAACCTGAATGACATCGATGATGTCCTGCACCTTATAAAAATGATAAAACAAACTTTCCTCAAGGCGAGAGACCTGGAGAATGAACTGGAATCTGAGCAGAAAAAAAGCAACGAATTCCAGAAGGGAGTCCGCAAATATGAGCGAAGGATCAAGGAGCTCACCTATCAGGTACAAACTCCATGAGACAGATTCACAAATTAAATTTAGTTAGTACAATAGCTTGAGTTGCACTGAGCCTGAAAGAATAAAGCCTGTGGCACCACCTGCTGTTTCTACAGACTGAGGAGGACAGGAAGAACGTGGCTCGCCTTCAGGAACTCATAGACAAGCTACAGGCCAAAGTTAAGACCTACAAGAGACAAGCAGAGGAAGCGGTGAGTCTACAAATAAACCTTAATGTGCCACATCTCATGTATACTTAAAACAACATCACTGATGGTTCCTGCTGATTGTATTGTAGGAGGAGCAAGCTAATACCAACTTGACCAAGTACAAGAAGATCCAACATGAGCTGGATGATGCTGAGGAACGAGCCGAGACTGCAGAGTCTCAAGTGAATAAACTACGTACCCGCACCAGAGACTCGGGTAGCAAGGCTAGTCCTAAGGCATGTAGCTCAAGTCTTGAATATTGCATTTCAACATATTGGCTAATTTTTTCCCCATTAAGGCTGTACTGAATACATTTAGAATAATCATCTTTGTTTAAACCCATTTCAGCTTGCAGAGTGAAGAGGAAGCCCCTCTCTACCATGAACACGGCCCATTGCAACAGTTTTGTGTGCCAGAAGCTATGAGCAAAGAAGTGTGTTTATGTTTATGTAGACCATAGAAATGTGTATTGTTGTCCTCATTTATACCAATGTATACTGCAATTTCATGACAACTCTGACTTTAAACTAAGAAAAAAGTTCTCTCTAAAACCCTCTTCAGGATGTTCAAGGTATTTTGCAAAAAAAAAAAAAAAAAGGATAAGTGTATGACTATACCACAATGTAAACAAAAGTGTTTACAATAACTTACAGGTGCTCGCAGTCTTTCCTGTTGCTCTGGTCAAAATGGCGGTGGTCGTGGAGTAGTTGACAACTAGCGTCGTGGAACACAAACGCAATACATTTCAAGTAACTGGTACCACTAGAAATGCGCTACTAGAGTCAGCAACACATATATTTATTCCACGATTGTATGCGGTAAAGCGAGTAGCGTTGCGTTCGGTATGATGGCGTCTTGCAGTCTTCGTGTAAGTTGTTTTAAAAATTAATATTTTAACTTTTTTTATTTAATTAAAAAAGTACTCCTAATTAAAAAGTATTCATTCTAATTTATAAAGTAGACTAAACACACCTTTAAAAATCCGAGTTAATGAAAACAGATTAAAGCAATAGCGCGCAAATATATATAAAATGGTTTCCTTTTAGACTGGGTTTCAAAACATTTTTTTGTTTGGACTATTGTTATATGAAAAAGAAAGAGGCTTGAATGGCAATAATAGTTAATATAACAAACATTTTTCAATTTGAAGTTGTTTTAGTTGTACATTTTTCATTTCAAAGACAGTCTTTGAATTGTGCTGTTATATTAAAAGAAAAACAGGCAAAATAGAGGCAACATGATTTATATTCAAACTGTTATAGATTCCCACAAATTTACTGCAACCATTGATAATAAAAAGCACAAAAAAGTAAAGCTCATCTAAGTTGAACTGTCAGAGGCAGGATAATGAATTCAGGTTTATTTAAAGCATTAAGTTTACTGGGCTTGACATGGTTATCACTTATGACTAAATTCATCCAGACAGAGCTACGCAAGAAAATGTCATTTAAAAATCAAACCCAACCCATGCGAGACATGAACCAAGGCCTGTGGATAAAGAAGAGACATTCAGATCCTTTGTGATTATGTAGCAATCATTCAAATCAGAAAAAGCACATTCACACAACTGCTATTATTACAACTACACATTCCTGGTGTCAAAGGAAGTGACCAAAAACTCTGTTGCATTCAACCCGATTTATACGAATGGTATGAAATTGTGTTTTACCAATGCAAAGCACCGTGACAGTATATGGAAGCGATTTAAAGAAAAGAAAAAAAAAACCACACGAGAACGTGCGAACATCCACAGGTAAAAGCAAAGCAATTGTTGTGAAACACATTTATACACAGGAACTTCTGCATACACAGTGAAATTAAGTGGAACAGAATATAAGCCACAGCATGCTTAAACTATAGGAGTGGGTTAGAAAACAACACTAATGAAACGAGGTAGTTGATTGGAAGTTTCTAGTTTAGCGCTTCTAGTCTAGTTCAGCTACCACATCCAGCACAAAGCAGCACCTTCGCAGGTTCCCGGCCACCAAGCCGGAGCCGCACGTTTGAGCGCAACACAGATTGTCAACGGCTGAGGCCTGTAAAGTTAGAAGATGGTGATTTAGTGGTTTGCTACGGAACAAACGACAGATGGCAGCATGGAGATCAAGGCTAGCTGGATATTTACGACCATGGAGTGAGTGAACCTGCATAGTTTAACACCTTCCGTGCCCACAAGATATGAAGTGTTTCATTGTGAAAAAATAAAACAAAAGGAATGATACACCTATTAAAAACTCATTTATACAAAAAAATTTAAAATACAAGAACGGAAAATCTCTTATTTCATATGTGCTTGATAAAACCTAATGAAAGGAGAGAAGCAATGGAGAATATGAAAAGAAAACAGATTTATGATCCCATCATGGGCGCAAAATTACAAGAGAAATGTGAGAAAATAAATAAGACTTGTCCAAATTCAATTTCAGTTCTCATTCATCTACACTGTACAAAGATTTTGACATCAATCAGTTAAGCACGAGTGCCGTTCACCTCTTAAATGTTAGAATAACCTTCTGACAGCTTGGCAAACTAACATCCAAGCCACCGTTCAACAATCCAACACTTCTCTTGCTTTTTTCATCCTAAATTACAGAGGAAAATCTCCTTAAAGGCTGGCTGTACAGTTCTTCGATCACTAGATCATCGACCGCCCCCAGTCGAGGATACGGATTCATGATCCAAGTCGGACATTTAGCCTAAATATTTTCTTCTTTGTGTAATTCTGTATAAAAGGCCCCATGCGATTTCACCGAAAGAACGGCACCAAAACACAACGAGACAGTTTCAGGTCAGAGTTTCGGCTCTGGCTTGAGCGGTCCAGGTACTGCGTTCCCAGTGAATGAATGACAGGGTGGGCGATCCTTCACGGGACGTTCCTTTGCACCCAGGAGCTGGAGATGAAGTGGAACATGGGCACCAAGTAGAGAATGGACAGCTCTCTGAGCCGTAGCATGCAGTCGGATGAGACGGGAGGCTGTTCTATATGCTCTCTGAACCCAATCGGAGCTGAACGTGCAAATCCCTCCCCGAGCCCACCCAGAAGAGTCAATCCTCTAGAAGGTCCCGCTCTAGCTCCATGTAAGGCTCATCTATGTAGCTGATAATGGCACAGGGAGAAGTCCTGTCCTCTCCGAGCAGTACTGAAACCGTCTCCTTCCAGTAACTGAAGGGAATACAGGAACTCTGTAAGAGAAGAGAACACTGACGGTTAAACAGGGTACCCCCAGGATCCTCCAACTTAAATTCAAGGCTTTTTAAGACCTTTTTAATACCATTTCAAATGAAATTCAATGCCAACTTCGTACCAATTCCGACAGAAGTATGAGGGGAAAATGTCAAATCTGTATACATTTTAAACCCTAAAAAATAATTATGTACAAGTAGACTATTTGAATTAAATAAAACATTTTATTTGAATTATCAGTCATATTTAATACATACGTGGCAGCGTTGTAGCGTGCACGTGTGTAGGCCAATGTTAATTTTGGCAGCCATTTTTGATTTAGTCTTACTCTTCATCTTCAGACGAAAATGCTTATTGGTCAGTCACATTTGAGTCATTCTGCCTTTCATAGTTTTAGTTGACGAAATGTGTTTGCATTTTTTGTCAACTTTTAGTCATTACTTTTAGTCAAACTGCAGTTACTTTAATTTTGGTAACTATTTTATATGTAGTCTTTAGACAGAAAATGTCATAATTATTCTCTCTAGGCCAATTCGATTAAGCTTATGAGAAATTAAAATTAAGCTAACATTGCACTTGTATTAACATTGCACTCTTTAGCAGTAGCACTTGTGCAATTCTACATAGGCCTATCCCTTTTCCTTAGTTCTTCAATTTTTTAGCGTGCTGTACTCTTCCACGACTGCAGTCACATCTTTCCATTAAGGGACAATATTTGCCATATTATTTGCCAATCAAATAATATTTGATTTTTCCATTTCATTTTTCACCTTTATAATACTTTTAAAAATAAATAATGCTTTGAATAAAACAATGTTCAATAAATATTCAATGTTAAAAAACGTTTAATATTAATACAAATATGATATTAAAATCGCCAGTAGGTGGCGGTAACTCATTGTCTTTGTCAAAGCCACAGATTTTGTTGCAAAATAGAGCAATAAGCCTGTTTAAAATTTAGTACATCACTTAATGTTACCCTTTTTTTTTTTTTTTACTGTTGTATAAAATCAATGTCACATTTGAAATCGTGTGGATAGTTGGGAAACATTGCATTGTTGCTCGCATAATGATCAACATTAAAAACACTGCTGTATATCAGCCTGCATTTTGATCGCAGATTTAGTCGCACAAACAGCACAAGCGGCTCGTGACAGATATTCTCAAATGAAGATCGCTGAACTCCAGCTTGTCTGTGTTTTCAGATCATCCGCGCTTCTTCAACAATGTAGAGAGAGCGCGCGTGGATGGTTGTGGCCAGATACTACTGAAAAGACCGGGTAGAAAACATGCTCTTTTAACAGAAAAGCTCTGATTAGTAACCATCGTAACGGGTGCGCGCGCTTTCGCGCGTTCTTCTATGACGTGAAGCGCGAGGTGCACTCAACGTTACGCGACTAATTTTTAATAAGTCTACATTAGTAACAACAGCTAATTTTGTTACGGTATGAATTTAATCATAGAAAAGGCAAAAAAAAAAATTAAGACCTTTGTAACGAAATTCAAGACTTGTATACCAAATTCAAGGCTTTTAAGGCCTTAATTTGAGATGATCAAATTTAAGACTTTTTCAATGTTTTTAAGACCCCGCGGGTACCCTGTTAAATATTCTCCTAAAGGAAGGATTCCATGCAGTAAAATATAAACTGTATTAGAGCAGCACGATATTGGGAAAAAACTGAGATTGTGATATTTTGTTTAACTACACAATATATTGCCAAGATGACTTGAATAGCTTTATTTTGAAAGAATTCATCTATAGAGTCTATACCATTTGAAAATGAAAAAAATTAAGGCGTAAATATTTGTATGGCACATACTACAGACCTAAGTCAGGGTAGCACCATATACATTTTTTTACAGGAATGAAAACGAGGCTGTGAGGGATAGAATTACAGCATGTTTAATGGTTTGTACTATTGTTTAACAACATACCGATAGTTTAGCTGACGAAACATCTTTCCGAAAAACATTTCAGTAGACACAAACTCCATAAAACAAAAGTTGTGAAAATTACGTGATCTAGGCCCTTTATACAGTGTGTGCCATTGTAAAGACTAAGTCTATCCCTCACAGCTTTGTTGCCATCCGTGTTTGTGGCGAAGCAGGTCGGGGCTGAGAGCCATGGGAGCGGAGCGAGGCCTGTGGAGAGAATGCTAATGAGAGACACCTGTGCGGCACACAGGTCTCGAGTCCCAGAGGGGACTACTAACCCTAACCCAGTTTAAGTCGAGAGAGGACCAGGCCTGGGACATTTATGTAGTCTGTTTTATTATGCCCAAGTTGGCTGTGTGGCGGCTGCTGCTTACTTTTGTTTCGGTGTTTTACTTTGTGTTCAAAGTTTACTTTTATCATTTGCCAGTTCTCGCCTCCTTCCTTCCATCCCTGAACTTGAACTTTGTTACAGTCTTAAATTCAATATGGCGTCTAACCTGAATAATGTCTATAACCATAAAGCTTTTATTTTGACAGGTAGCCGACAAATAAATAAATGCGCTGCCGGTTTCAGAGTGAAAGCACTGTATGTTCATTCACACACGTCTCATTCACGCTCACAGCGTCTCAGAAAATGAACCTTGCCGTTCTGAGACTAAAACACTGAATCGTGAACAACACGTGTAAATGAAATGCTTCATTCTCAAATCAGTAACATATTTACTGAAATCAGATTTACAATGGCACCAAGCCATAACGTGATATCGTTTTGATTTTGAGATATTGTGCAGCTCTAAACCATATATAGACTCACATTCTCCAGGCAGGTGCTGTCTTTATCTTTGTTGAGGTAGTGGTGCTGCCAAAAGCGCAGCAAGTTGTGGAAGTTGTTGAGGAGGCAGCCGGGATATTTCTCTGTGTATTCCTTCTCCCGCAGGGCGTTCAGGTAAAACGGGAGCTTGCCTCTCCTCCGGGCCAGCATCAGAATCACCAGGCTGGTGTTAAGACAACTCACGTTCTCCTGGGAGAGGAGCCAGAAAAACACAGAGGAATAATTATCATGGAGGACTCAAATGAGACAAACAGGGAGAGGAGATCTGCACTGTGGTCTTGCCTGTGTGAGGGTCTGCACATTGATGATGTTAACCAGCCTAAAAAGGAAGGACAGCCTGTTCTCCACTCGAGCCATGTAGGACAGCAGACAGCACTCGGAGAGCACTTCAACCACTGCAGAGGCACAAACAAAGACACTGAAATTTGTCAATTGTGATCAGACTAAATATGTTTCAGCAAAGAACGTCTAATGCGCTCAACAGTCTTCCCATCTGATGAAGAAATTTACAACACTTTTTCCATTAACAATTAGGGCAGAGCAAAATATTGAATACTTGTGATGATTTTAGTGCACTTTTAATTTGACTTAAATTCCCTAAAGACTGTCATTAGCCAAAATTAGACTAGCGAGTATGGGAATATGAAGACAGATGTTTTAATGTCTGACTGTCCTTCAGTTGTAAAAACTGTACTAGAGTTGGCAAGTTTAATTGAAACTGTCTGAGTGAATCGGTTAAAATCTCAGTGTGGAATTTATAGTGTTTATATTTTTAGTACAAACAATATGGAGGTAAATATTGCTGTAGCTATGTACTGTTATTTTGGTACTCATCGTTCGCCTCATAGCATAATTGCCCAAGTCATTTTTTAATTAATTATTTCTTAGGCAATTATGCTATGAGGCTAACGACATACATTATCGATACATAAACAACATATAAATATTCCTTCTTATTAATTGTAAAAATTAGAGTAAAAGCATACCTTTTGGAAGCAACCAGATTTTTTTTATATATATATTTATTTTGAATGCAATTAATCATTTCACAGCCCTATTTGCAACATTATAAATGTCTTTACTGTCATTTAATGTGTCCTTCCTTAAAAAAAGTATTAATTTCTTTCAAAAAAAATTAGACCAAAAACTTTTGAACGGTAGTGTATACTTTTAGCAATATTGCTAACAATCCAAGAGTACAATGGCTGAATTTACCTTTCACATCCTCTGTCTGGCTCTCAAATCGATCAAGTGAGAGGACAATACAGCGGACAAGCATGTTGGAGTCCACCAGAGAGCTGTTGATCTGGGTGAGGAACACCTGGAACTGAGGAAGGCACATTGTTTAACCAAAGACAAGGAGAAATAGTTAAACAACAGCTTTTATTTCTCCACTTTTTGTTATTCCCTGTACCTTCTCCTCTGTGTTGACATATTTGTTGAATCTCTTAAAGGCATCAATGTTGAACTTCATAAGCTCTCCGAGCAGGTCAAAGTAGCTCTGCAGGACATCTCTGGACTTGCAGCCGCTGTCGATGATGCAAAAGAGGATGTGCTACAATCAAAAGACAAGATTTGAGCAACTCAATCACTTCTATGGGGAAAAACATTTTGACCAATAAGAGAGGCACAGGCATTTGTATAAGCATCTGTACCTCCAGCAAGCCTCTCTTCAGCAAAAACATCTGGTCTGCGTATGATGTGGCCCCTCTGAGGAAGCTCTCAACAGCTCTTGCCTGCCAGAACCTTTAGATAGAAAATATGTCATCATGACATTTCAAAACACATTTATCCAAATCATTATGAACCCAGAGACTCACCTGAAGGAAGAGTCTGGCGGTTCTCTTTTCATAACAGCGAGGAGCCGCGTGAGGAGCCCTTTTTTACCATCACACACTAAACTCCTGAAAGACACCACAGATAAGATAGATTGTAACGTGTATGCTGTTTAAAAAAAAAGAAAAAAGAAAAGAAAATATAGCATATAGATTTGACATCTGAACAATACCTGTCGGTGTTTACTAGTGCCTCCACCTCAGGGATGTTTGCCTTTAGGGAGATGGCACTCAACTCACTCAGCTCTTGAGCATTCAGAAGTAAGTACTTATTTCTAAGAACAAAAGAATACATGGATAAATACATTCTTCGGTCAATCCACAGGTATGCGACATGCCACTCAAAGCTCACAATCTTGCAACTTACTCATGGTGGTCACTAAAGCTCTGCAGAAGCCTCAAAAACTGGATTTTAAATGAAATTTCCTGCACAATAAACAAAAGCATAACATGATCAATGAGAATTATGGGAAATGGATTAGAGCGAATGGGATAAATCTGCAATGTATTCACTCAAAGCTCACCGGACTGCAATCGCAGTTTTCATTCTGTCCATGAACCACGTGATTAGAGGTGGTGTATTTCCTCCAGATGAGCTTGTCGAAAAGGTTATTGAGTCCAGGAATCAAACGAAACTCCGCCAACATTTTATGCACCTAACAGATATGATAAACAAGGATAGGAATTACAACAGGGGTGTCAAACTCATTTTCACTGAGGGCCACTTCAGCATTATGGCTGCCCTCAAAGGGCCGGTTGTAACTGTAAGACTTTTAAAATGTTAATATAGTGTCTCTTTATTTGATTATTACTTATTTAAGTTACAAATATTGTATATGCATTTGGAGGGGTGTTTCTAGGTTTTAAAAACATCAGGGGATGAGCCCGAAACATCAGGGGCTGGGTAATAATGATTTGATACAGAGAATAATGTATTATTGTATATATGCAAGGGTAAACTGGCTCAAAAATTCAGCCCTGGCACTGTAGCCACACCAGCACACATTACCACACAGTCATGCTTATTCAAATGTGAGGTAGTTAGGGGGGTTCGGGGACATGCTCCCCCGAGAAAATTTGGATTTCTCGGACCTACATATGTGCATTTTAAGGTGTTTAAAGGCCAAAAAATTTGATAACAATAGCTTTAAAAGCATGTCAGTGGGCAGTAGCATAAATTATTTGTCAAGATAACAGATTCTTAAAAATGAGAATGAGGATAAATATTGCAATGAATGATCCACACTACAAAATGGAAATGCAGAATGTTTCTGCTTATTGTTGACAATACACAATCACATATTCCAAACAGGAATGGCCTTAAATGAGAAATCTTTCAAGGATTATTTTGCATAGATGTTACATTTCAATCGAACACCAGTGCAATCTTTTTGTGTCCAGAGGCAAATGAGCAATTTATATTAGCATTAAAGATTGGTTTCAGCAACTTGTTTCTTTCCTGAGTTAATCATTGTTTTTGGCACTAATCAGTTTTAAGTTCAATTGTTTACTCATAAAGACAGTCACTTGTCGCCACCTACTGGCTTAATGATGCAAGTGGCACAAACACAGATAAGCGGAGTGATCCAAATGGTGCAAAGGTTAAGTATACAGTATATTAAAATATATTAAAATAATATAAAATATCAATATATTATTCTTCAATCAGTTCTATGCAGCAGAATCAGATTTAACAGATTAATTTTTTGACCAATTGTCAAAATAAAGTATAGTCCTACAAAGCTATTTTTAATCAAACCATGAGCAGAGCAGGGAGAGGACCAGTGAACGAGAGTAATTTTACCAGTGTTGCCCAGCACGGCTATACACACCATGACTATACACATGTTACAGCACAGTAGTGCTATTGCAAAAAGAAACAAGTCCAGAGAAATTTCATGTCGGCACGTTTTTTTTAGCGGACTTTGCCTTTCCGGTGAGCGTGAGCAGAGCTCGCAACACACACACACACACACACACACACACACACACACACACACACACACACACACACACACACACACACGGAGGTTGCTTGCGGAACATTGAGCAGAACGCGCTGTGAACACGGAGCGGAGAGCACAGCGCACACACACAGCGGAACGCGCCTAGTGCTGCGTTCCAGTCCACTTTTAGACACGCACTTGCAAACTTCCCTAAGCACTTCCCCTCGGGGGAATCCCTGCCGCCATTTTGAAGTGCGTTCCACTTCGTGAAGTGGACGAGGGAAGTTTATATGGACAGACCCTCGTTCCCTCGATTTTGACCGAGGGAGCGAGTCTGCTTCAAATGTACACTTCAGGCACCTATATGTCCCACAATGCAACACGATTGTGACGTCACCGCATATCTCGTCTAATCACCACCACACAAACAACTCTATGATATATTAATTATAATTTTTTTTAAATTTAAAACAACCCAAACACACCTATAAACATTTGGATGCTGCATTAAACAAATTCTTAAAGGGAAAAAAATGTAAATAATAAATCAACTCCATAGCTGATTCCAAGTGATCAAGGGCTTAGGACGTTCCAGTTCAGCCCATTGCAGTTTCCGCCAGTAGTGGGCACTCGCAATGACGTACATCCGAGTGAACGAGAGGAAGGGAAGTTAGCAAGTGAAGGGCATGACAATTTTGGACTGGAACGCAGCCTGGAAGTTATGCATCTTCGGAAGCGGACTCGCACGCAAAGTCATAAAACACGTTGAGCCAGTCAAACCATCGCCGAACACGGAGGGGCGCGGCGGCTTTTTAGTATCTTTCGGCCAAAAAACGAAAATGTTATTTTCGGCCGAAATTTTTCGGCAGCCTAAATTTCCATATGCTCTCGCGGGCCATATAAAATAACTTGGCGGGCCGGATTTGGCCCGCGGGCCTTGAGTTTGACACATGTGAATTACAACATTAGGATTTAATCAGTTCTATGTAAGGGTGTAACAATACACTCATGTCACGATTCGGTACTCGCTATGTCCCGCCTCTCCCGCTATTAATGCACAATACATATAAGAATAAACCATCTAAAATGCTTTAAATAATCATACTACTAAAACTTAACGCGATATGGTGAATGAAATGATGTTTGCGCTTTCACTTTGAGGAGTGCCGTTCCAGCACGGATTAGCTTCAGAGAATCATTGCTATCAATTACAGTTTTAATCGCAAGAAAGCGTGTCAAATAACTATTTCACAAACTGTAAATGGTTAGTTCATCCAAAAATGATAAAATCTGTATTTACTCGCACTCATGATGTTTTTCCGCATCGCACAAGCATGTTTGTGTTTTCTTCAGTAGCCTTTATGCGTGTTGTAAATCTGTTCTTCATACAAAGCCATTTAGTCTCTTCCGAAGACTTGGATTTGTATTAGACCACTCGATTGATTATTTTTACGATGCCTTCATGACATTTTTTGGATCTTTTAAGTTTTAGAGGAATGGACTTTAAAATGGAGGGACAGAAATCTCTTAGGTTTCATAAAAAAAAATCTTCATTTGTGTTTGAAAGTTTGAAGCAAGGTTTGAAATGACGTAAGGGTGAGTACATGGCAACAATGTACATTTTTGGGTGAATTATACCTTATAAATACAGTAAGCGGAATCTTGGATAAATCATATAGTTTACGATACATAAAGTCGCATTTTTATATTGCTATATCTTGATATAATGATGTATCGTTACTAGAGATGCACCGATTACAATTTTCTGGGCCGATTCCGATTTTTCATTAAGTTTGACCTGCCGATACCGATTTTAGCCGATTCCGATTTCATTTTTTATAACCACTTTACAGCACACACAAATATTTATTTTATATCATTTCTATAATAAAACATTTTACAATTTGCATAGTTCACACACATCTAAAGTGCAGTGTTGTGGAAGAACCATTTCCTTTTCACATTCAATATCCAATAATTTTATATATATGTATTTATTAAACGAAACGTCTGTATGAAAACAGGGAATGGCAATAAAATAATATATAAATAAAAAACAAAATAAATATAGCCTTGCAGTATTAAGATATTTCTCAAAGCACACACACACACAGGCCCATTGCAATCACTTGTACAAACTGAATAATAAAACAAGTTTAAATGGGTACATTTTCTATAAATATTAGTCTTTGTTTTCTTTTCTGACATAGCCTACTCCAGTTCTTGTTAAAACACGCAAATTCTGTGCATTTTGGGCACTTTTTTTGTGAAACCCTATAAGGCTATTTTCCATCAAAAGTGTGCTTTCCCTTTAATTGAGCGCGAGCAGTGCAGCAAATAGACTCGGCGCCGAAACACGCGCTTCACTGCTCGCGACGCTACTGCTTGAGACGCTCACGCGCTGCTCCTGCTTCCGTTGTGAATGCACTCAATAATTAACATGCACGGCGAAAAAAAATACGCGCTTGCGGTCTGAACGGACGTAATTCACGAGGTTTTCTACATGTGCTCCTTGTGCACGTGTGATGCTGATGTTGCGCGATGTTAATCATGCGGCGCCCGAGTGCATTTGACCGGCATAAAATCGGCATTTGTCAGACTGACCGGCCGGTCGCCGGTTACGGCCGATCACGTGAAAATCGGCCAATTCCGGTCACCAGCCGATCAATCGGTGCATCTCTAATCGTTACACACCTAGTTATATGTAGATCCTTTACAGACAGACTCTTACCTGGTTCCGCTGTCGGCCCATGAGCAGGACGCACAACACGTACAGCACTTCCACCTTATACATGATCTCATGAACGATCTTCATGGACTGTGGCAAACGATGCCTCAGTGGGATGGTGGCCAACGTACTCTCATCAGATGATTCTGTGAAAAAAAAAAAAAAAAGAAAAAAATAATAAAAAATAATAATTCCACAACGGAGAAAGATGTTCTTTGGCTTGTATTTGTTGTTTATTTGGTGTTTATTTAAGGCGAAGTAAAAGAACTGCAACTAAAAACTGACTTCAAATGGAAAAATCATAACCAAAAAAAGTTATTTTGAATTTGAAAATTTGTTTATTTGGTGTCAAAACTACAACTACATCAATCATCTTTTAAAGGAATTGCAACTAAAAACTGACTTCTGATGTGAAATCACAAAAAAAGTTCTTTGAATTTGAAAATTTGTGTCAAAACCACATTTGTTTTGTATATATATATTCTTGTTCAAATTTTTGTGATCAGTAAGATTTTTGTGAAAGAAATGTCTTTATTTAGCAAGAACATTAAATTGATCAACAGTACTGACATTTATAATATAACAAAAGATTTCTATTTCAAATAAATTGTGTTCTTCTATTGCACTTTGTTCATCTAAAAATCTGGGAAAAAATGTATCATGGTTTCCACCAGGCTTGTGCAAAATTCAGAATTTCAGAATTGGCCTCCATTCAATTCATGAATTGGAATTTGAATTGAATTTACTCCGCCCCACAGGACATTGAATTGAATTTGAATTGGAATGACAGGAAGTGGAATTAAATTCATGGCAATTCAGAGAAATTCCACACAGTCACACAACAGAAAGAATGTGTTGAGTCTCGCATGCATTCAGTGTTAGGAAGGTTTCTTTGTAAATGTTATTGCTTACTGTTATTAGTTACCCATTATAAATGTGGTTTGGATTACTTTATTTGGATAACTTTATCAAAGCAAAGCAATTTCGTTTTAAGTTGATTAGTAACTAGTTGAATTAAACATTTTACCTCAGTAATACAACTAAATACAATTACTTTAATTTTTTAATTTAATAACAGAAATTTCATTTCACATAACTATTTACTCCTCAACCCTGCGTACATTTTGTTCTAAAATATATATTGATCAAATTCTTGAAATAAATTACCCCCTCAGTGTTGTTTAATTAGTTTTGTTCCAATGTAATTTTCATTTCAAAGTAATCACACAAACACAAAGTTGTTGTAAATGAAGTTATCATTTATTCCAATGCAAAAAATTACTGAGCAACACTGTTGCATCTAATTCTCAATAGCTCCTCAACTCCTTTTCATTGAGTCTGCACAGTTCTGGTCTGAATATCTTTCCTGCAACACTAAAGATTCTCTCAACAGTTGCAGAGTGAAGTTGTAAGTGTTGGCCATCAAATTGTGCTTTCAAACAAATGTCCACCTCAAATTGTTTAGCAACCATTTTAAATACTTGGTTAAAGTAAAGCATTCTGGGAAATGGAGTCATGTTCCATCATGTTCCAAAAAATTACAATTACAATAAATCAAACTTAATTATTTGTTCTGTGACTAAATGGTAAATGGACTGCATTTATATAGTGCTTTCACAGACCTATGGCCGCCAAAGCGCCATAGCCTCACATTCATTCATTCATAGACCAACGGCGGTGTCAGCCATGCAAGGCGCCAACCAGCTCGTCTGGGGTTAGGTGTCTTGCTCATGGAAAACCTCGACACTTGGTCAAGTGGAACCGGGGATTGAACCACCAACCTTTCGGTTTGTAGACAACCTACATGAACCACTGAGCCACTGCCACCCCACATATTATAATGCAATCATATCTAAATATACAAATATGTATATGAATTTCTTTGAATTTTTATTGAATTGCAATTCTGCTTCCTTTAATTCAAATTCGAATTGTAATTCTAGATCCTGTTTTTGACATCAATTCAAATTCAATTCAAATTCAAGAATTTAATTGGAATTAAGGAGTCATTCTCAATTCAATTCTGAATTGTGCACAAGCCTGGTTTCCACAAAAATATTATGCACACAAATGTTTAGCATTGATAAAAAGAAGTATTTCTTATGCAACAAATCAGCATTGAAGGTTATGAATATTTTGAATAAGAAATGAACAAGTTAAACAGCAGTTCTACCTGTGCTGCTGTGCTCAGCTTCATCAGTTGCTATCTGCATGAGTGCATCCAGTACTAGCGTGTTGTCGAGCCAAGTGTACCACTCCTCTAGTTCCTGCAGAAAGTTTGATGTTCCAGTTGCCTCGGACACCTTCCGTGTGGCCAACTTACAGAGACGCTCAATGAACCCAGGGATGTTCAGGAGTGTGACTGGAAAATATTACATTACGTTTTTATAATTCATGCCCTATTAACGCTTACTCCATAAATCTTTTCCTGCCAGAAATACTCTATATATACAGTATACTGAATGGAAAATTCTGTAATTTTTTCCATATAGCAAATTTCCCTTTAGCAATGATCTTATTCTCAGTCACCACTTTACTGCTCTTTGTGGCATCAGCTCTAAGTAAAGTCAAGTTTGTAGTCCACATACCCTGGTTGACCTCGGCACGTGAGGGGCTGGTATTGCGTTTCTGCTGTGCGTTTTTAGCCAGGAGTGTGTGTTTATCATCGTTCCCCACATCAGGCTCAGATATGGTGACGGAGAGGATACGACAGAAGTTGGCGAGCTGCTGCTGGTCAAAGCTCTGGACCAGTCCTGACAGGTTCGGGATCCACTCCAACTGAATCATTTCCTGTAATGAACCATTATTAAACACCATCAGATATTACTAGTGACGTATTCCACATGCTTATCACTTTTAATTGTTGTTTATGTAGATAAGACAAATATTCTTAATCCTCTCAATGCATTTAAGGCTGACCTTTTTAACTCCAAGAATATCCTCAATTAATGTAGCTGTTTGCAAAAAGGTCTTCTTATTTGTCATCAACGTGAAGAGAAATAAGACGAAATCATCCCTCGATGCCAGGTTTTTTGTGACCCCTTCCGTCTGTAGGAAAATAAGTGCAATTATACTCATCCTGAACCCATCAATTCAATTCCTAAATGAGAACGAAGCCAGAATACTTACACATATGCAGCAGTTGTACAGCACACTAAGGCAGTCCTTAACCAAGTCATCATTCACTACATGAAGTTTAAAAAAAGATAGATTTTTATTTATTTATTATATATTTAGCAATAAATAATAGTAATAATAATAATAATAAATATCATTATTTTTGAATAATCTCCATAAAATGTTCTACTAGTTAACTTACTCTTGGGCTTTTGTAGCGTTGTCAGAGTGGGTCTCATCAGAAGTTCCACCAGCAGCTAAAAAGACAAAATCAATCATTCATTCTGAATTGATCTAGGTCTGCAACTAAAATCCATTTGATAAATAAATTGATCTGTCAATTCAATTAACTGATCAATCAGATAAATGAAAGTTCAATTTATGATTGAATTTGATTTAATTGAAACACGCTGAATATTGTCAAATAGACACTACAATCTTATTGACAGATATAGCACAAACAATACATTTTTCGGAGCTATCTGCGGAATTCTGCCTCTACAAATTCTGGTAGTCTGCCAATGTTCTCCTCATGATAATATGTAAATAATATATGTATATTTTAAAACATGATATAAAATATATTTAAAAGGTTGTAATGCAAGTTACAGAGAGCTTTTAACATTGAGCACGTTTACATACACACCAGTACACTGATAACTTTAAATGCAAACCAATAACCCGATAACGCAAGTAAACTGAGTTTACAAGACTTTATTAATATATCAGGTTATTTCCTGTTAGTGACGTCAAACGTAATTTGCATATCTACCTCCGGGTATTTTACTTATGTCGGTTGTGATGTTAAATAAAGCATTAAAAATGAAGAAGAGTATTGCAACATGTCAGCGGGACACTTACGGCTCATATATTATCCTCTCATGCAGTTACAGATGCAGCATTTTTGACTGTACTGTAGTTTACCACTTCTTCTGCTGCACGAGATGAGAGCACTTTTATCATTTTTTTGGGTCAAGAAAGAGTCTGAGTTTGTGACTTATTTCCTCCTCCCTTACTGCAAAACACTGGCTCTGTCTGGATGCGCTTAAAATGCACAGTAAGGACATGTTCCTGTCACACATCAAACATGCGCACTTCAATAAGCCGACAGAAATCAGGTTAATGAGTTTATTTTACATGCTGGGCAAAATCAGCGTAAGGGGCAAAAATCTAGCTGCGATAATCAGTTTATGCTAACCCTAAGTCATTTATAACCGTACTCCGATAAAAGAAAACGGGTTAACGTGTTAACATGATCACACGCATTGTCGGCTTATTATGCATAATTGGGTTAAGAACATTCATGTATTATCAAAACTCACCCATTATCAAAACATATATATATATATATAGTTTTTTTTTCTTTACTGTAAAGTTACAGTAGTGACAAAGCTATTCTATGCCACAACACACAGACTAGGCTAATCAATAACTTCACTGTCATCCATTTTCATTAGCACTCTTTTTATTGATCACAGTTATGGTGCCAATTCCTCATTACACAGAGAAGACATGAGAGTGTCTGAACTCACATCTACACCTCCAAACAGGTCAAAGGTGTATGTGTTGGGAAAGGTGGACTCCTGCGCCGTCTTCCTATCCTCCGTCACAAAAGACATGGCCTCCATAGACAGCAAGGATGACAGTTCCTGTATCAGAACATCACAATGTGAGACAAATTCAGCCTAGAGAGACACTTTCTGAGAGTGAGGTCTGCTCTGAAATAAGGATATCAAGTGGCTATAAAGCTATTTAAGATATAAGAAAATATCCCACACTCAAAAGAGTGAGTGGAATAAGAGATCTCACCTTCAGGACAATATGCGAGCGGGTGAAGTCACTGTTTAGGTGGCTGCTCTCGTACAGCTCCTGGAGTAAGACTGGAATCCCGTGCCATTTCGCACTCTTGTCTCTCTCCTGAAGAAGAACTTCTGGGAGCTGGAAACAAAGAATAAACAGAAACTAGATTCTTGTTCCAGTTCTTGCAATTCAGCAAAAGGAGCAAGGCCAGTTCACATAAAGCAAGAAAACTTGAATGATATAGATTTATTTGATTTTTTTATACATTTAAAAGAACAGCAGAGTCCAGATAGATAAATAGAAACAATAGATAATACAATTAATTTGTGTTTACTTACTAAAATTGGTTACTAATAGCATCCATTTTTCAAATACACTGCCTTGTAAGACCAATAATAAAAGCCCATTGCAAGTTTGACAACTAATGGTAATAATGAAATGCTATTACAAAGAATTTACATGTAGGCTACATTACTTTGAAGGGCTGCAAAGTACAATTTACACACACAATACTTTCAATAAAATGCAAATCACTATTCGACTCCAAAGTACTTTACATCCTGACACAAAGGTGACATTCGTTTAGGCAAGAATCTGATTTAATGTTCATTCTATCAGTAGTTGTTATAGGTTGGTTGCCTATTCCTAGCTGGTATAATTTTTGTATTTTATTACATATAATACTTGTAAGTGTCTTTCAAGGTCATGTTGATACAATGAACTCCATGCATTCTACCATATACCACATAAGTATGTCCTCTACCTTTTCATTTCTTCAAAATACAATCAAATACTCACAAGGAACAAGTAGCCTGATAGGTGCCAAAAAAGGGCATACTAATAAAAGATCTTTAGAAACATTCACCAACCTGTCATTGTAGAAACATTAAACAACAAAGTATTCTAATAGGTCCTAACTTATTTAGTGTTAATCAGTATCAAATACTGGGAGTATGAAGTGAAAGTGAAACCTGTGGGGGTTCAATTCAGTTAAATTCCCAGGCTAGGGTCATGTCCAACTCAACGGGACATCTTACATAATTCAAGCTCTTTAAACTCCAGGCCTGAGCCAGCAAAATATCACTGCCTGAACCAATAACCCACACAAAATGAGTGCAATTTACTGTTCAGGCTGGTGGTGGGAAAAATGGATAAGACAACCTATAAGAAAATGATATGGCACAATCGGACACTAGATAAAATGACAATATGTGGCATTGCTGACTGCTCTCCCTGACAACATTTTTGGCCTTTATGACGTTCAAAGGAGCATATAATGATCACAAATGCTGTTTAGGTAGAAAGCTTTAGGTTGTGAGACACAACCCGTGTTAACTTAAAGCAGCAGGTCGGTTATACACATTATATGATTACAGATTGCTGGGTGTGTGATTAGAATTCATAATATTACTCATTCATAATAATACGGCTCCATGTGTCGGAGTCTTTAATTGGATTGTATTTGGACTGTATTTAAAGCCTCGTTTAACCCAAATTATCATCGGACAGTCAAAGCCAAGAGCAACCTAATTAGTTAACGGCCAGTTGACATTCTTCTCCCTTTACGTGGTTTATTTTCAAACTACACTGACCATTTAACAAGTTTTAAGAGATTATTTAAACTACATTTAGATCAAACTTAAATGTAACAACCGTCCGATTTATTTTGTTGCTTAAGTTAACTTAGGTTGATAGACGGTTCAGCTCATAAACGCGGATCCCTGACAGCAGCTTTTCCGTGTCAGCAGAACAAATTCTCCCGTTTACCTGCGTCCCTCTGCTGACGCCTCGTCCAGTGACCTGACTCTGTCGTATCCTGGTGAGAATATTCCTGTTTCGAGTCCGTTTCTTTCCTCCCATCCAAGGGGACTCGGGCCCCAGTAGCGTCGCCATTACTTCGTCTTCCTGAACTGCTCCAAACAGGAAGTTAAAATCGCTCAGCTTTCGACGCTCACTCGTGTGTGTTGAGCGCCCTCGTGCGGACGATGTTTTAACCGACCAGTAGAGGGCGCCATGCACTGAGCTCAAATGCGATTTGAGACTAAGCTAAATTGTACTTCTGTACTCTGGATAAAAACACAACTGTAAAATGTAACGTCCGTTTAAAAATATATATTTAATTTAAATATATATTTATAGTTGTATATTTAAAACAAATTAAAAAGCAATTTTCAAATACATCTGTTGCAGACTGCTTAAAAAACAAAGTCATACAGGAAAAATTTCAATCATAAATCAACATGTACTGACTAGCGTTCTAAATAACATTAAATCACATTTTCTAATGTAATGTTAGATTGCATATTTTAAAAAGAAATCAAAATAGTGGGATATACATCATGAGAGGCAGGACTAGCATTTGTGACCACTTTGGACTAATGGACTAAAAAGAGTTGCTGATGTATTTTACTATGAAATTAATACAATGTGTTTAAATAAATTAGTTAAGTAAGTTGTCAACTATTAATGAAAGGGCAGACAATGTCATAATATAGATGCAGCAACCTTAACTCCTTCATTTCATATTTAAAGGGTCTATCTATCTATATAATTATAATAGGCCTCCATTATTACAATTGGTCAGTCTCATGATTACAAAACATATAAACACGTCAGTTCTCACATTTCTAAAAGGTGGGTAAATACAGAGTTGCATTTTGACCAAGTAAATACTGACATAAAAATAGATATTAAAGTATTGTTGTATTTAATTAAACAAAGTTAAGGTAAAATAAGGATTTTTGCACAATTAATTCAGCATAATTATGTTATGTCACATAACTGTATTAAAGTAAGTTACTTTATAGTTTGTATTGTTACTTTACTTTCTGTCAGGTCCTATTGAGCAATTTCCCAATTATGCATGCTGTTCACTACAACAGACACAAAATATGACTATAACATAACAAATCTTCATTTAAAAAAATAAAAATAAAATAATCAAAATGATCATTAAATAAATAACAAAAGATTATAATGTTTTCTTTTGTTAACATTAGTTAACTACATTTGCTAACATGAACTAAGAATGAAAAATAATTCTACTGCATTTATTAATGTTAATCTCAACATTTACTACTAAATTTTTTAAGATCAAAAGTTGTATCTGTCGACATGAGTTAATGCACCGTGAACTAACATGAACATAAAACATTAACAAAGGTTAATAGATGCTGTAAATAATATATATATATATATATATATATATATATATATATATATATATATATATTCCTCGATATTGATGTTACAGTAGTTTACACATGTGTTTAACCCTAATGTTAATAAATGAGACCTTATTGTAAAGTGTTACCATTTTTTTTTTTTTTTTTAATCGTACTTGCCGGTGGGCAAATATGTTGTATGGACCCCCTCAGTGTCAAATATGAATAGGAGGAGAATATTTGGCATCTATCTCAAAATAACTGCTTTCAACAGATCAATCTTTATTCATAAACAAATGTATTATGTATAAAAGTCGAAGAACATTTGATGCGAACCCCAAAAAAGCTGCATCTAGCTTATATGCTTATAATCTCTTGAATATGAAAACACAACAAACAACACATCCATTTGTCTTAACCCTTGTGCGCTGTTTGGGGTCTTTTTGACCCACATTTCTAACTTTCATTCATAGGATAACATGGATAATTTGACGTGGTTTAGTGTAAGATTTTTGCCCATCTTTTGGAAAATGCAGTTTTAAAAGTAATAAATTATCACTTTAACCAGTAGATGGCTGCAGAGCTCCACTATTTGCTATTTGACTAACTGAAAGACATCTTTTCCAGTTGTATATATCTACATATTATGAAATCACAATTATAACAATAAAAGTTACTTTTTGTCAAAGTTTAGTTACATTTTTTGTACTGAAAAAAAAAAAAATCTGTATTTCAATAATGTTATATTATGATTAGAATCAAATGAATTTTGTCAATGGACATAACTCATCCTCAAAATCAGAATCAACATATCTGTTTTATATCAATATTCTAATCAATATTTTCAAACAATGTATGTTTCACAAAACTGTGAAAAAACTATGTAAAAAAAAGTATATTTAATAGGCTACTCGATCAAAAGAGTTAACACAACTACAAGCCAAGTATACTTTGAATACTTAATTATACTTTTAAGTATATCTCGATGAAAAGATTGAGTACAAGTACAGGCCAAATATACTTGGACTTTTCTCTCAGTATAAGTCAAGTACACTATGTAATTTTAAGTATATTTCTGATAAGTACATAAAGTATATTTTTGAGAAATATATAAAATGTAGACTTAAAGTATACTTTCTTAATTTTATTTTAAAAGAAGTATACAAATAGAACACTTGAATAAAGTTTTTTTTTTCTCTTGTAAGACGTCAACAAAAAATACTTATTAGTAACATGAAAATTACCTTTCTTTGGGAGGGTTTGCCTTCGCCATGCTTCCTGGAAGTAGGGGTAGAAAGTTGACAGCCTCATGTGACAGGAAGGAAGTGAATACCTTATTTTTTTCTTGAAATCCTTTATTTAGTTGTTTGCTTGCATGTCATTGAGACATAAAACTTGGATAACATCTAGAAAAATACTTACAAAAGGAAAATGACAACTATAGCCTACACTGCGGCAACTATAGTTGCCGGTGGGCTTTGATGTTAATCAATATCTGTTCTTTGTTGGATCTCACTCAGTCCTCACAGATCGACTCCTCTGTGATGTAAAAATATGAATTCATAGACTCTCGCAGTCCTTCACTAACCAGAATCTCCTGATCCGTCCCCTTTAACTGCCTTTGAATCAACGACCTGATGAAAAATATGAGTTATTTCTATGCATAACACAGATACTAGCCTAAATTATAGGAAAAGCCTGGAAAATGTGATCCAAATAAAAACTAAACCTACCTGGACACATCTTTCCAGTTAAGATTGGACCTCTGGAATGCTATTGGTGAAGGTATATGCGCTACAGTTGTGTTCGAGTCATGAAGTAAGCAAGGTTCAGTCAGCTGACAGTGCGTTCCATTAAAAGGTCCTGTAAATAGATGAAACGTATTCTCTCTGATCTATTTTAACATTCAAATGTTGTATTTATCATCATTGAAATGCAATGGACTGTCTTTTGTGGGTTGGATGACTAATACTGAGCAAGTTTGTTGTTTTTGTCATATGAGCTTACGTGAGTAAAAGTCTACCAGCTGGGTGAGAGTGGAGAAGGTCCGGTTGTAGTGGATATAGAACCAGTTGTTGTCGAGCTGATTGATTCTGTAGTGCTTTACATTGTGCACATGGTCTCTATCTTGTCGCATTGAGAGTGAGTAGGAACCTACAACCAACAGCAATGCATTTGTTACGGTTAAAAAATAGACTTATTAATACAAAAGATGGCAAGCAATAAATTGCTTTTAGCACGGACTAACCAGGGAATGACTGGCTTTCCCGAATTAGAAAACATCCAGAGTAGTTTTGAGGCAGCATAAGAAGTTGTTCTGCATTTCTCCTGGTGATCCCTTCAAACAGCCACCTTTATTGAAATAAACAAGATTTGGCAAAGTTAATAATGGACATAATAATCCACTCCCTAATTATGATCTGATGACATCACATAACACTCTCCTTGTCTATGTTTTTCTTTTTCACCATTTTTATGATGGTCGCAATGGTAGAAAAACATTACATGGGGGAGAGAGAGAGAGGACCCATGCAGGCCAGACTCAAACCCAGGTCTCCCATAAGAACAGAAAGTTCAAAATGTTTTTAGCATTTTTTTCATATTTTTTCATTTCTTTTTGGAAATAAGGAATGTTTTTTAAAATAGTTTGAACATGACTGACCGATTGTGCACTTTGGAAATGTACGTGTGAGGAATGAAAAACTCTGTGCCAGTTGATGTAGAAATAACTCTCAACATGTCATCATCTCTGTAACAGAAACAAACCCATTCTGAATTTATTTGAGCACAGACTTACATGCATTTTTGTCAGAAAATAATCTTTACTTACTCGGATATAATGTTAAGTTTGTCACCAAAAAATAAACCATGTACATCAGACCTGTGGGGTGGAAAGTTGCATAAAGCCACTGCCGTGTGCATGCGATTTCCTGCAGCTAAAGTAAAAGAGACACACTTGAGGAATAATTATACACCACATGAGTCATGACTAATAAAATATTTAGTGTAGAGTAAAAGCTAACTGAGTTAGAGGTGTTTGACAAAGAAAAACTGTTCATATGTGGAAGATTAATTGCATAATCACGCTCATACTCAAACACCCACCAGACATCAATACGGGATCCTCCAGTCTCTGAACAGCAGATCGACGCCACAGTCTGCTTGTTAGACACCCCATCGTTATTTTATCACCATTTTCTGATTTTATGACAGAATCCACCCTGAAAACCCAACTGAAGAAACAACACTACTCAAAAATTCAATTACACAATATTATTATTGATTCATTTGATATAAAAACAGACAGACAGACTTAAATAAAGTTTTTTTTTTTGGAATCGAAGGTTTAAGAGACAGCTATAAATACTTACTCAGCTCTGTTTCAACTCCGTGTGCGAAAACGCTAACATTACAAGATATAAAAATAATAGTAGGCTTAGGTCAAAAATAAATGGTAGGCCATTTGATAAGAGTAGCCTACCCACTATAGAAATCCCATCATCACTAGATGAGTGCACAACGGTGTTGACACGACCTTCGTCCTCTGTTGTTGTGCGTGAATTGACTTCTGTTCTGTTGAGTAGTTGTGGTGAACTTACCAACATGCAAATGACATTTCCTGTGCTTTACAAATCCACAAATCATACAACAGTCATAATAAAACTGTTGTAAAAGGACTAAGTGTGCAAGATGCAGTGCCTCAGTTACAATAATTACATAGAATGGATATAGACATATAGATTGTGAAAGTTAAGCCAATGCTATATCATTCATGAAGGTAATTTTGTGTGTACGCGATGACTTTGAGCTTCTAACAATTTTTTGGCAATGATATGAACCTTCAATTGAAGAGACTGGTAAAAATAGTATAACCACAACCTGAGAAGTGTTGCTTGAGGTGAAGGAAGGAAAAAGTACATGTGTGGTCGGAAACTTTGCGCCTTGGCATACCGTTGAGAGGTTGTTTCTTGAGTGGGTCTGAAAATAATACTATTTTGAAAGCAAAAGTATAGCAGTTATAAACGTCAAAGGAAAAATGCATGAACAGTGTTATTTCCCATGATCTAACTTTATTTAGTAATTGAGAATCAGTGGACAGTGACTTTGTCAGACACTATTTCATACAGCTGTCATTCCATGTGTACATCAAGTCATGTTTTAATTAAGAATTATTATGTTAAAAAATGGCTAGGAATTAAAATACAAAAGAAAAAATGATTTTATATCAAACTAAGTCCATGCTACTTTCGTTTTGAATATTTCAAATGGTGATGGCTTAATGTAACTTTTAAAAAAATAAAAAGAAACAAGTATTAAAATGAAAATAAAGAATGATATTCCACTTCTTTTGTCTGATGAGTCATTACAAGTGTTTGTTTTCTAATAGTTGATGGTTTTTAGTATAACCCATTAGAGTTTTTAATATAAATACAACAAAAGTCAGTTACTGAACATTCATTACATTCATATGATGAACAGGAAAGTGTATTCAACGACGAAACACATTTGTAAGACATAACAAATTAAACAATAGCACACAGTGTAGCACGATAAGAGCACAGGAAAGGTCACAGGTCACACCATAAAACATAAAAAAATGCATGTGTTTTCCTTTACGTGAGAGTGGCTCATAAAAGAGGTGGAATTAATTCCATGTAACGCAAACCGTGATAAAAAAATGAAAATAAAAAGCGTGATGGAAGACCCTTCATGTGTAAATATATATTAGTCTTTAATTTGATCTGCTTTTATGGCTGAAAATGTGGCTAGCATATAGTAACATCTGTATATATTCATTATGCATACCTTCAATATATAATACATTTCATTCGAGCCTCCCCTGCCTCACTATTAAAGGCATTAGAAACATGTAGGTATCTAGGACACAAATAACAGGAGGTGAGGGGTGAAAGGACAGCAGACAGCAGATTCTTTAGCAGGAGACCTCCATGGTTTGTGGCCTGGCCTGGTTGTCCAGGACTCCAGAGTTGGGCCCGTCCAGAGGGCTGTTCAGGTTGCGGCTGCGTGAGCCGTCCATGGATGTGATGCTGGAGGAGGAGGACCGGGATCGAGACAGACGGGTCATGCCTGCCGCTGGTACTGTGAGGTGGGAGTGAGATATGAGAAGATATGTGATTATTTCAGTCTTCAGTAGAATCGGGGGTAATTGCAAGTAAACAGATAGAACAAGCATCATGCAAGAGGAAACCAAACCGAGAATGTAATAATAGATTATCAGAAATTCATCTTGTGTCTGCCCACATACAGTATAAATGTGCACACAGAGGCATTTCTGACGATATGTAGATCTACCAAACACAGCGCAAAGACACATTAAAGCAAAACTAAAAACCAACACATACCTTCTGAAAAATGTGGAAAATAAACAATTTTTAAAAATAAAATAAAAAACACAAAATTGAAAAACCGATATCGGTCAACCACTAAATAATACCATGTCAAATATCTACATGCAAATATGTCTAAACACAAGCACAGAGGTGAACCATGCAAGCATGTAAACACCAGTCACTGTTGGATCACATCCGGGTACCTGATTCAGTGCTCAGATGGCTGAGCAAAACATGAGGAACTGTTTGCAAATGTTGAAGGGAGACAGATAGACAGAACAATAAGATATCTGTACAGGTTTTGGTATAAAAAGAAAAGTGTGTTAAGTATTTCATGGAAATGTTTTCAATATTTCTGTTAATTTGAATACAGGCTAGATACTACGGGGACGGCTGCGTTTTAAAATGTAACCTTGCAAGTTACAACCTCAACCCTACTAATTACCACTGTAAACCTTGCAGGTGTTTACGGCTGTGTTTCAGTGGCCTTTTTCTGCAGTGAGGTGAGCTGAGCCTAATGCTTCATTTATGGCTCCTCACCTACAGAGGGCGCCAAGAGGCAAAAAACATGTGCTGCGTCCCAATTCGCCTACTTATACTACGCCCTAAAATATGTACTGTTTTTGTGAAGAAAAAGTAAATACTTTTGAGTATGTAGCAGAAGAGTAGGTAAGCTTTGGGAGATACTACTTCGTCACAATTGCTTCTTTAACGGACCACTCTGTCGCTTAATTACATGCATCCTGTCAACGTTTAAACTGCCCTGTCAATCATCTTGTCACAGTTAAAATCCTCCACATTCAAATTAATTTAATTTACTACCGTATCAGAGAGAAATGTAGTAGCACGTTGATCTACCAGACGTGGGTCTTTAAAGGGGTGGTTCGGGATTTTTGACATCGGACCTCATTTTTAAGTCAGCCTGGTTGTTATTCATCAGTGGAGACATTTAAAAAAAAAAATTATCCAGTCCTTATATTTGGATAGTTAGCCAATGCTAGGTTAGCGCGAGTCAAGGGTAGATGTTAGCCAGCCATTAAAAACCGTTTTACCCACTCCACAGTGCACCAAACGCAAATCAATTATAACACTAGACTATCGATGCAAATGTCCGTTGAGAGAATAATGTTAGAAATCAAACTTACCTTTCATCACATTGAATTAGTTATAATTTGTTCCCTGTAATCATAAGCCTTGTCTACAGCATCAGCGGAGTGATATTGATTACCTAGGCAACCGAGTGAGCCGGTACACACATGTACTGCACACACTGTAGTGCGCTTCTTTTCTGTGTTTACTTTTTGCCGCATTACTAACTGGAGCAAAGTAAAATTCCGCAGCTGCTGAGAAACTAGTTCCTTTGGGATCATTGAGATGAAAGGTAGGTTTGATTTCTAACATTATTCTCTCAACGTACATTTGCATCGATAGTCTAGTGTTATAATTGATTTGCGTTTGGTGCACTGTGGAGTGGGTAAAACGTTTTTTAATGGCTGGCTAACATCTACCCTTGACTCGCGCTAGCCTAGCATCGGCTAACTATCCAAATATAAGGACTGGATATTTTTTTCCAGTCTCCACTGATGAATAACAACCAGGCTGACTTAAAAATGAGGTCCGATGTCAAAAATCCCGAACCACCCCTTTAATGCGGAGAACTTTCCTCATGTGTTTGTATAATAATGCATTTGAAAGTTAATGACCAAATGTACCTCTATAAATGCAGATGAAATATAATGTGGATGACTTTGAATAAATATTTTTTCATCAGGTTAGATACTGATTGTTAATCACGAGTAAAACCCTTCTCCACTTAACTGTTGTCTCGCACATCCGCCATGTTTGTAGTTTTTTCATTAGTGTTTGTAGTTCTTATCGAAGCCTTATCTAATGCACAATGGGTTGTAGGCAATATTAGCCATTAGAGTGTGCACGGATCTGCACTTCAGATTCTAACCGGAAATATTAGACTATCTGGGTATCTTTGGAGTCAATTAGTATGATTTGGGACATACTAATTCTAATTTCAAATACTATTTAGGATGGATAATATGCAAATTGGGACGCAGTTACGCTCTTTAATAATCATGAATATTTTTGGCATCTAAACATTTTTTTTATTATTTAATCATTTTCCCTGATATTCACAATGAAGTTCTTCAAAACCATTATCCAATTTCACTCTAACTTCCAGTCATCTTTTCACTGTCTGTGACCTCCAGATAATGACTGTCGCCCCATAATAAAAAAAGAAGCTCTTTTTAGTTGTTTGAATGTTCAAAGTATGTTTTTATAGTACAATGTTCTCTTCAATCTCAAGATAAAATTTAGCAATTAGATTCCTCATGGTGTGACCCCCTTTAAAAACTCTCTAGGGCTTTGATGGCTTAATTTAAAAGCCTGGGATGAATGTTACCAAGTATTATGCTCTTGAAAAGTCACCGCTTTGGTCCGACTCCTGACATGTAAATTCCTGCCTGATTGCAACAAAGACTATACAACAGTGCAGAAATGAAACAGCAAGTATCTTTTGAGGGGGAGGTATGAGGTCAGAGAGAGGGTGACATTTTTTCACACAGAGCGTTGGCAGCACATTAAGCACTATGGTGGTGCGCCGAAACCTGTCAACCAAAATGTGGGGAGGGCTCATTCAGAGGACATTGCTATTTCGTGCACGTCTGTAGTTTGGAAGGAAAACTAATCAAAACACAGGGTGTCTGGGAAGTCATGGTGAGTTGTGTGCGGTAAAAAGAAAGGAGAAAAGAAACAAAGACAGACTCCCAGAGCCGGATTTGTCTTAATAAAAGGCGGTCATTAGTCATAGTGTTGGGCTGAATTGATAATCAGCATAGGCCAGTGTCTCAGAAACGCAGATAAACAGATGCATGTTTACGGAGAAAGCTGTCCCAGATTGCTCTGCAGATTAAACTAACCTCACTGAAGATACATTCACAGGTTAGAATATGTCAAACGCTGAGGTAAACGGATAAAAATACTCACTGTATCCCATTCCTTGAACAAAGTATTTGAAGGCTTCGGCCAACTTTCCAGGCTGTTGGGAGATTAGAGGTCATTTAAACAGGATTACACATTCATATTACATAATGCATACTTGAACATTGGTGAAGATAACAGCAGGGGCGGAGGTGTTTAATATGGTGTTCAATATCAAGAATTAAAAGATCAGGACTAACCTGAACAACCTGAGGCAGACCGCCACAGTCAGCCATCTGTCATAGAGAGAGAGAATTCAAATAATGTAAAATAAAGAGATACAAATATCACTTTGAAATACACGCAGTTCACAATGTACCACTTCAGGAGAGCAAAAAGTTAGACGAGTTAAATGCTGGACTTGAAGATTAAGAGTTAGGGCTTTGCAAAATACCCATGTTGTCTTACCTTCAGCAAGGTGGTCTTTGTTGGATTTAACCTAGAGTTGCATTCAACCTGTAATATAAAATAATTCATTAGTTTTCAAGTAGTACAGCAACAAAAGGGGGAAAAATGACCTTGTACTTCCAAACTTACCACAGCCTCCACAGCAGGGGAAGTGTCTCCAACCACCAGAAGAGCAGGGCATCTGCACAGGGACAGACAGTGGTGAAAAGAAAATACACAAAAAAAAAAAACAATAAAAAGAACTGTAATCAAATAAAATAATCAAATGAAATAAAAGCTTACATCAGCGTTTTCACTGTGTTCTCATTGAGACCAGCAACTGGCCTCTCGATTCCAAGGTCTTGACGCCTGTTAAAAACAAAGACCTAATTTAGAAGGTTTGCCAGCATAATTAAAGCAACAACATGGAACTTTTCCTCTGCGGTCGCCCTACAGGTTGGAAGCGGAATTGTCCATTACCGCTGTCGTAAAATGATTTACGGTTACTGTATATGAAGCATGCAGGTTTTTTTCATATGGGCAATGATAATATTATTAATCTTCCCCCTTTCATAATTTATACATGTTTAGTAGACTAAACATTTTAACTCAAACATTTGCGATTTGCATGTCGATTGCAATGCTCAAATCTGAACGAGAATGATAGCGATAGCATCCTAACCATCTAAAACTACCATGTTATTGTTTACTAGCTACCAGATTGATAATTCGCTCATCTACTAGCTGATTCATGAAGATAAATGGAGGACCAGATAGTTTCCGTAACGTAGCCAGGCAGACAACAGATTAGAAAAACTAAAGATAGTATGCAAGCAATTTACAGTTACTTACTAGTTCAACAGCATGACGGCCAAGTCAGCATCGGTCTGGTAACTCTCCTCCTTCATAAGCTAACGCCAGCGAGCAAACGCTCGACCAATATTGATCCTCGTCCTGCCTTTCAGTTTATCACTCTCCCTTTTCCTCTTCCGACTCTACTCCGACAAAACCTTGGACTTCTTACGTTTCGCTGCTGCTTCAGCCATGACGAAAACAGACGTACGAAAACAATTTGAGGAAGTGGTGGGCAAAGTGACGTATGCCGTAAAGCAGTCGAATTTTGTAGTTCTTTTTGAGCGCTGGTTACTACCCGCACCCCGAAGTTACATAGTGCCAGTAAAAGCGATACAGACCCCGTCAGGTTCTGGCAGACTTCTCATTCAACCTATTATAAGTCGATGTACTATCACAAGGGTCTTGGAAATATATTATGAAGGTTGAAAAGTTATATGTTGTTACTTTAATGACCAATACAGATGATTTCTTTAATGAAAAGTAACTTACGCATTGTATGAGCCACAGAAAAGGCCCAAGTTGTCCTGGTTGATGTCCTGGGCAATGTGCAGGCGGTACGTCTGAATCAGTTCTTGGTTGTCAGTCAGCTCCTCCTAATTTTTCAGAATAATAAATAAAAAACATTACGTTTAAAGAGAAATAATAGCCAGCTGGCTTTCATTGTGCTCACAAAGCACTGCTGTAAAGCCAGAGGGGTTTACTCACAGTGCTGAAGTGATGATACATCACGGTGTCCACTAGATTGCTAGTCCACCCAGTGAGCTAGAAAAAAAAATTAGAGTAATATGGATAATACTATGAAAGTAATAAAATCTAAACATATTGCTGCGCCTGTGGTAGAGTCCTTAAGACACTGAAGCCCAGTTTCACAGACAGGGCTTAGATTAAGCCAGGATTAGGCCTTAGTTCAACTAGGGCATTTAAGTAACTTTTATAATTGTTTCTTAGGAAAAAAAAAACATTACTAGTGTGAATTCTGAGACAAGGAAGGACAGCTGATCGCCATATATATTATATATAATCACCATCTGTTTGCTCAAAGTGTATACTCACCTTGGAAGCAGCCCAGTCTATCCAGCCCTCAGCGCAGGGGTCCACATTGATCAAAACCAGCCCCTCTACCAGGGTCGGCTGAATCAGCTGCAGACAGAGCAAAGGAAATTAGGGAATTAGGGTCTTTAATGAGGGGAACGTGGGGAGAGTGATTTAAAAGTGCATGTAGTCATGGCAGAGGAGGAGCTTTTAGCAGCTGAACTCAAAGCATCTTCCTTCAGAAGCCTCTGCTGACTGTCAGTGGCATTAATCTTTCAGTGAGCGAGTCTATGCGCACTCATATGAAGAGAGGATGAGAGAGGACAGCACAGGAAAATAACACAGGGCACTTAGCGACCCGTGAATGAGAAAAGAGGGAGGGGGAAGAGATGTATTATGGGTTGTTTTGCATAAAAGAAATGCTGAATATATCAGGCTTGTGAATGTGTCAGAGATATTTAGACTTTGATCAATAGCCTCAGATGCTTGAGGCTGCAGTGCGGGCAGTATAATAACAGTCCTGCATTCAGAGCCTCTGGGGGCAATGCAGCTTTTCCGGCACTATTTTCACTAAGTGCAGGTGGGGATGATATAAAAATATGTGATATAGCTGTTTGATATAGGGCATGTACACACCGCAGTTTAATATGCAGCATCATTTCAGTGTTTTATTGTTAACTAAAACTATTATTAGTTGAAAAATTTGAAAAACTTGATCATTGAAATAAACTAAATTCAAGTTGAAGAACTAAAATGATTCAAACTAAAAGGATAAAAATATATAGAAATATTAAAGGATATAAAACATTTACAAAATCTAGTGTTTATGAAGTTTAAAGTGGTACATGATGTAGAAGTTATTTTTGTAAATTGAATATTATTAATTCAAATAATTATATTAAAAAACAACAAATTAATTACTGGTTGTAAATAGTTGTTTTAAGGAAAACATTTCTTCTTTTTTTATAGATTTTTTTTAATACTTCCTATGAAAAATATTTATAACAGGCCAAAGTCAAATTTGAACTTGACATGAGACAGCAGAAGAAAAAAAAATCTTGTTGAAACATGCAGGGGTACTTAACTTGCAAATGGTTATTTTACAGCCACATTACACTCCATAGATAGTTTAAAATGGTTTAAAATTTTCAATTACTTATACATCTCCAGTTGCTATTATTTCTTTTAGATAAAAACAGATAACGGCAAACGGTTAAACTGTTGGCATCCATGTTCCTTGTTTACAGCAGAGAAACACAAAAATGTTGCTGTGGTTACACCGACGGGTTTGGGAGGCAATTCAGTATTCCGTACGCAAACAGAATGCTAATTTAGGGATTCAATACCGTTATAAAGAAAGAAAGAATGAGCTAGACAGAGAGAAAGGCACAGACAATTTTTTAAGACAATAAAATGAAAGTGAAATGAAAAGCAGAACTCACAGCAAAGCGGCTTAAGATGTATGCACCTGCTCCCACACCAATGCCAATCACGCTGTTCACCCTGCAAACGGATACATACACATCCTGTGTCATTTTCAACATCTGCAGTGTTTCATCAATGCTCCCAACAGAGAAATCTTGTAATTCACTCAAACAGTCCTACAGATGCAGTCCTGTTCCATCACTGATTGATGTGGTAGAGAGTAATTCAATACTAATGGACCAGCTGGACTTTGTTACTCACTTCAGCTGAGTCAGGACTGAGGATAACATCTCTGCCAACTCATCCATGGTAGGGTACTGGTACCTGAAGAGCAACAAAGACAGAAAATGACAATCAATGGGAATATAACCAACCAATATTAACCAAGGGAATAGAACTAATAAATAACACCACTCTGCATCTTATTTGCTGCATTAAATCCAATACTTGTTTCTTACTAACTTTGGGGTGCTGATTCCAAAATTAGTGCCTGTTTGCACGCCAGTTTCTCACAAAATATGATGTGCATTTCATAGCATTTCAACAACCATTTATAAGGTGAAGACATCTTGTTTTATCCCTTAATCACCAGAAACACTGCCACATAGACAGGTTGCCAGGTTAGAACTCTTTGTTCAATTCTCATCTGATATTCACATATATTATTTTATGCCTAGTCATGATTTCAAGTTAGAATTATGGCCAATGACAGAAGAAAATGCAAACATGAGCCAGATGTTTTACTACATTCAAACAACATATTGTTCACTCCTTTGCAGATTGTGAGTTAACATACATTTTGAATTCTTCGAAATTCTTGCAAATCAGCAGAAATTGTTTTTCAAGATACAGGGCTTTGTAATCACAAGATTTTGATAATGTGTTTAATGGCAGTATTGCCTCATTGGCTGTTGGGACCTGCCACTCACCCTGTGGGAAAGGGGGGTGCTGCCTCCTGCTGGCCAGGGGCGTCCACGTGCACGACGGCAAAGTGCTGAGTGATCTCCATCATGTCCTCAAAGTTAAACAGGGTGTTGAAGCAGGACTTGTCTGAAAACCAACCAAAACACCAACGTCATCATCATCATACTCCGAATTTCTGACAAGTACACAATTTGTCTGTCATTTCATTTTTTTCACATACGGTTGAGGCCGATGTCATGGTAGGTGAGAATGACAGGGCGGTTGCCTTTAGGGCTGCCTCTCATGGTCACATGGAGCACACCATGGGGCGTCTCAATGTCATGCTCCTGGAACAAACAAGAAGTCAAATACAGGCAATAAAATCTCTCCTCAAAAACTTCGTCAGGCTGCCAGGAAATGCTTAAGGGTTTACTATGCTACTAAGTGAGTGAAGTGTTGATGTTGCTGCTTTCAGGAAGAATGTATTTGTGTTTTAAGTGATATCCCCCATGAGAGGCTCAAACAGATGGCTGCAGGATCAATAGAAAGATCTAGAGGGAAGGCCAAGCAGCTGCACAGAACACTGCACATCAGTACTGTTGCATTATGGGTGTGTGCCTTCCTTAGAAACGTTTTTCATTGCATTATACACTGATTTGGGTTTATGGTTAATTTAAAGAATCCCTGGGCATTCAAATATGTGAAATTGATCTAGTGATTCATATTCATTGACAAGATTAAATCCATTGGATTTATGTAAGTGATCTAAATCCAGAGATCTAATGTTTTAATATAAATAAATATACATAAATGTTGAAAGGATGAACCGTGAACTTCTTGTACTCTAATTTCACTCCAGTCATCATCATCCAAATCGGTTTAGGAAGAAAGCCAAAATCTATAAAGCATCCTTCCAAGAGCCCAATTAGTGCTGCATTATAGTAGTTACTTATCCTCAATACTAGGGCAAACATACACATAAACTACACTAACGTTCAAAAGTTTGGGCTCAAAGAAATGAATACTTAAAGAATACAATCAAGGATTCATTCATAATGCGATCATGTCTTTCATAAATTACATTTTAAAATATATAAAAACAGAAAACAGTTATTTTAAATTGTAATAATATTTCCCTATATTACTGTTTTTCAGCAATGCTCATGTTTTTCAGCGAACATGAGACTTTCAAAAACATAAAAAAAAAAAATCTTACCAACAACAAACTTTAGTCTATATGATAAGATAACCTCTAAACAGAAAGACTTTCTCTGGTCAAATCAAAAACATCAATGTGGACGCTGGCCGGATGCTTCCGAGCCATCACTGGGAGCGGCTGCAGAACAAAACCATCATCCTGTGAGTATGACTATGCAGAACTGTAACGCACTGCAGGCCTCATTAGAAACAGGGAGAGTGCTTTTCAAACAGAGTAAAGCTTTGAGTCTTAACATTCACAGAACTGTCAGATTCATATTGCACATAAAACTGGGAAGCAAAAATGGCTGAAATCACCAGTTACAATCTAAATGGCTGCTTTATGCAGCTCCTTTGAATTTTTAGTAGCAAGTCAACCAGAAGATGTATATCACAATTTGTATGGATAGAAATTCTCATTACAAAGTCTACACATTTTCTGCTATTTTTACAGCAAGTTATCTTACAGCTATTATCTCAAAGAGTCTATTTCATATAACCCCTTTGCAAATACAAAGCTAACCAACTGATCGGTTTACATGTCAGTCTATCCAGACTGTGATGTCCCTAACCATATGACCCTTCAAACCCAACTGGTATAAACCAGGATGGAGCCGTCATATGCCTGAGAGAGCAGAGAGATTCCTCAACAGGAGAAGAACTAATAAAGAGATTAATGACAGGACAGAGAGTTTCAGATCAATATCTGCTGACATAAAATTAGAATTGTTTTAATGTTGTATTCAATCTATATAATCACCAGAAGGAGATAGGCCAGTAGTCAAGAGGGAAAACTGGGAATGTTGTCCTGGGCCTTGTATTGAGGGAGGACCAACTAAGGTCCTGGATAGAGTTTCATCATTTCATGTTCAGTGATGTATATACCAAGGATATAACAAGGTTGGACTATAAGTGTGTGTGTGTGTGTGTGTGTGTGTGTGTGTGTGTGTGTGTGTGTGTGTGTGTGTGTGTGTGTATATATATACACACACACACAGAGAGAGAGAGAGAGAGAGAGAGAGAGAGAGAGAGAGAGAGTGAGAGTGTGTGTGTTCTGCGCATCACAGCTTCCTCTCCATCAATTATAGAATGAGTCACAGCAGAGAGACACAGGAGTCTTGAGGTAAGGAAAAAATTTGCTTCTACACTGAAGCTCTTTGTGTGAATAAGAGTCACAATATTGTGACTGGCTATTATTTGCTAATACCTTTCTAGCTTTGGGGCCATCTTCTTATATGTTGAAGTTGGCATTAAATGGAAATTCACCAAAACTGATCTTGTAACTTTTAAATTAATATTATAACTTGATCTTCCGGTGAAACGACAGACTTCTCTCTGGTGATATATATATATATATATATATATATATATATATATATATACCCTGCCCCATTCTTGTAATCGACTACAAGCTCACATTCAGATCTGCTTCCAGCCAATCAACGACCGACAGATAAAAATCAAGTCCGTGCTCTACATTTTTTTTTTTTTTTCGATAATCCATTTCACTCGGATGTGCTTTCCAATACAGAATTAAAGATTGGTCACTCACTACTGCGGTTTCATCATGACTTCAAACAAGCCAAAAATATTGATGACATCCTGCACTACACAGATTTTGTCCAATCAAATGGTCTCTAGAGAATGTCCCGCCCCATAATACCACCTTCAACTAGCAAGCAGCAAATCATGATTCATGGCTGAGATATAGCTAAAACTAACCTGCTATTATTCAAGTTCAGATTCAATAGCAAATTGAAAAAAACTGTGCTCATCAAATTATTTTATAGGGTAATACTTGATATCAAAAATTGGTATAATTGAATAGCGCTTTGCAGCTAGGCATGCTGAATGAACAAATGTCTGGTGCTTGGCTTTAAATTTGGTTGCACTGGAACGTGTCCGAATGTTTTCAGCTCTCAGGGACGTGAGGGATCAAGGCCAGAGAGTGGGAGACTCTGAAATGTAACATTTAAAAAAGTCTCTCCTGTTCACTCTGCCAAACACACTCTCAATCTTTCAGACACACACATGCACGCATTTATACCCTGCATGTGGGTCTAGAGAGTGTGGGAGAGTCTGGAAAGAGGGGCAGAATAGGAATGAGCCTGAAAAAAGAAGATGACTAATTCAGTGGGACAAATAGTGATGGGTCATCATGATTCCTGACTAGGTCTACAATAAGCTGTAGAAGGTGATCTAAACTCTGCAATATATTCATTAAAAACCATAAACAACCTATAATATGATCTGATATCAAACGCTTGCATCATCTTCCTCTGTGCTCTTCAAAAGGAAAAAAAATCAGGATCGACTAGGGAGCACTGCAACCTGCTGTTCACAATCACAACCAGCCTATTCTTTCTGGAGAAATTCAAGTATGTTGCTGGTTTAGCTAGTCAAGAAGCCTGGTGGGAGCATCCAAAACACAAATTCCAAGTCTTTTCAACTGGATAAAGATGTTTCTTACATTCAAACAGTGCCATAACAACAAAACTGAAGTTGACACATTTACAAAATAATCAAATTACTATTGGACTCACTTTTTTTTAATGGTTGACTTAAATAATTGTCTCTAGCACCCTTTTATCCTAAATATGTGGTTACATCCTTGCATGCAAACATTCAAACATGGCAAAAGGACAATCAAAACAGCTCTCTCTTGGGAAACAGAGGCTAAGCCAAGGTATATGAATGAATACAAGCCAACAGCCCCAGCCTTTGCCCCCACCCCCGCTCCTCCAGCTAATAGCATCAATCACAGACCACAAGCCTGGGAGCCATTACACAGCACAAACTTGATGGCAGATAACTATTATACACACACACACAGAGATCACATACACAGATATTAGTACACACCATCCATATGCATTTCTAGAAACACACACAGTATACACTCTCAACCACACCCTGCCAGTAATGCTAGCGCATTTAAGTGCTCCAAATCAAATGCCCTTGATTTGCTTGACCTATTAGACCGTTTGATGATGTCTCGGGACGTGTGCCATATTTAAATACACAAAATCCATATTTACTTGACAATCCCTCGACTGCACCAACATATCATTTTAGAGTGAATCATGTACATTTGAAGCACCTAAACTGAAGATCTTTGTAACGAACAGTTTAGTCTCTGACTGGTTTAATCTGTGGTAAGGTAAACAAGCAGAGAGGCGCATGACTCGCATGACTAATGCAAGAAAACACACAATCCCTCACTGGAAAGAATCACATATACTGGCTCACACGTCAACCACGGCATGCATGGCACATACAAACATTTCTGCTAGAGCATAGGAGGATATCAGGGCTAAAACAGTAGGAATCAGGAGTAAGGAATCAGCCTTGGCTGTCAGTTGTAGAGATCTCTCTTACACACAAACACACACACACACACACACACACACACACACACACACACACGCGCACTCACCACTGCATTTCCAGTGCATGCATTCTGCTCCACATCCAGAACGGTTGACATGTTTCCACACACGAGACAGTGACAGCTTCAGAGAGGAGACAGGATGAGATGGGAGGATCCACGAGAGTGGCTGAAGGAGGGATGGAGGGGAACGGACAGGGAGAGCAGTAGCTAGGCAGAGATCCAAGAGGGAGGGGAGACAGAGGAGTAGAGAGAGGGAGAGTGAAATAAATGAACAGAGGAGGTATGTTTTGAGAGAGAGGGGGAGAAAGAGAGAGAGGGAGAGACTGTTGAGATGCAGATAGAGTGAGGAGAAAGAAGTGACTGCGGTTTGCGCTGGGGAGGCAGTGCTTGCTCATGCATACGGCAGCCCTGCTCTGATTGGACGAGGGGAAGTCAGGTGGGCGGGAGGTGGCAGAAGCAGGGATGAGAGGGTGGGGCAGACACATAGAGGGCGAGGAAGGGATGATGCTCTCCTCTGCACTTTATGATTTGTTTTTGGGTGGGGGCAACCAGTTCACAGCTTCAGATTCAACAAGAGAAAAAATGCAGAGATATTTGACCTTGCAAATCAATTTGTTCAATCAATTTATTCATGGGAGGGGTTCCCAACTGTTTTATTTTTTTTTTCTCTGGGTTGCCTCATGGTAGATTTGATTTTATCAAGTGGGGGCTAAGACCAATTATAAAACGCATAATTGATTATCACATGAAACTATACAAAAATGTCCTTACAATTTTACCTTTGCATAGTTTTGCTCAGTCTCAAGATTTCCCAGGATGAGTACATGTAAACTCACCCATCAATGATAGAATAAGATACCTTACAGTTTGATTGGACACATGGTTTTTGACGTCAAAGTTAAGTTGAGTGTTTGACCTTGTTTGGTTTATTGCTTGATTATCTCCACCATTGCAACCACCGATCGTGACAGCATATGCATTTAGACCTGTGACCCATTTATAGGTTGTGACACGTTAAGAACCAATACTTTATTGTATAATTACATCCAACTAATTACTCAAATGAGCCATCAAATCAGTACAACAACAATAACTAAACCTATTATCGGTGTCCTTGGATTTACAATAATGTTTTTTTTTCCACTGTGTTTTCTACCACTGCAATAAATAATCACGGTTGCAGAACACAGTTGGTCCCCACTGAAGGAATTATGACCCAGCAGAGGTGCATTGTGGTATATCATCTAAGCAATCTCTCTACGGATCTTGGGCTCTGATAGGTTATTGATTTGCTTTGCTTCCATTTATCAGTAGATGAGGTTGAAACATTGTTTTTCATTCAGTAAGCCTCTGTGCTGCACCCCAGGGGCCGCCGTAGACAAACACAATCTGAGGAGCAATATTCAGGGAAAGCTAACACAACTGGAGCTGAAACACATAAGGCAAAAGAAGTCAGCATTTTTGGATTGGAATAAAGCAATGCGTTTATAAAGGTATGTACAGTGTTTTATTCCTATCCCTAACCCTACAGTAAGTACATGCTAATTAATATTACTCAGCACTTAAATGTATACTTAAACTGTAACAAGAACACCTTACAATAAAGTGTAACCCATGGTTTTATTACTTATTGATGGACCTGCAGCTTCAGTTATAAATCAGATTGTGTTAGCCACTCTCTCCGTCTCAGTGTGCAGTCCTGCGGAGCGTGCCGTGTGCGAGTGACCTTCAGGCGAACGTGTGCACACCAGAGGGCAAAATGGACAGACAAGGCCTTATGAAGGCCTGTCAAGACTGACTAGAAACTTCATAATCAGCAAAATATAATTTACATTCAAAACTACTCTGAAACTAGACACAGAAAGAGAGAGAGAGGGTTTGGGTTACATTTTTATATTCCTATTTGATGGCTGAGTCTGAGAGAAGGTCTCAAAGAACAGGGGATCAGAGATGAAATCATGCTATAAATTATTATTTTCTACTGGGCTTTTGCTTATTTTGAACATTATTTAATACGTTAATGACACTGTATTAAAGGCAAGGATATGACTTTGCCTACTCTGAGCTTCTGGTGCCCTCTATAGGATGAAATAGTCTCTGAATAATGATGAACCTGTCGTGATGACTTGCAGTATTCACACAAGATGCTTCGGCTATTACTATTGGCTAAGAGCAGAAAGAAAAAACGGGGTCTCCAAAAGGGGCTCAGAGAGCTGAATCACCAACTGAGATCTAAGTATTTTGGCTAACAAAAGAAAAAAAGCAATAGCACTATTAAGACGAATAATAATAATAATATTAATAATTATACACATAAAAGATGTTGTAAAAATTTTACAATGCCGTTTAAACATGAACCTCATATATATCAAAAACAAGATGTAATCCATTAGTCTGTAATCTGTTCAAACAAACATTTGGGACAAAAAAGAAGATGTAGTTGCAACAAACAAAAAAAAGCACAATCTGACTTTTTATAATTTTACCTTAAACCTATAAGACTCTGTAAACCATCTATGCTATAAAAATGGCGATAGACTGTTTCAATTTTATCTTCTGGCTTTTGCACTATATTTTGGATGGCTGTAGAGAGAGAGAGGTCATTTACACAGAGTAAATGTGTTTTTGTGGTTAAAAATGCGAGAAGCAAGGCAGTGGAATGCATAAAAACAAGGCCTTGCCTTGCCTTGAATGGCCCCTCAGACTGTATTACCTCTCTTCACCAGCAGAGAGCAGTCCCTCCTTAAACCAAAGCCATCTCATGCACATGTAGGTGTCCTGCAGCACTCAATGCTACTGTGTGATTGGATTGGCTGGCTTGGTGTCGGCCCATCATCTGACTAACACTTAATGTGTGCAGCTTGTGTATGGAGGCTTGCTGAGTAAGGAACACTAAAGCCACTATATAATGTAGACCAGGTCATACTGGAGTCTGAGCATGCTCACTTCAACAGCTGCAGGCGCTAGGCTATATTTAGCTCATCTGAGACCCCTGCACTGAAAGAGGAGAATGTAATCCACGACGATGTATTTCCGTTTCCTCATTGCAACAGAGACATTAAAAATTTGTAAATGATGCATACATCTATATTTCAAGATATCAACCACCATCATTATCAACTTTCAATAGAATGGATAATGATCAGTGTGGATAATCATGATATGCTTTACAGGATGCATTAAGTTCTTGAGTACCTTCTTAAGTTAGAACTACAACATTGTCTTGTTTTCTTTTAAATGGGTCATATAATGGTACATGCACTTTTACAAGTTGATTGTACTGAAATGTGTGTTGGCAGTGCCTGTACACAACCATCATAAAATGATAAAAATCCATCCAGTGTTTTTTTTTTTAATATATAATATTTAATATGTTTTCCCCTCTCTCAAATCAAGCCGTTCGACCGTGTGACGTCACAAAATCGACGCCCCTCCCACGATTGTTGATTGACAGCAGCGTTTCAACACAGACCCGCCCTCGCTCGTGAGCGAGCTGTCAATCATAGTCCGCGCGGACCGTTGTTGATACGCTGGAGCAATGTCTATGAGCAGAATGGCGTCTAAGCGATTGTGGTGTTCTTGGGTGTAATAATGAACACAGCAGTCATATTGATGTTCCTAAATCCGAACCGCTGAAGACGCAGTGGCTGAGTTTGTTTTTGAAGGGAATATTCCCCACGATCAACATCAATGCTTTCATGTTTGCGTGAATCATTTCACACACCAGACTGCTTTACAAATGAGGGTCAGTAACGTTATAAAGCTGGTTTTGCTAAGACGCTGCTCCTGAAAAAATTATCGGTACCAACTATTCGTGTTCCTGCTGAATATTCATCTTTGCAAATCGCTTGAACGCTTCACGCTGAATGCGGCTGTTTACACTCAGGGTACATTACGGCATATTTTCTATGTACGACGTTCTCAATATAATTCATAATCCCACGTTTATAATGAACAACGCGTTATGGTTATTGTGTTACAAACGGTGTATGCATAGAACAGAGGGGCGGGGTGAGCAAAGCTCATTATCATTTAAAGAAACATGCACTTAAATGGCGTGCTGAAAACAGAGCTGTTTTTGACCAGGTAAAATGAGTGTTTTCTTACAATACTAATGAGAATTTTTAATTAAAGTATATTACAAACTTTTAATTTAGACCCTAAAGAAACATATTAGCTTGTACAAAAATGGCATTACCGGTATATGACCCCTTTAAATTGATTTGTTTCAATTAAACAAAATCAGTTGATGGCTGTCAGAGCCGATTTACAGAATCCTGGTGTGACAAAGTTTCAACACAAACACAGTATCATGAAAGCACATATTCATATCCTCGAGTGAGTCTTATTTCAACACCAAAATAGTATGTATTTCCCAAAATAACACCTTTGATATTAAAATATGAAGGTTGAACAGCCTAAAATATCTTTATTCCACCACTTGTCTGTTTTTGCACACAAACCTCTAATGAGCATCTAACAGATAAAACTGACTTTTATCTCATCCACTAATGAAATTCATGTTAGATAAGATTCTTACCTGACAGTCGAAGTCTTGGAAGTTCTGAGAGTTCTGTAGGAAAAAGAGATGATATCTGATTATTCCTTACTCACTGAGGTGCATAAAAATTTCTAACAATGTAAAAATATTGATCATATAATCAATTATTCTCTCCCAGCCACTGCTGCTCTTTATATTGACACCACTAGATGGAGTGAGAGGTCAGTGAGTCTCTCCAGTTCACGCATTTACCCTGGTTTCACAGAATAGGCTTAAGATTAGTCCCAGACTAAATTGCATGTTTGAGCTGTTTTAACGGAAAGCAACTTGCACTGACATATGTTAGTGACACTGGTTTGTCTCAAGATGCACACCAGAAATGTTTTTTTTTTCTAATGCACGTTTATAAAAGCTACTTAAATGTCCTAATTGAACTAAGGTTTAATCCTGGCTTAATCTAAGCCCTGTTTGTGAAACCAGGCCATAAATAAAGAAAAAAATACAATCATGTCATAATTAACTCACCATCATGTCTTTTTAAACACCTCTATGCTGATTTTTTTTTTCAGTGGAACACAAAAGTAGAAAATTAAGGTGTATGGATGATTTTTATGACACTTTTATGATACATTTTTGGTGTTTTATGGAACTTGACAGCCGGTCACAATTCGTTGTATTTCAAAGGAAAAAACTAATAACACCCACCTGCAAGTGTAATGAAAATAATTCTAATAAACTATAAATGTGTGTAAACGTTATGTGAAAAATATGATACAATTATAGATATTACTATTAAGTTGACTATCTTTTTTCTACCCACCCCATTTGTGTACTGTTAAAAACCAGAAGGAAAACTATTGCTGTCAATACACATAAAACAATTAAATAATTTCTAACCAGTATTGTCAAATTGGATACATTTTAGCTTAGTTTATTATTATTTTTTTTAACCCTATGGCTGCTCTATGGTTTAGCCCATTCATTAGTTTAAAGTGAGAGAAGGACATTTGTCCCTTGCGTTATACTGGTGGCCTCGCTCAGCACTAATGGGTGTATGACATTTACATTTCTATTTTTAGAAATATAATTTTTGATATGGATGCTGTGTGGCAAAAACTAATAGCAAGATTTAACTGACAAACCCTGGGATGCCATTATGAAAATTTCTGCCAATAAGGGCAGCAGGAAGAAAAAAAAAATTCTGGAATGGATTGAAAATATCTTTAATTGTGCATAATCTTTTGGCACCTCAACCCCATTCCCATCCTTTAAATTCCATTCTTCCACTTTTTCTCTTGCTTAACCTGTTAACTGTCACGGGCCCACCGGTGGGCCCAAATTCATTACATATTTAAAACAGTAATATCCTATACTAAACCTAAACTAATCTTGACAAACTATATATCATTTGAAAGCTTACAATCTCTAGTTTTCATATTTGGTGACTGATTTTCAAAATAAATTACAGAGGAGCCGTAATTTATCAATTTGCAACAAGACAATTTTCATATTCCTAAGGCGTGTTCAGACCTTTATTTTGAAATAGCAATGAACATTTTTATGTGATTCTTAGAGGTTGAATTCATATCAAAATCTGCCAAACTTCCCATATTACTTCTGAATAGAATGTCTACTTCATAAATTGTATGAAAATTGTGGAAATAATGGTTCAGATGATCACTCAAACCACATATGGAAATAGAGGCGTCCTTATATGGGCAGTAATGGAGTCTAGTTGTCACCTAGTGAAAATGTTTGGTACTGCGCCCAAACAAAATCTTACTGAAAGCTCATTTTTTGAGATATCAACCTAAATTTTGAAACACAACTTGTTCAGATTTTTGACTTTGATTTTTTTGCAGTTTTAGAGTCACCCAGGTTTTAAAAATATATATTTTATATAAAATATGAATAATTAATTTTTTTACATTTTACATTTCCATAAACTCAAACTGCTATAACTTTTTTTCTGTTTCACTTTCTTAATTTATTTCACTTCTACAAAAATCTGCCAAATGTCTTCTTTAAAACAAGACCAATTGTATGTCTATACTCCAAAGCATTCTTTAATTACAACCATTTAAGTTCTCAAAAAAAGGGGGGTGACAGTTAACAGGTTAAACCATTTCACTACTATTCCACCCCATCCGTCCCTTTTCCATCTCCATTTGTTTTCACTTGCTCCATGCTCTCACATGAATTATTCAGTTTGATGAAGTAAAGAAAAACGCAGGGGTAGAGAGGAACTTTGCCTCAACTACAGGAAAACACAGATCTCTAACACGAGGAGCCGTGGAGGAAAGACGTGCGTGAGAGTGTGGCACAGATGTGTAATGCTTGAGTCGTGAGACGTGGCATGTGTGCGTGAGCATCACAATGCATTACAGAGAGAAAAGAGGTATGAGCTCTGCTGTGTCTATAGGCTTTATATTGTGTTAGATCTTGCTCCTCATACATTTATGTGCATATATATCAGCAACGGCAAAGTCTGGCTGCAAATTCTGCTGATTTAAACTATACATCTTGCTGACTTACCAAATTTATAACAAATGATTTTGTAAAAGTTTTGTAAAAATAGAGAGAATGACTTTAGGAATGGGTTGGAAATTCTAAACCTTGAGTTGGAGCTGTATCATTTCCAGCTCTATTATTACTTTTTTGATTCAGTTTGAGCGTCGGTTTGCTAAAGAGATACTGAGTTACTCTGTGGTGATGTGTGTTGGAGTAGCGTGGTCATATCTGGCTACCGGGAGCCGGTAAAACACACTCTCACACGCTTACTTTTTACCATTCTGAGAGGAGTAAAATTTGCATATGTGGCTTCAACAACCAGATGCATTTACACTTGTCCGATATCGAATCGAAACCGTTTCAGAGGCCCTTTACACGTGGTCTTTTCACGATCATTTGATGGCTTTACTATCATTTTAATTTCATTTGATGGCTTTACTATTATTCAAAAAAAAAGAAAAATTAATATAATAATAATAATAAAAGTTACATAAATAGAACTAATAGAAAAATGTGTAGGTGTATCAAACCTAGGGTCTATAAAAACGGTAAGTACACAAGACAGAAGATGTGTTTGTCGTGCAAAACTGACAGAGGTATCACTAGTAAAAGATATAGTTATATCTTGTTTAAGATTGTGTATACAGTAGACGGGCATACTAGTGTGTGTGAGATGGATGTTTCTGATATGTTTATCTCACCTTGTAGGTCAGCAGAGGCTTGATCTCGGTCAGCTGAACATCTTGCAACTCATCCATCTCTGTATCTGTCTGTACTACAAAAAGAAGAAAAAAAAGCACATTCATGAAACACAATACATGACCAACACTATTTCTTATTAATGTAAATAAAAAACAATGTGCACTGCACACTATCTGTTTCAGTTGAACCTAATCTAGTCTAATAAAGCCCAACATTGCCAGACAAATCTCAGGTTGCGTCACATTTGCAGCAGACCTCACCTGAGTCAACACAGAGCTTTGTATTGAATTTCTGTTAATAAAACACGCTTTGCGATGTACTTAGTAGAGTTCTAATAATTTCCACCCTTGTAATCGCGCGCAAGTGCAGTCACCCTTTTTATTTTTAATTAACCTGGCAGACCTGAGATTGGGTATCAGCCCACAACAGCCTTTAGTTACACACTCTCGGTAAACAGTAATAAAAGCTGAGAGCCGAAGGGAATGTCTCTACAATTAAATTTGCTCTTTTCCGTTGCCTTGGGAACTGGGATGTTTTGATGTAAGTGTACAGTCTGCTTGCTAGTTAATATATAAATGTTGCATGATTCTGGTCTGCGATTAACATTCTGAAGGCTAAGTTTTATGAAAGGATCAGTTTTTTAAATTATTCTTCCAGTATAATCACTTCCTGTATTCATTACAAGGACTGAGACAGGAATGTTCAGACAAATAGTTTTTTTATTTGCGTCCCTTCTGTTTGATTGCTGCTAATGAGTGACTATGCAAATGAAGCCCCACCTTATGTTTTTTCAATCTCTATTCAAGGTGAGACCTACAGAAATATGATGCATGATCAAATACAAACCTAGATGCAACAAAAAATGTGACATTCGGTATGAATGATGTGCCTATTGAGATCTGCTGAGATCATGCTGTAAGGTGGAATGACATGCTGACGTGGCTTAACCCACTTCCACAAGCCTCATCTGTCTATCATCACAGTTCTGACCTTCCTGACCTTGGGACAGATCCAAACGTGACTGGCTGATTTAATTGTAACACCGTCAATGGACAGATGGCACCACCATCAGATGAGCCATCAGTCTTAAAACATTTTAATCAAGAATTTTGGTTAGAATTGATAAGAATACAAAAGTTGATCAAAAATACAGTTAGGAAACAGTAATGTGAAAAATTACACTTTAAAAAAAGTTTTCACAGAATTTTTTTTGATCCTTAGGAAATCATTCTAATATGCTGATTTGTTGTTCCAGAAACTTTTCTTAACATTATTAATGTTGAGAAAACAGTTGTGCTGCTTAGTATTTTTTAGGAAACCATAATTTTTTCAGGATTCTTTGATGAATAGAAAGTAGGGGTTGCACAGACTAGCTGACTTAGCCATGACGCTTTAAGCTTGACGTCGACTCGTCGCTGATCATGGCCTATAGAGGGCGCAACAGGATAAGAAATCTTTATAGTCCACATTTACGCTCAATTTCCAAATAGTTAAAATGACAAATAAATGCATACTCTGAGGGCGCTCCACAAGACATGTTTGATTATATCATCTGGATGCTCAAAATTGGGAGAACAGCTTATTGTAGACGTAAGTTAATCACTGTTCTAAACTAATGAGCTGCTGCATTGTAATGCACAAACATAGCTCGCACATTATGGGCAGATGCACAGAATCATTCAGTAGCACATAAATGTACTGTCAACAATGTTCTGTGATTTATCAATAAAATCGCTTAGAAACAGAAAAGTTCTAGCATATATTTCTTAGTAACTAAAACCCACAGCGTCACTATTAGAGAGACACCACCAGGTAGAATTAATTCACATGCAATCGCTTTCTTACTAATACATTCATATAAATGTAATCTTTACTGTGCTACTTTATCTGTATCTGATTTAGAACGAGCAGAAATCTGTGAGAAATATAATGACCCAAAGACAAAAGAACTGATAAAAATAAGCTGTTATGTAGGAGCAATAGTCATATGCCATAGCTGTGCACAAGGCAACCCGCGTTCAAGTCACAACTCGTGGTTCAGGCTTATTTGTTCATTAATGACGTCATCAGCGACTAGTCGACGTCGACTTTCATCAGATAAATGTCGACTTTAAAAATCTGAAGTCGTTTAACCCCTAATAGAAAGCTTTTGTAACATTATAAATGTCTTTTCCATCACTTTTGATAAATTATTGCGTTACTGCTGAATAATAGTAAGGAAGTAAAGAAAAATTTCTTTAAAAAAAACACCTAACTGACCTGAAGTGTATTTAGGTGGAATATATATATTTTACATCCTGTAATAGTTTTCAAAACCTTTTTTGCCTCAAATATGTACAATAATGAGCAAAATGCAGTTAAATTTTTTTTAAGTTGTTTAGCAGCTTCCCTTATGTCAGTGCAGTGCCTTTCATCAATGAAATAGCAGAGCAGCATGAAATTAAACTTCCATTACGTAAAAAGCGAGAAAACTACTAGCACACATTAAGATTTGAAAGCTTAGTAGGTGGAAATCTCCTCCGCAATCCCAGCAGCAAATCCGGATGAAGCGCATTAAATAATATTTAGACAAGGAGTGAGTGACACAAAAAGAAAACAACAAATGTTCAGCATGCCAAAGATTTGCCACAAAAGTCCAAGATTCTTCTGCGCATAGTCCACGAATCTGGACAGAGGGCAAAGGTCAAACTGCAATCATGGCCACTGATTGTAATCCCAAGATTGAGCTGAAAGGCTCCAGCTGGAATTATCTAGCAGATTCATAGACTTTTTTTTTTTTTTACATGCTGCCAAGATCAGTGTCAAGATTTCATATCAACAAGATTTGACTTGCTTCATTAACCCGAGTTAACTTCCTCACCAAAACTATCAACCGCAATCTATGTCATTTTCAGTTTCCACCCACTCTAGTTGCGCATTCAGTGAAGTGTAAAACTGTTGCCATAGAGACAAAAGGGCTGATGTTTATTTTCAGAGTGGGCTCCCAAAGGGACGGGAAGCAGTAATGAAGACTCAGAACAGCAGACCGAGGCATAAGCTGAGACTCACAGACACCCATAGTTCTGTATATTATATTTCTCACATCAAATCAGGGCTTTTTCTGAGTATAGATGAAAAATCTACTTTAGGTAAAACCTACAGCAAAACAAACACTAATTCACCAGCATCTTCCCATGTGTATTGCATAACTGAGGACTGTGCTGTCCGAAGAAATGTGACTCATGTAAAAACACTTCCCAGGGTTCCAGCCTCATATTTCAGAGATTTTCAGCGAAAATGTGTATCTACACAGCTGCGAAAAGAAAATACCAGAAAAAAATGATCAGAGCTAGATGACAACGTTACTATAGGGCATTGCTGAATCTATTTCACAGATAAATGTCTACAAATATCAACTTTCAGCCCTAACAAGCCCCTCCAAACACCCTGTTAATCAGTCACATATGGGTAAAGAGGCCTTCTAGCCCACACACACGTTTGTTTCACTATATTAGCGAGGATATTGCATAAACTTCCATCGATTTTATATTAGGTTAATGATATTCTCTATCGCCTATCCCAACCCGTCACCTAAACACAATCCTCACAAAATGTGCAAAACACTAGATTTAAATAAAAACACGTTTTGGCCGATTTATAAGACTTTTTAACTAGTGAGGATCAGTAAAATGTCCTCACAACTCGGTTGTTGTCATAATATTTCACTATTTACGTGAGGATATTTGGCCAAACCTGTACAGACACACACACACACACACACACACACACACACACACACACACACACACACACACACACACACACACACACACACTTTTTCCTTGCACAGATAGTTATTTGATCAGGCCTGTTCAAGGGAGGACTTCTGTAAATTGTCTCCACACATTTAGTTAATCACAAACTAAGTGAAATAAAGAGAATAGCGTGATAGAATAAATAACAACTTACTTCAATATCGTGATAATACCGTACCGTGATGAAAGCTTCAATGATTATCGCAACATGAAAATTTGATACCATCACATGCCCAGTCCTCATTACTGATTTCCAGCTATATTTATAGTTGATTATTAACCACTTGCTGTTTGTAACAGAACTCAAATCATGAAGTAACATCGGCAGCACATGCTCCATTAATTTTTGTCACAATTCAACCTCTTTTTACGTGGAAGGTCATTGGTCCTGTTCTCAGGAATCCACCAAAGACCACTTACATGCATTCTCATGTGTTAAATTTCAACCAGTCCAATCTCCTCTGAATCCCCGGCTCTTTACTGGGAGAGTGGGAAGTGGTTTGCAGGGAAGTTGAGAGACAAGACCTATGACTAGGGTCAGAATGGAATTGCACTAGGTACAGCATACTGTGCAGTGCACACTCTATAATGCCTACTAGATCTGAAATATTGTGAAATACTTCACAACATGCCATGACAAATGTTTCAAAGCATGATGCAGTGTTGTTGAGGTATTGTCATGTTTATTAATGAAGTACACATGTATTATGGGTTCAATATGGATTTAGTATATTTATCATTTCCATTTAATCTTTCATTTTATTATTCATTTTTTAATTAGGCTAGTTTATCATATATTATTAATAGGGCTGTCAAAAGATTAATCGCGATTAATCGCATCCAAAATAAAAGTTTATGCTTAAATAATATATGTGTGTGTACTGTGTATAATTAAATTAGTATATATAAATACACACACATGCTTGTATATATTTAAGAAAAATGTGTAATTTTTATTAAAAAATTATATTTATATATAATATAAATTATATATAAATATTTACAGTATATGTATGCAAATATTTCTTAAATATATACATGCATGTGTGTGTATTTATATATACAAAATAATTATACACAGTACACACACATATATTATGTAAACACAAACTTTTATTTTGGATGCGATTAATCGCGATTAATCTTTTGACAGCCCTAATTATTAATATCATTTAATATTATTTACTAAAGACATTCTATACCTCTCCAATATGGCATTTTTAGATAGATTAATACAATATATAGTGCTTTCTAATTATAAATATTAGACAATGTTTAATGTAATAAATGCCATTATCTGAGTACTTATATATGGTTATTTTGCATTTTTAATATAATTTTGTATAGCAACTTACTATACAAGTTTTCAACTTGTTATTACATTTGTTTTAACTTAGTGTTACAACTTACTTAAAGCCTTTATAGGGGTATTCATTATGTATAACGCCTTACATATTTTCATAACTAATTGCAACCAAAGTTAAAATGCATTATAATATTTGCAGATTCTTTGTTACATCTAAAATTGGTTGTTTGTTGTGTATTTTAATACATTATACCTTCTAAAGGTGTGTTCAATTAATAGATAAGTATTATAATGTATTAACAGTGGTTATAATTATTTATGAGACAATTCAATGCATAAGGTGCATTACAAGGCATAATTAATGCAATAAAAATACTTTCATAATGCATAATATATAAAGGCTTTAAGTAAAGTGTTAACTTTGCATATGGTAACTAATGCATAAAGATTGAAATAAAAACAATTTAACCAATTGATTCTATGTATTATGTTAAAAGAAAACATAGACTGCTTCAGAAAAGCCACTAGTAGAAGGTTTTAGATTTGCTATTCTGAAGACAGCCTGTATGTTCCCTCTCACCTTTTTCTGCCTGCTTTCGTCTCCATCTCTGTGGCTCCCTCTATCACTAACTGAATTAAGGGAAACCCCTGGTCTAAGCAGTTGTGTGCGTGATAGGGTGACGCACACACTCTGTTATAAAGCTCTTGTGGTGGCAGAGAGCGGCCGATGCACTAAACTCTCTGCCAAAAAAGGAGTTCCATCTCTTTCTCTTTTCATAAGGGATGAGGGACACCCTGCATGCTGACGCAAACTGTCACAGACTCACAGTATCGCATCCATCATACTTCGGCTTTTTCCTTATACATTAAGCCACTTCCTTGCTGTCATTTCTGAAGAAACGAGGATTGCATACACACAAGGGTATATGAGGATACTTACTGACTTTAAGTGTTCTCAGAAATCTCTCTTATGTACACACATGCAATCACATACTATCTTTTTCATAATGCAGTCTATAGCGAAAAACCCTTCTTAGAGTTCCCAGAATGCTTTGAACGGAGTGCATTATTCCTGAAGGGTCACAATGTTTAGCCTTATTAGAAGAGAAAGCCACTCACTGTATTGATTTAAAGCTTACTATTTGTTGGCATCATCAGTAAAAGCATCTTATGTCCTCCAAGACATTCACTTATGCCTCCCCCCCCCCCCCCCCCCCCCCCCCCCACACACACACACACTTAAATTAAGGGCAATTTGACACTATGCTTTTGGTGCGGACCCGAGCCTGTTTGACATTAGAGCTCGGATCACTTGATTGGTGTTAAAAAGGGTACATGGGGTTCTGTTATTGTGAACTTCAGTACATTTCACAACTAAAAAGAGTTTGAAAGTCCGTCCTAACTCCCAGAAGTTAACCACTACTGATGATGTATACGGTAATTAGGGATGCACAGATTTTTAAAGTGCAGGCCAATACTGATAATTATTTTCAGATTATGGCAAAAACCGATAAATCTACACATATTGAAGCCATTAGACAAATAGAAATGCATAAAAACTGATATCCATGCAAACCGATAGCTGAGACAAAAACTAACCAACCTTAAAACTGTGGTGCGTCCAAAGATGAATCAGATATTGATCATAACCCAGCAAATTAGACAATTGTAGACCACTGTTATGAGAACGAATTTTCAAGGACTTTTTCCAGCACTTCAAAGCTCAAAAGTCTGCATATTTCTTTTTCATTTAAATGTTAGTTTTAATGTGATGACCAAAAACATTTTTTGTTCATCCTTCAAAGATTGTCCTCATTTGTACTGAAGATTCAGGAAAACTAATACTTAGTAAAAAAACAAAAACTTTTCTTTAAAAGTAAAAAAACAAACAACAACATTAAATTACATTATAACCAGTAGATGGCGACAGAGGAGCACTTATTGGTTAATTAGCCATATCCACTCCATAATTTAGTTTTTTTCTCACACGTTAAGGCAGGGGTCACCAAACTTTTTTCTGTGGGGGCCACATTATCGTTCCTGACTGTGATGGGGGGCCGGGGCCGGGTCAGCTATATAACATAGAATTGTATGACCCAGACCAAAATGACCACCAGCAGGCCTCATTGTGTAGTAGAGATTACTAGCCTGGCACAGCCATCCCCACTACTATATCCACACTACTATATCAACACTTGATTCCTGGCACATATTTGTTTATCTTTACTAGTGGTTTGCAAAAGTTGTAATCGAGTCTTCACACTTTGTTTTATTTAAAGTTATTCTTCACAAATATTCGTTGGTCCACTGTTCTTTGAAAACTCTGCACTCTCTTTTAGGGGTGGAACGGTACACAGAAGTCACGGTTCGGTTCATACCTCGGTTCAGACATCACGGTTGGGTACAATGAAGGGAAAAGCAAAACAAAAATGCAGAAGGCTTGTGCATGTCTCAGGCTGGACCACCAAAAGAAAAATAAATGTCTTAAGCCTTGTATTTTTTTTAAAATAAGTTTTATTAATAAAGTAAAGGCATAGAACCATTTTATTTGTAGTGCACTGACAATAGTTTTATATAATTAGTTCATTAATTCAATTAATAAAAATACCTTGATATGTTTGGTAATTGTACCTGAATTAGTTGAAAATTAATCTGCTACATTTCAGATTAATATATTTGTTTTCCTTAAAAATGTAATTAACAGTAACTTAAACACTTTGCAGTTTGAATGATGTCCTGCATAAACTAGACGGAGTATGTTTTTATGTTTCCACTGTTCGATCGCGGCCGCGCCACACACACACACACACACACACACACACACAAATATAAGTAAACACTTTACGACTTTTCGATCGCGCCCACACCTCTCTTTCAACATATTCCAGCATTGCAATCTTTACACCGCAGCCTGCTTCAGAGCTTCAGAGCTAAGGCGGAGCTACAGATTAGGTGTCCCTAAGAATCCGCATATCTAACAGTAGTTCCGCATTACATCAATTAAATTGCACGCAAGTTTTATTTATTTTTATACCGTGTATTCTCCGTGTAAATGTATGCACCAAACTGTGACGCCCGTACCGTCCATGACAACCTTTGGGGATTGCCTCATAGGGCCGGTTCAAGTAGTGGGGGGCAGAGGGGCTGGGGGGCCAGTCAAAGGGGGGTGGCGGGCCTGAGTCGGCCCGCGGGCCTTAGTTTGGTGACCCCTGCCGTTAAGGTTTTGAATTTATTATTAGACATTCTAAAAATCATTATTATTTAAAAATCTACTTTTTGTACTAAAGTATGTTGGAAAAGTCACAAAGTCTCATGAAAAACAAAAACTTTTCTTCAAATTGTGAATGAAATTACACGGAGTAAATATCACTGAAGCTGTCAATCAGTTCAGTGCAAACTCAGTGAGTGATGAATTAATATTTTATTTACATTATGCTTTGTTTGTTATAATGAGAGGATCTGTGCATGTGCAGAACTTTGTAAACTTGAGCTAAAGAAAAACTATTGCAGCGTTTTGAGAGTTACTGAGCGGATTCTCACTACCAGTAACTTAAACACAACTTATTGGTCATTATTTTCAACAGAAATACCAGTGATTGGCTACAACGCTACAATTCACTCAATGCTGCAAAATCACGTTGTAAATACCACATTTGCACCGCTGTTGAACACGAATACAACAACCAGATCGTTTTAATTTACTTGCTTTTCTCTTTTATTAAACAATTACAAATTATGTTACACATAGTAATATAACTCGGTTTATCCTATAATTTACAGGCAGCCAAGGTATAGCCGCCACCACACTCTGCCATACCCAACTGACGGCCTTACTAACTATAACGATAATAACAATATTAGTGTCCACATCAATGCACAATATAGTTGTTTATTATAAGCACAGTTTTGTCGCCTGCCGCTTTTAATTCTAGAGCTCTTTAAAGCAGGATGGATTCTGATTGGCTGTCAAGGTTTTTATCGTTTATCAGCAGGAAAAAAAACTATTCTGAAAGTGATTCAAACAATATCGTTTCTCTGTGCCATTATCGTTATAGTTGTGGTGTGGACACATATAGACACTACAAATTACAAAAATCTACAATACAGTATTGTATATGGTATAGTATATTATATAAATCCATATGGTAGCCTACAGATACATTGAACATACTATGTACAATTTACATTTTTGCATGGTCCTTGCCACAAATACTCTTTCCAGACACAAACTTTCATGATGTTTTGTGCAGACAGCACAAGGCCTACCCTAGTGAAAGGCTGAATGTTTATTAGGGGACATATGTGACATCAAAACAATCCCATCACAGAATGCATCTGTCTCTGCAGAGGATCTGCTTTGGCCTCAGTTTTTGTACCGAAAGCATGAGGATTTAAAGTAGGTTAAATTACAGTGTGGGACTAAAGCCTTCAAACAAGCAGATGGTCAAATTTTGTTTCACAAATAGTGCGCACAAATTTACATTCTATATATTCATTTACTTTTGATCTCATTATAGATGCACAAAGCATGGGCCGTATGCATTAGATTAATCTGGTTTGATAAATGACAAAAAAAAATACATTTCTAACCTGTCCAGGCAAGATGTCAGCTGGGTAAATGACTTTCTACAATAAATGACTTTCTACATAAATAAAATCTAAACATCTGCCATGTGGAGGAGCCTTGGCTAAATGTATTTAAGAGAACCTGCATTAGCACAGACTAAAGGGAAATCCCACTGTCCGTCTTCAGCAGGGCCAGGGGAAGTGCTCTGAGAACCCAGTCGGATTTCATCTTAACAACATCTAAACTTTTGAATGGTAGTTTATTTTACACCGTTTATTATTAATAACACACTAGACATTTCAGGGTAAAAGCTAAAGAGACACTGAACTGAGGCTCATGCGAAAAACGTTGCAAAAGCAGAACTAGCAGTTGTTCTTACAAAAGGATTGTTATATGTTTTGCTTTTAAGAGCACTGAGTCCTTAGGGATCCAGTGCAAAATACTGCTCAAGAGCTGCATGAATATACACTGAGCAAATAAAATCAGAGCCTCTGCTGAGATCTGAAAAAGTGCCGGGTCAGTGTGAAATCTGATGAACATTTTGATGGAATAGACTGAGACATCTCAGCAGGCCAGCCTGATATTGAGCCATCATGCAGAAGCACAGCTGTCAAGGTGAAAATGGGAGGAGGGAACGATGGGAGAAAGAGAAACATGGCACAAAACCAAAGACACAAGTTTAGTGGGCTGGCCACAATCCAGGACAACCACATGAAACCCACCGGACACGTGCGGCAGGCCAGAACGAATGACCTTTAATGTTAATAAGACGAAGATCAAGCAGTTGAAATTGATTAAAAGAGCTCAGAGAAAGGGATGATTCGCCTTTTGTAGGTCAGATATTAGATGGGTTTGAGCTGATTAACAAGGTGCAACATCTGAAAATGAGAAAAAAGCGAGTGCTTCACGTAGCAACAGCAGAATCGGAAAAATTAAGGTCACAGGGAACGCTCACAAATCTTTAGACAGTCATGCTAACAACGGCTGTCATTTGCCGAAACCAGTTTCACAGCGTTTCAGACAATAATAAAGGTTAAAACGGGGGAGAGAGCAGTGCAATGCTACTGGAAGCCCTTAAAATTCCATTATTGAATCACTAAACAACTGAGACGTTTGATGTTTTTTTTGCGATCCTCCTCTCTCTCCACTAGACTGCACTTAAGGAAGCACACTCACGGGAACAAACGCTCCGGAGAATCATATTCGCTATGCAGCAATTACACTATGCAAACAACCAATTTGTTTTTCAGTAAACACTGGTCTGTAAGGTTATATTAAATCATTACCATCTTACAAAATACAACCAGTTCTTTTAAAACCAATTGAAACAATTAATAGTATAATATTAAGGAAAAACAGTACTAAAGTTTTACTATGTTTTTTGTTTGAAAGACCCTGGAACACTATGTATTGTACATTACTGTTGTGTTCAACAGTTTAGGGTAGTAAAATAATGTTTTTGAAAGAAAATTTGTGCAATTTTATTTGATCAAAAATACAGTAAAAACTGTATTATTGTGAAATATTGTTACAATTTAAAATATATGGTGGGCCATTTATATGGATACACCGTAATAACATGGGAATGGTTGGTGATATTAAAGTCCTGTTTGTGGCACATTAGTATGTCATGGTCACCACCCATCTTGAGGAGTTTGCCCCCTCACATATACTAATGTGCCACAAACAGGATTTTTAATATCACCAACCATTCCCATGTTATTACGGTGTATCCTGGAACCACCCTGTAAATTAAAATGCAATTTATTCCTGTGATGCAAAGCTGAATTTTCAGCATCATTACTCCAGTGTCACACGATCCTTCAGAAATCATTCTAAAATGCTGATTTGGTGCTAATTTTATTATTATCAATGTTGAAAACGTAATATTTTTGTTGAAAACATGATTCATTTTTTGGGGGATACTTTTATGAATGTAAAGTTGGAAAAAAACAGCATTTATTAGAAACATTTGTAACAGTCTTTTTTGATAAATTTAATGCATGAATAAAAGTATTAATTTGCTTAAAAAAAAATCTCACTGACCTTAAACTTTTGAATGCATAAACTCATATTATGAGGAAAAATATGTACATTAAAACCAGTTTTATATATTAATTTAGGCCACGTCTGGTGAAGAATAATCTGAAATGAAAACGGATTAAGTATTACAGAGTGTCCCTTCGGTCCTGCACATCGCTGCAGAGAGGGACGGTCTGGAGGACCAGTTTGGAATCTGTCCACAACATCACACACTCAACAGCCTGACAACTGTGATACTGCTCCACCTGCAGCAGGTGCTTTACAGAAGATGCTATGAGGGAGAGTGGAAATGTACTGCTTAGTTTATTTAAAGGAACAGCAGTATGAGCCTTGTGCGACAAAGTGCTGCAAAAAGATTCAAAATGAAACCCTATGGGGTTTCTGCTCTGTTCTGTTCTGTAATGACAGAATTTTCTATCCTTATACTGTGTGTACTTTGCACTCACTGCCTCATCTGTCACTAACACACACACACACCAAAATATGATGTTTTACATTCAAATAAGATCTGACACATTCATTATGGCCAGTTTAAGATGAAGTGTCGCTCTTTATCTCTGTATAGCACTATGGGCTATACTCATTGGCCCTCGTGCTGGTCCACAATCCTGATAAGAAGAGTTATTGAGATTGTAAGCACACTCGACTGAACTGAGCATAGCTTAATTAAAGCTCGCAGCTCCCGAGAGTCCCAGGATTCCCTGACATCTATCTATATCTACACCCCAACCTGCAGGAACAGACCAAATCTCTCTCTCTTTCGCTCTCTCCAAATATACTTCTCCATATAGGGATGTTTAAATGCTAAAGTAATGTTTTAGTAATAGGAAACACACGGAATAAACATTTTAGAAAATAAGTAATATTAAAACTTACAGCGTAATGACAGTTAAACGAGTTAAACACACATTCATCTGTTATTTTGGGGTGTTAACAAACTAAAAAGGGGTTACCTCAGTCACAAACTCTTCATAGGCAATAACAGACAGGTAAACATGGATAACTAGCTTTCCACGTGCAATTATGGATGTTTATGAGGAAATGAGGAAGCGTACCATTATTAATTATACCTGTCAAAATGTGAAATGATTGTTTAGAAAGTTCATTGGATTTCTATAGAAATTCACATCATCTCAAACAGCAGCATAAAGATCGGTTAAAGCTTTGTCTTGAATACAACTGATTAACACAAATACTGTGTACTAAAACAACAATCGACGTTTCAATGTAGATACGACAAACAATTTCAGCAAAAAGACTGTAAGGGATTTCTTAGGAGATCTGTGTTGATGATAACAACAGGTTAGTGCTGTTTGTTTGTTGTGTCAATAGTGTGTAGTCTGAGTGTGCTGAAAAAGCACACCTGCGAGCACATGGAGTTCACATCATCAGCACTGCGACCTTCCCATGAGCAGGTGACCGAGGACAATGTCATTTGTGACATGCCGGAAGTTGTCTCGTATATAATCGAAATTAGCCTAAAATCCATCCGTACGTCTTTGATACATCGGCGTCCTTCGAGAAATCTTACATATATATATATATATATAATTTTACATTTATAGGGTAAAATTAGGAAGACGAAGCAATCACAAATCAAAGTTAGACTGACGTAAATAATTAAGCAATAGACAAATTCAGACACAACACATTTTTCATTTAAACTGTTATATATATACACATGTACTGTACACAAAGAAAAATCATATTCAATAGAATAGATTGCAGCTGGCCCTCATGTTCTATACGATAACCATCTATGAAAACTATGAAACATCTGCAGCGACGAATAGGATAAAACGCACCGAATTACAACCCCTTACATCTAATGAGGTAAAAAGTTTCTATTTTTGGCAACATCCTTGTTGTCGGATGTGTGAAAAAAATCGATCTATAATGAATTAAAATGTGCGTGTTTCTTCTCTTCTGTCTTATTCAGCGGCTGTTGTGGTACGTTAGATATCGACGTTACTGAGGCTTCCAGCAGTTTAAAAACATGGAGCCATTTTAAATGGAATTAACGTTACATTGGTCGCTGAAGAGAAGATGACCAACACTATCACTCTAAATTATATCACACAATAATTTCCGTCAGTTTTGTTTATATTCCAAGAACACGTCGTACTAGTTCAGTTCTGAAATGAGGCATTTAACTCACCAAACAGTCTTGAGGAACAATACTAGGATCTGACTAAGGAAAAATCCCCCACAAAGATGTTGAAGTGAACGGAGGCTGGTAGAAGGGCTCGTCCGCACGTTTCTCTGCTCGCAGTCTCTGCCAGCAGCCGTGTTTTGATGTCACTCGGTGGGCGGGGCCTTCTGGGCTACCCACATTACACTCAACGTTTGGAAGACCCCCTCATACGCGATTTATCGCCCCCGTGAGGTTATCTATATGGATATCGTGTCTTTATCGACAGTTATGTCTTTTTCTTTAGTACCGCAATATTTTTTCGACTAAAGAAAATCACCAGTACACCAAGTATACACATATGCATACAAAGTGCTTTTATTGTAACTGTCTCCAAGCTCAACAGCTTTAAACAAGCATATCGTCATCATAATGCAGTATATAGAGGGAATACCGTTTTCCAGTCATAGGCTACAGTATTGAAAAGACGTGAGTAAATAATGACAGAATTTTATATATGTGTTCATCAAGATAACTAATATGCATAGATTTAATTTTAGGAACTACAATTGCAATACTGAAATGCATTCAGAATGAGAAATTCAGTATTTCCAGTTTCTGCTTTTAGACAAACAGTCATGTGGTTCAGTCTTTGTTAATACTAACTCCTGGTTTCACAGAACAGGCTTAAGCCTTGTCCCAGACTAAAATGCATGTTTGAGCGGTTTTAACTGAAAGCAACTTGGACTGAGATATCTTAAAATATGTCAGTGCCATTGTTTTGTCTCAAGATTTTTTTTCCTTTTTTTTCTAATGCATGTTTATAAAAGCTACTTAAATGTCCTTATTGAACTAAGGTCTAACCCTGGCTTAATCTAAGCCCTGTCTGTGAAACCAGGCCTAAACATTTTAAGGCTAATTCATAATGAAGTGATGTCACAGACTACATTTACTGCACAAATCTTAAAGAAAGTTGACTACTGAGGATTGCAGTAATTATGAAATTCACAGTTGTTCAGAAATAAATATGCAATATTCAAAAAACATTTGAACTTTCTAAGCATAAGGTCCTTTAAATACAGCGGAGCACATAAACAATAGTTTCCTTGTGTACATTTTACTTCAGTTTCACAGTTCACACCCAACCTGTTAAATAGAGGTTAATGATTACTAACCTTTGAACAATGCAGGACTGATCCTTATTTTGACTATCCAGTAGGTTTTTAGATTAAACATGATTAACTTAGTTAAAAAAAAAAAAAAAAAATATATATATATATATATATATATATATATATATATATAAACTAAACATACATTTAGGTATTTTGTTATACGTTTACTTTCGGTGAAAGAGAAAGGATGAAAAGGATCTGGATCACATTTGCTGTAAAGGGATAGGTGGGTTGATAAAGTTTTGCAACATTCAATCCTAATTCCAAGTCCACAGTCAGAATCACAGATTCTGTAACAAACAGCTTGTATAGTTTCACATTGTTCTCAGTCTAACGTTCTTTAGGCTCTTTGGTTTCGTGGCCCGCTTTAGGAATGTATTAAACTGAGGTAGTCCTGTGACGATAGTGAAATTTGCCCTGGCGCCCTCATGTGGCACAAATCAGAGCGATCTGTTGCACCTTTCCCAGTTCATTCAGCAGCTGTTTGATGCTTTGCTTGAGTTCAGGCAGACGGTCCAATGGCTCTGGGGGCTCCAACTCTCCCGTGCAGTCCAGCCAGTTTTCAAGCACTGAAACAGGAAATGATGTTTATGAATAGTTAGTGTTTCGATGTATTAGCTTTAATGTATACAAAACATTCCCATTATACAAATCACCAAATGAAAAATTGCAAAACATAAATCCAGCCCCCTGAAACCCTCTGGCACACCATCAAGCTCCCTTTCGATGAAGTCCATCCTGCGAGTAACCTCTTCTTGTAAAGTCTCGATGTGTTCCAGCAGGTTGATCCTCCACTGCTGGGGCTGAGCTGCGCCCTTTACCCCGCCTCCATCACCACACGCCTCACGCTTCTCTCCTGCATCCTACAATGTCACATTCACTCATTACTTAGATTGCAGCATTCAATGTAATTAACATTCAGTCACAAACAATATAAAACAGTCAGTCTACACTACTGTTCAAAAGTTTGGGGTTGGTAAGAATTTTAATTGTTTTTTAAAGTCTTTAGACTATAGGGATGCATTTATTAAATGTAAAATAACTGCTTTCTACTTTAGATGCATATGACTTAAATATATGTATTAAAATGGAATTTATTCCTGTGATGCAAAGCTGAAATTTCAATAGCCATTATTCCAGTCTTCAGTGTCACATGATCCTTTATAAATCATTCTATTATTGCTGATTTGGTGCTCAAAAAAATATGATCATTATTATTATTATTATTATTATCTATGTTGAAAACAGTTGTGCTTCAATTTTTTTCAAAGAACGAAACTTATTAGAAATATAAACCTTTTATAACAAACCCTTTACTGGGTCCTTGCTAAATGTAGAAAAAGTATGAATTCCTTAATGAAAGTATTAATTTCTATAAAAAAATAATCTTTTGAACAAATGTACATATTTTGAAGTACACTTTTTAAGTTTGCTGTAAATCATTGTCGTTTTATTATGACATCAAACCTGTTGTGCTGTCTAAATGAGCCATATTTTAATAGATGCAGATGTTTAATGTTCAGTACGTATTTTAAATATTGATGGACCTCTTATAATTTTGGACCACTGATACTTTTATTGTGCTTTTTATCAGCACAAATCCCCATTCACTTTCATAATGGAAAGAATGGTCCATTCTTCAACATTTCTATTCTATTAAAATTCACTTTTAGATGTACTATTCCTTTAAAAATGTAAGCTCACCGCAGGATCAGACCTTTTAATTTGACCGTAATAATTATATTTCACAGAACTGGAGGACAGTGTTAATCACATAATATTAACCTCATTTGACCCTCACCATCCTGTGCTTGAACAGCTGAGTACTAGATGTCTTCAGTAGTGCTGGTTGGATCTCTCCATAATAGCGTTGTTCATTCTTCAGCACTCTCTCTGTGTCGTGTGATCGATCTTCCAACACTGACTCAACCCGTGTCTTCAGCACCAGCCTCGGCTCCAATACTTGGTACAGTGTTTGTGGCTTTTGGTAGCAGTGCTCACTGCTAATGTAGTCCTGGAAGGATGAAGAGAAGGGCTCTTTATGTAGAATGACTTCTGAAGATGCTGATGAAGAAACGTTTTTTGCGTCTGGAAGAGCCATGCTTTTTATCCTGGATCTCTCAGTCAGCTTCCACGGCTCCCGCCACAACTTGAGGTCTGGATGAGTCTGGCTCCTGCAGAAAGAGGTGAAACACTTTTTTCATGTGGCTTTTCTAACAGCATGAGTCTTATTGGTTAAAACAGAGATAAAACAGCATCACTTAGGCCGCATTTACAAGTGACCCAATTTAGATTTTTTCCTCCCATGTGGCACAGATCGGATATGACCCACAAACATGCAAGCAGGAAAAAAGCACATGGATTCTGATATGAATTGGATACGTGCATTTGCGAATGACGTCAACTCGGGTGGAGACAAACTGCGATCACATGACTCTTTTCAATGGCGCAATGGAGGACGAAGGCTCAACCCAGTGGAGTCATGATGATATTTTGGGTCTTTGGGGCGAAGGGACAGTGCAGGCAAAAAAGCAGGGTTGTTACAGAAACAAAAGCGTATTTTAAGAAACTTCAGGCGAAGTTTTAAGCGCTCATGGCTACTGTGCCAACATAAAATCAAAAGCTTAAAAACCAAGTACAAGGTAGTCGAAGACCACAACAACAAGAGTGATAATAGCCATATTACATTCCCATTTTACAAACAAAATGGAAGGCGTTTTAGCTGCAGACCACCTGAAAAACTAGATAGTTTCAGAGAGGAAGTTGCCGCGTCGCCAGTGGACTGTCAAGAGCCGGAGTGTGAGAACAAATTTACAGGTAAGGTAAATGAAAGTTTTTGCAGACATTAGCTGGCATATAAACGTTATTTCAGCCATTGCCAAAATAGAAAAAGTGACAATATATTATTGTGTTAGCCTATAACATTAGATACAAGGGTGTAATGACCTCGCTATCATCAAGTGAATAGTGTAAATGAAGATATCGGATATGGGTCACACACACACACAAAAAAAAATTGGATATAGTCAACAAGTGGGCATCAAGACCCATAAAAGTAAATGTGGCCTTACTGTAGCACGCTGATTTTGAGCTGCAGGCCATTGAGGACTTCCAGCACTTGCTGAACGTCCCCTAACAGCTGATGAGTGGCTGCGATCTTCTTGCCGTTCTGATGGGAGTAGTTCTCCAGGAAAGAGAGGCCATACATATGGCCGGAGCTAAGCCAGTCCCTGTCATACCAGTACCGCAGGCTCTGTCTCTGACCTCTGGTCTGCCCTGGATACACACAAACAAATGCACTGGTAAGACAAGATTAACTTAAAACGGCAGAAAATTCCCTAATTCCCTAGCAGGAGAAAGGGCAATTGACAAAACACTGAGTCAAACTACTCAAACTGCCACTCATCCTGAGATCTATATTAGAGTTTGGTTTAACATGCATCACTTCCAAACCTGGAGAATCCCGGCAAATGAAGCAAGCGTATCGTTCTGGAACGTTCTCTTCCAGGAGGCCCATACAGGTTCCGTGCTGCCAGTACAGACACTCTTCACACTGAGGTTCAAGAGAAAAAGCAACAAATGTGATCGTTGTAAATAGTGAAAATGTTAAAGCTAAATCTTCTATTATAACATAATATTTCTATTTTAAAATGTAATTTATTCATGTGATGTCAAATCTATATTTTCAGCAGCCATAACTGATCACATGATCCTTCAGAAATCATTCTAATACGCTGATTTGGTGATCATTAACTCTTTTGTAACAATAGAAATGCCTTTTAAGGTCAGTTTAATGCACCCTTGCTGAATATAAGTACTAATTTCTTTACTGACCCCCACATTTTGAATGGTAGGGTACCTGTAACATGAAGTCATTCTCCTCTTCCGCTTCACACACACAGCGGACAGTTTCCTGGCTTCCTGTAGTTGAGGCAACAGAGCTACAGCTGAGAGGTGAGGCAAAGACATCCAGATCCGCCCCCATTTCATCTTCACTCCAACCACAGCTGTCAGAGGACCAGTCTGAAATGCTATCCTCATCTGGAAACATATTACAAAACTTGTATTATGAGGTAAAAACTTCTAGAAACTCTACAAAACATTAAGATGGACAGGAAAACTTAAATTAAAGCACTGCTGAATGTACTAACAGTGAAAATATAAATTGACAGGAAGTGGATGAATAGCATATTTTTTCTTGAATTATTAAATGCAAGATGTTTTGCATAGCATGTGACATGATAATATAACATTGTTATGAGATTATATACCATAATTTACACTTCAATAATTAATATTTCTACTTGTATTATAATTTACTGTTACAAACATATTTTAGTTCAATTACAGTTGTTGTGCAGAGAAATAAAGATTTACGATGACTCGAACGATTGTTTGCATTGTCTGTAAATAAATGCTGCTTTTCTTTACCTGATGTGTTTTTTTTCATCTTTTTCTTTTCCTTCAACTTTATACGCAAGAAGTCTCTAGTCTGTTTCTCTTTTGACCTGTCACGTTCTTTCACGCCTTCTACAAAAGGCAAAAAACAAAGCTCGGTTAGATCATGTCATGTATTAAAGCCTTCAATTAAATAACACTGAAAATCCCAAATCCTTTCTGTGAAATACAATATAAATTGTATCCATCAGCCATACCCATTTCCATAAATCTCCTCTCTCTTTCCTTGTTGAAGTATCTATGCATGTTGCTGTCTAGCTGATTGTCTCTGGTCTTGTCCCTGGTCTTGTCCTTCAGTGAAGGCCATCGTTGGTAATTCTGTGCACTGACAACAGGGGGCGCAAGAGAGCGTCTCTTCACGGTCACCTGCGCACACTCATGTGATGTAACGCACCTCTTCTTAGAGCCATCCTGATTATTAAGTGCGGTCTGTTTGTCCATTGCCCGGATCGGGTCTGGCTCCATCAGACGATCATCTCCATGGTAGTATTTCATATGATAGTGCAGGAGTTTTGCTTTGCGGAAAGACTTCATACAGCCAGGAGCACTGCATTTATATGGATTATGGTCCAAGTTGATCGAGAGCACTGGTGGCGGTTGGTTTCTGATCACTCTGTATACTGTGATAAGTACAATTTACATTCATCGTCACTAATTCAAGATGATTCTGATTGTTCTCATTAATTAGTAGAGATCATTACTCACATGGTTCTCTGCTGAACCGGTTGGGGTTGTGGAAGGCTTGTTTTCTAACTGCTACAATTTAAAAAGAACAAAATGATCAAAATGAACCAGGTCTTATTTGAGTAAATATGTGTTTTACAGAGATGTGGTGGATGGAATCTCACCTGTAGGCTTAAAAGTTTCTGATTGGCACTGAGCCTTAGGTACTGATGTGTCATTGGATGGTTGTGTCAGACATAAGGGGTCTGATCCTTTTCCTTGAGTTCTCTGATTGGTGGATTCGCATATGGGCTTGCAATCATTATGAAAAGTTTTTTCTGGAGGAAAGAGATGAATGATGAGGAAATCTACCATTATGACACTATTTTTTTACATAACAGTCATATACTCAAACCTGCATCAGTCTTGTTTTTTTTGGAGCTCCTTCGTGCCATTGAAAGTCTCCTCTTCCCTAGAGAAAATACACTTAAAAGTTAAATAAACTTGAATAAATGAAGCCTCACCAAATAATAAAGCTGCATGAATTGATTTTTTTCTGATAATTGCATTTGCGATTAATAATGCAAATGTGAATTTAAAAAAATTGAGTATTTAAGAAAAGGCTGTCTTCATTTTTTCATGCTCAAACATTAAACCACAGAGCCTTTATTTCAGTGGAAAACTGCAGAAAACCCTTATATCTCTTTTGTTAAAGGGGGGGTGAATTACTGTTTCATGCATACTGAGTTTTTTTACACTGTTATAGAGTTGGATTCCCATGCTAAACATGGTCAAAGTTTCAAAAGTTAAGTTGTACGTTTGAAGGAGTATTTTTGTTCCAAAAATTGTCCTTCCGGTTTGTCACAAGTTTCGGAAAGTTTTTTTCGAGTATGGCTCTGTCTGACGTAAGAGAGGGCGGAATTTCCTTATATGGGTCCTAAGGGCACTTCTCCGGTAAGATCGCGGGCGCGCGCGCACTCGTAAAACAGAGCAAGAGAGTGAAAGCAGTTCGCCATCAAAGCGCCCTGCCCGGCTTTTGGGAAGTCAGTGTCACCAAAGAAGTGTGTTTTTGGTTGCCAGGGCAAGACAACCCTGCACAGATTCCCAAAGAACCCAGTGTTAAGGAACCCGTGGATGGAGTTTGTTTTCCTGAGCATAAACGGAGATGTATAAGACTGTTGTTCCCTGCATTTCGACGATGATTGTTTTATAAACAAAGCCCAGATCGTCTAACGTTAATGCTTAAGGATCGAGCAGTCACAATGATAAAGGTTCGCGGTCGTGCGTTGGAACGGTGAGTAAAACTGTTGAACAAATGTCTCTGTGTGTTGTTGTTAGCTCGGCGCGTTAGCACAGCTTTAGCTTCGCCCACACGGCCCGCCCCCAGCCGCTCTACAGCCAATCTTTCAATTAAAAATATAATAAAACAAAAGACTTTTTGGAGATATGAAGGATGCAATATTACTCTATAGGTACTCAAGATTAACAGGAGATTGAGTGAAAATGAGCATTTCACCCCCCCTTTAAAAACAGTCAGTTTATAAGTGCTTCCCATAACTAGTTTGATGAAAATGGTTGGTGCATGTTTGGTTTCCAAATACACATTATAAGCAAGCCAAACCCAGAGCAGATGCAGAGATGAGTTTGTGTGGAACGGCATTTACTGCAAATCAAGCCACTCCGAGAGGACGAAAACACTGGATCATAAACTGCTCACGTGTTTAAAAAAAAACGGTGTCGTGCTTTGCATATATTTAAGTAAATCACAGTCTTTGCAATTTGATATTTGTGGTGTAAATTTTATTTTGATTACTTGTGCAGCTCTACCACATGGAGTTGAACAAATAATGTTCATTTCAAACATGTTTTCCAAATATTCCCCCGGCTATTGGTCAGTCAAACAAATAGCCCCGCCCCAAACTCAACACTATTGGTTGAGCCACTGTTACCGGGTAGGGGCAGTTCTCAAACAAACAGAACATTGTTTTGATACCGCCACAGACCCGCAGTGTTTATACTTTTCAGGGAAATCAACCAACAAATCAATCACTTGTATCCAGTCAAGAAAATCACTTTGAATAGTTTAACTTTGTACGTACTTCTTATTCGCTGCCTCCGTGACTTCCTGTCATGAGGAAGACCTTGTCCTTTGATTTCCTCCTCTTTTCGTTCCAGGACTTCTGCTTCCTCATTCTCATTTCTCTTTACCACCCCCTCATTAAAGTTCAAGCCCAAATCTAACCCCACAGAGTCCTCCATTTTCAAGCTGGTCTTCTCTTCTCTCTCCTCAGGCCCTGAGCCCCCCTTCAGAAATAACTTACTGTAGTTGTGCTGCGCTATTTGCTCCAAGACTCTCTCTCCCTCTGCATCTTCCTCCTTTATGCTTATATTTTGCACTTCAACGCATTTCCCATTCCCACTGCTTTTCTTCTTTTCACCTTCCTCTCCATCCAAGACTGAGTTCTCATCCTCCTCTTCCTCAGGAACACGGTCAATCTGTTTATCACCGCTGGCTTCATTCTCCTGCATTTTCTTGTCCTTTACTGTCTTTTTTACCATTGGCTTCTCTCCATTTTTGTCAGTTAGTTTCTTTCTACACTAATTGGAGAGAATGAGAGGATGAGTAAAAGAAGAGAAGGCCAAAATTGGAACTGAAATAGAGACGTAACATGAATAGGATAAAAATACAAAATGAACCTCTTTGGTGAAGGGCTTCACATGGATTCCTTTGACTGTTTGGATGACACCGTCATAGAACTTTACAGTGTAGGATGCTGCAGGATCATTTTGTACATTTGAATCACATTTGAAACGTGAAAAAGAATCTGTTCACATAACATTTGTTTCATGCAATATTTACATCAACAGCTTACCATCTTTGTTGACGGCCAAGACTTTAGCAGGATAAAATCGACAATCAGACCAACTGGCAAGTACTTTGTCATTCACATGAAATCCCTGCAAAAAAAGTATGAATTAAAACAGAATTTATTCATTTGCATTTTACAATGGATTTAAATGTGGTTTTACCAATCAGTATTTAGGGTCGAATTATCTGATTTTTAAGAGACTTATTGACCTTGACTTTTCTGCATGCTAGCTGCAACACAAAACTAATATAAACAAATATTAATAAGCACTGAAGTTGTGTAGTAATATACACTAATGTTCAAAAGTTTGAGGTCTGTAAGATAGAATTTAACACTTTTATTCAGCAAGGATACATTAAACTGATCAAAAGTGACAGTAAAAACAAACATGATGTTACAATAGATCTCTAATTTAAATAAATGCTTTCTTTTGGATGTTCGATTCATCAGAGAATCCTGAAAGAACCATGGTTTCCACAAAATATTAAACAGCATAAATGTTTTCAAAATTGATAATAATAAGAAATTCTTGAGCACCAAATTAGCAAATCGTGTGACACTGAAGACTGGAGTAATGATGCTGAAAATTCAGCTTTTTAAAATATCTTAGAAATGTTATGTTATATATTGTAATATTATTTCACAATTTTACTCTATTTTTTAATCAAATAAATGCAGCCTTGGTGAGCTTCTTTCAAAAACATTGAAAAATCGTATGACCCCAAACTTTCAAACGGTAGTGTTTATATATAATTTTCTAATTAAAAAATAATAAAGGATTACGCCAAAGTACTTTACAATGTTTTCTTTTCAATCATTTCATTATTTTAATGAGGCTGTATCACCCTGAATAAAAACATGAAAAATATCAAACATTAAGTCAGAAATTAAAAACATGTTCACCGTAGTATGTGTACTCAAGCCATTGTATTATGCATGTATGAAGTGCATTTTTAATGTATCCAATGAATGAACAATTAGTTAATTACAAATTATATTTGTGTAGACTGGTTGATGCAAGATTTGCTTTTGTGATCCACAGTTGAAAGAACAACAGGACTGATGCAGCATCACATTCATATCTCACTGAACAGATTTATACGTGAGGCTGATCCTAGATTAGCTTGCATATACTGGGATTTTTGAGGAGCAGTCTGTGACTCACAGGGATAATGCTGTCTTCCTGCCGTCCCTCTCTCCTCAGCTGAACCCTCTCCATGGGCCTCAGATACGGACTGGCCCAGTCAAACCACTCATCATAGCGATGGCTCCACTGGCGATAGTGGATTAAGACTTTCTCATCCTCGTAGTCAATCTTCTCAATGTTGGCAGCATACCTGGGAGCGAAATCACATACGGATAGCTTGCTATAAAAAGGAGTGATGGACAGGCTACAAAAATGACTGTTTTTAAAAGAATGGCACTTGCCAGTTCTTCAGACTGTCCCGTGCTTCAAGAGCAGCGCCCACCTCAAAAGTTATTCCTCGTCTGTTTGGAGGTGTATTGCTCATGTCGTCAGCAAATACCTAATATGAAAGTGTCACATTTCAGTAACCGCCCAGTGAGGATTACATCACATAGATCATTCTCAAATCAATAATTAATATCGATTTCTCGATTTAGTCGATACTCATTTTGAAGAACCGATATTGATTTTTAAATCCCATTTATTATCAATCTTTCAGTCTATGTTGTTGATGAATGAACAAAGCAGCGTACCTACCATCCAATAAATCGCGATAAGCTTTGTGCTGTTACTTCTGATATAAATAAAATCTCAGCTTTCAAATTTTGTCACTTTTATTACGAAATCAAACAATAAATACCGTTTTGACGCTCTTTTATGTGTCGCTGTAGCGCCTTAATTCAAGCGAAGCTGTAGCGGTAAGGGAACGTGAACGTATTTACGCTTTACTACTATTCACAGCACGAAATAAACATGAATGAACATCAGAAGGTATGTTGAAAGATAGGCCTACAGTACAACTTACCCAATGTCACGTAAAGTTACATTTACCTCAGAAAAGCAATTCAAAACTCGTTAGTCAGATAGAAAATTAACTCCAGATAGGAGCATTTTGCTAAATATATGCACTATATTGCATATTTACTTAACCTGTTCTTCAATATTTGATGTATTTTAAATAAATCCGCCATGTTTTTATGACAGCCACCATTTAAGTTTACATTTTTTTTAACCGAGTAGAAACATAAGTAATTAAAATGTATTATTATAACGTTATTATTGTACAATTTAAATGTAGGAAGAAGTGCACTGCCCTACAAATATGTTCATTTTAACCTTTAATATTATAGTGATGCATCATCTGGATTCCCTGTATAGTTTACAGCATTAGTTGAGAGAGATTTTTTTTTTCCTTGAGGAAATATTACCATGTACTGTAACTGGTAGTCCACAATTAATCGATATCAAATTTATTTGAATCAAAATCTAAGTGTGAAATTGGTGTCAATGTCCAGCCCTACTTAATACATTCAAGTAGACTATTTAAGAGCTAACATGAGAGAAATTAACCCTAATGAAATGTAGTAAAAGTGAGTAAATTTGTCCTTTTCTGATAACTATAATTATAACATTAGCTGACACTCTGAAGTCTGAACTGTATCATTAATAATAATATTAATAATAATAACAACAACAACAACAACAACTGTATTTTGGCAGGAAAACAATTATGTACAATTATTAACAATTATGTATTTATTGTCACAGCTTGGTTACTGACAAAATGGGCACTGTTTTGTAAAAACAAACTTTTAACAAAGTAAGTATTTGACTTGTAATATAAATCTTTCAGATACAACTTTTGATTTTAATAATGTATTTTTAAATGTTGAAATAGATTAATAATAAATACTTTAGAAGTAGTTATCAATGTTAGTTCATGTCAACTAATGTAGTTAACAAATGACATTTAATGTCAACAAAATATTTGTATTTTTCATGCTACACGTTTTCATTACCATTCATATAATTAAAATAGTTTAAATGATTAAGAATTAATAATTCAATTAATAATTATTTAAACGTTTATGCTTAAATCACAAGATTTATTGTTTTGACTTTTGAAAGCCATGATATTCCAGAATTTCTTTTTATAGGTCTATCAAGGAAAAGGTGAAATCTTTCCCAGTACTCCCTGGATCATCTGCAGCATTTGACTTAGAAACAGTGTAGGTGCACAGAATCCAGGTCATGGCATCATGCCACTAAACACAACGCGAACAACAGACTTGGCTTAATTATCAATAGCCTACTTAACTAAGACTCTTATTTCTATATGTAACTTTTATGTTTAAGTTTAAATTCAACATTCGGTTTCTATTAATAAAAATGTTAAGAACAGGATATTAGATATAGCAATATGTTACCAAACTACAAAATAAACACACTTAATTAACTTATTTGCTCTTGTCTGAGAAGTCATATAGGTGAGAGTGATTAAATGTGATTTTATCGGGGGCCACCAAGTGCCTGACAATGACAATGGAAACAATAGAGACTCCATATATTTCAATACTACACTACATGCCTGCTAATTATTCTCAGAATACATATTCCTGCCTGTCTTTAGCCAAAAGCAGACAGGGGACATCATTTAAGACGATTTGAAATGCTACAGGATCATTTTCATCTTAGTGCAAACACAAGCAGACGTTAACTTCCTGACTGATCCACACCCTCCACGAGAATAATGACATGGATAGTAATGGGCGAGTACATCGCCACTCCCACAAATACAAGCTGTAAATCACAACATGCATCTATCAATGCACATGTTACGACATTTATTTAATTTCATTAGCGTTACCTAAAATCTGCAATTACAGATTCAGTTTTCTAAAACAGCATCTTTAAACATATCGTACTCGAGCAAAGTCTTGCCATTGCGAAAACAGTATTGTATAATGCTATAAATATCAGTTACCTGCAGCGATATCCGTCTCTTTATATACAAAGGCGCGTCGCGTCTTTTATTGTAACCACGTTGGGCGCGAGACGCACTTACTATTTTCCAATGTGTTCCACAGACTACCGGTATGAACAATACCAGAACTGCGCATGCGTCAGCGACTTCGCGTCTATATAAAGACGCCTGGGAGCTTTATTGTGATTCACACAGCACAGGCATTATTAATACATTACCCTTCAAAAGTTTGCATTCATTAGATTTTTTTTAAAAGGACATTTATAATGTGTTTTTTATATAAATATTCAGAGAATCTTGAACGTTTGTTTTATCAGGAACCCACAAAAATATCATGCAGCACAACTGATTTACATTTCCGAAGGATCATGTGACACCCAAGACTGGAGTAATGGAGGAGTAACAGGAGTAAATTAAATATTAAAATATAAATAAATAAATGTAGCCTTGGAAAGCATAAGAGACTAATTTGAAAAACATCAACCCCAAACTTTTGAACAGTAGTCTATTTATATAATGTAACATTATATAGGTATAATGTATAGAGCCTAATTTTATTTAAACCCCTAAAATATTAAATAAATAAACAAATCGCATCTTTGTGAAACTTTATTATACTTATCCCTCAACATCCATTTCACACAGAATACACACACAATCCAAAAGTTGTATAGAATATTTTGATCATACACAATCAGTTTATAGCACTAAATACAAGAATTTAGATTTTCTAATTTCCAACAACTCACCACCACTCAGTTCCATTTATAAGCAACATCAGTAAAATAAGCAGCACTATTTACAAGCTTTATTTACATGCAAAAACTCACAAAGAACATGAATACACAAAGGGTACCTGTCTTTTTAGATAAGCCATGGATTTTATTTACTCTTTTCCAAGATTTTACATTTTAATTCTTTAAAGGCTTTTTTTTTATTTTATAGGCATCATACAATGGCATATCATTTCATTATCACTTCATATATTTGATTCATTTACAATTTTTTAGAAGTAGTATTTCCAAATAGTATGTATGGGAGCTGAAAATGTACTATTTCATGACTCTGGATTAAATTTTGCATAAATTACATTCCTGATTATCAGGGAGTAGCAATTTCTATTAAAAAAAATAATCATAAAATAAAATAGAAAACTTTCACTTCTTAAAATACTGTATATTATAGGATAGAGTATGAAAAAGTCACATTTTTCTCTTCTCTATAGATCAAACTAAGAACAAATACAACGTTTATACATTTGTCATGTGCATAACAGATGACCTTTTCTTTAAAATCCACAAAGATACTGTCAGGACAAACAAAAAAAAGTTTTCTTACAGCCTGTCACTATGACTTACTGTACAACACAAGCAGACAGCGTCTGAGTGCTCACAAAGCAATGCATCCATGCAAGTTACTTTGAACTTTGAACCTTGCAATGCACGTTAACGTATGTACCACTAACAATTCGTGATCATCACAACTGAAGATGTGCCTTTTTTAAATGCATTTCTTGAACATGCAAAGAACTTAGGATGAAGGCATGACATTTCTGCCATGTTACCATCAATTTCACTAGTCTTTATATCGAGGAAGTGGGCAGAACACACCTAACTAACAAAACAAACATTGACGTTGTGGAGAGTTTTCCAGTTAAAATATAAACACATTTTTCACCAACAATCATCCTTAAAGTGTACTTTTGTCTAAGATGTTGCCTAGTTTTTGTGTCATCTACTGCCATTGAGACGTAAGGAGAACTTTAAACAATGCCCTCTATGAAGCTTGTGTCCAGATGTACAATAAGCATCCGCAGAAAAGACATCTCCTTGCGGGTGTTCTCGAATATGACACGGGGGTCGTCCGACTGGCACCGAAGGCAATTAGGAGCCATTACCATTGCGAGGTTGTTTACGTCCATTTTAGTGACTGCAACATTAGTAGGCTGAGCAAAAACCTGAGGAAGACACGGGACATACATAAGTGAAATAAGACATTTGTTGTGCATTTGAAAGCATTGCTGCCCATTGTGTGTGTTTGAGTGTTGTTGCTACCTGCAGGAAGTGGATGAAGTAGCACAACACCAGCCGGTTGAGCTCAGGCAGCAACTGCACCACGCTGATGGCTGCCACAGGATCATCATAGTTACTGACACACTCCTTGTAGAAACTCATAGGGATAAGAGGCTCTTCCAGCTCACGGTACCAGAGCTTCATCAGAGAGGCTGAGGGAAACATTGGTATAAGATGTTTAAACATGTCTGGTATTTTACTGGAATGCCAGTAAATATTGTCTTTGGATACGTAATATTCTTATAAATGCATGAGAACAGTTACTCACCAGGAACATTAGGGTCTGACAAATTTTCAGGAATCCTCCACTGGTCCACCTGTAGCTTCAGTGCATTAACTTCATCAATGTCACCAGGGACCCTGTAGGAGGAAATTGTAATGTTACACTCGAGAACCACCAGAGGGAGACATCACACTATAATTATGCATGAACTAGACTGTGAGTTTGGCAAAATTGTATGTCCCCCAGTTAGTCTTTCGCATCCATAAGTTGTGCAATTTCCCCCCCAAGAGATAAATATATGACAGTAGTGAATCTATTTTGAAACTGCAGTTTGCCAAGCAACAAGCTGCTCATTACTTGATATGTTTAAAAGGAGAGTTTTGATCATTCTTGCCTTTTGGCTCAAACTAAATCAATCAATACTCGGTACAGAATACTACAATACAAATGGATGCTTAGGAAATACATTAGCCCAGTTAAAGTGCATAAGTTTATTCCTAACATGAAATTGGCACTCTGTTTCACTGTACGTGGGAATGTACTAGAGAGTTGTAGGTGTTCTAAATCTAGAAGAACTGTGGCAACGTCTCCAAAACGAAGAACCTGAAGAAAGTACAGTGTAAAGGTTTAGGCACTTGTGTAAAAATGCTGTAAAGTGAGGATGCTTTCAAAATTAATGTCATAAATAGGTTTCATTTATCAATTAACTTCCATTTACTAAATCAAATCCATATTTGGTGTGACCACCCCTGTGTTTAAAACAGCTTTTGTCCAGGTACACCTGCACATAGTTTTTAAGGTAGATTTGCAGGCAGGTTTCTTCAAGCGTCTTGGAGACGTTGCCACAGTTCTTCTGGATTTAGTCTGTTTTAGTTTTGATCTCTGTGTGGATCAGATCATACTGGCTGTTGTCAGACTCCTTGTGTATAAAAAAAGCTCATTGGATTATTAAAATTAATGGCAAAAGGAGTGTTTGGACATGTAAACTGATATTTCCTACTCACACACTACAGCAAAAGATATAAATACCTGGCTTAAAACCTTTTTTTTTTGTGAAAATACTAACATATGGAAGCTTGTTTCCACCACTGAATAATAAATAAAGAATAATAATTGCAACTTTTTATCTCACAATTCTGACTTTTTTTCTCACAATTGCGATATATCAAGTCAGAATTGTGACTTTTTTTTCTCAGAATTGCAAGATATGAAGTCAGAATTGTGAGAAATAAAGTCCCAATTCTGGGAAATAAAGTCGCAATTGCGAGATATAAAGTCGCAATTCTGAGAAATAAACTCAGAATTGTGAGAAATAAAGTCCCAATTCTGAGATATAAAGTCGCAATTGCGAGAAATAGTCGCAATTGGGAGATATAAAGTCGCAATTCTGAGAAACAAAATTGTAATTGCGAGATATAAAGTCGCAATTCTGAGAAATAGTCGCAATTGGGAGATATAAAGTCGCAATTCTGAGAAATAAAGTTGTAACTGCGAGATATAAAGTCGCAATTCTGAGAAATAAAGTTGTAATTGCGAGATATAAAGTCGCAATTCTGAGAAATAAAGTCGCAATTGCGAGATATAAAGTCGCAATTCTGAGAAATAAAGTTGTAATTGCGAGATATAAAGTCGCAATTCTGAGAAATAAAGTCGCAATTGCGAGATATAAAGTCGCAATTGCGTGTTATAAAGTCAGAATTGTGACTTTTTTTCTCAGAATTGCGAGATATGAAGTCAGAATTGTGAGAAATAAAGTCCCAATTCTGAGAAATAAAGTTGTAATTGCGAGATATAAAGTCGCAATTCTGAGAAATAAAGTCGCAATTGCGAGATATAAAGTCGCAATTCTGAGAAATAAAGTCGTAATTGCGAGATATAAAGTCGCAATTCTGAGAAATAAAGTCGCAATTGGGAGATATAAAGTCGCAATTGCGTGTTATAAAGTCAGAATTGTGACTTTTTTTCTCAGAATTGCGAGATATGAAGTCAGAATTGTGAGAAATAAAGTCCCAATTCTGAGAAATAAAGTCGCAATTGGGAGATATAAAGTCGCAATTCTGAGAAATAAAGTCGTAATTGCGAGATATAAAGTCGCAATTCTGAGAAATAAAGTCGCAATTGGGAGATATAAAGTCGCAATTGCGTGTTATAAAGTCAGAATTGTGACTTTTTTTCTCAGAATTGCGAGATATGAAGTCAGAATTGTGAGAAATAAAGTCCCAATTCTGAGAAATAAAGTCGCAATTGGGAGATATAAAGTCGCAATTGCTTGTTATAAAGTCAGAATTGTGAATTTTTTTCTCAGAATTGCGAGATATGAAGTCAGAATTGTGAGAAATAAAGTCCCAATTCTGAGAAATAAAGTCGCAATTGGGAGATATAAAGTCGCAATTGCGTGTTATAAAGTCAGAATTGTGACTTTTTTTCTCAGAATTGCGAGATATGAAGTCAGAATTGTGAGAAATAAAGTCCCAATTCTGAGAAATAAAGTCGCAATTGCGAGATATAAAGTCGCAATTCTGAGAAATAAAGTCGCAATTGGGAGATATAAAGTCGCAATTCTGAGAAATAAAGTTGTAATTGCGAGATATAAAGTCGCAATTCTGAGAAATAGTCGCAATTGCGAGATATAAAGTCGCAATTCTGAGAAATAAAGTTGTAATTGCGAGATATAAAGTCGCAATTCTGAGAAAAAAAAAAAAAAAAAAAAAAAATTTCCCTTAGAATTGGACTTTATATCTCACAATTGTGAGTTTATATCTCACAATTCTGACTTTATAACACGCAATTGCGACTATTTCACGCAATTCTGACTTTATATCTCGCAATTGCGACTTTATTTCACGCAATTCTGACTTTATATCTCGCAATTTTGACTTTATAACACGCAATTGCGACTTTATTTCACGCAATTCTGACTTTATATCTCGCAATTCTGAGAAATAAAGTCAGAATTGCGAGATGTAAATTTAGCAATTCTGAGATAAAAAGTAGCAATTATCTTTTAAAATGTTTTATTTTGTGGCGGAAACAAGCTTCCATACTAACATGCCTAATACTTTTGCACAGGACAGTATATCCTGTAAAGCATGGAAAAGTATTCAAAAGCCCTATTCGGACGGTAATTGTTTCTCATGGGGTCGTAAGGTATTTTCAACATTTACAGGGGCTAGTATGTGATTTTATTGCCGTCCGAATCCAGAATGTCAGTGTTTTTCTACCACCACCCGAGTAAAAATCCCTGGCCGAATTTTCGAAGGTTGTGTGGTGATTTAATTGCTGTCCGAATCCACATCTCTGAGCTTACAAGAAGAGATCATTTCAAAATTCACTGTTTAAATCCTTTTTGATCACTGTCGAGCACCTTCCTTACGATATTGCGCTTAACTGTAATCTGCATGCTTTTTAAAGACACTTTTATTACTGAAATGCTGGAAAGTATTTACAAGAACAATATTTCATCACCGCTCCACCTCAGCGAACAAAAAGGAGAAAGAGAAAAAATACAGAGTTGAAAAAAGGGAGTTTGATTAGTTTAAATGTGTAGTTAACTACACTACAAGATTTTAAAGGGCACAAAGTCCTTTTAAATAAATTAACAATGTGATGATATGATTTATTTTTGCTGTTAGAGCGAAAACAAGCAATTAGTGTGAGAGTATTATATTTCTAAATTTCGAATAAAACTGTAAACTAATTAATACATACTACCGTTTAAAAGTTTGGAGTCACTAAGATGTTTTTTTTAATTAATACTTTTATTTAACTGTGCTAATGACACATGACACGCTAAGCTGGTAGCGTCACAACTTTTAATTATTTACTTGTCAACACACTCGTATAGTAAAATATAGTCTGCTCTTCTATTCTGCCTAATTAGTAGTGAGTTAAGCAGGTCTTACCTGAATATCCCCTCAGTCTGTGCTCCACCCAGAGCCAGCACATACTGAGACAGCTGCACTTGCACCCATGGTAACTTCCTGTCTGGGAAGAGTTCACTCTGCCGCTCCATCACTTCCTCTAGAGAGCTGCCGAATAGTGAGGGGGTCATGATGGCACGTCGACTGTGGTCCACCTCCTCCAAGCTAGGCTTACGGAGACCCTTTATGGGAAATAGAGGAATTGCTACTCATCATCTTCTTTCTTAAACATCTGATTCTTCTTCGTGTGTATTTGTTAAAAACTCACCTTTTTCCCTCCAGTGACCGCCACTTTCTGGAGCTTCCGGTAGCAGTACTTGGCATATGTGCTGATGGGAAGTGCTAGAGACAAAAAGACATAATTTATTCTACTATTCTTAGACACAGGATCTGCACAGCCTAATCGCTGACAGATTTACATCTAATGCATCAAAACCTGTTTTACAAGTTAAACACTTTGAGAACTGAGTCACTATTTTTTGTCTGGAACGTGAGCTCCATATTGCTCTGTAACAGTTGTTATGGCACCAGCGATCATGGGATCACAGCGGCACGTGGGGAGTGAAGCACTTCAAAATGAGTCACTTTTTTAACAATGAATGAAAAATGATTTGGTTCCATCAAAAGTGTGGAGGAGGAAATCCAGCCTGCACATTCTGTTAGTAGTGACTCATCAGATCAACATGTGAACTGGAGGAGAGGAAAAGACAGAGGGGTTTTCTACTAGGCTGTGTTTTATCAATGTGCTGTTTTGTCCTTCTGTTATGTAAGGACTATAAAAGTAGACATTGCAGAACATTTTCCATTACTTAGAATAAATTATATTCACAGATATCACTTGATGTCAGATTCTGAGACAAACTCCAGACTTGTAGAATCACTAAGATTTATTGTACATTCAAAAATCTTGAATTTATTGCACTCTGTGCTCAGTATTTTAGAGAAACCACAGCCTGTCTCTTCAGGATTTCTCTGGTTTCACACAAGAGCTTCATAACTCCAAAGTTAAATCCATAGGGGGCATTTCTAATACCGTCACTGCAGGCTTTACGAATCTTAACTAAAAGAGCCAGATGGTAAAAACTTGTGCGGCGATAAAAAGCATCTTTTCTGGAATGTGCCCCAAACTCGACACCCCTTCAGATTTATAGCAAACAGGTGACACACATGCGTGTTGACACAACCTCTTGTTCATTTCCCCGCACCAGACTGCAATTATGTTTAATGAGAGATATTGCATCATAAATTTGCCCTTGATCTCCTTTTTTTGGATTCCTGAACCTAAACAGTTCATTTACAGGGTAAACATACGGATTCTGCTTAATTCTGAATATTTTGCATGACTAAGTGCTGGTGGTCCAGCTCTGAAGCAACAGCTTGCACTCATTTGAAGTGAAAGGCAACAATAAAGTGAAGGAAAGCCAGAGGAAACAACAATCTTTTCAGAGGCCACAAATGAGGCCACACAGATCTTTGTGGTGACTCCCTATGTCAGAGAGATGAGTAAATTCCTGTTTTACAGCGGCCCCGTCATCAGGGCAATCAGCATCCCAATAAACTCCTCAGCTGAGCCGGCCCTACTTACAGACCAGATCTAACCTTGAGAATCCTCACATAGTGACTCACATCCATCTGCAGCACTATTTGTGAAGTTGACCCACTTATCTGGACATCTGCCCATCAGATCCAACTAAATGACTCAAAATCATTGCAGGCCATGAGCCATATCCTGCTCCTTCAAGTGGCCAGTGGCTGGTGCTAGTCTAATGATCCTGTGACTAGAGATGGCTCATGAGTAGTTCTTAAGCAGTGGCTGTGAGTCAATGTTATGCCTTGCATGCAGGCAGTGAAAATCAGTGTAAGGGATCCTCACTGTGGTGAATGCCACGGCTATGTGTAGGCAGCAATCTGATGAGATCATCAGGACCAATGATTGTGGTAATACAGTAACAAGGTCAAAGTGTCGCCATATGGAGGAACAGTCATCTACTGATTTGCACACGTGATGCGTACTGCCCAAAAGGGCTAATTAAAATTGTTTTATTGACCTGTCAAATAATCAATGTTGCTAATGCAGTGGGATGCACCCACAAATGAAGAGCACTCAATATATAGTTACAGAGACCTGCATACCAACATCTAATTCTTTATCAGTTTATAGAGGTACATTAAATCTCTAGTTGATCCATTGCATATTCCAAATCTCTTAAAAACCTCTCAAATGTGTATTTCAACAAACTTTCCTCTGAACAAAGTGACTTTGAGGTCAATTTATTATTTTTTTGTTTCATTCCAAAATGTGTCTCAGATAAGGAAACAGCCATAGTTAAAGAAAGGGGTAGGTACCTTCTGCTTCCTCCTCTGAGCTCTGTTTTCTCTTCTTCCTTGACTTTGAGTTCTTCTTCTTAATATCCTGCTGGTCCAGTATGTACAGGGTAACTGCAAAAGAGACGGGGAAAAAAAAACAAAAAAAACATTTATATATAAAATACTGCTTTCATTTGATATATATGCTTTAGAATAAAATTTGTTAAATTATATGCAAAATTAATTAAATCACAATTAATTGCATGTTAAGAGGTAAGATTATTTTTTAAAAATTTGACCTTTATTTTATCAAATATACAGTAAAACTAATACTGTTAAATATTATTAAAATTTTAAATAAAAACTATTTTAATATATTTAAAAATTTAATTCATTCCTGTGATGCAAAGCCGAATTTCCAGTAGCCATTCCAGTCTTCAGTGTCACATGATACTTCAGAAATTATTCTAATATGCTGATTTGGTGCTCAGGTAACATTTTCATTCTATTACCAATGGTTGAAAAAAAGTTTGATGGTGGAAACCGTGGTAAAAAAAAAAATCATAGTCATAAAATTATAAAAGTCTTTACTGTCACTTTTGGTAGGTTTATGTATCCTTGCTAAATAAAAGTATTATTTCCAAGACTTTGACTTGCGGGGCTGTTGACAGAATGTGCTTTTTGCATTTTTAAGATGCCATAAGTTTTAAAAATGTGTCTTGAGGCCTTCCGTTCCATTCAGTTGTCAGTTGTGTTCGTGTCACTGTTTTAGAACACAAAAATGTGTCCTGTGTGAACAACTTCTTGATGGTTTGGCGAGACACACTGCCTGTAGCCTAGTTTTTTTTTTACTAGATTTACTAGAGAAGATTATTTTATAATATTATTTGATTTTTATACAACTGACAAACTCACTTTTCTTGTCATTGGTTGGCTCCAAGTGCCTCTGAATGTAGCCTTCCAGGTAGCAGCAGAACTTGGGTGAAGGAGCGAAGAAGGCGAGGCACACAGCCATAAGCTCCCAGCCTGCTGCCAGACTGCGTGGGCTGGTGTTGCCTGTGGTCTGCCTCACGAGCTGGACATAGAGCTCATCCCTCAGGCCCTGCATGCCCCAACACTTAGTGACAACAAGGAGAGCCGCATGCCGCCGGTCCAACCGTGAAGGTCGGTCTCCCATGTATGCCTGGACAAGCTTAAACATCTCGCAGGCTTCTTTGCGCACAGTGCGGTCGTTGGTCATCAGCATGGGTTTCTTGATGGAGCCGCGGTTCCATGACAGCATGTTGGCGATGGAGACTCGACGGCGGAACAGGCCCTGGGTGTGCATGTTCAAGTGCTTGCTGGCCCAGTCGGCCATGTTGGAGTCTGGGGGTGGTGGCTGACGGAGGGTGGCGTAGGATAGCTGGTAAGCCCCACCATCACCTCCCTGTAAATTGGTATCGCTGGCTATGTGGCGATGAGGGCCAAGTGAGCCCGTTCTGTTGTCTACCATACCTTTCTTTCTGCTGTCCAACTGAACCTTTGGCTCCAGAGTTCCCGCCTACAGAGGAGGAGAAACACGGTAAGAACAAAGGTATTCATAAAAAATCTATTTCTCTACAGCTTCAGTTAGTTCTGACTGCCGTTTACTGAACATGACCCTCAGTTATGTTCTGCAATAATTGCAGGATCGGCACCTAAAATCGTAAATTAACACAAAAATCACAATAATCTCCATCAAACACTATGTAAAAAAAAAGAATCCTATCCACTACAGATGAAGTATGACCAATCGCTGACATAAAAAATCCTTCTACAGCAAGTCGTTTCTCCTTCGATGTCTCTAAAAAATAGTGCAAATCCAGCAATGGCCTCATTTTGATCCCTAGAGGAATTTTGTCCTGTAATAAGGTCCCTTATGCAGTCATTGCCTCTCTTGCTGTACTGAAAGCTGTATTCCTGTTACAAAATCTAGACACAACATGTGTGCCAACTTCACTTTTATACCAAATATAGAATATTTAGGACACTGTGGGTCAAATTTACATAATTCATAGAGGTCATTTAAGCAATACAATTAGAGTTCACCTTTGTAGAAACAATGTGGGTCTATTAAAACCATATGGTTTTTATTATTATACTTAAACTTACAGATCAGTATTATTTAAGCATTACTTATTTACTATATATATATTATTTACTAATATTTTGAATTAGCTTTTATTTTTATATTTTCAGGTTTTAATTTTAATTTTCATACAGAAATATATCTATTTAGATTGAATGTATTTTTATTTCACATTGAGTGATTGTAGTGCTTCAACCTGCATTTGTTTTATTTCAAATTTTTGAGTTTGAGTTTTTTTAAGTTTAAGTTGTTCCTCTAATATTTATTTATAATTTATAATTTTATTTCAGCTTTATTTCAATTAACAAAAATTTTTTTTTAATAGTTTTAGTTAACAAAAACACCACTGTTATGGATGGATTCCCCATGGTTCCCCATGACACAAGAAACAGAATCAAAACATATTTTCCGATTTTTTTCTCTGTGTATTCACTATCATCTGCCAAAGGTTTTGGGAAGCAGCACATTGAAATTGCCAGTGTGGTGAAATGGCTTATACACCAGGGAATGAGGTGATCTATGATGTCATCAGCTTATGGAACAATCCCCAGCAGGTTCCAAACCCCTATCGACTGCACTGTAGACACACAATTGGTCGGTACAGTGACCACGCCTGTCCAGGACCCAACTGTCCCGTCTGTGTCAGCAATGCTACCATATGGGCCACAGTAGCCATCCTTCCTGCTCAATAGGCGTCGTGTTTTGGAGCTCCACTACGTTCTGGCATTTCACCCATTGCCCCCGCAGTTCACTGCTGGACTCGTATCAGAGGACCAGGGGTGGGGGGTGGGGGGTAGTTGGGTGCGACGAGAGTAGATATCATCGCCTCTTTTTAAATAGGTAATAAAAACGTTTGCAACGATCAGCACCTGTAAGTCTCAAAGCCCTAAAACAATCCCTTTCATGTTTCCAGAGCTGATTGGATCGAAACCCAAGTAGTGAGTTCTTGAAAGCATTTGAGAAGTACGGTCCTCTGGGCGCCAGGCTGTTGAACAATGCAGATAGAATTCATCACTGAGGGAGGACATATTACAGCTTTGCTACGGGTCAGAGCGGCAGTAACCGTTCCTTTGAGTGAAATTATTGCCCTTAACTAGAATCATGTGCAGCCGAGGAATTACCTCTAACTTGCCTGACTGCAATGTTGAATACAAAAGAGAAAGATGTTGTTATACTGCCTGTTGCCTCATTGTAATTTATGTTTTAGACTGAAATAACTAAAAGACTGATATTTTACATCACTATTATGTTATAATGGCTGGTGTAAGGTGTACACAATACTCTGTTTCTAATACAGACCACAGGAAAAAAAATCAGACCGGCATGAAAAACTTCAACCAAAACAAAACGCTCTTCCAACAGTCTCACATAAAGATTAAACAAATACAACGTCTGGTTTTTAATGATGCTGAAACTCAAGATCGGTGGAAAAGAAGTGTGTCAGAAGTTCATTCACATATTTTATACAAGACTGCAAATCTCTATAAAATAACAAGGGAAAAGCTACTCTCATGGAGGACGTGTAAATGTTAAGCTCATTATAAGTAAGTGATAGATTACCAGAAGATTGCCTGTAACATTCTTTTTTTTGGTTAATATTAGTGATGTAGTTAATGTAGTTGATGTATTTAAACTATAAATATACTATTATTCATTGTTAAATGTGTTATTATATGTCATCGACATAAAGTTACCTATTTTGAAAAATGTCTGTCTTTTGTGTCTAAACAAGTCAGTGGGGTTTAAACAAAAATAGTTTAACATTCCTTTTTTTTTATTTTTATAAATGACAGAATATTTTTTGGATAAACTATCCCTCTAACCAAGGTTAATAAATGCTCCAAAAGCAGTGTTGATAGCTCATGATACCAAACTTTTTTACCAAATATTACCAATTTTTGATACCAAAATGTATCACAATATAATGTTTCATATCGTTCGGTATCGATAATTATTGACATTTTTTATAACCTTTTTATTTATTTATTTTAAAGACAAGTAGAAAAGTTTGAATTTAAACTACAGTTTTTTTTTTTTTTGTTTACGTTATTAAGGCAAACAACAAATTTACTGGATCTTTTTTCTTTACTGGATCTCTTATCGCTGTGTTGTAATGGTGTCACTTAATCAAGATCGGCTCGCGCTGCACTGACATTGGACTCCAAACTGATAAACGGTCCGTAAAGCACAAAATAATGATAGCGCAGTTTCATTCCGCTTTCATTCCGTTTGCCATTTGATGTTGGGAAACGTTGTGGTGGTCACGTCAGCGATACGCGTGCATTTTAATGAAAATATCGATTACTATATCGAACATTTTTTATATCGTTACAGACAATGGTGTACCGTCGATAAATACCAATACCGATTTATCGCCCAGCCCTAACCAAACTAATGTTAACGAACTGAACTTTATTGTATTGTTACCAAGTCGTTTCTACCAGATAAACAATTAAACTGAACATTTCTATGTTGTACCTGTGAGGGGGGTCCAGCAGTCTCAGGTGAGGACAAAGTCAAACTCTTCTCAAGCGTGTCCACCTTTTCATAAGTCCGCTTCTGCCGTCCTGGAATCTCCAGAGATGTGAAGGCCAAACTGGGATGGTTACTTGTCCTGCTTTGTGACCTGCTGCAAGATGCAACGTCCTCCCTGGAGGAGCCCCGACCCACGCTGTGTGTGCGCTGCGAGGAAGAGTTCTCAGACATCTCAGAATCCAGACTAGCTTTGGTCTCCCGCATGGTGTTTGAGCGACTGACCACCTCCCTCATCTCTTCCATTAGGCGCTCGTTCAGGGCTGTAAGTTCCCCAGTGCTGCCCACAGACCCGGGTCGGCCCTGGGCTCCAGCACCTATCCTCCTCCTGCTTTTCCTCCGAAGGCTGGGAGACGAGCCGGTTGAGTAACCTGAGTCCTGGTAGCTAACGGCGGGAGGAGGTGGTGTGGAATAGTCCTGAGATCCTTGGCTGCCCTGCCGGCTGTGGTGCACTTCCATAGCTCTGAGCACACTCACTTCTAGGATCCTCCATGACTGCTTCTTCTCCAGGCTGGTGGGCTCCTTCTGAAGTCCCCTTGTTGGGAGAAGCAGAGACTCGGATGCTGAGGTCGGAGAAGGGCTGGGAGAGGGGACCGGTGAGGTGGAAAGGAGCCCTTGTTTGGGATCAACATTCACCATGTGCTTGATACACTCCAAGCCTGCTGGACTATAGTCTGAAGGGTTCCTCTTGTGTCTGGATCCGGTGTGAGACTGAACCGGGTGCTGGAGGAGTTTCATCTTCTGAAGGCTGTGATTGTGTCTGGATGGGCCATTGTGTAGGTGAGCACCTTCAACCTCCATATCTACTGGAGGCTCGTCATAAATGGGGCAATCGGATGATGGATCGTCATAGAAACTTGCAGTTGCTCCATATTGAGGAGATACTGGCCTAAGTGAGCTGGACTGTGGTCTTAGAGACGCTGTAGAGTCCCCAGAAGTCACAAGGCAGAAGCTGCCATTGCTCGCCTTCCTCAAGTGGTGAGCCTGCTTTGAGTCCGCTGCTATTTTTCCTCCTGGTGTGGTTTTGTAAGCCTGCGGGGACAGCATGTAGCCTGAAACAGATTTGACGCTGCCAGGATTGAGTGTGCAGGCACTATGGTCACTAGCTTTGCTCTGTGGGAGATGAAGGGAAGCAGCTCCGTTGGTTCCTCTTGTCTGGCTTCTGCCAATGCTGCTGACCTTTACCAACATGGCGGCTTTGGATCCAGGTGAGGGCTGCCACCTCTGAGATGTGTCTCTTTGCTCTTGCCTGTAAAAAGTAAAAGAAATGCATTTAAGTTAGATAAATTAGAAAATAAGAACCAAAAATAAGGAAAGAATATGTAAAACACCAGAAGGCAACACAAATCTACAAAAGGAGAAGCAGTAAAAGCAAGTACAAGAAAACTTGGTTAAAAAGCTAACCTATGAAGCCAAAACCAATCATCTTTATGATGCCTTTAACAAGTCCAAAACAGCAATCTCCATGGCTGTCTTTATCATCCAGACAAGTCTAGCTAAATTCTCAGCAATTTAGGGAAACTAAGGGTCTGTGAAGAGTATAAAATGTATATTTAAACATCCATAATGCCATTGTCAGGAAAACAAAACCATGATTGTTCAACTGAAATAGATTTTAAAACACTACAATGTTGGAGAGTAAAACAGTTTTGTGGTGAAAATGAATGTGGTTCCTTGAATTGTTCTTATTCAAAAGTTTGCCAACAACATGTTATTGTCACTACACCAATCTGCTTCTGTTTGTAAAACCAACAACTCACACAGCTTCAGTACTCCGACCTAGACAGTGTTTCATACTGAAGACAAAAGATCTAATCTGTTCACATCAGGCAGACTAATCATTTAGACACAAATGTACTCGCACTATTCCCAACAGAATATTTTCTGACGTGGCCTCATAAATCTTCTGTATTTGTTAATTCACTCAATCTCCAAAATGAAACAATATGCATTATCATAGTAATTTCTGATAAAATGTTAGAAAGTACACAGTGAAAACAAAAAATAAGTGATAGTCTTTAAAAAAGAAAGTTAACAACTTGCAGATAATCCCTAATCATACAAAACAAAAAATCAAAGCAAAGAGAGTAGTAAATACTTAATTTACCGTTTTTGTGTGAGGAGATGAACGCCTGTACTGTACTGAAAGAAATCTATAAGGGATATGCGTTCACAGAGCTTTTATGTACACAACTGGATACCACACTAAAAAACCCCCAAGAAATCCTCTGATAAAAACTGCTCAGGCGACCGTCTCTGGGGATTTCTAATGAGTCACTTCTCAAATGAAGCTCTGGTCCTGCTTCCTCTTACACCGCTACATTCCATAAACACAAAAAAAACAGACCTCCCTATCAAACTCAGAAAGAAGGTAAGAGATAAGAGTTATGTCCGACTGTAGGTAAACACTTATTCAACAATTACATTGACTATGATAATCCACTGTTGCATTTTGAAACAACACTGGATCATTGCTTTGGAGGAAGCACTTCCCTTCTCTTCCATTCGCTGAGGCATTTTCTCTCATTAGAATTGTTCCCTTTTCTTCTCAAATCATTTCTCACATTTTTGAAGATAAACAGCCGTTTGAAATGCCAGACAGGTACAGCATATAGGAAGACTGGAAGTCAGACATCTGGCAGAGCCCCAAGGCAATTGTAAGGACTGTCAGACGTGACAACACAACCATCAACAATGTTCAAAGTCCGTCGCACTGATAGAAAGACTTGACACTTGAATCACAGAGTGTGAATGTTTAAGATGGTGTTGGTTTTCTCAAGGTAGTGACGGAGGGGGCATTGCTGTATAAGTGTTACCAACCAAAGAGAAGACTGTAAAAAAGTAGCTGCTCTTTCCTGTGAAATTCAGCCTTCTGTGTCAGAAATGACACAATGACATAAAATCCTCACAGGGTCACTTTAACAATAAGGCAAAGTGATAGAGTATGATTTCAGTTTGCTTAAATGTTGGGAAAGCAATGCTAGAAATGATCTGTAATGTAGAGTTGAGTCTCCAGTGTGACACTGAACATACTGGAAAGATGTTTATGTAGGCCCACAGATTAAACATGCTGTTGTTATACGAGTTCTGCCGATGTGAGAAAGCAGGCAGCTCAATTTCCTGTCACAAGGAATGACTAGTAAACAGCTCAAAGGACAGACTACACAGCACAAAGAGGAAATACTAATGCAGATATAAATATAGCGCCAGATTTACTGCTGGACTTATGAAACGTTACTCAGAAAGGCAAACAGCAATGTACCTTAAAGTTTGGGGTCTGTAAAATTTGTTTATGTTTTTGAAAAGTATCTTATGCTCACCAAGCCTGCATTTATTTGATCAAAGATGCATTAAAAACTGTAATATTGTGAATTATAATTAGAATGTAAAATAACCATTTTCTATTTTAATATATTTTAAAATAGTAATTTATCCCTGTGATCTCAAGAAACATTTCTTATTATCAATGTTGAAATCAGTTGTGCCACTTATTTTTATTTTAGATTTTATGATTATACAATTTATTTTCAGGATTTCTTGATGAACTGAAAATTCAAAGAAACAACATTTATTTGAAATAGAAATCTTTTATAACATTATAAATTTCTTTACTGCCACTTTTGATCAATTTAATGCATCCTTTCTGAATAAAAATCTTTCTTTCTTTCTTTCTTTTAAAAAAAAAATCTCACAGACCCCAAAATTTTTAATGGTAGTGTATGTTCAAGTGGAAAATAGGGATTTGAAACACAAGACTGCAATAATCACTGACTGTGATTAACTATATGTTGTCAGGCTATTTTTTTATTGTTTTATTTTTTAACGTCGACCTGATAAACATCAGTAGTGGGGAGAAACTGACACGTGTCAAGATTTTCTCTTAAAAAAAACCCCATAATAATAAATAAATCATTTGAACCTAAAAACATGGTCTGAATGAACAACATAAAAATAATTTGTCAAAATTTATACAGTAAATCAGTGACATTTAGTTCACTCAGACATGGAATAAGACAACAGTAAAACTCAAAACCTGTTTAAAAATGTCCCCAAACAACAGTAAGTTTATACAGTGCCTTGAAGCCTTTGGGTGAAACTAGACACATATTGGTAACGCCCTCTGGCATTTAAATACAGATGACAAAGAGGCCCCGAATACAAATTAGTAGTTACCCAAATAGTTACCCATCAACTTCAAAAAGGAAAAACAACAAGAAATGTCCAATATAAATCAAGCTATTTTTGACATCTGAACATATCTAATGTCGGCAGAATAACTTTATACAACGCAAAATAAATACCTAAATTCAGTCTGACTTTTGGATTGTTTGCTTTCTGAAAAATGACAAAATCAATAGGATATTTCTCTTTACTTTTCCCAATACAAGTGAATGAGTTACTACAGCAACCAAGACTGGTTGTCCCTGACGCTAAAGCATGGCACCAACACATGACGTGTTTTCAACTGTATTTATACATACCCCCGGTAAAAAAAATACTGTGTGACCATGAAAGTGCAGAAGAACAAAAACTAGTCAAATGAGAGCGGAAGAGAGAAACTGAGAAAGTGAGAGATTAGTCATGGGAGGCTGCTTTGGTTGGTATTAGAAACAACGTTGGCATTCCTTCCACTGATCACTCAAAGGCGCCGGGATTGTTTAAATAGCAGGACAATGCATGGTTGTTAAGCGTCATGGCAATGGTTCTCTTACCCTAATGTTTCATAATAAGATCCTTGTGGGCAGGGAGTGTGGTTGCTACCAAGTAGACTGATGAAAGACAACCTAGCATTTTTTGTTTGTTGGCAAGTTAATTTCGATTTTATTGATTATCCATTGATTATACCAAATTCCATGTGTACATTATGAAAATTCATAGATGAATTAGAGTTCATTCACACATTTTATTACAGTCTTTGTGTAAAAGAGGTTAGCATGACTAAAAAGCAAGATAAGATTCTGTAGAGCCACTCTGGCTCTAATTTAATTTGGCAGTGAGGAAAATAAGGTTAACTAGTCAGGGAGGACCAATTTGTCCTAGGCCGTCTGGTGTCTAAGGCCCTGTTACTCCTGGTATTAAGAGGTGTTTTCATTGATCGGATCACTTGTGGACAACGCTAAATACAGGTGTAAACAGGGTCTAAATTGTTTTGAGCTTGTCCACTTCGAAACACATTCAACCGGATTGCTTTCGTAGTGTAGATGCTCGTGTGGTTGAACAGCCACAAAAGACCGCCTACTCTCGACCTACTGACGTAATGCATAAACATTATGGGAAGCGCAATAGCCAGACAGGATTTAAACTTTGTCAACTGAAGACTCAAGTTTGGTTTGAAGACGAAAAACATACCAAGCACGATGTTCTCTCACCACTGCTGATTTTTAACATGCACTCATAGCGTTCAGCATAGTCTTGTCGCTGTCAGGGCAGAAATTAATGCTGCTGCTCTCTGTATGTTTTCCGTCACCTTCCGTTCATATGTAAATTGTGCGAGCTTATTTCATCCAGTAGATCGAAAGATCTAAAAAGCCCATACAGGACAGAAGTGTTTGAATGTGGATAAAAGAGACGGATTAAAACACCAGGTGTAAACGGGAATGTGTTTCCCTCATCTACTTGTGATTCGATCAAACAAAACGCATCTTAATACCAGGTGTAAACAGGAACTAACAGTCAAAACAGAGGTGAGATATTAGGATGTGTGTGGAAATGTATCTAACCTCATTATTTTATGAATGCATTGGACTTTCCATGAGTGTCGGAAAACATAATCAAGACAATGTATCCAAAACTCTTCCCCAACTAAAGAGGAAAACTGAAATAATGGGCTATTTTCATCGTAAGGACAGGAAGAGGAAATATGGTCTATAGCGAAAAACCTAAAACATGACTCATAGTTGATAATCATCTTCAACAGATGTGAAGATCTTGGCAACATTAACATACACTCATATACACTACCACTCAAAAGTTTGTGGTCTGTGTAATTTTATTTTAATGTTTTTGATATAAGTCTCTTATGCTCATCATTCAAGCATGCCTTTGATTGATTAAAAATGAAATGAATAAGTGATAAGTAATTTATTACAAATTAAAATCACTGTTTTATATTTGAATATAGCCTATATTTAAAATGTAATATATTCCTGTAGTGGCAAAGCTGAATTTTCAGCATCATTACTCCAGTATTCAGTTTCACACTGTAACGATCACCAGTGAGAGTGCCCAGGATAATCAGAGGCCACTCCAACCCGGACAATCACCACACATCCTCCATTCCCCATAATCCTTTGCCCAGACCATCATTCATTATTACATTCACCTGTGTCTCATTATCCTGTTTAGCTCACACTATAAGCCTGGTTCATTCTGTTGTCTCTGCGAAGTCTTGACTTGAATGTGTCTCGCTGCATTTTTGAGCATGTTTGTATCCTGTTTCTCCCGTGATTTTCCTCTTGATTCTCCGCCTGTTCCCTCGGATTTCTCTCTTTGCCTCAACCCTGATCTGTTATTGTTTGTTTGACCCTTGCCTGTTATGTGGATTACGTTTTTGATTACACTGTTCGATAAATACTGCATTTGGATCCTAAACCTTTGTGTCTCAGAGCAGTACTTGACACACATGATCCTTCATAAATCATTCTGATTTGCTGTTAAAAAATATTTCTTCTTATAATCAATGTTGAAAACAGTTATGCTTCTTGGATGAATAGAGAGTTTAAAAGAATAGAAATCTTTTCATAACACATATGTCCTCACTCTGATCAATTTAATGAATTCTTGCTGAGTAAAAGTATTAAAATCTTAGTGACCCAAAACTTGTGAATGGTAATGAGTGTAGTGGAGATAACATTCTCTCCATTCCACATGTATTAATTCATCAACACTGAAAAATATTTGTTTTTCAATATTTGCTGAATGAAGCAAATGAAGGTCTTTTGAGGACTCAGCTGTTTGCAGACAGCTGAACACCTCTCACTACTGAGCCAGTGAGTCTAGCTTCTTCACATACCGCACACGTGACCGGCCCATCCTCTCCCTCCACACCCTGCTCTCAAAAGACTTGAGAACAACTTAAGCAGATAATTCAAATTATTAAGAGCAATAAAGCCTGACCACAAACAGGGTGGGATAACTAAGGGCTCTAAAACTACAAAATAAAGGATTTATTGGTTATGTCCAATTACGGTTCTTATTTTTGACTTTCTAAAACTAGCAAATTGTATGTTTCACACCGAGCTTGTGTATGTACATTCGGGTGTCTGTAACCCCCGGAAAAGGCAGTCAGAGGGGGGCCGGCTCGGCATATGGACAATGAGATGGCTCTGGAATCTCAGCACTAATCTACATCTGTTGATATGAAATTAGACAGCATGAGAATGCACGGTTCTGGTTACAGCTATAAAAACTACTAATTCCCTCATGAACAGTGAGGATATTGTACAGAGAATAAGGCATATACTACAGTGTGACCAAAACATGTGGACAATTAGTTTTCTAAGAGAGATGATTGTGGTTACGGGTGAAAAATTAGGTCCCAACAACTAGAGTAGCAGTTCTGGTCAACTACATAAATACATAAAGAATCATAAAGATAAAAAAAATAACTTGTTTCTCTGCGTTTCAAGCAGAACCAGCGGATCAAGGCAGCAATCTGTTCTCAATGTATTTTAAGCAACACCAAAGGCACGACTAAAATAAAACAAAACAGGCGAAATTGCTCTACTTTCATAGACGATCTGTGTTAGGTCACTAATCTAGTTTTCAGAGAAAAGGACTGAGGTAACAAAACGTGCGTGACGGGCTGCGCAAAAGATTTAAGGAATCTCTTGAGTCTTTACAGTTTAATGTTTATGACCATTTCAAGGTAAAAGCATGAGAAAGGCCAAATTATTTCTGAAATATGAGATGCCCCTTTAGCAATACTCCCTAAGGATATTAATGGTGACCTTTTCACTCCAAACATGATAACATTAGATAACATTATATTAGCCTATAAAAAGACCAAGTAATTCATTTAAAATGTCTTTTGCAATCTCACCTATTTATTAACTCCCAGATATTCCCCAACTCAAACAAATCTTGTGACCATGACACAAGTGAAAGTAAGCACACAAGACCAGCAAAAATGAGTGTTGCTTTTCTTATACAGCTTTCACTTTTGGTATCTAACCAAGCCATTACACAGCGGTTTTCAGGCCCTTCTGAGAAATCCCCATAAATACCAATATCATAAAGACATGTTATCTAATGACATGCAACATTGCCGTAGTTAGTTATCATTAACTCCATCCCTGAATCATTTCACTCTGACAAACATGCCATAAAAAGACTACTGTCTTTAACTCTATATATCAATGCATATTATTCAGATCTGTCTCAACTCCTTCAAAAGAAAGTTGACTAAATCATTTGTCCACAAAGAGAAGGTTGTATGCTGTTAATTTAATGTCTTAGATCCCACTCCAGTTCATGCTATGGGAAACCCTAACAGCTGGTCCTCAGGGATTTGCGTGCTTAACTAAAACCCTTGTCCTCCTATAGCAGCCACCCTGCCTGGGGTCCGTCTGCAGGACAAAAGAATTTCGTGACCCCTTCACAACTTCCCCAGGTCATCCCTGGGTTACGTTACACCATTGCGTCACACGGCAAAGGAAGCACAGAGGTGTGCTCTAATCTCCAATCTTCTCGCCATGGTAACCTACTAAACGGCTGAATGCTAGATAACACAGACATTGTTGAATTAACTCTTGTGATCTCTAGCGCAGATGTGGACAAAGTAAGCTTCCTTTTTCTCGACACTTTATAACTTTCACAGAAACACCCCCGTCCCTGCCACCTATCCATCAGGATCACATTGTATGTGTGTGCCAGTGTATTAGTGTTTGTTTACAGGGATTTGGTTAGCATGTTTACAGAACTCTCTGACTAGGGTCAAGCTCTGCTTCCCCGTACCACGACTGTGTCCTGGAGGGGCGGGTGTGATGACTACCAGATTTAGCACTTTGTTCATCAATCAGGGGAAGCTGATTGTCCCAAACACACCATATGATAACACAGATGGTGCTGTTTAGATCATTGTCAGGCTGATATTTTATGACCACTCCCTAGCTTTTATTTTTAGACGGACAAACAAATGAAATCGTTATTGGAGACTTGTTCCTCTTGATGTATGAAACAATAACAAAGAACATGTCACAACAGGTCAATAATAATTATACATCAATTCAGCAAAAGAACCTTTCTTCATTCTGGTGTAAGCACACAAGGGACAGTAAGAGCCAAAATAGCCTCTTTCTATGGGGAAATATCTAAACTAGAATTTGATACTGAAATTTAAATCAAAAACGGTATATTTAAATATAAAAACAGTTATATTAAAAACTTTGGAATATTAAAAAAGCACATTAAAATTGCCACAATATTTATAACACAGCTTCATTTTATGTCGTCAGAAAAATCATCACAAATACTACATACATTTTTAAATCTTAGGCTCACCAAGGATGCATTTTATCAAAACTAGAGTGAAAATTATGTTGTTAAATAACACTTTTTTAATTTTAACATATTTAAAATGTAACTTTTGAACAGTAGTGTATTTCATGAATATTCAAAATATCTCCCAGCCCTACTCACAACCCACAAGTTATTGGAAAACAACTAAGATATTATCACACTTCTAAATTAGGCACAATGCACTCATGAAGCTATAGCTATGGTCTCTGATTCTCTCGCACACAGCTGTCTATTGTTTTGTACATCGTATGACCTTTGAAAAATGTGAGTCATCCGTTAGGAGGCTTAGACGTGTGGGGTTCCTGAGAGAGCAATACTGTTGCTTGTGAGGTTAGAAACAAATTGAAGGCCAGGCGGTGGGAGATGAGTGGTTTGTTGCCCTTCTAGTTTTACCTAAAGGTCAAAAATGTGTTGCCCTTCTAGTTTTACAAAAAGGTTAAAAAATGTTGGGCCTCCCAGAGACAGCAGTCATGCGTGTCTAAAGCGAAGACAGAGGACAGCTCTTCATAACACTCATCAAGTAGCTCGGGCCACATGTAGCCACAATATTTCAAAATCTCCCCAAGCTTCAGTGGGATCCAACTGTTAAGATATTGGAGTCCATTAACTCTTTTTCCATGGGTGGATTTAAAAGAACGGGGCCCTGCACAACATTTCCCTGAAATAGAAAGAACCGCTGTATATGCTGGATAATGTATACCGTGGCTTCAAGAGAGCTTTTTTTGCGGAAAAAAGGGAAAGTCCAGTCACGTTCGAACCACAATGGTTTGGCTCTCCCTGGGCCCCGACCCCAGCAGCTTTCATCTGGTGGGGCCCAGAGATTGTTTTAGGAAAGAATGAATGGCCTAAGTATTGTAGTTCGGTAAAGCATAAGGCACTGAAATAACAGAGACATAGCCCAGTGCCAGGTGAAAAAGAGCTGGCATGACTGGAATCTGGTTATGAAGGTGACAATCTGGTCTGGAAGAAACAAGCAAACTCTCATAAAGCACTCCATAGTAAGGGTTATGAGGAAATATCAACTTTTCACATTTGGCAGCAATTTATCTAAATTACTTCCTTATGAGTACATGATAAACAAAAATGAGTACAAGTTAAGCTCCATCGACAGCATTTGTGGCATAGTTTTGAACAAAAATACATTTCCACTTGTGCCTCCTTTTGGGTTACAGTGAGAAACTTTCAATGGAAGTGAATGAGGCCAATCTGTAAACCTAACTCTGTCGCCATGACAATATAACCATAAAACTCTAACAACTGCAAAAAAATATTTAAAGGGATAGTTCGCCCAAAAATGGGCGGTTTAATCCAAATTTTCTGAAGAGAAACCGATTTAATTTAGGCTTTTATTCACATATAAACATTCATCAATTCACACATCAGTTATAATAAACAGAAGCTCAAGCATGCATGCTTGATGTGCGAGAACCAATGAGGTTTATTCTCGTGTTACACAGCACGTTTGAGCTTCTGCAAGAGGTTTGTTCTTGCGCTTCAAGCAGGCTTCTGTTTTTGTTTTCTGATTAGGGGTGCAACGGATCAAAAAACTCACGGTTCGGATCGTTTCTCGGATCAGAGTCACGGATCGGATCATTTTTCGGATCAGCAAAAAAAATTTTTTTTTTGGTTTATTAACACTTTTAAATTATTAAATTAAAATATATAAAATCAACTTAAAGTGCACAAGGCATAATATCTTCTTTTTAACATAATTAATGAAAAACAACATATCTCCTTCCTTTAAACATGGACCAATGCTTGATGTGTTTCCACTGTCATGGCTTTCTTTTGCCACAGTGCCTACACACCGTCACGGTTTTATCCACTAACCTCTTTCCTTCATCATTATATTTGACAGGGAAGCCAAAATGCTCCCATACAGGGGATTTAAATGATGCGGGGCGTTCAAGCTCCTCCGTTCCTCCGCTCGCCATGACCACGCTGTGTGTGGACTGAACATGCGCACAACTTTCTTTTTTTTCATAAATCAATCCGCGGTTCACGTGTGTGCCGAACTGAAGATATTGATCCGAACGGATCACGGATCAATGATGATCCGTTGCACCACTATTTCTGATCAATGTTTATATGTAAATAAAAGCCTAAATTCAATCTGTTCATCATATAAAGCGATCGTGTATCTTCAGAAATTTTTTATTAAACCGCTCAATTCAGATTCGTTTTACTATCTCTTTATGAACTTTTTGAAGTGTCAAAAGTAGTTGCGTAGACTGAATGGAGAGAGCAGAACTGGCTCAGATTTTATTAAAAATATCTTCACAGTCTTACGGGTTTGGAATAACATGATGAGGGTGAGTATGATGACAGAATTTTCATTTTTGGGTGAACTAACCCTTTAAACAGCTTTACAGCTCAAGTTTTAACAGAAGAATTAATGCAAGTACTTTTATAAATTGTTTCACATTTCTGCTTTTAAATCCAACAAAAATTGGCCCCATTCATTTCCACTAAGTGCCTCAATGTAACCTTGATTCTAGCTTTTTCTAAAGAAAACAAGGGACAAGTTAAAATAAATTTTTTGTGGTTATCAACATTATGCCACAAGTTCTGCCAGTTGAGCGTAACTTGTACTGAACCCAGAATGTTCCTTTAAAGTCAGAGAAAATGAGAGTGATATTCCAGCAGTCGAAGATAATTGGTCTCTGGTTACGGCCAGTTATTTCTAAGGAACTATAACGACTAGACTCAAGATAACATGTAGAAAAAGCCCAGAGGCCTACCTGAGAGAGTCTTTGCTGCTGTCTGGGCCATGGATGTCTGGCTTCTGTCTGTTGTCCATTTCTTGTTGTTTAGGCTCTTTGTCGGCACATTCTGGCTCTTTAGTGTAGGGCTCCATGGGTGGTAGAGGGGTGCATCTATCTTGACTCCCCATGGACTGATTACTATGTTTCCTTTCTTTAGTACCCCCATCAGTCTTGCGCTCGGATGCCGTGTTGCGTTTCATGGCCTGGAGCTGAGACAGAGGGACAATATCTGCACCTTGCGGCCTGTGCCACACGGTGATCCGGCCGGCAGAGTTGTAGTAGTAGAACCTGCTGCTCTGGGGGTCAAAAAGCTCCCACCACTGGTTACCATCAGCCTGGCGAACAGGCACGTCGGTGGGAGGGTCCCAACCACACTCTCCTGTGGCCAGATTCACGTACATGCGCTCTTGTGAACGAGGCTCCAAGATTTCCACCCAATCAGCGCTGAGAACACAAAAATATTTATAATAAAAAATATTAAATACACCATTCAAATCGTATATAAATTGATCATATTTATTATACTAAGAACAAACATAACACATTTATTGACATAAGATTGACTGTGATTGTTTTCCAAACAAAAGCTGGTATATTGGAAACCTAGTAAATTAAAATCAAATCAACTCAAAATGGCACAGATGTGCTGTTATAAATTAGAGGCTGCGCTTCATGGTCAATCTCTTAAGTGTAATCTGACGGATCTGTTATCAAGGGAATTAGGCCAAAGCCAGAGAGATTCACCATGTGTGAGAGTGCATGCACAGAAACGCTGTCTCAGCGCACCCATAATCCTATCAGTAGATACAGCCACGGACGAGGAAATAAAGTTGTGAGCTGGAAAGCATTCACATATATTCCCATACACACATGCACACTGGTCACTGCAAGACAAGTCTGGTCTCCCATCTGGTTACAGGTGCGCTTGTCGTGGTCTGAAAAGCTCTCTAAGTCATCTTAGTGTGTCATGTGACTGGTAAAATATTTATAGATGACAGGATTTGAAAGAAAGGGCGAGACTAAAGACAACGCAATCGTCTTGGAATCACATGTGCAGACACTGTGGAAAGTTCAACCATGTTTGACATTACACTAAAATCTGAACTGAGCATGGTGACTACCATGAGAGTAAGAGGAATAAGTCTGGAAATGTATCCATTTTATAAATGCATATTATTGATCTTATTGTGAACGATTCACCTATGCACATTTTTGACCATACCAGACTTCATTTTGTCCTCACAAACCCCAACTTCTTCTTACAAATGACTGCAAGCTTACATTTTGATCTGCCTCCATACAATCAACACCTGATGCATAGAACCACTCGGATGTTCAATGTCACAATACGCAAGAAACGATCTGTTGCTACTTCCGTCACATTGCGACTTTAAAGCCAACAAATACAATTCTGAACCCAAATAAAGGTACTACTACATTTTACAATAAGACTCAAAACTTTTCACCTGCGTCTAGGACACCGAATGGGGAAAGTGACATCGGATGGAGACCTAGGCTAAACAACAACAACAAAAATTGAATGCAGCTAATTTGGGTCATGATAACCCTCTGAGAAACCTATTATGTTTCTTTTGATCTAGTTTCCTAATGCAGAGAATCTTTAGTGTGCTAATTTAAGCCATGATGTGGTAGCTCAGACTATCTGTCACAGGCGGCAGGATTGCTTCTTTAGGCCACCCAAACCAGCGAAGGGCTCAATATGACTCATTCCGAGAGAGTCATGGAGAGTGTGGTTTAAACCTTCGTAAAATAAACAAACATTTACTGTACACACTAGAATAAAACGCAAGACGATATGAATATGAACATTCAGATGTCTAGACATGTAGACACAGCTACTGTAAATTATCCTTTCGAGTTTCGATTCATCTTCAGCTGTTTAGAATGGTCTGATGATGCTCCAGTGAGGCATGTCAATGTTTGCCAGCTTCTGTGCCACAACAAGTGTGCTCTTTCTCTCCTGCCACGTGCCCTCTATACCACTGGTTGGACAGTGAGAGTGTGTTTGTGAGTTGTCACATCCATATGTCCATTTGTTCCCTGGGCTTCAACCCAAGCTGTGGCTAAGCATCAGAAATAGTCAGCCCACCTGTTCAAAGGTGCTTGAAATGTAATATAAGTAGTCCAACTGTCTTTATTGTTCTGCTCTTTACATTTAAGAAAAAAAGCAAATATCAAATCTGTTAATATATCATTGCATCTTAATAAAAACAAATGTAGATATACAGAGGCCAAGAGAGACTAATATACAGCTGGTGCCAGGTAAGCTGGGAAACACAAACCAAAACAACAGAACTCAGCAAAGACATACTGGGGCACCATCTGTCGCCGACATACCAATCAGCTCATTTTACCTTCATTAACACCATTACAAGAGAAACAGCAACTGACCAAAGGAAAAGCACTGATTTTATGTCAATGCATGAGCAAGTGTGTGTGCACATTTGTCAGTTTGACCAAATTTATTATGGGTAAGGTTGGCAATGTTACTGCTCATAAAGAATCCTGTCCTGTAGAATGTATTCTGCACAAACTGTTTCTCGCTACTAGATCAAGAGCTTTATGGGTGGGAGCCGTGTAATTGAAGAGCAGTTAAACTGGAGGCCTTTTGTGTGCCGAACTCCACCCTCCTTTTTCTCACTCGTTCAAGCAGCCTCAAGAAAGGCATGCAGTCTCTGCAACAGAATCCTTATGACTAAATCAAGTTCAAATGTTTGGCATTATATTATCAAGAAAACAGATTTGTGTACATGTGAAAAAATAAAAAGGAAACAAAGTGAAAAGTTGCATTAGAAAGCATGAGGTATTTAGGTTGACCACCAAGACCACTGTAAAAATCACACTGGCATTTGTTTGAGAGGTCTCATTGGGGTATTTCCTGGGTAAATACCCAAGCACATTAGTAAAGCGTTGAGAGTTTTGTTGACAAGCATAGAGAAAACTCTCCATCCTTTAATAAACATAAGATCATAGATTAGAATCGAAACTCTAGAATTAATAATAGAAAAAAATGAATGCTGTTAAATATTCTTTTTCACATTATAAAAAAATCCTTTTGTGTAATAATCAAGTAGGTATCCTGAACCTTCCTGTCTGTAATAAATGTAGCCTATCATATCTTTTTAAGGCACACTGTGCCTTTATCCCCTCCTGGTTCTGCTAAGGCTATTCTCTGCAAGCAGTGCTTCACAGGCATTAGAAATATATCAATTTAAATAGAATAACGCCACCAAAAGCAGGCAGCATACAAGAATGCATCATACAAAGACCTTCACCCTTTTCTTGTGTCTAGCTCTGCATGACAAAAAAATATATTTTTAGAAAGTGTCTAAAAATATGTCAAATCATTTCCTCAAATATATAAAACAATGAAATTATTTTTCAAATTCTTGAAGTCTAGGAATCTGCACCATTGTTTAAAAATAGCTGGTAAAATGGCTAGTCTCCAAGCACTGAAAAAACAACGACATAATGGACTAAATCCATTGTTCCAAAATGAGGCCAAATGCCGTTTTTATTCAGTGCTTTTTTTGGGAGCGCAATTTTGAAATTCCACCTTAGGTGTTTCTAATTTAGACTACCCGAGATCACTCTGAAAGAACGGAAAAAATGCAACAAATTTAACAATAATTATCAGTACCAAAGTCTCTTAGCTGCCATTTACTCATCAAAAAGCTGAATTCCACACAAAAAATAACATACTATTCTGAGTTTGACACTTGACAAACATTTGCCACACCAAGCCAACATGTTTAAAAACAGAACCTGCCTTTGACTTAGAAAACGTATTAGTCCTCTGGCAAGCTGATAGTGCTAAACACAGCCACTTTATCTCAAAATAAACTGTGTTCCTGTCAGAGATTATTTACAACAAAACAAGAATATCCTTGAAATAAAAAGGTGAAAGGAGGTTGTAATAAAAGGTGAAAGAGGGTTCAGGTGATGTAATGCCATTCAATATGGTGGAACAGCATGCAAATTGTGTGATAGGTGGGCCGGGATTACGTAATTACCTCAAGGTGTGGCAAACAAAAAATGCTTGCTTAGATATACTAAAACAAATCAATTGTTCTAACCTTAAATCAGTATTCACCTCTCAAACAATTTCAACCATATATGGCCTACAACTAATTTAACTTGCATATTTGTTGCATTTGAGTACAGAATACATGCTGTGTCACTCACTCTCAAACACAAATGCACAGAGTGTCAGCTGAGTACACACAAAAGCAAACAGGCATAGTTCCACAAACAGAACACACAAGGAAGGACACTACCCTGCCCCTGAAATAGAGAAGAGTGAACAGTGAACACACTTCATTCAAACAAAAAAACAAACTGCTGCACCTGTCAGAGGAATTCTTTAGTTCTGTGAAGTGAGGTCACTCATTCCAGTGATACTAGGAAAAGCTGGACATACAAAATGTACTCATACGCATTTGAATGAAAATAGATGGATGCAAATGGGTGGAGTTCTTCTGTCCTTTCCTGCTTCATGCAAATGCTTCATTCATCCCATGGTACTAACTAAACACCTTGAGAATGAACACAGGGTTAGATCTGGCCCCTGGGGTATATTTACAGTAGTGAATGAAGGTGCAGCAGAATGCTCCAGACTACTAGAAGCCACCAGTTGTGCCAGCATGAGAGAGATAGAAAACGACGGAGGATCATCTTTCCGTGTCACTGAATGGACAGGACACTGAATGGTGCATTTCACTGCAAGTAAAAATGCACACATTGGATAAACTACAACAGGTAAACGTGTCAGCTGTGTGGACACAATATCGATAACAATTCTCATTTTTAATTAATACTGAAATGGATTCTTAAATCTCAGAATTTCTTTAGTTTAAGCTGTTTTCTGCTGATGCGTGAACTTCATATTACTTTAAGAGCACCTGCCATCCAATAATCGCAATATGCTTTGTTCCTTTTAATAAACAAAGACTCAGCTTTCAAATTATGTCAGTTTTATCACAAAACATACAATAGAATAAATGTTGTTTTGGCGCTCTTTAATGTAGTGTGACAGACAGCTGTTCATCTCTTTGTCTTTACTACTAGTTATAGCACAAAACAAACTTGAATGAACATCAGAAGGTATAATGAAAGAAACCGTAGGCTACAACTTACTGAAATGCATCATGTCTCATGTAATCGCTCTATCAGTTTCAACCGTGAAAAGACGTCAATAAAACAGCTTGTAAACAAAATGTCCGTAACATTATATCTACCTCAGAAAAGCATTCAAAACTAATTAGTCAGCAGCTAGAAAAAATTACCATAAAGTGGAGAATTTCGCTAAATATATGAACTATATTACATATCCATTATATTTGTACTCAATCTACATGATGAGAAAGAATGGAAGGAGCTAAAAATAAAATTCAACATAATTTACCGCCTATTTATTTTCTTATAGGAGTCAATGGCTCCTTCATTTATTTATTTTTTGTTTTGTTTTTCTGGAGCCCTGTGCAGGTTTGCTTTTGCTCATTTTGAAGAGGGCAAATGACTAGAGCGGACCAGGCCTCCATCAGCAGAGGTCATAGTACAGCTGCTCCCGTCCATTTCACTTTTATTCTGCCTGGCTTTACGGACCAAGACCAACGCTGGCTTCATTTATCTTTGTGGGTAACATGGCAGTACTGATATAGCTGGCCGTGTGTTAACAGATTGGTTACAGGAAAGCATTCTGATAGATGGCTGAAAGCCAGCAAAAGAAGAGAAAAATAAGGTTAGACAGACACACTTCATTCATACACAACAGGACATGGTGCGGTCAGAGTTTCCTACACAAGACCGAATGTGAGAGCAAAAAACAGAAATCACTTGTTTGTATTTGTTTAGCCTACATTAAAAGCGATTTAAAACTACAGGCACAGGGCCTTCGATTGGATTAGACCTAAGAAAATAAGCCCATCCCTATCAAAACCAGAGCCTCAGCATTATCTTACTGGGGTCCTCTTATGAATACTGAGTTAAAAACCACAATAAATACAATCACAGTCATCTGTTTGAATATTATGTTTTTAATTTATTTTATTACATATTTAAGGTTTTATTTTATTACAAATAACCATATTTGGATTTCTTAACAAAAGTCTATTTATTTTTGGACTGGATTTGGTCAAGTACACACTGCAGCTAAATACAGATCTCACTCTTGTTGATTATTTACAGAAGTGACAATCACATTCAACAACCAAATTAACATAAAAAAATGATCAGATCCGATTTGAACAACTAGTTGGTAATATAATGACGTCACTCTTTTTTGAACGCTGACAGCTCGTCAAGAGGTGCGGTGTTAGAAAACCACAGAAGCAGAGACATGTATCTCATGAGATGCCAACATTTTTATCTTCTTTTCCTTTAAACTTCTTTCTAGTTAAACAGCTGACTTCTCTCTGGTGATGTACACTAGTCTTCTCCAATGTTGTTTATTTGACTTAGTATCATGTCATTTTGCTTCCAAACTAAATTTCTCTTGTTAAGGATCCTCAGGTATTTTTATTGGAAAACAAGAAAATTATTTGTTAGATTTTTAAATCACCTAAAAATCTGCAAAGAGCATGTGGCTAATGTCTCTTGCTTTTCCTGAGATGATGATAACTAAACCAGATAGTGTTGTGGTTCAACGAAGGAGGGCATCAAACTGTCTAGCCAAATTGTAGTAAGTCAGTATCATATGCATGACAATATGTGAGAATTCCACCCATTACTAATGTATAATGGGGTCGTGACAATGGAGAGCATTGTTAGCACAACCATCAGCCTCTATTCATTTGGAACAACCCCCTTTACAATTAAAGCTCTCACGGCACTGGTGGCCAATCAGAACACGAGTCGTGCCTCAGCGGGGGGGTGTGGCTTTGGGGTAAGGATAAGGGGTCTGAGATGCTGAACTACAACCCCCTTCCGAGAATTCTTTCTATATAAAGCAAGAAAAGTTGACCTCTTTGGGATGATGCACTGCCTGCCTGTATATGTTATACGGCTGTTTTTGTCCGCACTGCTGCTGAACTACTTCCTGCCTCAGTGGACAGTGCTGCCGGAAATTTCTACTCTGGGCGGGAAGTCTGTAACTGCCAAACAGCAACTGTGTTAGCAAAACAATAAATCTTCTTTCTAGAGAGGACAAATCTGACAAGCCCACTGTTTGCAGGCCTGCACACCCACGACCCCAAAGGCCTTATTCAGGACAAACGAGCACACTGACAGCAACAGTGAGAAGTGAACGGACATGTGTGAGGGGCTAACACACACAGAAGTAGCAGAGTAGATGTGTGCTCAAATACAGATTCGCTTGTCTACTACCAGCTGTCAGCGTCAGTATTAATACTTCTTTCAAATGAACATCTCGTTTTGATATACAGAAACAACTGTAAAGATTTAGCAAGATAAAAAGATTAACTGTTCCCTGAGCTGACCTTCCATGCTGAACATAATGATTTTATCATAACGCGTCCGGTCAGACGGGCAACAAGATAAAGTCTTACTTTTAGTGTTTAAAAGTATCAAATTCAACGCATCAAATTTCCTCTCAGGTCAGGCTGAGTGACTGGGTGGGAGCAGGGTCAGAGGTCACCTAACCACCTCAAAGAACGACGTTGTCAAAGCGAGCTCCTAGGAGATGGGAATTGGGAGCCCCGAATGCCCAACTAACTATTTGTTAAAGGATTAGTTCACTCACTCCAGAATTAAAATTTCCTGATAATTTACTCACACCCTTGTCATCCAAGATGTTCATGTCTTTCTTTCTTCAGTCGAAAAGAAAGTAAGGTTTTTGAAGAAAACTTTTTCTCCATATAGTGGACTTCAACTGGGACCAATGGGTTGCGATGCACGTCCACGACTTCACGCATTACGTAATCACGTTGGAAACGTCACGTGTGATGTAGGCGGAAGGTAGGGTAGGGCGAAAAACTCAGTACAGTACTTCGCTACAGTAAATGTATGAATTTACTGGCATGACCACCAACTGAACTAAATAATGTGTAAAGTCGTGGACAGGCATCGCAGAGCTAGTGCAAGACGAGCATTTGTGGTTAAAAATATACATTTTTAAAAAATTAGAAAATGACAGATCGTTTCGCCAGATAAGACCCTTATTCCTCGGCTGGGATCCTGTAGAGCCCTTTGAAGCTGCATTGAAACTGCAATTTGGACCATCGACCCGTTGAAGTCCATTATGGAGAAAAATCCTGGAATGTTTTCCTAAAAAACCTTAATATCTTTTCGACTAAAGAAAGAAAGACATGAACATCTTGGAATGACATGGGGGTGAGTAAATGATCAGGAAATTTTAATTCTGGAGTGAACTAATCCTTTAATAATTGTTTCAGAGCTTAGTAGGGAGTAAGTAAGGACAGGTTAAAAATAATGCTTTCAAGTTTTGGAGAAGATTAGCATATTAACAGTACAAATTGTCATGGTGGAGTCAACAGCTGCATTATAAGTGCTCCATCCTGAACAAACACAGGAATTAATAAAACAATTAAGATAACAACACTAATATAAAAGTGTTTCACAAGGCTATGATCAAATAATGCAGTGATAAAATAATGTCCAACTGTTATTGGTTGGCTCAGTAATGTTGCACATAAAATCCAAAGCATGCATTTTGGACTAATCCACTCAATTCATATGAATTCGTTTTACGATCTCTTTTTCTGTCAATGTCTTTGCCGGAGCAAAAAAACTGTGAAGATGAAAAAAAACAAAAACAAACCTGGAATAGAAAAGCAACTCATTGGCACGCGAGACATGGCCTCAGGCTGAGCACTGGAGATGGGTGCTTTTCACAGTGAGCTCAAAGGTCTTGTTAAAACACTGGTGCTAAACTGCTGTCACAATGCTATGTCCTCCCTTTGTCTGCACACTATTGTGTACCAGATATGCAAACAGGGGAAAACATCCTATTGTAAGATCTCATTCTGAATCAAAGATAAACCCCAGCCTGTAAAAACATACATTTACACTCACTAGCTGGAACAGACCATAAGAGTGTCCATTAACTTCAATCAGTGGTCTTATCATACTAGAGTCTCTTCAAAATGGTGCAAAACTAGAACACATCTGAAGAATTTTAAAACAAGCTTCAAACTTGAGCTTCATAGAGACATGGCAATGTTAAAAGCGTCAAGTGTCCAGTGTCATGCCCCTGCTCAGCTTCTGAACAGGGAACTCGGAGAAAGGAACAGAGAGCCATCAATACAACGGCTGATCAAAGCTCGGTAGTGTTACATCAAACAGTGCACACTCACTAAGTCTTTCAACCACCTCTTTTCATCTATTTACACTTCAGCATCTGTGTCATAATCAAGCTCAGGGTGGAAAAAGAGGTTAGACTACATTTTAATTGAATGAATTTAATTAATTCGTACATCTGTAACCCTGCACTAAACAGATGCTGTGTGTTTTTCTGGCAGTGCAACACCAACTAAAGCAACATGCGTCCACAGCTCACATTATTTGACTTCAATGCTTTTAACCACAGTAAAGGCGACAGAAGGTATTGTGGGATATCAAAGAGGGTTCTGGTGGTTTCCTGTAACCATCAGCCGATATTAGGAATTAGACCACATTCAATATCCGATACAAGACTGATTCTTGAATACTGGAACAAAACAGTTAAAAACTAAGTATAGTTTACATATCAAGGAATTATTGTGATTCAACATGTTCTCTCAAAATGTGCATTTGTCAGATAAAAAAAAAAAAGTGCCATTATGCCATATATATTTATTATAAAAAACCTGACAAATCTAGCAGTTCAATTAATGAATAAATAGAGTATACGGATGCTTCTTATTTTAAGCTCCATCTATTGAATTGTCACCAAGCCATCATTTGGTGTATTAAATGCACTAATATTTTATTCCTGTAGTAGTAGTAAGCTGCTGCTGATACGACAGTCTTAAAATTAGGGGGGAAATTGAAGTCTTAATTAGAGACATAAGATAATAATTAAAAATAATCTTCATCATTTGTATGATGAGTTTAAATATCACGATTGTGACAGAAAACAATATAAAAGCACAGTTAAATTATATACAGTGCTTGTGTGATGTTGTTGAACTCAAGTGGAGTGAAATATGGAAGGATATTCAGGAAAAAAGATCTGACTTTAATACTGCCTGATTTTATTTATTTAGCCTATTTTAATAAATATGTGGAGACCAAAAGTAGCGACACAGTTGCAAAACATTAAAAAGAGGCAGCCAACGAACTTACATACAAGTGATCATTGTATTTTGTGATCAAACCTATTTTGTTCCATGTCCCAAGATCAATGAACATAACTGTAGTTTATCATTTTTACTATCAGATGAGATCAGTCTGAGATTACAGTAAGAGGAACACCTAAGTTAGTCAAAACAGCCGATGATCTGTGACTGAGCTATGTCTATAGTGAAGTCGGTTCAAATCAAATCAGTTCAAATACACATGGCCGAAACAGTTGGCTTCCGGCAGCGATGCTGATTTAATGACACGACTGAACAAAATATCACATTTGACTGACTCCTCGTTGAGTCGTGGGAAAATCATCTCTTCATTCACACAATCTCCATATTATCCTTCATACTGATTTATAGCCGACATCTTAAGCAAACTGAGTGGTATTTATAGTTTCCCAGTGAGTAACTTAATAGTTAATTTACAGATCTAAAACTAACGTTAGTTGAGGGGCTAACGTACAAGAAAGACACCGCGCTAACTTCTCGTGTCAAAACTTGATTAATTTTCCAAAAGAAAGATTCAAACTTACCTTTTCCCAGCCATTTCTTCTCACATTGTACGGTTAAACCACAAAAACAGTATAAAAGGATAGCGTAAAGACGGCAAAACTGTATCTCCTCGGTCTGTCGGACGTCCTGCGCGAGGACTTCGTGATATGTTCAGAGTCCTGAATGCTCGCGCGCCTGTGCTGGCTGCGTGCGCGTGAGCTGGTCTGGATAGCTGGGGGGTGTCTCGTGAGCCTCTCTCTCTCTCTCGCTCTCCACCCCCTACACACAGATACTGCAACTCCAGTTTACCTGTACTGATTGACACGGAGTAAATGTGACGCCCAAAAAGTTTAATAAAACAAACTGCAAGTGGTGGAGAGCTTTTTGTGTTGGTTTATACTGCACAACAGGTGCAAGTTCAGGTGGAGTTGAATTCATATATTTGATTGCCTGAAGGGATTTACAGTATATCGGATTATTCAGAAAGCGCCACCTGCTGGCGAATAAGGCAAACACAACGGAGCTCAAAATGTCTCTCAGTTATGATATCCTTCTGAAAAAGCACCATAAATGTAGAATATTTAGGTTAAGGCTGCTCTATCTGGTCTCAAAGCCTGGTTTTAGTTTCTTTTTTTAAAATGGTATCCCATCCTGGCTCAAATGGGGTTCAGCTGATGTAGCTGATCAGCCACATGGTCTATAGAAACACAAACCACTCTAAAACCACCGAAACTAACAGCAGGGAAAACAACCAAAACCAGCAAACCAGCTTAGACTGGGTGACAAAAACAAGATGAGAGACATGGACCCACATACATATCTTTTATAAGTAAAACATAACATTTTTGAATATTCATAGAAGGCAAAAAAAAAAAAAAAAAAACTAAGCTGGTTTAAATGGTCTCCCAGTTTGGATGGTCTCACAGTCTGAGAGGTTAAAAGTGCCCAAAACCCCTGCAAACAAAAACTAGCCAACAGACAAACATAAGAGACCAGTAAAGACCAGTAAATTAGTTTTATACTGGTTTTAGTTTCTTTCTAAAACAAAAATATTGAAATATGAAAAAGGCGTAAACCTGGGTATTTAACACTTTATTCACCAACTACTATACCTTCATTGCTTTCCATATTTCAAGCCAATGGAAAACAGCAAAAAGGGAAGGAATTGGTTTGTGATGACACCTACACAGATATTTGAATTGAACTATTATAACACATCATTACTCCAACACTGTTTAGTATGTTATTCATAAGTGCATTCAGATAAACATAAAACATTTGTTAGACTGAGGGTGCTCTCTTTTCAGATCAGTCACGAAGAGAAACTCCCATATGTTCAGTCTGGTAAAAATATACTAATATTTACATTAATTGCACATACATTCAAATACATATTATGCAGCATTCAGTTCCAAGTGTTAACTTACAGTAGCACCATGTTTTAAAAAGCAACATTTCCATGAACGGAATCACATAAGTTGGTGACATTATTATTATATAGCACAACATGTGTAAAGTATCATGATGTTTCCTTGGGATTTTCAGTTTGAGAGTAATATTACAATATCCACAGCAGCAACGAAGTCAGAGCACGTCGGCCCTGTATTTAACACAGTATCAGAGTCCCACATCACAGTCTTACAGGAATAATAAAGGAGTAGTGTGTTTATAGACGACAAGTTTATATCTCAATGATGAGCCATGTGAGTTTTCTTGTCTTATGAGAACAGTGAAGGTGACTGATTTTAGCCACGAAATGTTAGGTGCTCATAAAAAAAAAAAAAAAAAAAAAAAAATCCATTAAAGTCCCTTATGGTAAAAAGTTTCCATGGTAGAAGTCTTTCATTAAAAAGTTCAAAACCTGTAAATAGAAAAATGCATTGAGAGAGAAAATGAGATGGCCACGCTGATATGACTCTCTCCGAATCCACACTTCATAATAGCTGGACGTTTGCAGAGTTTACTTGCTGTCCTCGGGTCAGGAGTTCATCAGTTCACATTCCTCACCTCTGTGCATCCTTCACAGTGGATAGTAGTGATAAACTAACCTACCCATCCTTCCCAAATTTGGCCCCTGTGTAAACAGACAATAAAAAAAATCACAGGAGTCTAGGTTTGAGCAAAGTAAGAACAACATAAAGACAAAAGAAAGTCATGTACAAAACGAGGACGATGTGTAATTGTGGCAGTGGGGCGGTCTGCACCACTCTGTACTTTGTTAACACACTTTTTCTTATCAGTAATAAAGCACTCTTGTCATCACGTGTGCATCTAAAGGAATGTCCGGAGAATTGAAAAGCTGCTCATGCAGCGAGGGACAGCATGCACATACACTGTATGACAGAGGGAGGAGGACTACTGAGGATTAGTGCTGATAACTGGCTGGCTGAATTATATTAAGCAGATGGTGTGTACAACAAACTCACATTGATTTGGAGGATGGTTTCTTCACTTTTGGCCTCTTTCGACGATGAAGGGGCCTGAAGCATGTGGAGAACACACACACACACTTTGGGTTTTCATTTTTTATGGGGACTTTCCATAGACAACGACTTTTATATTATACAAAGTGTATGTTCTATCCCCTAACCCTCTCTACCCCTAAACACAACCCTAAAAAAAATAAAAAATTATGCAATTTTACATATGCAGTTTTACACCTGTGAGTGGCACCCCATGCCAGCAAACATACATTATTTATTTCCCAAGATCCGGATCTGTTAAAGCCTTTTTAACTATCATTATAACTAATTATTAAATATTATAGAGTATATAATAATTCTATGAAGTATCTTATGCTCACCAAGGCTGCATTTAATTTATCAAAAAAATAAGTAAAAACATTAAATATTATTATAATTTAAAATAAATGTAATTTTTTTGTTGTTGTAAAAAGTCATTTATTCAAATGATTGAAAGTTGAATTTTCAGTATCATTACTTCAGTCTTCAGTGTCACATGATCCTTCAGAAATCATTCTAATGATCTAAAAGATTTGGTGCTCAAGACACATTTCCTGTTATTTATCAATGTTGAAAACGGTTGTGGTGCTTAATATTTTTGTGGGAACCGTGATACATTTTTTCAGGATTCTTTGATAATATTTAATATAATATTTTCAGCAGACATATTGATCAAAAGATAACATTTAAAATGTTAATTTCAAATATATACAGAATAAAATATCTAAACATATTAATAATATTCTTTTTTAATCAGCCATAAAATATAAGAATGAAGCCATACCTATAATCGTACAAAGAGTTTCTTTCTTTACCACCTGTAAGAGATATGATGAGTCACTTGGTTATAAATTGTATTGGTATTTTGTTGAAATGCAACATTAAAACAAAGATTTTCATCAAACATGTGGCATGACTCACCTGTCTCCTGATTGCACTCTTTGTGACCTTTGCAGCTGCGCAGTTTCATGAGCTCCTGGTGCATGTGATTCACCGCATCACGATCAAGCGTGCTCACGCCATTTACCAGCTGCACACAGCAAAAAACAGCAGTGGAAATTATGGGGGTTCCCTTGACAAATCTTATTAAATTATAAAAAAAAAATGGTAAAGGAGATAAAAAGATAAAGATCTACCTGATAAGGATCTGTGTTAAGATCAAAATACTCCAGGAAGCCAGTGGCAAACTCACAAAATAGGAAGTTGTGCGTCTCATTGATAGTCCTCAGACACCAGTAAGTGTTATTGTTGGCACTCGTGCAAGCACAAAACGTCCCCACTGACAACACAAAAATTATATCATTATTTAACTATTAAGTAAAAGTTGTGTGGCATTAAAAAACAACTGGAGTGATGTGCTATGCGGTACTTGTCCAGAAGGGGGCGGTCTGCCAGTGTTGGTTGTCATGTGTGAAGCAGGTGAGGCCAGGCATGCTGCAAGTGTCATTATTACGGAGGCGCTTCAGGAGCTTCCTCAGCTTCTTCCTGCGTTTCTGCTCTTTCATCAGCCACTGTTTCTTATCTTTGGAGGTTATTCCACTTAGATTAAAAGAACAGATGTCTTCACTATCAACTGTCTAAGTGTATGTTAGTTAGATAAGAACATTAGGCATTAAAAAGTTAATGACAGATGATGAATGAAAACCTACTTGACAGAATGTATCCGCCCTGATTTGAGTTTGAACAGTGCTCTATTGTTGTACTGATACCTTTAAAGCAAATATTACATGATTATGTCTATAGTGTGAAAAAGATCAAGCCAACACTTAAGCAGTTAATTGAAGTATGAAAGGCTTACGTGTTTTGGTTGCATTCACACTCTTTTGGTCGAACCTGCTTTAGATGCCCTTTGACCTCTCTGAGGTTCTTTATTTTGGTCTGCAAAGTCTCAATCTACATAAAGAGCAAAAAGTGGTTAAAAGTAAAACCTAACCCAGCTAACTAAAATATGTTCTAATAAGGTTTTGTTCTGGAAACGTGTTCTGAATGTTCAAAATGTCCTGTTTATAACATTTCAAAAAAAAAAAAAAATTCTTGGTTATACAAATGTTAAGGGAACATTCCATTTTATAAGTTTGCAAACATTATGGGAATGTTACTTTTGAATGTTCTCTGAAAATTCTGAAACAAGTGGTAAGATTAAAAAAAAAAAAAAAGTTAGATGAACTAAAACGTTTCAACAAAAAAGTTCCATGAATGATGTATAAAAACGTAGTTGTGCATATACATTCTATTAACATTACTGGAAGAACATTTGTTCATAACTTTGAGAGCATCTCGTCTGAACGTTCATGTTAGATGGGAATGTAGTAAATTTAAGCATTATTTTGATCTTACCTCATGCTCAATGTGTAGTTTGTGATCTTTCCATGCTTGTAGAGATTTATATAATCCACCATCACACCTGACTGTGTCATTCATCAGAATTGAGCATCTGAACAAAAAAGAAAAGTTTTACAAAATTGAAACCACAGATTTGTTCATTGTTTTTCACTGCCACTAGCTGTTATCATCCACAGTAACTGTCTGTAATGAACCTGTAGGTGACTTTAAGAGCAGCAGGTGGCGTGAGGGTGTTGAAGTTGTTGTCTGCGGGTCCCATTCCGCTGTATTCTTCATTCTCTCCATACACTGCCTGCTTTCTGCCTAGCATAAGGCTGGTGTTCAGGTTGACGGGCTGGTAACCCTTCTCCAGGTCCAGAGTGAACACATCTGAGTCCAAGTGATACGTGACAGAGCGGGCCCAACGATTTCGTGGCAAACTCTTCTTGGTCTTCAACTCTGGAATATTGTACATGGACTTTGTAACAGATACAGGTATATTATTGCTTAAACTACAATCATTCTATGTCATGGTCATTCAATCATTCTATGTCTAATTTCATCTTGTATATGAACATGATTCCTAAAAATGAGAGGAACTGGTATATTTTTGACAGTGTAAATCAACATCCAATTCATCCAATGCATTTTTTTGCATGGAAAAGAGCAATTCAGACATTCTGAAAACTATCTCATTTTTGTTCCAAGAATAAGGAAATAATACAGATTTGGTATGACATGAAGGTGGGCAATTTGTGTCAACATTTAAATTTTGGTGTATACGGTTTTGATGTGCATAATTATCCGGTTAGCCCTTTTTGGCTGATGCCACTCTGGCTGCAAAAAGCATGTTTCTTCATAGGCTGCCATTTAAAATTAGCCATGTTGCCTGACTTATTTTATTTTTGCTATATAATTTTGCTACATACAAATATCAGAAATTTTTTATTATTTAATAGTAGATGTTTACTAGGCCCATTTTTTGGGGATCTTAAAAGTGTAAAATACCTTTTCCTTATTTTCGCAAATTTTAAACTTCACACTTCCAAAGAGTTCCGAGCAACTGATACATTATAACTGCCTCATGAGTGGGACTGGGAATGCTAACAAACAGCTTTTTCCAGGCCTCCTTGGAACTAACCCCATTAATATTAATAATTTAAAATTGTGATTCAAATATTCTGAATTGAATAGACGAGAGAGGAGAGAGAGAGGAGGGCAGGATCAGCAAAGGACCTTGAGCCAGGACTTAAAGGAGAATTCCGGTCAATTTTAACATTGAGCTAATTTTTTTGTAAATTTGGAGTGCTGTCAGTACAGAGAACAACGACAAAAATCGGTGTTGCCTACACAGTGTTATCCTCTTTTTAAAATTTGCACCCTGTTGACTTCAATGGGGCAAGTTTTAAACCTGCTTTTAGCCTCTTAACATCCTTGATGTGTCATTACAAGTGCACAGCCAATGTGAGTAATTCCTTCAGAGTGATCACGGGTGAATCTGACTGCAGTAGATGTGAAAGATATGAATAAAAATTAAGTTAATTCGGCCAGCGCACATACCTGTATTTATTTCCTGTTTTCGGTCAAAGTCCACAGTAGTCGATTGTCGAGTTCTCCACTGTTGCTTAGTTACCTATGATCACGCGCGTGAACTCGACAATCGACTACTATGGCAAATTTTAAAAAGAGGATAACACGGTGTAGGCAACACCGATTTTTGTCGTTGTTCTCTGTACTGACAGCACTCCAAATTTACAAAAAAATTAGCTCAATGTTAAAATTGACAGGAGTTCTCCTTTAAACTCAAAAGCTGCGCTATATGTCAAAGCGCTGCCCACAATGCTGTGGCTCCAAAATACACAATTATTATTAGTCTTTTCCATTAAAAAAAGACTCCTAACCACTTAGCATGCAAGAACACCAAAATATGTAAAACTATACTGTAACACACTCTTTTTGGTGAGTGCCTTCTTCCTCTTGAGAGGCATGTTGGGTTCACAATCACAGTGGTCTGATGCAGAATGAGCTCCGTTGATCTCTCCCCTGTTGGCAGCCATCAGGCCCAGAGCACGAGGTGCATAGAGACCCGCCATCCCTTTACACTTATACAGCCTCGGCATTCCAGTGGAATCCTCAATACACTGCCACTTCTGCACAGAGGAGGAGTGGTTACTTAGAAAGCACTAGACAGATGGCAATCACTGGAAATAATCAAGGGAATATGCCATGGTAATTGAAAGTGAATATTTACCTGCCCTGGTTGCTCACAGGGCGTCTGGTACTCAGCTCTTTGACACAGGTCTCTGACCCGCTGAAACTTTGGCAGTGAATTCTGTTCCACCTCTTTGCCATCTGCTAGCTTATGCAGAGGCTTCCTGTAGATCGGAAAGAGATCACATCAGGTTGCCACTCAAAAACAGCAAAGAATTAGATACAGCCTCTATTCGAAATTTGTAGATGTGTCCGATGTCAGTGTGCCATCTGGTGCCTCTCTAATGGAGTCGTGTCTAATCAATTTCTGGGGTTACAAATCTTTTTCAGAGCGATACAGTGTAAGAGTTTGTGATACGTAGTTCAATTAAAAATGCATGGGTTCATCTGGCCTGATCAAATGTACTCACCCCCTCTCTACCAGGAATGAATCCCTCCACACTTTCACCTTCTTGTAAGAATGAAACCTGGTAAAACTGGAAGAATATAATGAGGAAAAAGGCTGTGTTTTTAAATTGTAAGCATGAAATGTTTAGCTTGGTGTATTTTAGCACCTGTTGACAGGTTGTTCTGTTTCCAACAGCTTGAGGATGGATTTGCCATCCATCTCCAATGGAATATCCACTCCGGCCATGTCCAGCAAGGTAGGGGCTAGGTCAACATTCAGGACTATATGAGGATTACTGCAGGAGATCACAAACTTAGAATCAACAATGTGTTATTTTTAGCATTTTGCAATAAAGTTGTGAGCTTAATATCTTTGACTCACATGCCACCTGCCTCCACATTCGGCCCTCTCAGGTAGAAGGGGATTCGAATGTCAAAATCATATGGCATTGATTTGCCCTTCACCAAGCCAAACTGGCCAATGTGGTAGCCATGATCAGACATGTAAATGATGTAGGTGTTATCAAGCTCCCCAGTTTCCACCAACATATTGTAAACCTGTGGGGGGGATAGTAAACAGCATTACAACTTCTAGGCTAGTAACACACGTCAATTTCTACATTTTTCTGTATATTTCAGAGGCATCTCTCATATGTTTTCTCAATGAAAAATTTGCTAACGGAGAGACCGGCGGAGTGATAAAAAAATATCGGTACTATCAGCACTCTTATAACACCACATAGACAAAAAAAAAAGAACATGTCTAACGACTGGAACTAACTTCTATATAAAATATGATCTATGTGCTATATTGTAAGGTTATCATGATCTGTGACCTTCTCAACGCTGTCATCCACTGAAAGCAGAGTCTGCAGCCTTCTCCTCTGTAAAATATTGGTGAACTGCATGTGCACAGGCTTCATGGGTCCCGTGTAACGCAGGATCCAGTGCTTGTCTAGGTTGGGGGCGTGGTTGTAGCTTGGTGTTCTGAGTGGGACATTTTCAGAATTGTTAAAAGCTGTTTTCTGTGCCATTGGAAGAAATTACACATTTGTTATACACTTTACTGTCTATGAATAAAACGTACAATTATTGCCAAGAAAATATAGTCACAGTCCTACTTCTTGTTCAAACGTCTGTTAATGGAGAAGATTTGTGTGTAATTCATTGTGTGCTGAATAACATTGCTGAGAAATTCTGAAGTCTTGTTTCATATTGCAAAGGCCAGTGCATTGTCTTCTTTTGGTTTGCACTGTTTGAGAAGATTTGATTTGCATAAAGTTGCATTGTACATTTCAGCTGCAGCTTGATGAATGAGCAATTAAAATGATAATTAAAAAAAACAATCGTAAAATAACAGTGAACTTGTGATTGCACGTGTTTAGATAAAATAGTATGCTAATTTAGTTTATGCACTTTATACCTCTAATGGGACCTATGAATGAATACTGATGCAAATAATAAATCATGATATTATAATAATAGCACTCTATATCTCTCTTGAGCCTACTGTATGAACTAATTTGCCGGAGGCACTATGGAAACAATTACTGTACACAGAATACATAATCAAACATCTGTTCCTGCAATAAACCAAGAAAGTAAGTCATAAGAGGTGGTTCATTAAAAGTAGCTAATGTGTAGTGAGAATAGTGGCTATAGTACTATATAGTGAGCATTATTTATTAGGCTGTCGTATCTCAAATGGAATAAGAACATTTGATAAAGTGCTGGAGACTGAAAAATTTAAACCGAATGAGATTTATGAAGCTATAACCTCATGCATACTGTGAATTCTCCTAGTGAGTGAGAGAGAGAAAGAAAGAGAAAGAGGGTCTTACATGTGTTGAGATGCATTGGGGAAGGCGCTGCTGTACTGAGGTGCTGCGTCCTCCGGCCCATGGGGGGCAGCGTGGCTCAGGACCATCATCACAGGCCTGTGCGGGTACATCCTCTTTGACATTCGGAAGTAATTGATACTGTCATTTGTGATTACATCAGTGAGGTAGTCCTGTAAAAGAAATAATATTAAAAGGGAAATCTGTCCGATACAAGAAAGTATCAATATGTGTTTACTAAACACACACTACTGTTCAAAAGCTTGGGGTCTGTAAGATTTTTTTTTACGTTTTTGAAAGAAGTCAGGACATTTGAAAGGATTCCTTCATTCCTTTGTTTTTATTTCAAATGAAATCTTTTTGTAACATTGTGAATGTCTTTACTGTCACATTTGATCAATTGAATGCATCCTTGCTGAATAAAAGAATACATTTATTTTTAGAAGAAAAAAATATCTTACCGACTCCAAACTCTTGCACATTGATATATAATTTAATCCTAGATCATGTTTGTCTATTATTATGTTCAAATATTCACCAATGTTAAAACTTTGAGGCGATCATAAGCTGCGGCGATCATAAGCTGCTAATTATTTTCAAGTTATGAGCAATAACTGATACATAGCCAATATTAATTTTTGCTGTTTTGTCTATATAAACACTACTAACAACTAAAGTCAATCATTTTAAACACTAAAAGGGAATTTTGGGATATTGGAATGATATTCATTTTGCAATTTGCTAAAGATTACATTTAAATACATGAATAATTTAATGAAACTGTTAAAGATAATCTTTACACTAGCATTATACTGCAGCAAAGTTAATTTAAAAATAGAGTAAATGAGCATGTACAGTTAAATAATTCCCAATATCTTAACTCTCTAAAATAGTCCGTCAGCCGATATGATACCAATATATCGTGCATCCTTAAATATGTTGGGTAAATACTGTGAATGAGCTGAACCGATATGACAGTTTTACACTTGGTCTACTGTATGTAGGACAATTTCATAATACAATGTTCAATCATGTTCTTTGAAAAAAGACAGCGGACAACCTTCGGATAATCTGAGCCATGCTTTTCTCGGATACCGTTCCGGCACAGTGTGTAGTTGTAGAAACGAGAGTTCTTCACCAGTGCTACCCATTCTCTCCAACCAGGAGGCACATAAGAGCCATTATACTCATTCAGATACTTCCCAAAAAAGGCTGTAACAGAAATAGATTATTTTGAGATCTTAACTGAAAGAAATTTATGAACATAATTCAGTATTGCAAAAATACTGCATATACATATCCATGCTGTCTACTAACCTGTCCTGTAGCCTGAATTGTTGAGGTGGACGGCAAAAGTGTGCGGTTCATGGTGGGCCTGCCAGGACGGTGAGGAGCAGTTCTCGTTGTTGGTGTAGGTGTGGTGGTTGTGCACATATTTCCCAGTCAGGATGGAGGATCGAGAAGGGCAACACATCGGAGTGGTGGCAAACGCATTGGAGAAGTGGGTGCCGCCCTGCATCATTATGCGCTTTGTTTTGTTCATGGCCTGCATGGAGCCTTTAGGGAAAAAACGGGCAATATATGTAGATTCGAAAAAGAGGGAGACAGAGCAAAAGAGATCCAGATTGTTTTATGTAACAGATGCTTGACCATAAATTTCCTACCTAAAAGGGTTCGAGTGAAAAGCCTGAACAAAGACCAGCAGTGAGGCCATTATGTTGCCACTTCAGTGATTAAAGTGCCAAAAATCGAGTAGAAAAACAGCATGTTTGGCACAATTGACCTCAGCAGTTGGCTGATGCTACTGGAATGAATGTGCAAGATGCCCTTCTCCAGAGAATTTAAGTAAATTATATGATAATGACTCATATGAATGTGAATCATACTCTGTATAAACTCATACTTGATGTCACACTGCGCACAAATTCACAAACATGATATGCACCCACATACAGAGAGAAATTCAAATAGGCAACACACCGAGTTCAATGTCCTGGTCATCAGTAAGAATGAGAATGATGTTTGGACGAACGTTTCGTCGATCCCTCTGAAGACGAGACCTCAGCTTCTGGCCAGAGAGGTACATGGTTCCATCCGAGGGGCAGAGGAACGTCAGGATGAAGACAAGGAGAAGGGTGGCCGGTCTCCACCCAACTGCCATGACTTTAACCTGTCTTCCAGCTCCCACACTAGTTAGTAAGATCACGGTTTCTTCTCAACCTGGAGAACAAAACAATAGTAACTGTAATTTATATACAGGGCCCATTATCAAACATTTCCTATAAAACTTAAAATTTTCAGGTCCAGTTAATATTATAAAAACATAACTTTTCTGGTTTCACAAAAAATGGTATATTCAGAAGGAAGGAAGGAAAATATTTTTGCATTTTAAGTATTTTAGATATATAACATTAACTTGAACTGGCATTCATTGTCAGTGGCGCTCACTGACAGTAGCGCGCACACACACACACGCACACACGCACGCACGCACGCACGCACACACGCACACACGCACACACGCACGCACACACGCACACACGCACACACGCACACACGCACACACGCACACACGCACACACACACACACACACACACACACACACACACACACACACACACACACACACACACACACACACACACACACACACACACACACACACTCCTCAAATGACCCTCCTCTTCTACTCCTTTGGGCTTTTGGTCACCATGGGCAGTGTAACTGAGGAGCTCGTCCATATAAATGATCTTATTTATGATGCTTGGCATTAATTAATCATTAATGATGCATAGAGACCAACTCATTCCCCAAGTGTAACGATCGGATCAGTTGAACACATGGCAGCTGGTGTGGATGATAATGACAGCGGGCTACAGGCCAAAAGGAGTCAGAAAGAGGGTGAGTGATACGGGCCAAAGGTTAGAAGAGGAAAGGGTCATTATTAGAGAAGACAATAGGGTGTTAATGAATTGGAATAGGGAAGGTATGTGATACAAATTGGTTATGGAAATGCATGTTTAGATTGACCTCACAGCCAGGGTTGGGGCAATTTTTTATGCAGTAGAAAATGCTTTAGGGACTGTAATGAGGAATATGCAAATCATTATCGTAAAAGTCAACAAAAGACAAAAAGACATGCAATTCATTAATATAATCTACAATGAATTTGCAAAGACAATTCTGGAAATTAATAAACAATTGCATAAATACTAAACAGCTGCAGAAATGTTATTTACCAGTCTAACATTTCGAAAAAAAAACACTTGGCTAAATACATGAAAGTGCAGTGCATCTTTTAAAGTGTCCTTAAATATTGTTCTCAAATCACTTTTGTATTATCATTAGTCATCAATTATAATTGATGATCTTTTTACTATTATCATGCAGTCCTACTATCGTGGCCTTCATTTTGTCTTGCATTTTTAAAGTTAATAAATCTATTTTCTATTTCTATTTTTTAATGTACTATTTGCTTTGTTTTTCCCTAATGTCCATGTCCCCATCATAACAGACCAATGGAGAAACACAGATTTATTGAATATCAACTGAATTTGTTGACTTAAGGTGAATATGCTGCCATATTCACAACCTATTACCAGTGTGTTTGATTCACAGATGCAGAAGAGAAACATTTCCCTCTGTTAAATCAGTACTACTCATACAAGATGTAAATTGCAGTCAATTTGCCAAATCAGTACAAGCGCAAAACACTTCACCTCTAACACACCAGAATTTTTGGATAAAAGCCACAGCAGTTGTTCTTTGTCATCTGAGGAGGTCAAACAAAATAACTCTAATAACTCATAGTCAAATACAATGGAAGGATTTTGTAGCTTCTTAACACAGCATTAACCAAACACACCACCCACTGTGATGGGTTACATTCAGAAAGAAGCATGAGCTAAGACAGGAATTACTGTTTGTTTTGGAGTCCACAGGAAACCCATCTCCTTCAGCGTCATCCCTTGAAACATAAATCCACATGGAGGTATCCCTTTCATGAAACTCCATGCCATCTTAATTACAGCATATTTTCTTCTAATTTAAATCACACAGGTTACAACAGCAGAAATATTCATCCCATCTTACCTCAGAGCGGTCAAGGCCAAACGTGCTGTAGATCCAGGCACCCTGTGGTCTTCAGGGCAAAGGTGATCACACAAAGTCCACCCTCCAAACTATCAGCCAAAACTTTCTGCAAGAGATGCCTTGAGGGTCTCCCACTGCTCATCCCTGGACCTTCTCATCTAAAGGGTATATTTTTAATCTTATCATGTATGTGACAGCTTTCTCTCCTTCAACTCTGCTCTTCTCGTCACTCTCCCTCTCTCTCTTTCCGTTTCTCCCAACATCTCCTCTCATACCCTCACAAACACTCACACAGCTGCATTCAGTCCATGTTAATTCCTGTTCTCTCCACCATCATTGTTCTCTCTCAGGAGAATGGATGAGGTCTGACCTTGGGGGTCTCCTGTTTTAAATTCTCTTGGCTGCTCTGTTTACCCCGGGCCCCTCCTCTCCTCCTTGTCCCTCTCCAGGACTCATTGCTGGCAATTGATAAAAACAACAGCTTGAGAAAAGAGTTCAATCTTAAATAGCTCTAGCAGGACAAACAGGAGATGTTTTGTCATTAAAAGTAAGTTAATTGCGACATATTGATTGCAACATTTTTTAACAGTTGCATGGTGATGGGAGAGATATGTTGTTTGATTTTAAAGGTTCTTCATTACCGCCACACCAGTGAGAATAATTCTCAGTATTGCCATTGCCAATAATTGCTAGTATCAGATGCTCTGTATCTGATCTACCATTCTGCTTGCCAGCATGTCCTTTAGCGCTGAGCTCCTGTTATTGCTGCTGTCAGCGTTTTGCCCCCAGCTCGCGTTGTAAATTGGGTTGACATGATATGGTATGACAAACCTAGGGATATAATAACGTTCTCAGTAAATCAATTTTAAACGCATCAAATCTCATTCAAATGTCACATTTATCAATTTGGAGCTAGTTGTAAAAAGTTATCCAAAAGCTAAAATATTGTCTTGAAAATGGTCTACGATTGAAAACAATAAAGTTGCAGTTTAAACAAATAATACGTAAAACTATGTATGTTTGTATATATATATAAATTCAACAAGATGTAAATATATAGTTCAAACTTATTTTCAGATAATATAATTTCATTTCTCTTAACCCGTTGGCAAATGTTTCTTTTTTTAAGCATAAATGTAGCAAAAGAGTGCAAGGTTTATGTTTACAAGTAAAACTTGCATAAAACAAGTACAAAATGTAAAAATGATATTAAAAGAAATCAAGATATATTGCTGTTAAGAAAAAATAAATACATTTATATTAAGAACTTTTTTGCAGTGTGATATTGTCTGTAGAACATTTTCAAGACCATTTTTCTTTACTTTTGCATGATATATGACTTTGTGTAAAAGCTAACTTTACAAACAGGATGGTGTCAATAACAAAAAGTCACACAAAATCAGACCATAGAAAATTAGCTCCTTCTGAATGCAGGTACTACTGAACGACAGTAATAATGCTTTTTATGTAAGGTCTTGTACATGATAGAACAACATAAACTAAGAGCCATTTGACACAGGTGAAATAGAGTGCACTTGACCCAACTTTCGTGCCCTGGGCCTCTCAAGTACCGCCATCACTCTACTTCCTGCCCTCATAACTATGCTGGCATGGCTTGGGGAATGTGCGTCCACCCTCTGATTCAGTATGCAAACTTTCCAAAGTCTCCTTGAATTTGCCAACAGCAGTTGGTATTCAGATGCAAATGGTCTGACAAGCCTCTTTCATGGGGAAGACCTTTATCTGCCAGCCAGTTTAAAGTGAGGTGGGGGGGATATGTGGATTCTCCAGTTGAATACTGTACATCAAGCCCTTTTGTGGCAAACTGTGGCCAAAAGGACTTGCGTCAGATTTGGTCAACATCAGTATCCATCATTCCCTACTTGTTTGGAGTGGAACATATACGCCATGGCACCTACAACAATTGATTCGCGCGTTTTAATGATGCCGTGAGCAGTTGCAGGGGCGGCGTTTTCCTTGAACAAATATTGAACACACAATTATCAAGAGCAAATTGTGTTTTCTGCCTTGATCAGCAGTATGATAAACAGCAGAAAAGCTGCATGTCAGCACTGTTTGAGCACAGAAGGCTTCTAAATCATGCTTTAACGAATTAGACTGGTCAGAGTCAACACCTCAAGTCCTGTAAACATCACTGACCTAACCCTCAGATTTACATCACAAGACTATGATGACAAGCAGCAGAGAGCAAATGAGAAACATAGTAACGATACCCTCATATCACGATTCGATACATATCTTGAAACTGAACTCACAATACGATATTATTGCGATACTCCAAGACATATGGTAAAAGTAACAATTTTTACTGTTGATTAAAATGCTAAATTTGGTATTTCATTGGGGAATAGGCTTTGACTTGGTGTTGGTAACCCAATGCAGAGGACAATGGTGACACAAGAATAAAAATATTCATGATTTTAAAGCTGAAAATACAGAATTATTTTAGACGAAAATGCTTGCACTCTGTCACTGACTAGATATATTTAAAATAATGTAGGCCACTTTTTTCTAGTAACATAAGACATTTGGCATTATTAGGACACACACATATTCCCCCACTGCATAATTATACATTATATTCAACATTATATATAATGTAGTACAGACACTAAAACTCTGGAAAATTAATTTTTTTCTTACAGTCATTTTTTACATTGGGGGAACTAGTCACAATACAGATTGTCACTATACATGATACATACTGTTGCATTTTTGTATTGCGATATATTGTGACAATATATTGGTTACACCCATTTAAAGCATTGCTTTACATGTCACATAGGACAGCTCAAGTAGTCACCTATTTTCTCCAGTTACTGAAGAACTCGCTTAATGGAATATTAAGCTCAAACAGCATTTGTGGCATAATTAATAATCATAATTAATAATCAACTTTACAAGATTGATGTGATAACAGAAATGAATTGGACACAATCCATAAATATTAAAAATTCTCGCTGTTATAAGGCATGAACAATATGCAAGTTAACATGATTTTGGCATAAAAAATTGTCTACCAACCTTTTCTGTGTAAGGCTAGATTCAATTTCACAATTTCGATGCTATGACATTACAACGCCATAAACCTTTCAATTCGAAAACAACTGTAATCTCGACGACTTCTTTTTACAGCTCAAATAATAATCAATGCTTTAAAAAAAATTATAAGCTTCAGCTCCAAAAATTGCCACTTCCACCATAATGTTTATTTCTGCTGCTTCTTTTTTAAGAAAGAAAAAGAAGACAAGGGACACAAGACGAGTTGAAATGACTTTTTGTGGTAATCAACATTATGCTACAAATGCTTTTGTTTGTGCTGTATACTGAGATCAGAATACTAATTTAATAGAAGTTATGTATAAGCATATAAAATTGAGTTTTAAGAGTGTATCACTTTAATCCAGCTTCCTCCAGCTAGCTGAGCATCTTTAAGCTGATATCTGAGTGAGTTAATGATGAGCCTCATCTGTTTCAGCTTCAAACAAGACCAAAGAAAGGTCAGAATAAGCGTTAATCATCATAATCGTCTGCTTGTTATCGCAGTGGCTGATAATGGACAGATGAAAAGCCATGTTTAGATGCCTCCTCTGAACAGAAATGACACTGACAATTTTCAAACAAGAACAAAAGGAGGGAAAAAGCAGCTAAATATCAAATGCATCAAAGATAAGATAATTTTTTTTTTAGCTGAATCTGACTGAAATGAGTTTTGAACTAAATATGTGCACTAGTGTTATGTGAGGCTAAATATCAATCAACTAGACAGGAACCATAGGTACTGCTAATTGTTGTTGCCCCTACTAATTGCAGCATCTAACCGGTGACTGATTAACAAATTATATGTACTCCTGCCGTCAGGAGCAGAGGAATCCAGTTCCCGTCCTCCGTATCCGTCAGCAACCATATGGCATGCACTAGGCAAGCGTGGTGGTCCTGATCCCTGTGGCCAATAGGGGATATTTGTAGGAGTCACCCTGGAGTCTAAGGCCACTTTATCGCCCTCCGTATGTCCTGTGACAGAAGGACAGAGGGGCCACATACAGTGGGGTCCAAAAGTCTCAGAAAGAAGATGGAAATTTTGGATTCAAAATCTAATTTAAGGGAAAATAGGGAATGTTAAAACAAAGACACTTTGCCGCTCATGGAGCTTGAGTGCTTCTGCATTTAAAGCAAACAGGGGACAAATACCCCTTAAAAAAATCAAATTAATGGAATTTTTTTTAATACAACTTTTTACTCAAATCATTATGTAGATAATATAATAAGTACTGAAAAAGCTGGATTAAAGTAAATGCTTATCTTAGTAGTAGACCCCAAAATCTTTGGCCCTCGCACACTATCAGCAGTGCTGTGATTGTGCCTAAGGGTTTCATGTGGACCCCAGATATCAGGGTCTTAACAAGCAACTGGAGGAGAAAATAGTTTCTGGTACATTTTTCAACCTCAAAAAATGGTTTTTCCACTGCTATCCGCCAGGAAAATCCTTTAAGATTAGTCTTTCCTAGAGCACTGGCTCCACTCATCCGATTCTGACAAAAGAAGTAGATGGAGTGAGAAAGATAGAAATAAAATGAGAGGGGAGAGTGACTACTTCATTTACATATTCGGATGCAGAAGGAGAAATTGTGCCTTAGATTTTTAATGGTAGAGAAAATTAAATTCATTTATATGCTTTAATGCATGTGACATCTACTTTGAGTCTGTAGTGAAAGATTTGTTTGTTTGTATTGAATACTTAGTATCAGGTTTCAGCTTTCCTTACAATCTGCTTTCTGCCACGCTACAGGATGCCAGTATACGTCATTCATTTTATTTTAATTACTTCCAATTTTTCTTGTCTCCTCTAAATGACTTGGGGGAGAGGGTAAGGGTAATGGCCCTGACTTAATGATGATTACAGACAGTATTGGTTTCTCATTTCAGTAAGCTGGCTCAGTGGTGAAAAAAAGAAACACATTCATCTTTTTGTTCACAGAGCAAATGCAGTGTGCATTGTGCCTCAAACAGAAATAACATGCATCACTTCACAAAAGTCAATGTAATAAATCCCTAATGAAAATGGCTACAAATGACAAAAACTCTAAAAGTTCTACTTGCTTCGCGGTTAATAGCTGACCACCATTACACTCACCCTCCTTAAGCTCACTCCCATCTGGGTCACGGGCCATGGCACCAATGTAACCCCTCTGGTTCTACTCGCACCGCTCTGAATGGGTTTCAAACCAGCGTTTCCAGCATGGGAGGCATAACAAGTAGCGTAACAAGTACGCTAAAGACCACAGCATCTAGCGTCAGTCGCTAATGCACGTCTTGAGACCAGAGGAGCGAGCTTTTACTTGCACAGCTCTTACTAACTCGCCACCGTTACACTCTGGAAAATATTTTATTAACTAAAATTAAAGTAGCTTAAATGGAGAACGAAAACAAAAACAAATCTTTGTTGCTCCACCAACAAAAAGAGTTAAAACCAAACCTTTTTGTTGTCTTCAAGCAACACAAAGTAGTGGTGTTTTGTTCCTGAATAAATTACAAATTGGTCGACTCAATGACTCACTCATATAGATGATCAAATATTTAGTTCCTGAATGAATCAGTGTTTTGAACGAATCAGTTGAACGAAATATTTCACTTGCTGCCACCTGTCGGCATAATAAATTAAAACAAGAAGTTAAATCTAATACTGAAATAAAATACAAACCAGTACTTTTCCAAAGAAAAGTGAAACAATTAAAATTAACAAACTAAAATGTAATTGGAAATATAAATACACAGTGAAATAGAAATAAAAATAAAAACTAGCTACATTTTCAAAACCAAAATATCTCCAAACTGCAGCTTTTAAAACGCAGCTCCCTCCGTTCACTGAAACCATCTTCAGTATTTCATCCACAAAGAAGCACTTACAGCTCACAGCAGAAAGTGTAATTATCACATCTAACGCCCCTGACCCCTGTGGATTCCAGCACATGAACATTAGCACTTATTCACATGGGCTTCCCTTCCCACTGTCAGTGTGGCCACTGTGGAGATTTTCTAATCTTCGCTGGAGATGGTCCCTGGGGATGTGCGGCTTGTTGGTATTTTCTTTTTCTGACTTTCCTCATCCTAATCCTCTTCTCCTTCTCCCTTCCTTCTCTTTGTTGTTAGATTAGAAGGCTTAGTGGTAGCCCCTCCAAAATCTATACATGTTACAGGCCTCATTGCCAAAGACACACAAGGGCTTTAAGAAGTGCAGGATGGATGGGAACTTGAAAAGAGGAATTAGACAAGGTCCAATGCCCAGCACACTGACCCGAGTCTTCACAAGATATCTCCGCTAATCAGATATAAACTGTTCCGATTGTCTATGGATATTTTAAGCGAAAGAAAAAGTTAATGAAATATGGACCTTGAAATGTTATACTGTAGGGAATTAATAAGCTATTTTTCCTAAGTAAAAGAACATCCCATCTTACATCCAACTTAAATTTCAATCTAACAGTCTCTAAAGCTGCATTCCATAACTTTTTTGGGTTAAAAATTACTCAAAATAAATCTGAGCAAGTACATAACCAGCCAGTGTTCAAAACTAGCTGCTTGCCTTAGCTCGTTAATGTTGTTTTTAATTTCAGTGGTACTGGTGGATTTCGGCGGGAAATTCGAGCATGTCTTTGCGTCATTACGTCACATCTTTACCTTACAGTCTATGATCTGTACACATAAAGTAGGTGTCTCGGCTAGTAGGCTATATTGCGTGTGAGGATGTTGGAGGTGGAGATTTATAGCTTTTTCTCACAACACTTGATATAATTAAACTTATCAATTTGATGGCGGATCCAGAAACGTTCAAACGACAATCACCAGTGACAACTGGAGATTCACCCGTTGTAAAATGCAAAAGACTTTGTTCGGGCTTCGGAGTGGCTAGAGAAAAAAAAAGACTGCAACCGGGAAAACAAGGATAATATCGGAAGGGCATTGCATGTTGTCACGCAATGCTTATGTTGTTAACATTAACAATTTGAGAACAAAGTATAATTTGCTAAATAGAAAAAATAAAAATAGATTTAATCAGCGCGATTTACTGCAATGCTTTTTCCCCTTAGTTGGTCAAAACAAAAGTGGATGTTACTTGGTCAGATGACATTTTCTGGTAAAAAATTCTTATGTTGGTCATACTTCCAAAAAGTAGCCTCTGTGATTGCGAAAGACAGTATCCACACCGGTGTGGTGACTGACAGCCGCACATTCTCCTCAGAACATTGGATTCATCGCTGCTGTGCCGTGCCAAGTCTTCGATGGCGAAAAGAGCTAAACTGTAAACTAAACAGCTTCTTTAAAAAAAATTACAGCTTAAAATTGCAATACGTCTAAATGTTTCTAAAATTTGGATGCTCTATTTTGGCCACAACCAAGATATATCTAATGTCTAACCATTGGCATGATGCCCAGGCCATACCAACAACTTTCACAGCCATAACTCTCCCAATTTCTTTCTTTTTTTTTTCTTCAGTACATTGGAAATATAGTTTATTTAATATGCCAATGTAGCTTCAGATTGACAAAGTACTAAGGATGTTTTTCTGGACAGTTCTTATCACTATCATTTGTTCCTGTCTTTCAGAATTTGGCTGTAATGTGTAATCCATATCGAAGGGAGTTTCTCACACTTGCATAACCATAAACAGACACATTTAATGGAAATAAATACCCCCACTGTCACATACAAGTGCCAAATTAATAAAACATCTGGTGAAAATCATTTATTCTCATTTCCATCTCTTTGTGTTTTAATTGTGCATGAATGTCTTTAATCATATCACGAACAACCCATGACTGGCACACGCAGAACTCATAGATTTACTCAGAATTTACCCTCCTGTCAATAATAAAATTCTACAAATTCCCCGCCTGCTTATGTATTGGTTTCTTAAATGTTTTGCCTAATTTCCTCTCAAATGCCAGTTCAGAAGAATCAATGACATGCAGGACAAAACATGGAAAACATAGTGTCTATGTTGCACACAGATCAACAGAGCATGGCACTAAGAACATGGGTTTGATTTTTCAGAAAATCTCAATGAAATGCATTCAAGGTATACATTTTCTCAATGTAAGCTGCTTTAGATAAAAACATCTGCCAAATGAATGAAAATGGAACCAGGTTGGAAAATATATGTGATTTCCCAAGGTAGTATTACACAGTTCCCACATACTGTACAGTATATACATTAAGCGAATACAGTACTTAATCATTACATGGTATCCGGTTACAATAGCCACTTTTTCCCCCCATTTGGTAACTGGCCATTAATGTGGAGTCATTGAACTAAAGCCCATTTCGTTAATGACGCTTTCATTGGGGCCCCATGTCTGCATCTTTTACCCTGTGGCGAGACTGGACCCTCTAAACTGCCCCTTTGATGATCGTAATCTGTAATCCATAAAAAAAGACTATTACCATTCCCTCAATTTCCACTGCTTTTTCCCTCCATTTACTTCCCTGCCGATAACAATGGTCATTACATTCACAAATAGAACAGTGCAGGTGGTTACTGCCAATAATTGAGAGGTTCGGGTAGAATCTGCTTGAGGGAGAGGGCTACACAAAAAGCTAAAGTACTTGATGAGAGACCGAGTTTGACCCAACCTCTATAAAACAGGCCATAAATTGCAATAGTGAATGACTCCACAGACATGGCTTCGACATTAGGGTGAGTGAACAGCAATACAGGACTTATAGAGCGGGCCATTCAGTTAATGACCCTGAACGCTCACAAGCTGATATGATCTGCAGTCCTGTGCCCGACATGGATGATTGCATAAGTACAGCAGATTTGAGGCTTAAAATAAGAGATTGAAAATAAAATAAACAAGACTAATTTTTAAAACCACAGAAAAGGGTAAGAGGAATTATTCATTTACTATCAGCATTACATACCCAATAAGCTTCTATAGTCTGTCGCTAATCTCTATCTTAACCTATTAAAGTAATTAGCAAAGCAGCGGGAGAGTTGTCCATTTTGATAACTCTCAAAGGAAGAGGGTAATTATCAGGGTTTGAGCGTTTTTGCCAGAGGAGAGAGAGACAGTTAGACGGTTCCTCTGATGATAGACAAAAAGTACTGAGACAAAGAGTGTATGATTTCCCACTGACCTGCCAGGCTAACCCACTCACACAAACAGGAGGTAATTCAGTCTTCCCCATACACACTGGGGCGCATGTGGCTTACCTTTGTGTGTGGGATGTCTGTTGGCACGATCTATGTTGCTTCATTGGGCGCCTTTTTTAAAAAGCGGGCACATAGCCCAATGTTGACAAAGCAGGGTATCTCCTGCTGTCTGCTTTTTTCATGTGCACCGAGTGGAAAGAATCAATTATCCCAGCACACAGCTCACCATTTTAATATCTGACTCCTAATTAGATTGCAGGGCGATATCCCTGATGTAAGAAGATCAGGGGTTTTTAATATATACACTATCATTCAAAAGTTTGGGGTCAGTACGTTTACAAAAAAATATATATTACTTTTATTCAGCAAGGATGCATTAAACTGATCAAAAGTGACAGTAAAGATATTTACAAAGTTACAAAAGATTTCCATTTCAAAAAAATGCTACTTTTTTGAACTTCCTATTCATCAAAGACCTTAAAAACATGGTTTCCACAAAAATTATACACATATATTATACACTAATTAGACAAAAAAAAGTATATTTTACATATAATGGAAAAAAAAGAGATAAAGTCTGCACACCACGGCTCTAAAGGTAACGTTTCAAGCACACAGGCTATACATCTACATTTTTTTTGTTTTTTTGCTGTACTGTTATTTTTCGGTATAGCACCAACTTTGAGCAATTTGCTGGTGATGTGTGTGCTTTTTTTTGTGTGTTTGCTATGTATAGTTTTGTGTATGTATATTATTTAGTTTGTACATTGAAATTAGAAACAATTTTCACTCAGAAATTGCTAGTAAATTTCACAAATAGTTGGATTAAACATGAAATTCTGAAGTAGAAAGACTGAAATAGTATTTTCTTGTAAAACTTACTCCAACAACAAAAAAGCTTTTTACAGCATATATCATTCAGTATTATACATTATTTTCTATTTTACTAGATTTTAAAAATGTTTGACTCCATTTGATTCTACTAAAACTAAATATACTCCCATGAGCCACAAGAAACCTCCTTTAAAACTAAGTCAGCCAGTGCTTACGCCCATTATGTAAACAGCAAGGTTTTATGAGGAGAGAGTTAGAAAGACCAAAGGATTTTATGCAATAATGTGCAAGAATGAAAAACTTCAAGGGTGTGTTGGAAGAAGGAAATTAAAAAAAAAAATCAAAAAATATATATATCAACACATATGTCTTTGAAGAGTTCTTTCCCTTTCTTCCAGGTTGCAGTGGCTGTTTTATCTTGCTATGCTGAAGGCAAATTCAAAAAAGAGCCTGAAAGGGGACGAGAGGTGAAGTACAGACTTTCTTTTGAAGTATATGATCATGCCTCAAACAGAATAGCTGAATATATATCGGTTTCCTGTAACATCACCAAGCAAAAAACATTTTAGTACACAAACAGTAATCCAAGCCTCAAATTCAAACCCGCTGATGGACAGCTCCTTTCGATTCTTACAATTCATTAACAAACGGTAAATCTCTAGGGTGTGATCTGTCAATGCTCCACCTCAACACCACAGATGCTGATGTAATTATGTACAGAACTGAAAACGCATTAGTCCTTGGTTTGGTCTTGATTATGTCCAGAGGGTGGGTCTCTCATGAAAGCTCATGAAAACTACTTTACACACTCATGAAAACATGAGATCATGGGATCCTGATACTGATCTTCCCTGTCTCCCACTGCCTAGGTGGCTATTAGTGACTCTGGCAGCCATTTAATATAAATGAGGACTCAAAATAGTATGATGGGCAGAGATGCTCCTGAACATGGGTTCTTATGAAGGCTGTGCATCATTACTCAGTGCACAGCTAACTGTGTAATGGGCTGTTTGTTCGACTCACTGCAGGATACATGGCAAGATAAAAACTAATAGGCCCTGTTCTATTTCTGTTCTGGGGCTGTGCAGAAACTAGGCAACAATTCAGTCCCAAATCAGGCTTAACCACGCTGCCACCCACAACCAATTATAATGAATGCAACACTAAGGAGAAATGCATAAGGGAGGATGAAGTTCTAAATAGTATGCACTTTCTCACACAAACACATAGGAGACTGCTTGCTGAACTATATAGAGTGTTTTCTGCTACATTTCAGAGTAGATTAAGTGTTGAGGGTTACGCATTACAATTAATGCGAGTTATGTAATCAGATTACTTTTTTCAAGTAACTAGTAATGTAGAGCATTACTTTTCAATTTACAACAAAGTTGCTTTTTCAAATAAGTTACTTTGTTTTGCCATTTATTGACTGACAGCTCTCAAGTACCCACAAATCGGGAGTAAAGGTATAGGAAGTTGTGTGTGATGTGTAAACACGATGGTTATTATAGATCTAGACTAAATGAGAGCATGCATTTACTCATCTCACTTGCACAAAAACAGATTCAGTGTTCCTCAAAATGAAAAAAAAACAGTGAAACACAAACTCAGAATGTTACGCAAACCTGCAATAATTAAATATGTTAAAAAACACAAATATATGTATTCAATCTCACTTTATTAAGCAATGTCTTTACTGTTGACCTTCGATGATCCAATTTAAACATACTAGTAATAACCAAAAATGACTTCAGATAATCATCATAGCTGAAAGGTAATTAGTTGATCTAATACAGGCGTGAATTTTTATTTTCTTCATCCTGAGACTAATATTTATTTCACTTTTTGTTATTAAAAAACAAACAAGCATCTAATTTTAACTTCTAAAAACTTGGCTCATCGTCTTATCCATTTCAAAGTCATCCATAGAGCATACATAACTCTTTACAAGAGGTTTAAAATTCAAATTCAATCGACCAATAACTGCCATATCTGTAACATTGTATCATCAGGTACTTTTCTTCACATGTTTTGGGAGTGTCCAACTATTGTCAACCTATGGACTCCTTACTTCAAATTGATTACATGTCTAATCCAGGTTTATGTCTTCTCAATGATGATTCTGACTCCTGTATAAGTTCATTACACAAGAGAATGATGTTTGCTGGTTTTACAGCTGCAAAGAAAACAATAATGCAGAACTGGTTAACTCCGCCCGTGTATGCAAAAACATATTGGATTTATAGCCTCCTCAGAATAGTGACTTGTGAATGTACAACAGCACGAATTAACAAAGCTAAACCTAGTCCCATTGATGCATGGCAATTGATGCATGGCAAAGGGTCTTTCAACCCTTGTGTGTTATTTTGTTATATCTAAAAAGAATAAAAAGTTGATCACAAAAAAACAAACAAACAAGCAACCCCAGTCCAGGTGAAAAAAAAGTAAGCCAAAAGTAACGTAACCCATTACTTTCCATAAAAAGTAACTACATAACACAATGAGTTACTTTTAGGAAGTAATGCAATATTGTTACGTATTACTTTTAAAAGTATCTTTCCTCAACACTGGTTAGATTAACTAAAAACAATACCACATTTATTGTTGTGAGCCAAATCACTTCATTACTCGGACTTGAACCCATTCTGTATACTTTGGCCTTGTATCAAATTTACGTTCGCGAAGCTCTGGCCCAATGATTGAACTCTGATAAACTTGATTGTTTTAACATCTGTGTCTGGGACAGACTATTACTTAGATAACACCTGACATGTATGTGGGTCTTTTTTTAATCAATCATCCAATATGGCTCATTTCAAGTAAACGCTTCCCTCAGAAATGAATTTCTCTCTTTTCACATGACATCTATCATGATTCAGCTTTAACAGCTGACACTCGCAGTCATCACTCCACCTTCACACTGTCGTGCACACATCTGCTATGATGATATCATGATAAATTCAGCTCTCCAACGTAACAGCCGAATAGAAATAATAAATAAAATAACTCTAATTATTAAATAAAAAATTAATAATAAGACAAATATATTTATGAATATATTTATTTTTATATTTAAATTATATATATATATATTTGTATAAAATAATACTTATATATTTATAGCAGTGAAATACAAATATCAGTATCATTTATAAAATCTGGGGAAAAGGACCAAAACAAGTTTAATGTATAAATGTCAGAAATGTGCACATCACCATAATTTTTGAGAAATATGTAGTCTATATAATGGGAGCTTTATCAGTGCTTTCAGTTCTGGTGCAGACTGGCCCTCAGGCCACATTTGTTTGATTCTGTCTGGTCCAGATCTCTCTCAATCGATTCCAGAAGCCTCTCATTCACCCAATTAATATTTCGACATGTGCCAAAAAAAGATCTCCCTTGAGTTAGTGAGTTATTGAGTTAGCCCACTGATTTTTTTTTTAATACTTTTTTTTTTGTACAGTTATTTTGCCAGGATTTTATACAAATTAATTAGAATTTGCAATCTACATTATATATAACATTGTTATATGTTACAGAAATAATATAATAATTCAACAATAAAGGCTGGTATTTAGATTTAAGCACAATGCTGCTCACATCTCGCGTCCGAATCCACTTTTGCTAGTTTAACGATGGGAAAAATAGTCGGTGCGCCTGGTGCATGGTCTAAAAGGGTTGTCCCTATTCTCTTAATGAGTAATGGGTGTGTTTTGGGCGTAACGTGCAAAAAAAATAACCAGAGTCTCATCTCCCATTCCATTTAAAAGCCAGTTGCGCGCACGCCTTTGGCGGATTCGCTATTTACATGGAGGAATTTGCAAGCGGAAAAACTGAAAGCATCTCCAGAGAGGGAACGGATCTACTAGTGCGCAAGGTTAAAGCGCGCGAGCAGACCTTCTATGGGACAAGCCGGATTCCACTATATCTTTATGTACACAATAATAATCTTTTAAATAGTAATCCTTTTATTTTTAACATTTGGCATGTTTGTGTGCTGCTGCTGCGCAAATGCATTTGCTATTTAAACAACGTGGCGCAGGATGTGAAAATGATAACTGTGTAGGGCTGAAACTAGCAAAAAATGCATTGTGCCAGGTGTATGATAGGTCCCATAGTGTTCATCTAAAATTACAATTTAATGAATTAAGCCAACTACAACAATACCAAATGCTAAAGAAAAAAACCTACTGGAATACAGATAAACCTGCCATCCAAACTAACTGTCCATACTCAAACATTCAAGTTAAGTTTCAGGCCACAAAAAGACTGGTGCATGTGAGAGTAGCCAGCTAATCTGCTTTCTTTAGTGAGTTGGGAAAATCCAATTTCGGAAATCTATAATTCTGTAAAAGTTAATAAGCAGCCACAAAGCTGGCTGAGCTCCTGAGGGAGCAAGAGATAGATACGGTGAGCGAGAGAAAGTCAGAAAGAGTAATGGGTAGATGTGAGCTGAAGTCTGAGCAAGAATCCATAACTCAGTTGGGAGAGCCCCGAGGGCAAGAATAAGGCAAAGAAATTCCATTTTCAAAATGAGCAAAAAGACACATCTTTACATGTAAAGTATATGAACAATGTTTTTCAAAGCTCAATGAATATTGATCAAATCACTTAGCAGACTCTCTATATTCTCATATATAGATTCTCTGTTTGGCCAGAAGTGCTTCAGATAACTTTTAAGTCACTGTAATTTACTTTAGTGTGCAGTTCACCATTAGTCCCAATGACTGTTACAATTGTCTCCCAGGGTATGAAATCAAACCTCTGCAGCTCATCCCGAATGCTGCAGCCCCCCTATTAAACCCAAGCACTTCCACATCACACCGCTATTATGTTCCTTCGACTCCTTCCCTATTCCTGCCAAAATTGACACTAGGACTTAAATCTTTATTAGCCTAGGTGTGCTTTCTTGCCATTTGTTGATCAAAATGGTCTTATTTGTGAATTTCTGGATAATAACATCTGCTAAATGCCTTAAAAAGATAGTTAATTTTAAATAAATAAAAAATGTCTCTGTGTTTTTTGTCTATCCAGTGAAAGTCCCAACAATGTATGGACAAAAACAGTTATTTACATTCTTTACAACCTCTTTTGTGTTCCGCAGGATATAGAAAGTCATATAGGTTTGGAGCGACATGAGAGTGAGTAGATGATGACCTAACTTTCATTTTTGGGTGAACTCTCTCTTCAAATGTACAGGGAATAACTGAAACCAAAGTTCTAAAGGCCTATCCAATATACTCATCTCATCTGAGCATCAGTGGTCCAATTACTGTTGTTGTGACAGATGTTAATGTTATATGAGACGAGAGATGGATTCTAGTATTGAATGTTCATGGCTGATGGAAGAGATATTTACAGTGGGAGGTGCCTGAGGGATGAGTAATGAGACATGAGGACCCCAAAACTTTGAGCAGGGTATTCCAACAGCAATGCCATATTCCCAGTGTAAACATTCACCATTTATTTGATTAGTGAGGGAAAAAATGCATTTGATCTTGAATAAAAGAAAAAGAAAAAAAGCCTTTTAAATTACAAATTCTGATTCTGATCTAAGATTGATGCTCTCCATGTTCTTGGCAGGATGTAATTAAAGATCTCCGCTGGACACCTGCCGTATCTTGGCACAGCTCTGTAATAATGCATTCACATCACTCTCTGCCTCAGAGGGCACCGCCAGAGGTGCTGTACTTCAAATCACTCATCAAAGACTTCCAGTCAGCATTAACATTTAAGACGGTGGGCACCGGGCTCAAATTATACTTTAGATTCATACCAGGCCTTGTTTTGCTCTCAGCAGCTCATGAAAATGAGATCTCGTGTCTCACATAGACGTGCTCTGGGCTGGTTCGGATTTGTCTCGTGTCCAGACTCTTTGATAAAAATCACTCGGATGGGATGAACATCCCATCTAATTTTGCCAGATTTTTGGGATAAAAAGCAAATAGATTAATAATAAATGCACAGCCTTGTTCACAGCTTCATTTAAATCTTGCACATCTCTTAACCTTATCTGACCACAACATCCGACACAGTTCAGTTTGCAGTTTAGTATCAAACCTTGTATGTTCTCAAATGAAAAGCCAATTAACTTACTTTAGTGATTCAAAAATGCTAATCAAACTCAACTTCTCAGCAATTCAGTGATTTAAACTTGAGAAGAGTCCATGATTTCTAACTGCTCAGTGTCAGTTTTCTTTGTCAATATGAAAAGATAAAGATCCAGTCTGTCAATTACAAGTTCAAACGTTGCTAGCACATGACAATTTATGGCGAAATCATATGATATTGTATGACTTGGATCATATGAAAATATACAACTTAAATAGTTTTTTTCAATTACGATCATGGTTAGTAGGGGTGAAATGTACGTTCCCTCTAATGATTTTGCCATTTTGGTCAAATTATGATGACTTCTCATGGCCAATAGCAACAGCAACATGAGGAGTCTGAGAAGATTAGGAGGAACAAACCTTAAAAAGCTTTAATAATAAAAAAAAGGGGGGTGGGATTATGGTTTTTGAGCAATCAAGAAAATTTTTACAATCACAGTTAGATTTAAGGTTCGGTCAGGGATTGGGGCTTCATGGTTAGATTTATATTTGAAATGTACATCCCAACACTGGGTTGAACTTTGCATAAAATTAACGAAGCTACTCTAATACATAAATCCGTTATGTGGACTTTCTCCCTAAAACCAACAATATGTCAATTACAGTAGAGAAAGGAATCCAAAAATAGGTTTCCAGCTTGTAAATTAGATAAAATCATCACAGATTGAGAACCCTATTGAGGCCTGGACGTACATATGCAAATGAACCCTAAATAGCTCCCACTCAGGAATTAGAAAATTGAGATCAAATTCCTTCCTTTTTTTTTTTTTTTTTGTGCTGTCAGACGGAGGTCCCAAATGAGCGTTTTCACTCAGCTCTAAAGTTACTGCTGAACTACTTTAAGAAATCTTTGAAAAAAGAAAGCTGTATGCTGTATGCATTGGAAGCCTCTGTGTGTGTATACACTGGGGGGTCCAAAAAGCCTGAGACCACCTAATATTACATTCAAAATGGATACAAACGCTATGGCGTAAACTGAACAAGAAATATTTCAGATTCTGCAATATTTCTAGGTCACTAATCAAAGAAGCAAATTTGTGAAATTGACCATGTGAACTCATTTGCACAGGTCTGATGCACTAAACGTCATAGGACCTGGTCTACAGCTCTGGTTCAGATGACAGAAGAGGAAAAGGAGGCCAGTTGTTTTGGGGCTAAGTGGAGACAGTGCACAGTAAATAATGAATGACTAAGGCACAGATCTCTCAGCCCCCATCACCTTTGTCATTACCTCATAGCCTCACACAGCAAACACAAGCGCAAGCTCACTGATGCATATTTTTACCCACCGAATCCCCAGCACTCCAAACATCACTTGCTTCCATAGACCTACTTGACCCAGAGAGCAGCTCTTCATCATCAAAAATGCAGAGTGAGTCATGTAGCAATTTACAGGGGTGACGACAGACTCTTGTTAAAGTCCTTAAAAGGGCCAAAATCACACACAAACAAAGACGTTGTAAGAACCATTTCAGTCACACTGCGAGTATGAGGAACAAATATTTGAGATGCGAAAAACCAAGAACTATGGCGACGCCACCATGAAGAGTCTGAGAAGAAACAAACCTAAAAAAGGTTTAATAAATGGGAAGAAATCACAACTTTCCGAACCTCTCAATGGCAATGATTTGGTCTTTATAAGACATTGATTTACGAAAAAAATATAAAATATCAGTTGAAGTAATTTCAGATATACATAAAATTGAGGTTCATGCAATGCAGAATTGTGCATATAACAATCTGGAAAGAGTATCAAATTATAATTCGCTTTAACAATAGAGAAATATACCTGTGCATCCATTACTGGCATCAAATCCGACAAGAGGTGATGGTACCAAGCAGTAATTGGGGACAAAGGCACTTACCTCACTGATGCCCACCTCTGAATCCTTCCTGAGGAACAGCGAAACAACAAACTCAGGGATATAATGATCCGTCACCTGTTCGGTCCTCGCCAGACCACCTCTGACTCGACTCCCCCTCTGCCAGCTGTACGAGTGGGCTCTCTCATAGCCGGTCCCCTGATATAGACACACAGAGAGGTGAAAGAAAAGAGGCGTGGTTCCATAGCAGATAAATAAAACAGGGCGGGAGGGAAAGAAGTCCCTTAATCTACAATTCAATATCGTGCACTCCCCTCTCTTATTGTCTCTCTTTTCCTCTCTCACACAGTTACTCTTTCCCTCATGCATATTAACACGTCCCTGTTTTCCCTTATTCTCCCACACACATGGAGGAAACTCTATCACTCTCTCTGTCTCTCTTTTGCTCGCCTCAAACTCTGTTTTTCCACTTTTTCTGGGCTCTCTGAGCCGGTATTCATCCAGCAGCAGTGTGACTGAATCAGGGCAGCTCTGGCCATCTGTTGGAGCCTCAGAGCTTCACCTATTCACATGGGTTCTAAAGCTGCGGGTCTGGCAGCGGGGAGAGAAAAGAAGGGGTGGGGATAAGGGATCAATCTTGGAGCAGGAGGGCAGGGGAATGGATCGCTGGGTACAGACTACAGAGAGAGTATTTATTAGGCTGGCAACTATCAGAAGCACTAGAGAGCAGAGGGTTGTTAACAGGGGCACAGACAAACTGCAAAGTTAAGTGCTTCAAGAAACACCCCCCCCCCCCCCCCCACACACACACACACACACACACACACACACACACACACACACACAAAAAATGGGACGCAATCAGATGCATACAGATGAATTTCGGAGGATAATTAAATGAATAATACAATTATTTAAATATAAATGTATTTAAAATGTATCCAAAGTATTTTTTTTTTCATCATAAGGAGTCAGCATTTGCAGTAGTCAAGTAAAGTAGAATAGAACAGACTGCTACAACTGAAGTGAAATAAGACACTTATAAGTATTTTATGGTTTAGTTCTCACAGAAGAGGTGTGGCTTCAATAATTAAGTATGAATTAAATTAACTGGATATTGCTAACCTTTTGTTACCATTATAACATTCAATATCCTAAACAGTACTTCAAACTGTTTATAGCACATATAGAAGATATGTAATGTTACTTTTCTAATCTTGTTAGATGACTAACTAGATGAGTACAGATTGTAAGCTTCCAAATGATATATAGTTTGTCAAGATTAGTTTAGGTTTAGTATAGGATATTACTGTTTTAAATATGTAATGGCCCGTGACACTTAACAGGTTAAACAACTTTTATAAAAGGCAATGAAGGGGTCATACTTTGGAACTGTCATGTGTGAGACATGGATTGGGCTCTTGATTTGGAACCGTAAGAAACCGCTTAGCAAGAGTGCAAAAGTGCCCGCCCACTTTTTCTGTGGCATTGGTTCCGGTAGTATTTTTCCCATTAATTTCTCCCATAGGGATTTTTTAAAAGTCATTTAAGGGTTATTAGCCATGAACAAAACCAAACAGCTATGAGGTGATTTCTCAACATTGCAAACTTTCATTTGAAGCAAGAAAATATTTGAAAATCAGACAAGACTATACTTAATGGCATTAATGAGGGGAAGAATATCAGCATTGTGAATAACATTATATTTGAATCAAAAATATGGAGAAATATACAGCTGAGAAATAACTGGATAAATATACAACTGGGCACAGATTTATTTATTTATTTTTTGGGAATCATGGATGGAGTGTTTGACCTGGAACTAAACATGATCACTTAAAAAAAGAAGTGAAAATAATGTGGGCTGATAACTGAAACAAAAGCATATACCACCAACTAACAACTTCGTAGCTCTGTCTAAAACAATTTACAATTATCATTAACAATCAATTCCCCTAAATTGGAGAAAATGAATGGGATTTTTACTTCCAGAACCCGACTGTTGCACTGTAAACACTAATGCTCAAAATAATTAATTTGAGTAAGGTAAACTTAAATTAAACAAATTAGTTAAATCAAATTAACTTTTTATGAGTTTTCATACATTTCTTTCTCTTGAGCTCACAAAACTGACACATTTTAATTCATCTGAATTGTTTCATTGTTTTGAGTTTTACGAACTTGTTTCTTTTAATTTAGACAAACTTAAATTGAATTGAAACTGATTCTATGTCCCATGCTTTGCCATGACACTCGAAAGGGAGAGTAAATGCTCAAATTAAGTGTTATATAATATTTTTTGTGCAATATTAATATTAAGTGGGAAATTTAGTGTTTAATGCTTTGCAATGCTAATTTAGAAGAGTTTCTGTTATATGGGTTTTTTTTGGGGGGGGGGGGGTACCATCATGGTGACGAGTGAAGCATGAGCTTGGTTTGAGAACCGATACACTGTTAAATGTTCTATATTGCAGTACTCATTCAGCAATTGCTATGCTATGCTGCATTGTGTTACCAATTAGCAAGTTAGCACTTACTGAATTAGCTAACCAAGTTTTTTTTCCTCTGCTAAAAATATTTAAGTTGAGACTGTGATAATTTTGTTAAATGTAAGAATTAGCTTAACTTAAAGTTAAGAGCAATTAAAATGTTTGAGATAATGTAGTATTGATTGATTGCCTCATTTTTTGTTTTGAGTCTTTCCAACTTATTCGGGTTTACAGAACCCCCAAGCAGCCACCCAGAACACTTTTCCAAATACATAACAGAATAAAGAACACTCAGAACACCTAACAACTGTACATCAATGCCCTGCCAACCACCTAACATCGTGTCTTTAGCACAAAGAAAGAAAACATCTATAGTCTGTTTGCTACAATCTCAATTTTAAGCCCATGTCAATTCCCAAACACGTTTTGAAAAAGAAACACCTAATCAAGCTGTTCATCAAAATAGAGTCACGTTGCATCAAATGATAAACAAGACACCAGTAGAAACCACAAACTCGACTGCTCACCCATCCAGTGCAGCGTCTCTTACATCTCAGTGATAATGTCACCCATGTGCATATTGGTTCACTGGCAGCTGTCATTTCTCACAATGAAAGTGGCAGTGTCACGTATCCTGCTCCCTCAGGAGTCTCGCAAAGAAATCAGTCACTGTCTTTGGAACGCTCACATGATGGATGCCTCTGTTTATTTGCGTTCGCAGGTTATTTATTTGCACAGAGGCACAAACGATCAGAGGAAGAGGACATCTAATCACTCATCCGCCCCCTTCCACACTGTATATCTCAGGAGCTGCAGGCAGCATCTCTAATGAAAATTAAACTACCACAGTCAAACTAAAGTTTTCTCTCAATTATATGGGAAAATGTACATCAAACTGACTAAATGACATTTGATTCATAATAAATAAGGAGTGTTTGCTAAGCCTCCATTTTGATCAAGCATCAAAGATACAGCTAACTGCTCTTCAATCTTTTTGTAATAGTTATTTTGATCAGAAAAAAAAAAGATTCCGATTGGTTTACTTCAATTTGAATCTGTCCAACCACATGCATGTGATTTCAATGTCCAAGCTGTAAAAGCTAAACAGGTGATAGAAATCATAAGTCAGTAACTAATAGTCATTATTGATCATGAAAACATTTGATGGACTCAAATAGTCACTGACATGAGCAGCTGGAACAATGTAGCTCTAAAGAGATGACGTGCACGCACACACACATCTCATCACTAAATGGAAAGACATGATTTATTAATGCATGTTCTCCCAGGAGGAATGAGATGTCTAGATTTAGATCCTGTGAGATTTTGAGCATGGAGATTGAGATTGTGAACAAGTGTTTGATGTCATTCCTCATGAGGACACATACTTTTTTCCAAAGCAGTCCTCAATAACCAGATTTCACACAAAAATGTACACTACCAGCTGTGCTAAAATGACAAAAATATTTCAAGCACACATGGTAAGTTGGACCAGATAAAGGAAAAGCAGTCCCAGAACTCAAAAATAGTAATAAAAAACAAGTAGGTGTGTTCAAACTTAGTATACGTTTACTGGTAACGACAATGTATACCAAAGTATGCCAATGTATACAAAACTTATACGAAAAAACATGGATAAAAACAGTTCCACCTGCATTCTGAACAATTGGCCTACATCTAAAAGTCACACTTAGTTCCCGTGGGCACGGCTGTTTGCTCGTGAAAATAAATAAGGCGGAATAATGTTTACTCTGATTTTCCAAAAAGGACGGCTATGTTCCATCCTGCTGGGCCATTGTGCCTGGCAAGGACTCCGCATTGAAATGAATGCGTTTCTCTATGCAAGTTGTTCCTCGCTGATAAAAACGTCTGCTGTCAGCTCCGGTTTAAGAAAGAGAAGACTTTGTGCAAATTAGACCAACCCCTCTCTACCTCTGAAAGCAGTCCATTCTCTATGGGCATTTTATTTTGTTCAGGCCTGAATCCCTCCTCCATCACCCCACATTGCCTCTTCAAAACTGCTCCTCTTTTATTCCTGACGGCTCAAAGAGCATCTCTATCAATCGGTTGATGCCCTTGTGATCACCATGGCTACCTTAGGAAAGGAGCTCCCCATTACAATGGATTTGAATGGTGGTGTCTTAAATATTGAGAGACAACATAGACGTTTGAGTGGCATGCGGATTTACTGCGACTCGTGCATTCCTCTTATGGCTCGATGTTATGGAACAGCAGTAAACTCATCCTGATTTAAGGTTTACCCAATTCAATTTAAAGGAATAATCCAGGGTTCAGTACAAGACATAATCGACAATATACTTTTTTCCCCCTTTAAAATAAAGAAAACTTAATGGGGCTGATGCATAAATGTTAAAATACTCAATAGTATAACAAGACAATATTCGTGTTACCATGATTTTAGCAGAGACAAAATCTTAATAAAAACAGTTCGATTTTAAATGCTCTAAAATGCTCATAAATGCTCTCATTGCTAAATAATACAGATAAAAATTAATGTGCTGTTGTAAAATATCACATTTCTTCTTTTAAAGCCTCCAAAAAAAGTCCCAATTCACTTCCATTATAAGTGCCTCATTGTAACTTTGATCTTTGATTTAAAAAAGAATAGAAAAAAAGAAGCCACATTTATTTCTTCTAATCAACATGGTCACAAAATTTGTCAGTTAAGTTTAAGTTGTTTTGAACCTGGAATATTCCTTTTTTTTAATCCTAATTTAAAAGGCAAAATTCCTGCAAGCCTGCATGACACAGAAGTGAATGCAGTCACTTTCAAAAGTTGTGTTACAGAAGACTAGAGTGGTGCACTGCATACCAAGACCTCATTAAATGCACAGCATTCCACCAAACATCTGAGGGTCATTAACACCAACAGTGATAATGTCTATTGTACATCATGCTGTCATGTCTAATGTATTCCGTCTTATTTATTTATTCCGCTTGCCACTGTTCACACGACAGACTCTGATTATTCACATAAATAGTTAATATGACATTTATGAACTGCCATTTATTCCATGCAATTGCCTGCAAGCCTCACATTTGTAGAAATGATCTGTAATTCTCCTCAGCATAAGTGAAGGACAGAACAGAAGAGTGATGAAAACAGGGAGAATATTTAAAAGGGCAGATTGATAGCATTCACTGGTTAAAATTGAGCATTTCAGAGATGTCAAAGTTTCACTGTTAGCAGTCTAAAAAAGAAGAAGCTGATTATTATTATTGGGCAAATATTATACATGGATGATGCTTCGCTTAGGAGGGCATTTGACAAAATGAAACTTGAATTTAGAAAACATGTTGTTTCTGAATTAAAATATCATAGCTAAATATATTTAGTTATATGTTGATAACTAAAAAATTGTTCTGTGAAATTATTGGCAGGATGGTAATGACAGCATTTTTGGGACTTTGTTACACATTATTTTCCAAATTGTACACAAACACCAAATGATCTGAAGTATTTCCCACATTTTATTTTTACTATTATTATTGTTATAGATGAAAAGTTACAAAGGCTGAATAAGGGAAAAGCAAAAATAGTGAATTTCTGGTCAATTAAACTACACAATATGTAATTAAATGAGAAAATAGTGATTAAAGAGACAAAAAGCTATTATAATATCCTTTCAAAACTAGAATGAAAACTTTTTTTTTATATTTCTTTTTTTACAATCATCTAAGGGGCCAGAAAAGTTCTCTTAATTGATACATAACCCGCCTAATACAGTTTAAAACAGTGACACTATGCAGGTCAGGAAATAACAAGAGCTAGTTAGTGTGTATCTGGCGGTAAAACATAAGGCCTCAAGTGAGAAAACATCTAATTTAAAGTCTCTTTGATTGCCTGTTACTTTGCAATGATTATCACAGTCGAATAGATAGGACTAGGATCGTTGCATTAGCATCTACACATCATTCTCTAAGCATTCACCAATAATTTAAAATTCCACATGCATTCCCTATTTCTCATTCAGACACACCACATCTTCAGCAACAGAGAAAGATTTGGAGTCTTTCACCAAACATCTTGAGTGCCCGGCCAGAGCTTGTTCACTGCTCTTGTATACAATCAAGAATGCTACGCTCCCACAGTGCCTTCAAAAGCCCTGAATTAATAATCACAGCACTTTTTAGGAACTATGTAGATTAGCAACCAGTCATGTTCGCTGCCTTAAATTATTAATGAGTTGTTTGCACCACAAGTTGACCTTCCTTCGGTTGTTGTTGCTCTCCAAACAAACGTGCATGGCAAGCAGGACGAAGCGGAGTGAAGCACCAGGGCTTTTTATAAGAGACATGCTTTTACTGAATGAGAAGGTTAGGAGCGAAAATAAAACCGAATTGCAAAAGTCAAGCCAAACCCCTTGGACTTTTGAATGTTGAGGCAAAAGGTCAAATAAAGTGACTCTCTCATGAAGGGACATCAACCAGCAAGGCTGAAAAGACACCAATGAGAACTACTGAATGACAACTATTGAATGACATGAAACACAAGAAAAACCAATGAAAACAGCAGGTTATATGCCCGGTTTTCAAAGGAAAACATTTGTATGCTAGCAGAAAGTCTTTTGTCCAACAACATGCAAGAAATTGATACAAACTAAACACACTGAATTTCCTCTCCTCAATAACAATTTAACACATTTGTTAATCTATTTCTTCATTCAACAACATAATTATCTCCCTATGTTTCAGGCTAAGCACTTCCCAGAACTCAAAAATCATTATTTTGCCTAGTAAAAGTAACACCTGCCTTGGTTGTTGGTGGACAACAAAAATATTGGTCATTCCAGAACTTTTAAATTATTTCCCCCTCTAAACTACTCCTAGCTGTGTCATTATAATGCTAGAACTATTTGTATAGCCTATACAAACTTAATAATAATTCTGAAGCAGTGGCGAGTGCGTTATCTTTCCTATAGCTCTAACAGTAGAGCGTTGGCGCTTGCAAAGCCAAGATCATGGGTTTGATTCCCAGGAAAGCAAGAACTGATAAGAATGTAAATGTGTACCTTGAAATGCAATGTAACGTTAGGTCGCTTTGGATAAAAGCGTCTGTCAAATATGTAAATGTAACATGTAAAAGATTAGGGAAGAACAGGTGTAACCGACAAAACTCAGAAATGTAAGTTACAAATATCAAGAACCTAGACTAGTAACGTCACATAAAATGCCTCACAAGCCACAACATCCATGCATTTCACCGCGAACCTGCTCCTACGCCCGCCGTCACGTGTACAACACGCCAACTGTGTTTTTAAATCACGAGCGCTGTCAGTCACGCATATCACCGTTTCAATCATTGGCCAGTTGTTGTGAAGCCCCGCCCATTTTAGAGTTCGCCCAATCAGCATAAAGAAGGACGGAATAAGCAAGCGGTACTGCAGAATCAAATGACGTCCAGCTCCTCCTCTATAGACGTGTAATGGAGGGAGGGGTAGATACATACAACCGGCGTAGCGTCATAGAACGTCTCTGAAAAGGTTCTTCACGCCCACTTTTAGGGGAAAACAATCCGGCGAGCGCCATACACAGTAACGGATTGAGGACGTGTACTAACCCTTACAAACATGTAATTTGTATTTAAACATTTTTTTTTTCACACAGTAGGCTACCCCTATTATGTATTTGTATTTAATTATTTTTTTCCACACAGTATTTTGTATTTTTTATTTTATTTTAAATACATTTCCATGTATTTATGCCCATCTCTGCCTGCCATCATCATCAATTTCGTGCTGTTATGGAAATATCATGAATTACGGATGATGCTATCGAAAGCTAAATCAGGCTAGTTGTATAGCTGGACAGAAACGTGCACTCAGTAGCTACTCTAAATATAAAGACACAATATTATACATTTAAAGATGTTTACTTATTAAAACCGTAGTAAAATCATTCACTGGCTACCTGGTGACTCGATGAGGTACGAGTAAATGTCCGGGTAAGCCACTGGGTGGGGTTGATAGACCAATTTGACGCTGGTAGAATGAAACGGGATATGTTTTTAAGTTGCCCAAATTAAGTTTATAAATGTATCGTTCACGCTCTATGGAAGGCAGGGTGGACATATAATTACTCAACGTATTTCATCTAAGTGATTTCTGAAGTTATACACGTCTGCCGGCTGTGTACGGACGTTGTTTTGTGCCGCTATTTTGTATTGAAGTCTATGGGAAGTCTGGTTTGTTTTCCCCTAAAAAGGGGCGGTTACAAAATTGACAGTTAAGTTCCCGGATGTGCCGGTTGTATGTATTAGGCCCAAATTACAGTTGCTCCTCCTCGCTGGACGTTTAGCGAGGGGGAGCGAGACGTAAGCTCCACCCGTTTGTTTCGCAGTGAGCAGCCTCGAGACGGGTCAAAAATGATACCGTTGCATATTTAATATACTAATATCATATCTGTATTTGACGTGTTCTTCTAAAAATTGGCAAAATTAACTTTTAGCATATAAATATAAAATTATCCCAAAATATTTATGATTAATCTTTTTCTACTGATAAAACTGATCTTTTACTACACTGAATTGTTTTCCCTCTAGAACCATCTAGATTATAGCAATTTACAGTTCACTAATGACTGAAACAAAATGGCTATTTGAATTTTTTTTTGTCTGAACACGCCAAAAACGTCATTAAAATATTAACCTGACGTCAGAAAATTGCTTTTGCAATTTAGATTCAATTGTTTTCTATCATGATTTTTAAAAATATATATATATATTTTTTTTTTGTCTCCGTATCGGCTTATTTGGAGACATTTAAAGTTAAATCTACATTTCAACTTGACACTTGCTGTGCACCACTATGGGTCTATACTTCCCTCTAGTGGCCAAAATGACTTACTTTTTATTTTATTACTTAACTCAATGGACGAACTTTGAAATGGAGGTCTAGTTTTAGACAAGCAATTACCATATTAAAATAATAATATGGTACATTATACACTTAATGATATCTACGTGCTTTTCACACAGAGCAATAACTAGTTTATTTACTATCTTTCTCAGCCTAAATTTGTTCATATATGCACCAGAAGTGACTCTGTCCCATCCATCCACTTTTTCTCTGCTGCATTTGAACAAAACTACTAATATTCACTGTAGATAAATCCTTAAAGTACAATACAGTATAACATCTTGAAATTAGGAAGTTGTACTAGAAAATAAATAGCTACATCAAATAGTAAACTGTGAAGGAACAAGCTTTGCAAGAGGTTTGGCATAAACCAGTCAATAAAACCCCCCACTATGATATTGTCAAAGCCCATGAAGTTTACATTAAGGCAAACAATCAGTACACGGGCATGTATTAAACTCTCTGATGCACGCGCGCGCACACACACACACACACACACACACACACACACACACACACACACGCAACAAACACACTTTACACAGTCAAATTGATTAGGGCTCAACATGAAAAACCTAGAATGACAAACAGCATACCTATAGCTTCATCAAACATTTCCAGCTGTGTCAAGGACAAAATGAGGTCACAAAAACAAAAACACAGAAAATATGGATGAAAAAACAGGTCTGAGTCTGATTTCCTTATGACTTAAATAGGGTGACCCAGAGGCCAATGACAAGGCTGAGAATAGCAAAAGGCATACACAATAATAGGGACAATAGTGTTTGCCCTTTATATTCTTTTTGTCACAGTCATTCGTGGTTGATGGCATGCTCTGTTGATGAATAAGGTCCTCACTGTAACTTCAGTGTCTCAGTTGAGTTCATGGAATAAGAAAAGGCCTTGAGTTTTAAAGGGCTTCTCATTGGTACTGTCTATAGTCTCCGAATGACGAAGCAGGCATGGGAGCAGGCTCTTCTGCAAACTGTGGGCCTGTAGAGAAAAGATTATGTTGGTTGATTTGAATTTATAGAGTTTATTCAGTCTCAAAGGATGACTTGCCACACTTACCAGTTGGGAATTGCGCTGAGGCGAACCTTGTGAGCAGAATTCCTGCACCTTCTATTAATGCAAGCAGTATACCTCCCATTGCAGCAGAGCCAAACATGGCCACTGGTCCATCTGTGATGAGACAAGAAATTAATATCACACAAATAAACACATATATTTAAATAAATAAATATAAAAAGAAGAACATTAAGAGAATGCACTTTAAATATTTATAAACTGGCAAGGAATTAGAACTTGCATAAATGTGACCACATCGTTATCTATATTAGTTTGAGATTTGACTTACTTCTTGCAGCTAAAATGGCTCCTGTCATGGCTCCACTTGTGATTGAGTTCCAGGGGTCTTCTTTGCCCCTTACCTTCACCAGCCCACAATCAATCATGGAGAAGAGGCCACCCCACACCGCAAAGCTTCCTAATGATGAACAAACATTTGTATTTTGTAATATCTTTCAAATTAAATACATGAATTATTAGCCAATTAGGTGTCTACATAACACACGATTTCTGTCCCTCCATTGACTGGTACGCAAATACCACTTGGACGCTTCAAAAAGTTAATAAAGAGCTTGTAAAACTAGTCCAAATTTTCTGAAGAGACACGATCGCTTTATATGATGAACAGATTTAAATTGAGACTTTATTAAAAATATCTTTGTGCTCCAAAAAATATCATTTGAGTTCCAAAGATGAATTTAAGTCTTACAGGTGTGGAATGATTACAGAATTTTTAGGTGAACTAACCCTTTAATTTGAACAAACTTTAAAAAATAAAAAGAAAACTAAAATCAGCCATTAGAATGATTTCTGAAGGATCATGTGATGCTAAAGTCTGGAGTAATGGCTGCTGAAAATGTTCAAATTGTATTAAAATAAAAAAAAAAACATTTTACAATATTAATATATTTTATGTATTTCTGATCAAATAAATCCAGCCTGGCTGAGCATAAGACACTCCATTCAAAAGCATTAAAAAAAAATCTTAACCCCAAACTTTTGAACTGTAGTGTCTCACTCGCATTACATGTGACAAATAACCTTTGAACCCTTAAACATTACCTCCTAGTTGTGGAGCTCTGGTCCTTATGGCTGTCAAACTACCCCTCATTCTGTGATTCATTCCCTAAAAAGATGAAAAACAAAAACACCAATGACATCTTAACATTGGGCCCAAAAGTACAACAGGCCCTCAACTTTAAGTAAAACAACAGTGCTTTATCAGCAGCAGAGAGAATTACTCACTGAGGGAGAGTTTCTAAAGCCTTTGACGGCCTGAAAGATCCCTCCACCGATGGCCCCCATGGTGAAAGCACCCCCACAGTCATCCACTATCCTCCAGGGGCTGAGAAACAACAACAGTATGATTATGAGAACACTAATAGCGCATAAAGATCATCTCTGCTACTAACAAACAACCCTTGCAAAAAGTACTCTGGTAAACATGATCTCTACAATTATTTCAATGCACGTTTGGGTTACTTTTTAAGGTGCCCTTATTACAGAGTATAGATACAAATAAGTACTGAGTAATATTAATTAATAACATGTAATTACTGTATAATTAGGGTTAAATTTGGTTAAGGGTTAGATACTTGTAATTATACATAATTTACTGTCATTACTATGGTAAGTACATGTGAGATGTGTAACAAGGACACTGCAAAAGAAAGTGTTTACCACTTTCGTTAGTGGAAATCCTACTCGAGGAAGTATCCATAATAAGTATCCATAATGTCGCTCAATAAATGAAACAGAAAATGGGTATGTTATATAAATATGACACATTTCTATAACGTTAGTACTTATGCTTTCACGTCGTATTGCTAGCTAAGTTATCTACAGATCCTACTAACTGTATGTTAATAGAAATAATAGCCTATATATTATGTGTAGTAGTTTAATAGATTAAACATTTAAACAATATATATGTAATATTATTAAAAATAATGTAGAAACTAAATCAACCGATCACCGGCAGAACAAGGTCATGTGCGGGACTGACAGCAAGAAGCCTTTACTGAAGGACATCGTGTTAACTAACATCCAGTAAACCGACCATATCTCAACAATTCGAGCGTCAAACAGCCTGACAGTTAACCAGACCGCATAAATAATAAAGAATATTTTAACTGTTATAATAACAACAAATATAAATGTTCGAAATGCATCAAATAAAAAAGTTGTTTGAACTGTCGGCTCACCAAGGCTCCCTCGCGTACTCCTCCATTTTGTTCTTTTCCTCTTCCCACTGACGTAACAAAGCACGTGCTGTTGCAGTGAGTGACGTAAGGTTTTTCCGCGTGGTCCTTTGCTGTCTTTTTCTTTGTGATCGTTGAATTGCTAGAGGCCCCTCTAGTGGCAGTATTCACACAAATTACCAACCATTTACAGTGAGACAATATGCAGAGCTCCCACAAATGGGTAACTCAATTTCGTCCACCATGGATTATAGTTTACGAGGCCCCATCTTGTTGCCCCCACACATGTTTTTTTACTAGGGGACTAAACAAAATAGAAAATTGTATCTTATAATTGTGCTTTTGAATTTAGCTAACTTAGCTAAACTTTAGCTAAAAACATAATTTAGGCTATATGCCAAAATTACATTTTATATGAGAATTATGCCTGATATCACAACATAGCCACTTTAAAGTTGTCAAGTGGCTAATAAAACTGTTCTTTATGGTAGAGCCTCTTCGATGCGCCTAGAGGAGATGGGGCTGCATTAAAAGTAGGTTGATGACTCTGCGGTAAAACATAATTCAAAAACCTCTCTCGACTTCATGTCGCCTCTATGTTATTGCTCTGAGTCCGACACGCGGTTGGCTATGTTTCCATTATTAGGAAGGGGAAAGGAATGAGATGCAGTCTGAGCCTGCATTGAGAAATGACCAAATATAGACATTTTAGCAGTCCTGAGGGTTAGTCAGGGGCAATCAAAATATAAACAAGCTTGCTTCGATTCCAATCAACTTTCAGACTCCAGTTTCAGAAGAACATTTCTGAAGAGCTCTGAAAAAGATGAACAACAGACTATTGAGCGATTACCTCTAGCCCCAGTGGTGATGTATATCCTGTAATCTATGCATTGCAATAAGCACCTGCCACTTATCTGAAGATCATAATTCCCTAAGAAAAGAGGGAAAAGTTTTTGAGCTTTAAACCTGTGACCTGGTTGAATGTAATTTGTAATGTTACATCACAAGTGGTGTGGTCTTTTGTCTCTCGTTATCCTACATAGCCTTTGTGTATAGTTCTTTATTCTAATGACCAAATGAGCTAAGCAGAACTATGTGGCATTAGCAACAATGCATTAGATCACTGTTTTTTTTTTCATGCCCAAGGAACTCATTGTAGCTCTGGAAGCGTGCTAGCCCTTTATAGGATCTGTGTGATCATGTGAAGAGCTACTCACTAACACTAGAACCATTCATTCTATCTATGGTTCTGAACTGGACTCTAAAGCTTTTACAGCATTTTTATATCCCCACAAAATGACTCAGAAGGTTAGATTGGAGTAAATTAAAAGATATGTTTACATAGTATTGCAAGTTACTATGCATTCTTTATATGACTTTAACAGTGTCGATAGTTATGGATATTTCATCCAAGAAAATTCGGTCAATTACTCATCATGTCCTTTCAAAACTGTATGACTTTATTCTGTGGAACATAAAAGAAGATATGATGACATAATTTTCACTTTTGTAAGACAAACTCACTAAAGGGTAAAGTATGTCTTTAAGGAGTTTGTATTGACATAAACCAGTGGTTTTATTTGAACTAAAAATAAAACTATTAATAATTATTCTCAGTAGTTGAAAAAAAGACAAAATAAAATATAAATATTGGATCAAAAGTTTCAATTTATAAAATAAGTTGCAGTTCCAATTATTACTAAAAGTAAAACTGAAAAAAAAAAATACCAAACAAAAAATGGCACAGCACATTAAGATAACAACTAAAATTAAAATGAATACTAAAACAACAGTGAAAAAGTTTTCTGACATTATTCTGACAATGACCTGAAAATAATCAAATAAAATCACATGACCCAGGTGTTTTTGTTGGACCAATCATATCTTTATCATGCAGATTCCTCCAAAAACAATTTGAATTTTCTACATAACACAAATGGAATTACTGAATTGTCACAGCTGAAACCTGATATAAGAATCATTTTATTCAACACAGCTTATTTTCAATGAGCATAACATTCTGCTCTAAATTCCATTAAGTGTGCTCTCGAAGAGAATGCTTACATTCCCAAATTAAAATCTCTCTACATTTTTTAATGTTGTTTGATAAATTACAGATGGACGGTAAAAAATTACACTTAACAGTGATTAAAATCTATATATACTCAATGGATTACATAAGTTTTAAGAAAATTTCAGATAAAAAAAAATATGTTTTGTAGTTTGTATGTTTACGCAGCCATATTCACATAGATCTGATTATCCATCCCTTTCTCCTAAATGCTGTAATTCTGTTCTCGTTGACACTCACTCATTCAAAATATAAGGTATTGAAGAATCTGTACCATGGAAACAATACCTGTTGTATGTGATTTAAAAAAAAAAATTAGAATCCCACCTTTAATCTCTGATCAGCAAGAACTTTTACTGTCGAGATTCCCAGACCCAACATACTAGGATAAAATCCAGGTGATTGTTTTATTTCGTACATAATTAAATTCAGTCATATGTAAGAAGATCCAATTTTACTGCCGAAACAAACATCTACTCAACATCCACATACATACCAAACACACACTAGTAAATCTATCATATGAAATGATTCATTTAGTGCAAATGACAAGCAAGGCATCAAGTTCTCTGCAGTTCCATAGGCCATCGAAACCTCTAAGCACCCACGACTGCACCACACTTCCGTTTCTTTAAATCGTCCAGTGTATTTTGTACAAAGACCCCTGGGCAGAAGCTGTGCATTCAATGGAATAATCACCTAAACCTATACCTGTCTTCCATACTGTAGGGCAGCAGTAAAGACTCTGTATGGAAGATTCTGAGTGTTGATCTTCTCAAGGTCTGTGAGATGTCTGTCCTGTCCTTTCATTCCTGTCTTTTTTTCTTCATTCATGTTTATCTCTCTGCACTGCCGGCTTACTGCAACAGCTTTGGTACTGCAACCTGTGAAAAACAATTCATTATGAGTTCAAACTCTCTCAGGGAAAACAGGAAAACCTCTGAATATGAGACCCAATGTATCTACAGGAAAGCTTCAGGATAATAAAAAAAAAAATGACTTGCAAGATTATATATAATTTAATTAGGCCAATATGTTTTTTTTAATGTAAATGATTTTTAAAATTAACAATTTTATACCTTTTTGAGCTTTTTGATATTGCTGCCTCTAATGGAAGCTAGAAGTTGGTCCCTTGTATTTTGAGCTCCTCCTCTTCCTCCTCTCCTATCATCAAGCTTCCTCTGTGACACGGGCGTCAGGGAGTTCTTCAGGAAGTCTCCGTCTAGCATTGGAGGTGGTGGTGGTCCTCCAGGCGGTGGTGGTGGCGGAGGTGGTCCACCACCAAGCCCACTGACCCTTTTCTTATGAGTCAACTTGGGCGATGGGGCTGGTGACGGTATGGGAGAAGGTATAGGAGACGGCCTGGGCGAGGCTCTCGGGGAGCCTTTACCAAAGCCGGGTTTTGGAACTTCTAATGAGTCTTTCTTGTCTCCAGCACCTTGGGCTTGAGCTTGCTTCTGTTCCTGCAACCGCTTTTGTCGCTGACGGTCCATATTTCGACTAAGAATACTGGTCATGGTCATACGAGGACCAGCTAACTCAAAGTGGTAGCCTAGTTTCAGAAGAGTTGTGTTTTCTTTTAAGATTTTGGTCATTTCCATCTCAGACTTCCCTCCGATGATGTGTCGCTGGTTGTGGAAGCGTAGCTCAGTGAGTGTGGAGTTGTGCTGGAGGGCATGGATCAGGGCCATGATGCCTTTGCTAGTAAGTAGATTGGAGTCCAAATTGATGCTAGTGATGCTTTTGTTAATGCGTAAGGTCTCTGCAATAGCATAAGCCACATGGTCATCAGCACGGCAGTTAGCCAAAGAAAACGCTTTGATGTGTGTGTTGTTTTTCAGGGCCTCTGCGAACTGAATAAGCGTTTTGGTTTTTATGACCTCAGAATTGTTCACATTGAGTTCAGCCATGCCCGGATCATTGCAACGAACTCTCTCAAGGTCTTCATCAAACATACTGGCCGACTCATCCTCCTCTTCCTCCTCTTTGGTCTTACTTTTTGAAATGGTGTCTGAGACACAGTTTCCAATGTTCACTTCCTTGGTGGGTTCATGAATTTCATTTATGATTTCATTTTGTTTCTGAACATCCTCTCTTTCCTTATCGCTTGCTTTTGCATTATATTCCTGCGGCTTCTTCACATTTTCATCGTTCTTTTCAGGTTCTTTCTCTTTATTTTCGGCAAGTCCCCTCAATTCCAACGTGGGGCCCTCTTTCGTCTTCTCGCTTGACCTTCTTATTAGTTTTTCATCCTTGTCCTCTTCTTTTGTTTTGTCTTCTAGAACCTGATTTTGCTTTTCCTCTAACCTGGACGGATAGCCTTTAGTCTTGTTCTCCTCTCTCTTCCTAATCTCTTCCTTTCTCTCCCTTTCCTTCTCCTCTTTCTCCTTTAGCCTAGAAATCATCTCCTTTGCTCTACTTTCCACAGATTCCCTTTTCCGACTGTCTTCCTTTCTATTTTTCTCTTTACTATCCTCCTTTTTCTCCTGAAGCTTAGAAATTAATTCTTTGGTTTTGCTGCTGCTACTTTCTCTCATCTCTCTTCTGTCTTTGAGTTTACTCCCATCAATTTGTTCTTTCACCTCTACTTTTCTCTCACTCTCCTCATCCTTCTTGGAAAGGGCAGATTTGTCATCTTTAGTGCCCTCTGTGACTCTGCGGGTCCTGTCCACCATTCTATCATCACATTTAGGGAAGGAAGAGGTGGAGGGGGTCCTCTGAAGTTCTCCATCTCTGCTGTCAGACGTGGAGGTATTCTTCTCTTGGCTCAGGCCCATCTTACGCAGGTACTCTTGCTTCCGGCTCTCCTTCTTCGGCTCTCCCTGAGGATCAAACATGTATAAATTATGGACAAATTATGCCGATATATACAATCAAATTTATATGTTTGTTTTGGGTGAACCGACTGGAGGAAAAACCAGTGGCTTAGGCCTACATACTAACATGAAAATGTTCAACTAAAGCCACTGCTTTGACACAGATGGTTATATAAAAGCTGTAGTGCATGCACATTGGATGTTTACACTATGCACAGTCGGTTGTTTCACAGTGAAGAAGATGTAAACTTGCACAGTGGCTGAGTGTTTGATTTGTGAGCTGCACTTTTTCACTGGAAAGCTCCAGCCTTGGCAGACTTATCCTTAAAAGGCAGTGAGCAAAGGAGCAATCAACCAAGGAACTTCAACTGGGCCAACATTTCAAGAGTCTTTAATATCCAAAGAGACTCCATTAGGTATACATTTCTCCTGCTTGTATTATGTATTTAAATTGAAAAGTAAAAAAGTAAACATTGCATAGCCTTTTACAGTTAAAGTTTGAACAAGTCTAATTTGTAAATGTTATAAAAAAATAAGGTGGACATTATGCAAGTGTCATAAAATGATACAAACACATCTACAAACAAAACATATGTCAAGCCACATTAGCCTACTTTTATTCATTTATTCTGCCATGTCTTCAAGGTCCTACTATAAGCATGTTAGGTTAAACTCCAGTATTCAAATTTTCATAGACAAACTTTTAAGGTAGGCAGGCTAGTGAATATTTTACCTCCGTTGACAGGTTTCTCTGGAAGCGGGATTTGAAATCATCGGTCTGGCTGCTCAATTGTGATTCCTTTTTAACTGGCGCGGTTAGTTTTAAATCCGTTTGGTCCACAACGATTATTTCACTCGGATCTGGATCGGGAACAACTGATACCTCTTTCTGAAGCTCTTCCATTTCTTCGGGTGACAGGTTTGACAGCAAGCTGTCGAGGTCCGGGTCCTCGCTCACCTGTCGCCCGGTTTTAGTGAGTCCCCTCACTTTCCTCCGGGACATAGTTGCGTTCAATAATGACAAAAACCTCTGTCGAATTTGCTTAAGATATCCGTGTATTTTTCAGTTATTTTACCTTTTGAAAAAAAAAAATCATTCATTAATAGAGCTGTCCGATTAGAAAGTGAAGATGAAAAACGAGGAAAAGAGTCAAATTAAAGCCTTTCTGGATGTGAAAGAAACCCGAGGAGCAGCGCGAGACGCGATGGACTGTCAGCGTAAGTTTGCACTGCTAGGACATTCCTTGAAATCCATCGAGCACATGACCATATTTAGATGGGGGTACATAGTCCTTTAAAGGCAATTGGGAAGGATATGGTTTACTAAAACTCAAAAGCATCCCAGAAACGTACTCTTACTTCCTGCTAGGAAATCAGGATTCCTTGAGTAGCCTAGTCCATAGCCTAGTCTACTGAAAATATTTTTTCCAGTGATGTTAAAGAATGTTATAGAAACAGGTTGGATACTATAATAGGCTGCTGTGCTATTCCAGGAATCAGTTTAATGTGGTTCAATAGAATATAGGCTATTCATAAATTTTAAATGATTATGCTTCATCTTAATGGAAGCAAATTTGAAGCCAAGACCACAAATCTGTCACCAATGGTTGCAGCAGAGAAACAAAAGGGCAGGATTTAATAGCAGCAGTGTTTATTACAAACTCAAAATGATCTGGATCTCGTGGATCTAAAGAACACAAACATAACCATTGTATACAGATAAGAGCGGAACAAATACTAACTGAAAACAGGCTCAATATATACTAACTAACTTAAATCAATGAAAGAAACGAGAAATAGGTTTCGGTGCATTAATCAAACAATGAATAACCATGGAAACAAATGCAAACAAAGGAAACAGAACAGGACACAATGAAAAACAACTCAAACTTAAAAAACAAAGTCCAACAGAGGAGGAAGGAGGACGAGGAGTAGGCAGAAGGGACCTCCAATGATGAGGGAGGAGCCAGGGAGGAGATGACAGGGGAGGAGTTAGGGAGGGTGTGACGGTGGGAGAAGCCAGGGAGTGACTCTAAACAGAGCCATCAGGATGCAGGCCCACGGTGGAAATGAAAGAGGGACGAGCCAGGGTGTAGCCAGGAGCACAACTGAGTGAGGTGGAGATGAGGGTGGTAAAGACACAGGAAGAGCCGAGGAGATGAAAACCCAGCGCGACACCGATGGACTGGAGGGCAGAGGGACTCCGGCAGACCGAGGCAGAGCCGGAGTGAGTGAACACAACGGTGGAGCCGAAGAGAAGGAAGAGACCGGAAGTCTGTGCCACAACCAGGGTGATGAGGAGGGGTCACAGCGGAGCTGAGCTAGCATGGAGCCAAGGTGGAGCCGATGGGTCGACAGGATGAGGTGGAGTCCGGGGCTTTGAGGCTTCAGATAGTAGATCCACACACCAATGCAGAGCTGGAGAGCTGAAAGCCCAAGGTAGATCCGAGCTGCTAGGGAAGAATGAGCCTAATCTCCATTCAGGGGTAATCTCCATGAGGGATGTTATTGCCGGCTCATGCACCTGTTCAGACTTGGCTCTCTGTGGCTCTGGGACTACAGTGGGCTCTGGTGCTGTCTAATTGCAGCAGTGTTTATTTACATCTGTTGATATGGTTACTTATTGATTTCAGGCACAGCATGATTGGAGACAGCAAAGTCAAGTCTGTTTTTATTGTAAAAAGAGAATTATGCAATATTCCTTGTCCAGTCTGTTCAATTAGACCTCTCTTATAGGATGATTAGTGCAAATTCAAACACTAGTAGCCTATTAATTGCCTCACCCCCAAGTAAAATGCCTGTTAATATTACATGTTGTAAAAATTTCTCTTTATAGTTCCTTTTCTTATTTGTACTTCACATTCCAGAGTGACAAATACAGTAGCATAAGCTGTATATAACAAAAACAACACTGTTAAATATACATTATTTTAAATAACTAACACGTTATTTAAACAGTGGACTAAGCATTAATACTAATCTTACAGATGTGAGATGAGGAGGTAGCAGAAAACAAATACAAATCGCACCTCAAATGTACCTGACAATTGATTCTTTTAATGAGATGTCTAATTCTTTTAATTTACATTATAATCTACCCTTGAAAAGTTTAACTTATGATGAACTTTTAAAGTAATTAAGGCAGAGACATCCACTCGTGCTAATATAAATGGGTGAAAAACACTTAATATGGCGTCAATGGAAGTCCCGGCTTATGGTGCAGTCGCATTAGCAGAATTTCACGAGCAAAAAAGTTCCATTATCTATTGTTAATAATGTAGCGATGTATGAAGCACAGCTCAAACAAAAGTCACCTTCAAACATTGATTGTTGGTCAATGTGGCACATTCGCACAATGCGACAAAATTCATAATTGTGTGGATTTCCATTAAAATGAGCCGAACAACGGTAAATTTGACAGCCCTTTTACAGTTAAAAGAGCCAATGGGAAAGAGTGTGAAAATGTGTATTTATTTATTCATTCATTTATTTTTGGCGTGAACTTAATGAAAGTAATTTTGGCCAACAAATTTAAGCATTTCCCCATTCAAGTAAATAGGAGCTGTACATGGCTGGAAATGTGGGCGTTACGAAAATAATCGCAGAGTGAAATGACTTGCCTTAAAGGGACTTAAACGTACCTTCGCTGTGAGAATGTAACAAAACATCATAAATGAATGTGAAATGTTTTACAAAAACCTTTTTGAAACAAGTAAAAACAGACTGAACTAAACTAACTGAATGCAAACATTGCTGTGATTTCCTTGACAGCTAGCCTGGGAAGGAAGATACAATAAAAGACATGCAATTCTAAGACATGCCGTTAACATTACAGCTCAACCTCAAGCCAGATCTAACAACAGTTGACGGACTACAAATGCGCAGAATGAAGTTTTGGCTGGTTGTGAGGATGGTATGAGACATGAAATTCTTTCTTAATGTAAGTTCTTTCTTATTTACAAACTGCATGTTAACTGTCTATAAGACATCTATGTCTCATGTCCGCATGTTAACTGTCTATAAGACACCTAAGACATGAAAAGCGTACAGCATGATTTGGTGTTGATGCACATGACATGCTCAGATTAGCGGTAAAATAAATATATTTTGAACAAACAAGCAGGGAGAGACAGCTAAGCATGTCTATTGCAGAATAAAGTGCAAATGTCACACGCTGCTTCTTATTTGGCGGACCAGAGTGATATCCTGGATAAGTCAGAACTGTCAGCCAGTCTCTTCTGCAGGACAGTCATATTTAACGGTCCATTTCAGAGAGTTTGAACAAAATGTTAATGGCAAATTTAAAGCAGTCTTTTAGTTCACAGAGTTGCTGGATTTAAGTGGGAAGAGTCTTGTTGATTAGTGAAACGTGAAAGCTGTACATCAAACAAGAAAACACTCCGACGGCATGAGGCGATTCCGAAGTCAGTTCATGCTTCACTCCACAAACTAATCAAGAAATAAATAACATAAATATTTTTTTTAAACCGCTTCTCATACAAGGGATTCCAAACAAGCATGGGCCCTCTTCATCACCCATTGTGTGGGTTATCTTCTTCTCGCTGAGGGACTCCAGCTCTTTCAGTGCCCTGGATATTGGGGAGGGGAGTATGGTGGAGGAGCTGAAAACACAACAATAACACAGTTCAGTGAAAAGCTTTCTGATTCTGTGTGCTATTATATACAAATGCGGTGTTTTTATTTCCACTGCACACTCTTAAAAAGAAAAGGTTCTTTATTGGCATCAATGAAGAACCTTGAACATCCATGGAACCTTTCCATTGGATTGGACAAAAGGTCCATTAAAGGGGGAAAATCTTTTTTTGGAACCTTTATTTTTAAAGCGATTGTTTTTTTCTTCCCTTGTATATCCATGTGAAAGGGCTTCTCCAACAAGAAAAAAATGTAGGGTGGGACTTGATTTTGTCAATCAGGAATTGATTGGATCATTTAGGTTCGCTATTTTGTCCCGCCCTCATGCCAGTAAACACGTCATCAGAGAAGAGATGTAGTTGCAAAGTACAGATGTTACTTCAATAAAAGTTAATGAGGGCACATGAGTTAAAAAATAAAAATGATGTACATGGATAAATGATTTAGTATAAATACTGCAATATTCCTTGAAATAATAATTGTCAGTTTTGATTTCATGGTGACTTTAAGAGCTTGGTATGCGATCTCTGACAGAGGCCATGTGAATACCTGCTTGACTGTATCCTGCATCAGGAGGATTAGGAGGATAAGGACCATGGTGCATCATGGGATATTGGTGAGGGACACCTGGATACTGTACCATTGGAAATCCAGGATAATCAGGATGTCCAATGGGTTTACCATAAGCGTCGTACATATGCTCCACAGGATAGCTGGCCATTGGAATGTGCTGGGCTGAAATTGAGACTAATGTTAGTTAAACAATGATTTTTATTCTTCATAAGAATCAATTCAAGCATTCTGAAGCATATTCAGGAGTAATAAGAGTATTCCAATTAGAAGCCGGAGGTAAAATACATAGAACTAATGAAGAACGCAATGCAATACCACAGTGGTTCCCAAACTGGGGTAAACGTACCCCTGGGGGTAGTGAGGTGACAGAGGGGGTACGTGAACAAAATGCTGAGTTTTGCTGTTCATTTAATCCTACTCCACCTTAAAATAACATTAAAACCGAGCATGTATTTCTAACAGGCAAAATGTCATAAAAGGTCAAATACATGACATCCAATCAAATTACCTCATCTTTTGTGGTCAAAACTGACTGCATCCACACAAGCAGTGTGCACATGATAGGTTGCATGCAGAGTTTGCTGCCTTAGCAAATCGGGCTACATTACTGACGTTCTTGACAATGTACCTTTGTAAAAGTGGGGATTTAGCACTTACTACCATACACAAATATAGACACTGACTGTGCAAGGAGAATGATTTAAGACTCAAACTCTCTTCGATACAAAAACATACCCTGAGTGAGTGGAAAAACACAGTATTGTCAGTATTGTTTGCTCTATTTTGCAATGAAAAAATTTAATAAAATAGTTCCAACGAAAGCCACAGCAGAACTGTAACACACAGCAGTGATTCGTGAACGAATCTGCGGCTTTGAATGAATTGTGCGAGTCATTGATTCAATGACCTATTTGTAAATACAGGTTATAAAGGTATTGATAAAGGTAAAAAAATGCTCTGGAAAATCAATTTAAGGGGGCATACAGTATATTATGAAAATGTGTGACTGCAGTCAAAGTGGAAGAGAGGGGGTACATCGAAGGATGTTAAATGGGGGTACGCCACTCAATACCAGACCAGGAATAATACCAGAGATTTGCTAATAGGTTATTTTGCATTACTTTTAACATACTTTTACAACTTTCAACATATCACTAGGTGATAATAGTTTACATTTTGCGACGATATAGACAATGACGATTTGCCATGTTCACGTGAGTGTATTGTATCTGGTTAAGGTTGGATTTACTTATAGTAGTTGTAATAACAATGTATATTAATTAATATACACAAACCTAAAGGATTATTAGGAACACCATACTAATACTGTGTTTGACCCCCTTTCGCCTTCAGAACTGCCTTAATTCTACGTGGCATTGATTCAACAAGGTGCTGAAAGTATTCTTTAGAAATGTTGGCCCATATTGATAGGATAGCATCTTGCAGTTGATGGAGATTTGTGGGATGCACATCCAGGGCACGAAGCTCCCGTTCCACCACATCCCAAAGATGCTCTATTGGGTTGAGATCTGGTGACCAGATGGTGGGGGCCATTTTAGTACAGTGAACTCATTGTCATGTTCAAGAAACCAATTTGAAATGATTCGAGCTTTGTGACATGGTGCATTATCCTGCTGGAAGTAGCCATCAGAGGATGGGTACATGGTGGTCATAAAGGGATGGACATGGTCAGAAACAATGCTCAGGTAGGCCATGGCATTTAAATGATGCCCAATTGGCACTAAGGGGCCTAAAGTGTGCCAAGAAAACATCCCCCACACCATTACACCACCACCACCAGCCTGCACAGTGGTAACAAGGCATGATGGATCCATGTTCTCATTCTGTTTACTCCAAATTCTGACTCTACCATCTGAATGTCTCAACAGAAATCGAGACTCATCAGACCAGGCAACATTTTTCCAGTCTTCAACTGTCCAATTTTGGAGAGCTTGTGCAAATTGTAGCCTCTTTTTCCTATTTGTAGTGGAGATGAGTGGTACCCGGTGGGGTCTTCTGCTGTTGTAGCCCATCCGCCTCAAGGTTGTGCGTGTTGTGGCTTCACAAATGCTTTGCTGCATACCTCGGTTGTAATGAGTGGTTATTTCAGTCAAAGTTGCTCTTCTATCAGCTTGAATCAGTCGGCCCATTCTCCTCTGACCTCTAGCATCAACAAGGCATTTTCGCCCACAAGACTGCCGCATACTGGATGTTTTTCCCTTTTCACACCATTCTTTGTAAACCCTAGAAATGGTTGTGCGTGAAAATCCCAGTATCCCGTCTGGCACCAACAACCATGCCACGCTCAAAATTGCTTAAATCACCTTTCTTTCCCATTCTGACATTCAGTTTGGAGTTCAAGAGATTGTCTTGACCAGGACCACACCCCTAAATGCATTGAAGCAACTGCCATGTGATTGGTTGATTAGATAATTGCATTAATGAAAAATTTAACAGGTGTTCCTAATAATCCTTTAGGTGAGTGTATAATATAATAATAACAGCAAACTGCAAACAAAAAATACATTCTAAATATTACCTTCTCTATATGTGACAATAAAATATGTGTCTCTGCAACAAAACAGATTTTTAAAGTTGTTTATTTGTATTTTTAATGAATTGACTTTAATAAAATACCACATGTAGTAAATTCAGGATGGACTGCGAAGAGAAAGAAGTGATTGTGTTTACCTTCATAAGGAGTTCTGCCACGTTGCTGGCGGCGCTGGTAAAGGTAACAACAGGAACACATGAAGCAACAGACCATAGTTGCTATAGCAGCCACAAAGAGCAGGATCGATGAAGCAATGCCAGCTATAGTGGAAGGGCTGAAAGAGGCAGGACAGAAAACTTCACTGGTGTTATCAAACATAAATTTCCATAGAAAATAGTTAGGCCTTTAGGTCTAGCAATTAGCAGCTTCACCATTAAGAACAGCATTTCTTTTATAACAGTCATACTTTTGCTCAGCTTTCCTTAAAATCAAATTAGTTTTATTTGGTGGCCTAATGTGAAATTAATGAGCCTCTCGAGGCTACACACTTGGTCCTTTTCAGGGATCTGAGCGTGATTCACTGGCCCATATGGGAACACTCCAACCGATCTTAGACCCTTTTAAAGCGAACCAAACTGTGACCATCTTGAGAGGTTGTGCATTGTAAACACAGATTGCTCCGGGCTAAAAACATTCACAAATTCCAGTTTAGCTTGGTCATCAGATGCCTCCGTACAAATCAGCTATTCATCATGGCTTGCTTCTGCGGACAGATCTCCCCAAAATATTCATTCATGACGTACACTTGTCTATTGTCATTCTGCTTTGAAACTCTATGAGAAAGATGCGGCTGCGTGAACAGCCTTGTTTATATTTTTGTGTTCAGGCCGCGGTATGTAATGATATTATTAAACTACTGTGTGTAAACCTTAATATAATGTATGAGGCGAACGGAGTGAGTACATGCTAGTTCTCATGATGCCTGATTTCACCAGTATGTTTCAATAAGTACATTACTAAACATGCACTTTAAAAAAATATTTTGAATGAATGCAATCACTGTCAGAACAGAAGCCTATTATTTTAAATTGAACAAAGTAAAACAATATTACAACAATGGACAATAACATAATTGTTAAGTTGTAAACACATGTATAATAATTTAACTTGTGTAGTATGAAACAATTGGCATCGTAAAGGCAAGGACCATTAAAAATAAACGCGATTTATACAGTGGATGTGTGTTTTAGTGCAAGAATATGGATGCAGTACTGCAACAAAATGTTTATTTTTGTGCAGAAGATAGAAAACCTACAGGAATATTCCATATTCAAAGTTAAGCTCAATCAACACAATCTTGGTTACAGTGTCCCATACAATGGAAGTGAATGGGATGGAATTGTGGAGGGTCAGCCATCAACCACTGAATTTGACTAGATCCAAAAAGAAACAAAAAACAAAAAGATATCTGAGACACCATTACTACTTAACCCTAGTGGTCAAGTGGTCAATAATCTAGAATCTTGAAAAATGTACCTGAGATGGAACAGCATGCAGCGCTTCTGTCCCGCCTCTGTGATCATCTTGAAGCCATCCAGGCAGCAGTAACGGCGGTGACAGTTCCCACAGCAGAACGTTATGAGTGGGCAGTCAAAGCCATTGTGCCAAGTGCCATTTTTGTCCACATACCACAAGCAGTCCTCATTTGCACTCACTGAAAGTAATAATACAAAAATAGTGTTAATAAATATAGCAAAACACTACAAAATAATGGGAAAAAATTGAAGGTGGTTACACTTAATATAATACAATAACATATAGGCTATATAAATATTTTCGGTTTTAAAAATATAGGTTTTATTTTACTATGCACAGTTAAAAAGCACAGGCTACTTTGAGAACAACATAATCAGTACTCATTTTGTTGGTGCTTTCTTGTTTTAGTTCATAATTTCTTTGTATGACAGCCTGGCCTAAAAGTGTCCACATAATTTGGCATGCGCCATTGAGTACACAACGTGTTAATAAAATTTTCTACAACTTTTTTAAAGGGTGAAGGTGTAAATTTTCCTAGACCGGACATCACTTTTTGGCCACTAGCCTCCAACATATACATATATACACTAAAAATTCATGATAATGGCCTAAATGCACAGGTGGGACAATTAATTAAATATTAATGCACAATAAGCACATTAATTCATGATTAGTTAACTCCTAAGATGCTCACTTAACTAAACAAATAATTACGAAAGAAAGTAATTTCTTACATTAATTTTACAAGATGTAATCTTAAAATAAATCTTAAAATATATTTTTTCATTTGATTTATTTATTACAGAAATTGCATATTTGTTTTTATATTCAGTAGCAGTATTTTAAATGTAGGTCAGTTAACCACTTGCTTCAAGGTCTCAACTTGGATTAGCTTTCAGTTACTGGTTATGCAGTGAATGACCTACCTACACAAAATACAGAAGAAAACAAATGCAGCCTCATGTGAACTTGCAAATCTAAGGGGTTTGAGAGCTGTTGCTATAGAAATTGACATTGTAGCAGCAATGTTACTAGTTGCATTATATAAAGCTATACATGATATCGTCGTCAGAAATAAGCATTATATTACTCAAATAATACCTTATATATATATACAAAAAAAAAAAAAAAAACATGTACAAGTAAATATTTGCAGCAATGAGGCCTATGAAGAAACTACAATATCGTCTTACCCTGCCAAGCCGAGAAAATAATATAGAGGACCGGTATAATGACGGCGTAGAAGGACATCCTGCTTCCAGAACACTATCCGTTATACCAGACAAAAATGGTTACATTTGCATCCTTTGAAAAGAAGAAAACCTTCAAATGATAATATTTGCCACGTCTCGCAGAAAGCGAAGCTCTGAATCAAGCGGCTTCGTGATCAACATGCAATCTGTGTGGAATGACACACCGCCCGTGACGCTACACGCCCGACGCCAAACGGCCAGTACCAGCCTCCTCATAGATGAAATAAATTAAAGGACGTTCATTTCCCCGGGATGAAGTGTTGTATTCAAACTAAGACGGGAAAAGGAAGATAATTATTCCGGAGATTCACCGTTGCTGTGTGTAATTGTTGTAGTGCATCAGACGCGCGAAATTCCATAGGGGGAAAATGGAGCCCGTGGGCTCCTGTGGCAGTTCACTCTTCTGGAGAGAAATACATGCATTCACATTAGCCTATATGTACACAGATTACGCTATATCGTTTCTGAAAATAAGTGTAATGTTACATATAATGCAATGCACATATATATATATATATATATATATATATATATATATATATATATATATATATATATATATATGTGTGTGTGCTATAACAACTAATTTAGCAAATGTTTCTATTTATTTCCTATAATAACACTGGCTGTTGTGTCATCAATCATTTGATGAATTATTTGATTGAAAATTGTATGATTGAATTGAATGATTTCTGAAGGATCGTGTGACAAAGACAGGAGTAATGATGCTGAAAATTCAGCTTTGCCATCACAGGAATAAATTACACTTTAAAATATATTAAAATAGAAAACTTATTTAAAATTGTAATATTTCACAATATTACTGTTTTTTTTAATCAAATAAATGCAGCCTTGGTGAGCATAAGAGACAAAAAATGTTTTACCGATCCCTGAACGCCAGTGTATACATATACTCTAAATGTGATAAGTTTCAGTGTTTTTTACGCTGTGACTCAAAATGTTATGTATTATTTTCATAATGATCAGTTACAAATTAAGTTATATACAAAGTAGTAAATAATAAAAATAAATCTAAAATCTTAAAATGTGTAAATTAATGTCAAGTACAGAGTGCCACTACGGTGGTAGCTGTACTAAAAAAAACATGCTAATTAAAACTTTATTATTTAATAATTTTGTAAAAAATTGTTGTGGCCTATGATAAACTCCATATTTTCTGAGTTAACATTTTTTATAAACAAAACCGATGCCAGATGCCCCTGCTCTGGGTGTGTGTGTTCACAACTCACTGCACCTAATGTGTGTGCACTAACTTGGATGGGTTAAATGCAGAGGACAAATTCCGAGTATGGGATACTTGGCCTTTACGTCATGACAGTTTAGATTTGTTTTTAACAAAACAATGCTTTGTAATGGAATAAGCTTATATAAGACATTTGCATGTTTATAACCAATTAAACCACCATTATCCTAACGATAATGTACAGTTACAAAAATGTTTTGCATCCGGCAAATAACAATAACCGATATATACAAAATCATTAACAATAAGGTTTAAATTGTTAACATGAACTAAGAATGAACAATACTTCTACAGCATTTATTAATCTTCATGCTAATTTTTACATTTGGTAATACAACTTGATTTTTGTTGACATTAGTAAATGCACTGTGAACTAACACGAACAATATTTCTGACATTAACAAATAAATAAATGCTTTAAATATATTGCTCATTGTCAATTCACTTTAGCTAATGCATTAACTAATGTTAACAAATAAGACCTAATTGTAAAGTGTTAGCAATATATCTTTAAGAGTGAATATAGATACTTTTTTTTTTTTACGGTAAAAAATAAAATAGTGTCATACAGATGTCTAAATCTTCAAAAACTTTTTGAAACTAAATACACTTAAAATTAGACCATAACAGGCCTTTTATTTTGAAAATTTTCTCATACTCAAGTGGAGACAGTGTTGCTAATAAGACTGTAAGATCACCATTGTAACACCATATAATTCTTCATGCTCACCCAACACTGTGTAGCCATAAAGACCATGCTCATGAGACCACGTAATGACAAACGACGTGGAATATTTTAATAAGGCCGCCAACAGTTCCAACTTTTTTCAAAGATTAATCAATCATCTGCCAGAAGTCTTTTTCCTTCCTCTACAGAAAGACTTTGTAACCATCATCATTTAGTAAAGTGAGAAGGTACAAATGGACAATTGATACTTTTAAATTGTTCCTATACCGTTACCAGTCCCTTTGCAAAAAATTCATTCATCATATCAGATAGGTCTTATCAAAGCACAGTAGTGTTTTGACATCCGATACAAATGCAACCACACAGTCCTGTCTGGGACGCCAAGAAGCTGCTCCTCACGCCCTTCTCTTTTAACATCCACAGGAATCAATCCTAGTCCATTCCTTCCCTTAATAAAACACAGGGAGAGGCACGTAAACCTTTACTCTAGTCCTCTTTTGGGTTGTGGATCAAGAGCGTAGTCCGAAAGGCAATCCGAGGCCACTCAAATGTTCAAGTTTGAAGAAAAGATGACCGAGTGGTAAAGACGGAAACAAAGGACAAGGAGCCGATGTTGGGTGGGGATACAGGTCATATACCAATGGACTGCAAGGCTCTTCTCTCTACTTCATTCAAGTGGCTTGAAAACATGCTATAGCAAGGCTGCTGAGCAAACTGGGTTAGGAAATCTGTCAGATAAGCCTGTGGAGAGAAACACGAGAATCATTTAACAGCATATTAATGAGAGATGAAGATATGAAGTCTACACTGTGTTACAGAAATACTGTGTTTTGAATCACAAAATGACTCACCTGAAGGTCAATTTGATATATGGGATCCTTCAGAGCATCTGGATCTTCATCATCATCATCCTCATAATAATCATCGTCTATGGGGAAATTACAATAACTGTTATACAATGGCTTATTTGTAGAATATAGAAAGCATTGTGCACTTCACTGGTTTACTTGTTTTCGCATTGCATTGCTAAAGATGTGAAGCAGGGTTATTATTGTTAACTAAAACTGAAACTATTGAAAATGTTTTTGTTAAGTGAAATAAAAACAATGTTTGATGAAAAAATGACATTCAATAAAAAAATTAAATGTTGGCAACTAACTGAAAAGTTAAAACACAAAAATTGGACATATATAAAAACTAAAACTGAAACAAAATACAAACCTAAATACAATTCAAGTCACTTCGGATGAAGCCAAATACATACATGTAATATTAGAATGGAAAAATGCTAATTTAAGCCTATGTTGGTCATGAACTTTTACCGTATTTGTTGGAGGCAATGAGATCAGACAGAAGCTGCCCAGCTAGTCCTTCATCTTCCTCATCATCATCATCCTCTTCCTCCGCCAGATCATCCCACATTCCAGCAGACTCTGCAAAGCAAGAATTACAAAACTTAAGATGCCCACAATTCAAATTCATCAATTAATACTAATACTAGGGGTAAATATTTAAACCAACCACATAAATACCTTGGCTCCAATCTGCTGGATTTGCTCTATTTGCATTAGCCTCCACCACAGAAGACAGTTCATTGACGATAAGTTTAAAGATCTTTACCAGCAAAGGAATGTTGGTCCACCGCTGTGGGTCTGAGAGGAGCAGATAGATCAGATATCTGAGGCAATAACAATTATTAATTTGGCAGTCTAAGAGGTCATCTACTTACTCTTGGCCGATTTAGAACGTGTGCAAATTCCCTCGTCTGGATTAAAAATTTCATCTCCTTTGACGACTATATCTTGGAGGCGTTTGTCATTTGTATTAAAACCGTGCTGGAGGAGTTTACACAAGGCGACAGCACTGTGGACAGAGTGATTACAGTGTTACTTCAATGCGAGCTGTACAGTTTAGGGATCGGCTCCGATACTGCCATTTTGGCCGGATCGGGTATCGATCAGACGAAGCCGATCCAAATCCGATATTGTGCGTATTACTATTCTGTCATTGTTAAGCCCCACAAAAGGCACAAATGTATTATAAAGCACTATAAAGTTTTCGTGCACTATATTATAAGTGTTCAGAAGCCATTTAATAGTCTAATATGAGGTAGAAATTAATATTTAAGTCATTAAATTCAAGTTCACGTAAACTCTTTCCTCCGCTGCAGCTGTCAATCATTCTCCAGCATTCAAACAGCGCGTTCGGTAACGTCAGTCTACGCGATGAAACTCTCAACAAGATGATTCAATGTTAATATTATTGTACTTGATCTGTAGATAAAGTTCTATGGTTTCGCATAAAATGACTATCTTGCTGGTCTGTATTGCTGTACCTTAATCATGTTACTTTCTACCGGGTGTCTGTTGGATCTCAATGGAGTAGAGCGCTATGACTGTTCTTCACGCGCACAGTAACTGAAATTTAAAACTGTTAAAAGAAAAGGCTGAATAAACTATTGCAAAGATAGATACTGTATAATACACTACGCATCAATATGTATTTCCTCAGTGCTTTGAACTGTGTTTAATGTGGACTCGACGCGCTGCGACTCGTGTTGCTTCGAGCGCATCATTCTGCGCACGGGTTGTGCATAAGCGCTTTGTGCCGCACTGTATTGGAGCCTTTCGTATTATAATACTTTTGCGCAATGAAAGATTATTAATAGACTTTCTTGTTCTGCCCTATCTTTTATATGTTGCTGCGCTATAAAAAAAATAATTCTTAATTTTATAGTAGGCTAGCCTACATTTTTTTAATCTTTTTGATCTTGTTTTTCATGAATGTATTTTACAACAATACAAATTGCAATGTCTAAAGTTTTACCAGATTTATTACTACACTTGTGATTTTTCTAGAATAAATTTTACTGATGAATTATCCACTAATCTAGTTTATAATAGCATGTTTGTCATAGATTATGATCATACATTTTTTATTTGTTTTTCTTTATAACTAAGTTGTCTAGTCTGTATTAAGTAGATTGTGTTTAACACAAAATAGTGATTATCAGTTCAACACACAGAGTTACAGAAATTCTACTTGATTTAAAAAAAAAAACTGCACTGGTATCGGATCGGTATTGGTATCGGTCGATACTCAGAATTTTTGGTATCGAATCGGATCGGTTCTGAAAAAACTGGTATCGGAGCATCCCTAGTACAGTTCCTTCAAACACACTGGAGACGAGATTGGAAACCCTCACCTGACTTTGCCTTCATACTGGCCATAGAACAGATGTTGGCGACTCATCCACTCAGCCATGACAAACTCTAGGGCAGGTTTCCCTGTGGGACCTGGAAGACTGCACAGGAATTCCAGAAGGGGCTCCAACTGGATATGGACCAGGTGGGCGAAAACCATGATCAGGGACTGACAAATGAATAAAGAGGACATATTTCACACTTCATTTGAGCAGCCAGCTTCAGAATTATCTGTCATGCAAGAAAATGAATGTTCAATACGCAAAAACAAGCAGACATCTTTAACTTGCTGAAAACTAAAATTGCAGTTTATTAAGTGGGTGCTATTTCTGTACCTTTGCTACATCGTGTCACACCTGCATTCAGGTTCAGCTGTATCCCAGCACCATGGTACCAAACATTTACTATTATTATTCTGGTTTCTTTCCTTTCAAGGAACTGAATGTTCTAATGAATGTTCTACAAATAAAGGGTAGGATTTACCCATTTTTGTTTCATGCTGATTAATTTATGAATATTGTTGAATATGTTTTGACCAATTCATTGAAAAGAACTGAATCAATAGAACAATTTGCTGATTTAAACATTTATGGCTTAATAGCTGATTAAATATTTAATACATTTCCATGATTTTACATTTCATTACTTTTTCAGTCCTGGAAAACACAATTTTAAAATTCCCTGATACTTCCAGGTTTTCCATGACGATGAAAACGGGTTATTTCTTGACTATTACAGGGTTGTTCCAAACTTGACAACAATGACCTCCAAATATGATGGGCGCCGTCTTTCATAAATGAAATAAGATGCTACAAAACACTTAAAAATGAATATATAAAATACAAATAAATAATAATAAATTTAGATCTGGTGTTGATGAAAACAATGACTGAATGTCATGAATGGTGTTAAAATGACTGTTAAACATATTTATTGACATTTAAAGTCAACAAATTAAGGTTGACAGCCCTAATATTTTTTGTTCTCTCAAATTTTCCATGGCCCCCAGGCCCACGTTTGAAAACACTAATGGTATCAGTTTAGTATCGACACTGGGGTACTGCACCTGGGCCAAAATTCTATTCATGATCCAGCCGTACCTGCATCACACTGAGGGTCTCGGCCTGCTGCATCTTGCTGAGAATAGCACGCAGTATTTGGTCCAGCTGGTCAGCCAACTGAGTGCCAGCCCGGGCAATGAGAGTGGACACCAGACGACCTACAAAAGCAGCGGTGAACTCAGACGTGCGAGGGTCCAGGAGCTGACTGACAACCTGCATGACATACCACAGGCCACTGTGGCCTTGCTCATCTTGCCACTGGGCAATCTGCTCCAGCGCCACGGACACATAGGCCCTCAAGCATTCACCACCATTCTGGGAAAATCAGCAATGATGCGAGTTAGATAACAACTGACATGAGGACTCACAGATTTTTGTTTTTAGGAAACTGATGCTACCTGCATTGTGGTGTTGTCATCTGTGCGGAGGGTGCACTGGGCCACCGCAGGAAAAGCTTGGCACACAAGCATGTCTGACAGAGGGGGCTTAGTGTTACGAACAACTGTAGTTAGGATATCTATGGATGTCTGCAAGAACAGAAAAATATGTATTACTTACAGAAAAGAGTTCATAAATGGAGGTAGAACAAAAATGAGAAGTTTATCTTACAGCACAAAGGCCAGATGGGATTTTATCAGGCGGTGCCTGCATAATGCTAGCGAGAGTAGGAATGAGTCGCATTTGCATGGGTCCTTGGCATGCTTCAATCTGGGCAAGCTCCTTGAAGATGTCCTGCGCTAAAGATGCAACAACTGGATCTAACAGAAAGAGAAAAGAAAACAAGCCCCAAGTAATCTAATTAACAAGGCAAATGATACTGGATGTTGATCATAAAATTAAATCATTATAAAATGATCTTACCATTACTGTACTTAAGGAATATGGCAATAGTGAGCGGGCAGATCTTGTTCTCAGCACTCGTGGTGAAAGCCGGATCCACGGTGCACACAATACATAGGGTTTCCATGACTAAAGTGAGAACTTCAGAGCTGAACTGAGCCGCGAGCTGCACCAGCCCTTCCAAGACACTGGGCAGGAACGGCTGCAGGACGTGGGTACTCTCCGACAGCTTGAGTTGATCACAATACCTGTGAAACACATAAAGAGAGACCACGTAAAAAATACACGACAGTTGAAAAGTTTAGGGTCTGTAAGATTGTTTAGATTCTTAAAGATGAATTAAAAATTAACATTTGAAGTCTCTTATGCTCACCAAGGCTGCATTTATTTGATCAAAAATACAGTAAAAATTGTAATATAGTGAAAAATTGTTTAATATCTTTTAAAATGTAATTGGTTCCTGTGATGCAAAGCTGAATTTTCAGCAGTCATTACTCGTCTTCAGTGTCACATGATCCTTCAGAAATCATTTTAATATCCTGATAATTGTTTTTAAAATTTAATGTTCAACAGTTGTACTGCTTAATATTTGTGTGGAAACCATGATCATTTTTCAGGTTTGTCTGACGGGTTGAAAGTTCAAAAGAACAGCATTTGAAATAGAAATCTTTTGCAACATTATAAAATGTTGTTACTGTCACTTTAAATCAATTTAATTCATCCTAGTTAAATAAAAGTATCAATTCATTACAGATGAAATCTTTCAACGAAAAAAAAAAAAACCCCACACACCTTACGGACTCCAAACTTTTATAACTGTAGTGTAAATGACAAAAAGACTGGAGAATTATTGAATATTCATACACATTGACAATTATTTGAAATAATTAAATTGTGTAATTCAGTTTAAACCACAATATTTGATCATCACCAAGACATTTTTCAGGTTTTCATCCCTAAAATGCTCAGTGTGTAGAACCGATTAAGCTTCCTGCTTAGAAGCAAACCAAGCAAGCCTTTATTAGCTCCTAAAGAATAAATACAAAAAAAAAAAAAGCCTTTATCTTTGTGGTTCTTTTGCTATGGTAAGCATTCAACCATTCTCTGTTCTAATAAAAATTAAATAATGGAACAGCATACAGATATGTGCAAATTATTAAACATGAGAAACTGGAAATAAAAGTCTTACCCCCAGATAGCTCTCACAGCTGAGATCCGAACAGATGGTGGCTGGCTCTCATGTAAACCACTCACAGTGGCCTGTAGGAACTGCTGAATGAGCTCTGGGGACATCGCTGCAGTGAAGCGACTGGCTGCCCATAAGGCCCGACCCAACAGGAATGGAGAGGCTGCTGGGAATTGAATAACATGCAGATCAGATCCTGTCATTACACTCAGGCCATATACAGACGTAAGATCAAAATTAAAATGTACAAGAAGGTTACCTGGTAAATTGAGGTCAGCAAGGATGACATTGGCGAGGAATCCATGCATGTCAAACTGCACACGACCGTTCTTTACATTCTCTGTGATGATGGTCTTGACCGAACCCAGGGACAGCATGCAAGCCTCATGCACCTTCCACCTGCATATCCATGGAGAGATATTGATGTAAAGCAACCCACTGAAAGACAAAGCTTGGTTGTGACAGAGGATGTGTTTTCTCTCTTTACCAGTGTTCACTGCCAGCGTTCTTGGCTTGCTCTGCCTCTTGGAGGTGCCGTGTTGCAGCCGCCGCTAAAGCAGCAGCGCTCTCATTCTGAAACTCGGCAGCCACAGCCTGATGGACGAGAGGATACATTAGATATAAAGGAGGGAAAATAATCAAACACCAACAAAGAAACTCTCTGTGCTCTCACCAGCAACAGATCCTGTGCTGATATCCGGACCGAATAAGAGAACGTATCATCATCCTCATCCTCAACAAACTGCTGCGGATTGGCAGTCCATACCTTGATCTGTGAGACAGATGAGAATGTGAAGATAAAAGCTATAAAGAAAGACTTAAGACACACACTCCCACCGCCCACAAACCTGATCCTCCGTGATCTGCATGTAGAGGATGATGTAATATATAAGCTCTGGTAGAGCTTTCTTCACTGTGCTCTTGAACTTCTTGTTTTCCAGCAGTGTGTGGACAAACTCAAAGATGCTGAAGACGAGGTTCTCAAAGCCAAGGACCTCACCTGTGACATTGACAATGAATTAACAGAGCTCAGTGCTTACTAAACCATCTAAATAATGACAATCAATTACAAAATCTAGTGCCACATACCATCAGAGTCAACTGGATCATCCACTTCTTCAGTGTAGTTGACCTCAGTTCTCACATAAGTACATGATTGGTCAAGAAAAGTACTTGAATCTGTTATTGAAATGACTGTGGTACCAATAAAAACATCGGATGTGTCTAAGATATTAATGGCAATAGGTTAAACAAGTGGTAAAAGCTGTCAATGACTGGATATAAGGAGGCGCTCTCTGTCAACGTGTTCCACACAATAGGTAGAATCTGTTGCATGGAGGACACCATAGGTTTGGGGAAGTTCTTCACGAGAGCCGTCACTGCCTATGAAGACATAACAATACATAATTACAATTACATCATGAGGGGAAAAAAGTATTTTTCTGCATGATGGAACAGCTAGTCACCTTGAGCACTTCCATTTTCAGGCCACTATCTGAAGTGGGTCCGTCTGGGATCTGCAGAGCCTGTATGAAGGCCTCAGTGAACTGCTGCACCACCGGGAAGATCAGAGTATTGGCAGCACCCTAGAATCAAAAACAACAGTTTCAAAATTTCAGTTAACTACTTAATATGTTTAACGGTAATACTTAAACAAATGTTAATCAGCTGAACTTCTATTTTAATATATTATATTGTAATTTTATTGTAATTGAAATGTAATTTATTACTGTGATGGCAAAGCTGAATTAGTTAGGAAAAAATTATAATAATTAAAAAAAATCTTACTGATCCCAAACTTTAGTATGGTAGTGATATGTAGAAATTAAAATTAACCCAGATTAATAAATGCTATAAAAGTATTGTTCTAACTTAGTGGATTGGTAGCAACTGCATTACCAAAGTTATTAAACTGAACCTTATTGTAAAGCGATACCCGTGTGTCTATGAGCTTACCTTTGCTACTTCATCAATCGCACAGATGAGATTGGCGCACGTGGTAAAGATCTCAACTGATCTGGATCGTGTGCGAATACTGTAAACCTGCAACAGTAAGTACAGAACAAGTGTTTACACACGATTGTCTCATAAGCATGGACTGTACCGTGTTTTTAAGCTGAATATAATACCTCTGCCATGGTAAAAATCTTGTACATTTGAGGCAAAATGACAGGTGCAACATCAGGCATCTGCACATCCGTCACCTCTCGTGTAAATTCTATGAAACACATAATGATATGTCGCTTAATAACAGCGCAAAAACATTTTCACTTGTTGTGACTGTAAGAAAGAGTCATAGATGCTTGGAGTCATTACCAGTGAGGACCCTCATGGCGCCGTGTACAGCGTTAACATCCCCACTGGCCAGCATGTCCATGAGGAGCTTGAAGAGCCCGGGCCAAGCTTCAGGCCAGTCCCAGTGTGCAATAGCCGACACGGCGTAGGCCACGCTGGTACGCACCTTACTGATCGCCTCCCGCAAACCACCTGGAAGCAGCTCACGGATCGCAGCTTTGGCCTGAACAGAAAAGGACATGGGAAGCAAATTAACATAATGCCACATCTCCAATACTCTAAAACATCCAGACATAAATACGCATCCCTAACCCATTCAGTCGTCTCTGGGGGTCTATATTTCTCTGACTGGGCGCACCAATGGGTCTCAACATACTGCTTCAGAATGACAGAGGCCAACTACAACAGATACATAGAAAAGAAATTAAGGAAATGTAACCATAACAATCAAATACTTGTTTTTCCATTGATTTATGCTGAAAATATCTAGATGTCAACGAAGTCTTACTTGGCGTATAGCAAGTGCTCCATGTGGGTCGACAGTGAGCTCTGCAAGGTGAACTCCAAACTCTACAAAACAGGTGCAAAAATATTGTGTCATTTCCACAGGGAGCCAAAAACAACCAGAAGCAAATCAAAACCAAATGAATATAAGTATAGTTCACAAGTACAAAGAACCAACAATAAGTTAGCAAGTCAGGCCTAAAAATGCATTAGAAGCAAAGTAAGTACAATTAAAGACACATGTCTAATGTACGCTTCATTCACAGCAACACAGCACTGCTATATCTTTTAAAATCCATGGATTTAACTCAATGAGAGGCTGGTGGCCAAGAGACAATGTTACTGCTGACACCCAACACAGCAGCAGTAGCCTGAGAGAGGCCACAGCCAGTGACTGATTTTCAAGGGCAAACTTTATGTGGGAAGATTTTTTTTTTTTTTTTTTTTTTTTAAATCTTGCCGTTCAAAATACTTTTTTTTTTTAAAGACACAAATACTTGTATTCAGCAAGGATTCATTAGATTGATCAAAAGTGACATGAAAAAACTTATAATGTTACAAAATATTTCTATTTAAAATAAATGCTGTTCTTTAGAACTTTCGAATTATCAAAGAATCACAAAAAAAGTATCACGGTTTCCACAAAAATATTAAGCTGCACAACTGTTTTCAAAATTGATAATAAATGTTTCTTGAGCAACAAATCAGCATATTAGAATGATTTCTGTAGGGTCATGTGACACTGAAGACTGGAGTAATTATAATAATATTCAATATTTTCCACTGTATTTTTCATCAAATAAATGTAGCCTTGGTGAGCATAAGTTTCTTTTTTAAAAAACATTTACTGACCTCAAACTTTTAAACCAAAATCAAGTAGCTAGTATGCAGAAGATAACAAAATTCAACATTAAGAGCTCTGCTAGAATACCATTTGCCAGACACTGTAAGAAATTGAATAGTAGGTAGTTTAATAGGCTTAAAAGAGAATATAATGGAATAATCAAACTTTTGTTTAAAACAATTCTCTGGCATTTTTGAGCCCTGGTTTGTCTCTAGCTTTGAAACTGAATCAAAATGATTGAATGGGTCATAACCATCATACAATGAGGGGGTCACATCCTCACTAATATTCAGATTAGTGGTCAATTCATACCAGGTTTTCAAGCATTACTACTTAAACTCTGACTACTGACTCACACCCAGCCCCCCAAAAGACAGTGAAACAGCCCCCAAAAAAATGTTGAAGAAAAAAAGAAGGGTGATGTAACCTTGATGATTCACAGCTAAGTTAATTGTACTATAGAGACACTAGAAGAGAAACCAAACCTCAAGTGACCATAGGATGAGGAAGTGATGTATTTCATTCACAGGAGGAAATAAATAAAACTATGAAATAATAAAGTAGTATGTAAAAATAATAATAAAAAAACTTAGCATTAGGAAACTTAAACGGCTAACTAGTTCACCCAAAAACTATCATTTACTGTTCTGAGGAGATTTTTATTCTCCCGCGGAACATAAACATCAATCACCACATTCACTTTTACTGTATGAAAAAAGTAACGTTACGCAATTAAAGTTAATGGTTACGAAGGATGCCAGTCTCTAACGCTCACAAAAATAGGTCAAATAGGTTTGGAACAACATGAGATTGAGTAACTTACATGACAGAATGTTGATTTCTTAGAAGTGAACTTAGAATCTTAACAGATATTCTCACAAACATAACGCGTATTTACCAAACGAAATTACCGTCATGTGAGTTTAAAAGTGAAACTGACTAAATATACTATAGACGGACAGAACCGAACCCCACACATGTAATCTTTTCACATGTCTCTACAAGCATCAACTATAAATGCGGGAACATGTTGGCTGCACATGCTTTTGCCTCTCCAATTCAATCCAACATGTTAGCAAATTCAGCGCGCGTAAGTTACATGGATGAACACGTTCAAGACACATCATAAAATTAGCAAACGTTCGTTTAAAATGAAAAGGCGTGTGTTCAGGAATGCCAGTGTGTGAAAATATGCACTTCACATGGTGTCATGCATGTTGTGGCAGCATCTCACGTCAGTTCTTACCCTCCGTCACTTCCAACACTTTAATACGCTCCTCAGCCGCAGCACGCACTTCTTGCACCGGCGACAGAATGGCGTTCAGCGCGTCTATAAGAGTCTCCTTCAGTCCTTTATCCACCTGGTCGAGAGTCGAAACCGGGCCGGGACCCGAGGCGCTCATACCCGCCATATTTTTGCCAGTTTTGCTGAGGCTCACGGAGAGATGACCGGGGACCCGACGGAAGGATGCACAGCGCGCCAATGCACGTTTAGGGAGGGACTATTAAACGACGAAATGTTGCCATTCGCGGATCATTGGCGCTATCATAACCATAGTGGCTCCATCCACAGGAATGGAGGTTGAACAACTACACTGAACCGACTTTTTTTTTTACTTTGTCGCCACCTGATGCTCAGTACGAAGCATCAACGTGTTTGATTTGTGCGATTCCACACAGAAGTTGCACACAAATAAAGACAAGAAAGGTTCATGATAACAGAAGTAGGTAAGTATTTATAGGTGAGAACAAACCATTTTATTCCACAACTGAATTAACATCGGAAAGATCTGTTTTGAGTTTTAAAGAAAGCCACATTATACATCACAAAGTATATTTCACACAGTTTTTTCTTCAGCCTGCTACATCTCTTTTGTCTGACAACCTACATTAGGATTCTGTACAACACTTCTAATGCATCAAGCAACAGATCAGAGCAGATCTCAAGCTACTGAAAATCAGGGTAACCAGCCAACTTATTGCTGGGATAAATAAATAATATTTTATATTATTAGACACATGTACCAAAACAGCGGGTTCCAAAAATAATTTTAGACCATTTTGTTTAGTCCAATTAATATTATTTGGTGTAAATAGCCCAGATTGATAATTTCTTGTTAGAAATTCTCGAAAGGTGACTGGGGAAAGAAAAAAACCAAACAATAAATATGAACAAATACATTTGGGGAAGCTGAAGTTCCCCATCGTTTGCATTTATGGGATGGAAACCCCTGAGGTACATCTATGCATCACGTTCTCTAGAGAAGAAGAAAAAAAATGTTATAGAAGGAAATCTTCAAAAATACAAAACAAAAAGCGGATAATCATACAGATTTTTGTTAACAGTCCTATCAAGAAGGCAGTAGCACCAAGGGAGCAGAGGGGAAGCGGGAATCAATAAGAGGATGATCTCTGGTGCATTCTTGGTGCTGTAACTTATGTGCAAAACGGGGAGCCTTTTGACTATCCTTTGAAAAAACATGATTTTGGTCCTCATTCTGTCAAATCAGTTTTTAGCGCAGCTGACGCAGATGTAGTCCTCATTCTCAGCCTGCTCAGCAGACACTCCCACACAAATCTGGTGGAACCACTGGTTACAGCTGCCATCACACTGGACCCAGTTTACCTATGAGGAAGACCCCAAAAAAAACATTAAATATTCATGCAGGCAAGAGTCACACAAAAATAGAACCCAAATATATTTGCAAGAATGATGCACTGGATTAGAAAACAAAACCAAGCACTTCCAACTATGCTAGAGCTAACCTCGTTTCCTTCTGGCTGTTGGCATCGCTTTGCCGAGCACACAGACCAATCCTCCTCAGACTCGTCTGAATACGATGGGTCAGAAAGGGAGTTGGCAGGGGAGGTGGTTCGTTTCTCCTCTCTTCTCCTTTCTTTGTTCATTTTGGGCTTCTTTTTCTTGGGCTTTTTTATCTTGTCTCTGTGCGGACCTTCCACGTTCTCTTTCTCTAGACGCCGTTTGCTGTTCTTCTCAACCTTCTCGGATTCCTTCTTGATCTCTGGAACCACATCCTAGATGGAAACAATTCAAATCAAAATCAGTCAAAAGATCAGTTCTGAAACCTAGTGAGCTTTCTCGCAAGACAGCATTCCAACAATTATGGAAGGAACCTCGTAAGTGACTGATTTGGAACACTCTACATTGGCAGCAGTTCACGCGAACAGCACTCAAGAGACTCGATATGTAATTGACATTGTATGACGTTAGTGTGTTGCTATGCTAACAGCAAAACACTAAGCATATAAACAGGACAAATGTTAATAAAAACATTTTGGGAGTACATTAAACTTTTTAGAAATACTTTTCAGTACTGAAGGAGATTCAAGTTTATTTATCATTTAATTTGCATTTTTGGACTATTCACACTGAACCCATTGCCATTGTTGATGAAAAGCTAATAATTAAATAAATGATAAAAAAAATATATAAGTAATTAAATAAATAGTTCTGAAATAAGTAACATAAGTCAGTTATGACAGACTATTATGACAAAACTTCAACTTTTGCAACCATGTCAATTTCAAATGTTTATCTTAATTATGGCTTGATATCTGCTAAAGGTCATAATTATGGCAAAAAGTCAAAATTGGGGCATACAAAGTCAGTTGTGACAACTTTCGTTTACCTGCATGTCATATTATGACCATTAACCAATATCAGAGAACCATAAGCATGTAAATGTGTTGTTCACTGAGATATTAACTTCAAGTAAATAATTAAAGTCAAAGGGGTTGGGTTTACAAAAAAATTTGGGTCTAAATCATAAGAATTTACAATGCTACAAAGCAAATGCTATTGAAGGATTAGTAAGCAAGTTGAGAGTTCTCCCACCTGTGCTTTGCTGTGCGGGGGGCTCCTGTGAGGTGGACTTCTGTCTTGAGCAATGTGATACTGGTGATCATGTTCGCTGCTCTGCATGGAGTGCTGGGATGGTGAAAACCTGTTAAGCAGGCTGCTATAAAGCTGTTGAAGCTCCGGTAACGTCACCTGCAGGAGAAGACCTTCAACCAACAGCTCCTCCAACTCAGCACTGAGTTCTGCAACGCATGACAGAATCCCAAATGTTTACATCAAGACATTTACAACCACTCTGTAACTGTGCATTTAAAAACTTCAGGTGTGGTTGACTCACCATTGAGAGGAATGCAGGGCTGCAACATGTAGAAAGAACTGTTGCTCCCTTCCATTGCCTGAGATGATGCAATCCCAGAAATATGTCTTGCCTGCATCATATAAATAGAATTAATCAAATATAAAGTCAACTGAAAATATGCTTTTATGTTACAAACTAATTATATTGAAAAATATTTTGCTCACTTTGCCATCCAGATGCTGTGTAGGAGGAGAAACCTGCTGCACTTTGTGCTGCCAGCGCACCGTTCTCTCAATCACATATCGCAGGGCATCGCCCTCCGGAAGCCGAATCCGAATCCGCTGTAAGGAAGCGAGCAGTGGAAGCACCTTATCCAGAGGGGGCTTCTCAGAGCGCTTGCAGAGCGGGCATAACCACGGTAGGCCTGTCTGGATGTCCTTAAACCCCGGCACACAGCCGCTGTGGTAGGCGTCTCGACAAAGTTCACACTGGAGCATGGGGCCTGCGGGGACGGTGTGACACAAGCACACTGTGGGGGCCAAACAGCTGGGCGAAGACTGACACTTTGACTCATTTGAGATCCTCAACATAGACATGCTATCCAACTCTTTCTGATGTACGTCACTGAGAGTGGCCATCTGTTTGGAGAAGAATATGCAAGTCTGAGCAGATACACAAATGTCCATCATCACACATGTGAACAGTCAGGGCTCAAAAATAAGGATGGCTCTTTCTAGGTTTCTGCAGTTTTTTTAAGAATCAAAATTAAGAACACATGCCCATACAGAACAAACCCATACAATCTCAGATTTTTAAAACAGGCTGGAGCACACATTCAACTACAAAACCAAATTGAAATTGGTTTATGTACTAATATACCAATATATATGAATTAGAGGTTGATCAATATTGGATTTTCCTGATATGATGATAATAATGTGTTTAAAGAAAGGCAATAAAAAGATTGTGCCGATACTAGTAAAATCTAAATAGACAGGGACTCTTATTTTGAAATATATATGCTTTACTGCTTCCAGCTGCTCTTTCAAACAGATGAGGGAGATAAAATATGCAACCATCTACAGCATCTTACAATATAAAAAACATAAAGTAAATTAATCAACAGGTCATTAAAAATACTCTGAAATCACGTGCCACGTGCAAAAGTGCTGCGTTTTCACTTTGAATGTGCAGCTAAATTAAAGAAGTCTTTTAAGGACATGCAGAAATCCTGAATTTTATTTTTATTTTTGAGTGCAATATATCAGGGTCAGCGAGACTAACCAAAACCTACTTGTTTTGCATTCAGCCTAAAACCAAAAGGTGACCTACTGCTGAAGCTGTATCTTTGCTCGTAGAAAGCGCTTTTTCCACATCAAAAAGGGAGTCCAGTTTTACTTCAACTTTCTTGCAGGGTAATGAGACATCCTTGGCTTTTTTAGATTTTGACTTCTGCATTCCAGTCTCACACCTAGGACACAGAACCTTAAAGACACGAACATACAAATTAACAACAAAACCACTTATTTGACTTAAATCATATAGTTATTCATATCCAAAATAAGTATGGTTGCAAATAAGTAATCTACCTCAAGAAGAGAATAGGATGAGTTCCTCAACAGGAACGTTTTAGCTGCACTCTCCTTCCAGGTCTGTACCTCAGATACTAAGCTTTCCAGTCGAGTGAGTGGTTCCAACATAACCGGAATACCTCTGGCTCTCGACACTAGTTCAGATAGGGTAGCAAGACCAGGAATACGGCCTCCAGCCTGTAGCAATAAATGTTTAAATGGATGGATCACTACTTACACAAGTTTCTATGTATCCAATCGTTGGGTTACAAATAATAGAGCAGTACAGAAGTATGTGAAACACACCTGAAGAGAATCTGCTTCCATTATCCACTCTCTGGCCCTGCTTACACAGTCTTTGAGCTGAAGACAGCTGGGAAGGTATGCTGGGATGCTGTCCACTTCCTGTATAGCTGCCTCAAGAGTCTCGATACTATGACGAGGCCTGAAAAAGAGCAAAAAACAAGCGAGTCTACATTATTTTACAGGATCAAAAGGTTCAATTCAGCAACAACGCATTAAATTGATAGTATTGACAGTTAATTGGACAGTAAATGTTTTTACATTTGTAACAAAAGATTTACAATTGAAATGAATGCTGTTCTTTTGAACTTTCTATTTCACAAAAATAGTGTTATCAATGTGAAAAACAGCTGCTTAAGACAAATCTTGAGCAGCAAATTAGCATATTAGAGAATGATTTCTGATGGATCAAGTGACACTGAAGACTAGAGTAACTGCTGGAAATTCAGCTTTCCCATTACAGGAATGAATAAGATTTTAAAATGTATTAAAATATTTTAAACTGCATGTTTTTACTGTATTTTGATCAAACAAATGGTCAGCAAAACAGACATTTCAACAAAATCTCCAAACTGTTGTGTATGGACAATGTATGTGTCACATTAGACAATGTCACAATAGATTGATCTGAGTTTATCAGTCAGTAAACAGCTTTAAGTCAATTTGTCAACCCTGCACATTTTTATTCCCAATCAGAACCACCTCAACCAGATGTCTTTTTTACAACATGCATGTTGGGAGTGCAGGACTTATATTAGCCATAAGCCATTGAAAGGAATAGGCAAACAAAATTTGCAAGCAAAATTGACAACAACTTGCAAATTATTTTGTTGCACAATGAATTTGGTCATGCACAATGCCAAACTTAAACCACCAGGAGTTGCTTTCGCTTCTCAGATCTAGCTGATAAAAGGGATGTTGATCAAAAAAAGTGAAAATTCTATCGTCATTTACTCACCCTCGTGTTGTCTCGGTTCCAAACCCATAAGACTTTCATTTATATTCAAAACACAAAAGGAATGTTTTTTTTAAACCTGAAAGATTTCAGTCCTTCGCTAAAAGTCCATTCTACCAAATTTTTGATAGCAAATCGCTTTATATGATGAAAAAATTTAATTTAGGCCTTTATTCATATATAATGAAAAGCCTAAAGTAAATATTTTCTTCATATAGCCTAAATCAATCATCTCTCTTCAGAAGGCTTGGATTAAACCACTGCATTTATACGGTTTTCTTTTACAATCTCTTTATGAACTTTTTAAAACATCGAAGTTTTGATGCAATGGCTTTTCAATGGAGGGACAGAGATCTCTCAAAGTCTCACGTATTTGGAATGACATGAGGGGGATTAAATAATGACAGTTAAATTAATAAAAAAAATTTGGAGAACTATCCCTTTAAATTAAAGTAACATTTCACTTAAATACAAATTAAGTTCACCTAGCAGTGAGCATGTTATGGGCCTTTTCTTCCCAGTGTTCACAGACAGTGAGCAGCTCCTGCAGACGGGCCATGGTTCTTTCCACACAGGAGTGCGGTGCCAGGCCTACTCCCTGATCTATGAGCCTCCTCATGCAGTCTAGACTGAGGTCGGCCGGCTGATCGCTGGCTTCTTGAACAGCCTCCACCCAGCGTGCTTGCTCCAGCCTCTGCCTCAACGCCGCCAGCTGAGGCAACTCCACATCCAAGCCTGCGCCTTCATCTAGGAGGCCTTGGAGGGCAGAGGAACCAGCCATGTCCTCTGCAAGGAGATCCAAGCTCTGCTGCTGGAACTGTTCAACACGGTTCAAAAGAGCCTGAGATAGAGGTTCGAGGGAAAAATATAAGATCAGCACATCTGGGAACAAGGAAAATGACACTTAGGATGTTGTGTGGTTGGTTACCTTTAAGAAAGGGGCCTGTCGGATGGTACAAGGCAGGTCATACAACTGATTGACAAACGTCTTCAGTTCCTCCACAGTGAGCTGGTTTTGAGACTTCCCCCCACCGGAGCGATACCTATCAACAAAAATATACACATTTGATACAGAACTGCATCAATTTAAAACTACTTAAAATGCAAGAACTTCAGATAGTTTTACATATCAGAGGAAGCAATAAACATACCTCGTCTGTCTCTTCCCATTGAGGAGTTGTTGGGCCATTGAGGTACACCTATCTGCATTCTGGATGACTTGACGCAGGTGACATAGCAGGTCAGTCTCGGGGTACATCTTCTTCTCTGCTTCTACTATCAAGGAACGAAGCTCCTCCAAATCTAATAATAAAACAAAATTAATTATTTTAGACATTAAAAAAACAAGAGCATTTAAATCCCCAGAATCCCAGCATAGCAGAATTTTGCAAAGTTTGTACAAGGCAATTAGATAATACCTAACTTTCACTAAACAAACACAATGACAGTAGCTGACATGCTTGAAATGCATCACAACAACAGTTTTGGTGGAGAAAAATTAGCAAAAATAACTGCCACAGCTCGCTTAAGTCACCAAGCCAGCTAACACTTTTGGAATAAATGTATACATTTACAAACAATTTGAGATATATATTTTTTATTTTATTCATACATGTTTAGAGATTGAAAATGCTCTGAACTTCTGAACGTACATAAATGAGACAATTTCTCTCAATGTAACAAAAAAGAAACGCTTGGCTTCAGGGGTCAAACTTTTTTAATGTTCTCACACAATGGAGCCTATTCAATAAATGATTAAATAAAAAAAGTTACATATTATAATGATATAACAAAATTATATATACACATTTAAGTGTAATTAATGGTTAAAATGAACATATAAATATTCATATCAAAGCATTTAAAATATTATTAAGTTATGTGGTTATGTAAATGTTCAAATAGTGAAATTTATCAACTGTTTTTCAAATACACTCGGGCAATTTCGCAATGTTTTTTTTGTAAATATACCCCGATGCAAATTTATTTAAAACGAATTGCTTCCTAAAGTTTGTTAAAGGGTGAGACAACATTAACAAAAAACCCATTATGAATAATAAATGCTTGGGTTTCTAAGGTTTAAAGATAAACACATTGCAAAAATAACTTACCACTTTTATTGTCTTGATCTGCTTTCAAAATCTTGTTAACTTTAGATGCCCAGTCTTCATAGGACTCTGCACGAGCCGTCAAAACCTGGAACAACGGTTTCAGCTCGGCAAGTGTGTATTTATAGCTGAGCAAGTAAAAGACAAAAAGGTTAATATGTAGAATTAAAGCAAGAACTTTTTGCATATGAATCATCATTCTGAGTTTTAAACCCATGACTTGTTTTAATGTCCTATGCTTTTGCGAACACATACTTGAGTGTGTAGCTTCTAGCAGGACAAGGGCAGAGGTCCTGGATATGGTGGAGACAGACCAGCTGGTCGGGGCTACAGGGACAGGTGATGGCAGACAGGTAACAGGTGGTCCGGCACTTAGCACACTGCCTTTCCTCGTCTGGTAGTACATCATAGTCAACCTGCTGGGAGTGCCACACACCCTACAGAAAAGCAAATACACAATGGGATCAATTAGTAATAGACAGACCGACCATGAATGCAAACAAAGAGCAGAGGCAGAGCTAGAGGTTAAATTTATATATATATAATTTTTTTTTAAACCTGCAGCTACATACACACACATATACAGTAGTCAACATTTGGATCAATGAAACAAGTGGATCAAAATCTTTCAAATTTATACATGAATTTTGAACAATACCTGTTCTTTTCTTATGACAACTTTTATGAACTTTTTTGATCCACTTCAAATGTTTACACACACACATATACATATATATATATATATATATAGGCAGGGTAAATAAATTTGTTGATTTTTATGAACCAATATCGATTCTTAAATCCCAAGAATCTTTTTTTCGGTCTATGCTGTTTTCGGTTGATGAATGAAAAAAAGCTTTGTAGTGCGCCTTCCATCCCAAAAAAACAAACAAACTTTGTGCTTTGTTACTTTTGATATGAAAAAGCGAAGGACATGTGAACAGATCACCTCTTCCTATTTACTACTAGTCACAGCATGAAATAAACATGAATTGGAGTCGAAACATAATTACGAAGTGTTATAACTTCATCATTATAGAAGTTTTTTATTATTATAGTTTTTTTATATTCAATATTATAGTAATTTAGAACCTACTGACTCCCTGTATAATTTACAGCATTAGTTGATTTTTTTCCTTGAGAAAATTTGCCATGTACTTGATTTATTCAAATGAATCAATATCGAATTGCCGTCTCAGAGCAACAAACAGTGGTGTGAATGATTAAATGTTTTTGAACGAATTGGTTGAGTCAGTGATTCAATGACTCATTCATAAAGAGAATCACTTGCTTCATTCTTAAATGAATCAGCCTTTTGAACAAATCAGCTGAATGATTCAATGACTCACTCATTAGGACAGTCACCTGCCACCACCTACTACCTGTTCAGTTTAATATTTTTAAGTATCATTGCATTTTTACAATATTTCATATTTGTATTGTAAACACTGTATTGTAAAAAAAAACAAAAACATTTGTCTCATAACATTATGCATTTAAAATTTTTTCAGTGTAAATGCATTAATGCCATCTCTGTTTCATTAAACAGTCTGTGTAAATACATGCTAAATAATGCATTTTCTCTGGAGTGGAAGGATGGATTTTGTTGATATGGAGTTCATTTTTATTGGTAACAGCCTTATATTGTCTTATTTTTCTAAATGAATTTACACACACACACGCACACACACGCGCACACACGCGCACACACGCACACACACGCACACACACGCACACACACGCGCACACACGCGCACACACACGCACACACACGCACACACACGCACACACACGCACACACACGCACGCACACACGCACACACGCACACACGCACACACGCACACACGCACACACGCACACACGCACACTCTCAATTGGGTCATGAAGTGCAAGTTAAAGCAGTTTAAATGGGCTCACTGCCTTTAAAATAGCCACCCACCCGCTTATAGGCTTTCTCACGGAGCATCTTCTCTTCCAAAATCATAGCGCACATGTCCTTCTGGACAGCAGTGGCCAGTTCCAACTCTAGACTGTCTGCCTTGGCGGCAATGTTACAGGTCATTTCATCGTGGGAGAAAACACAGTATCTGTTGAGTGATCGATAGTGCTCAACACACTTTCGACCAAGATGCATCTGAAACACAAGACCGTATTTTAGATCACATTGACTCATATCTTGTATGGAATTATGCTTATCCAACATTAAAATCATAATGTATCTGAAGTAGCAGCATTCAAAGAAAGGTGTGGAGTTTAATGGGCCGTTTACACAACGCTGTTTTCAACTAAAAACTTTATGCATTTTAGATGTTCATTTACACAACTTTTTGGTGGGCTGAAAACACAAACTTTTGAAACAGGTTTCAAAGTAAAAGTTTTTTAAAAACGATACTGTTATTGTCTCCATGTAAACTACAAAAAGGTGAATTTGAATATGCATGTGTATTATGTGTTCAGTCTATAGGTGCGTAGTTTTTCTTTACAAAGTGACATCGCCAATTACTGGCCTGGCAGCAGAATACATTGTTTTTAGTCATTTTCACAGATCCGTGTGAACGGGGAACGTTTTGACAATGTTGTCGTCTTTACGCGAAAAATGCAAAGGACAAATGTGTCCGTTTTTAGTACATCATTGTCGTGTAAACGTACAATGTTCTGCATGCCACAAGATCATTAACATGCATTTACAAAATAGATTGGGTGAATTTTTATTTTATGCCAACGCCTTTTACCCAGTCTGCCGTGCAGAAGTTGACTGCCTCTGCAAAGTTGAAGCCCTGGTTGAATCCACTGTGATAGGCCCTCGGGAAGGTAATGACAAACTCGCCGGCACACTGGTTTGTACGGTAAATCTACAGAGGACAAAATCGTATGTTATTAACGGTCTTTGTTTAGTCCAGAACTCTCCATTAATGATTGTATATGTGGCCACTCACTGGTACTCCATGATCCATGAGCACATTTGGGTTCATGATGGTGACCAGCTGGTGGAGCAGGTCTGGCTGAGACTCAAAGAGCTCAGGGGCCAGGCTCTTCATCACATTCTCCAACTGCTCGGCGGCATAGCCAGGAGCGCCATACCACGTCTTTGGCTCTCCCCTGCAGATCAAAACAACAAAAGAGCATGGTTTGGTTGATACTAGTAGGTGTTAATATGAAGCATAAAAAAGCACGTACAAGGTGGCACAGCAAAGAGCATGAAGAGCTGAAGAGCATGTGTGCATAATCTACCATGTAAAATGGGTTTCTTTTAATGTGAAAAGTGCGAGTGGATTACCAGTGCAGATAGTTGATGGAATAGCTCCAGTGGTCCTCAATGTGCCAGCAGAAGGAGGAGAAGCACATGCCCACATAAAGCCATGGGAGCTTCATCCCACAGATGTCCGCTGTGACATGAGTCAGCACAGATGCATCCAACACTGGCATGTTGTTGAGGTTCCAGCCACTGCTCAGATAATCCTGAACAAAAAGATGATTTAATGAAACATGCATTTGTGATCTGAAGATTTTGATCTGTACTTTCAGCATACAGACTGCAAGAACTTGGCATTTCAGGTTATTTTTGTACCTCCTCCTCTGGCGAGAGCTTAAATGTGCCGTTCTTAACAGGGAAGCCACTTCCGAAATCCTTTGAAGCAATATCAGCCCCATACTCAACAGTGACATCCTCCTCTATGGTGCTAACCAGCCGCCAGAACTCCTTCTCCACCAGCTCTGTGGGAACCATCTGTCAAACGATAAGGGCGATCACTTCATATTCCAATAGCACATGGTATACAATCATATTTGTTTCTCAAGTTTTGATTTAACAGACATACGTGAACAGGCATGTTAAAGTAGTCAGACTTGAAAGAGTCAGCCATATCACCAAAGGTGCGGAGGGTGTAGTCTCTGGAGGCCTGCTCAAAGCCAAACGCCACCTGTGGCTTACCACACTCCTATAGTGAGAACAGAGAAGCCAATGATTACATGCATTATAACTGCATAGACTAAATGCAATCGACTATTAAACAATTCCGTACAACTAAGCAAAAATCACATGTACTAACAGACAGCAGGTAATGGGTGCAGAGAGCGCAAACAGGAACAGCTGTAATTTAGTTATGAATATAGGTTCTAAGAATATGACAGCATTTATGTTATCAAATGTTTCATCAATATCATATTAGGTCACAAAACAATTATGTGATAAAGACAAAGAAAATGGTCATGATGGCATAATTTTGCAGATGTAGTCAGTCGGGAGTGGCTCACCTGAGCCAGGCACTTGGGGCACCTCCAGTCACCTTTAGGGACATCGTGGAGGGGTGGGATCAGACAGAAGGTGTGATAACTGTCGTCACACCCATCACAAAGCAATAATCTATCTTCATCACCTCCACCCCCACATACCAAGCATATGTACTGCTCCACCTGTGGGGAAAAAACCCCAAACATTGCCATAAAGGAATGCAGTGCACACTTTCTGTTGTGTGAATGATCCTCTGACCTCCTTCCTCACCTTTGATTTTTCCCCTTCAACTGGTTGCTCAATGGGTTCTTCTTTCACCTGCACTGGAATTTCTTTGACTAGAAGAGATGTCAAGTAAATAAGTTCAGAATTTCACGTTGCAGTAAGATTACAAGTTGGAAATACACTACCATTTAAAGGTTTGGGATCAGTATGACTTTTTAAAAGAAATCTCTCATGCTCAAGGCTGAATTTATTTGATCAAAATACGATAAAATATCATGTAATATCATGAAATATTATTACTATTTAAGATAACTTATTCCTGTGATGGTAGAGCTGAATTTTCAGCAGTCATTACTGCGGTCTTCAGTGTCACATGATCCTTCTAATATGCTGATTGGAGGTCAAGAAACATTTATCATCAATGTTGAAAACATTGTTCTGCTTAATATTTTGTTTTTACAGAATGTTTTAATGAATACCAAGTTAAAAAGAACAGCATGTCCTGTCACTGACCCCAAACTTTTGAATAGTAGCATAGATGGATGCTAATACCAAACCATGATGAACTTCAAAATAGGGCTGTCACGATTCCTTGATAAAATACGAGCACTCGATTTAAAAAAATCCTCGATTGCAATTTTCCCGTGACGAGTAACTGGCAAAATACCAGAAGTGGCGCATTCCACAACGAGAATCCATGAACCGCATTATTAGACCGTTTTCTAATGCTTCCCAATGTATTAAAACCATTCTATATTATGTATATTACGCATTTTAACATTGTTTTTCTATAAAACTATAATAGGATTACTTGATTTTGATACTTCATTTGAAACAACTATTATTGCCTCATTGTTATTATTTATGTATTTTAAGTCATTTTAAAAGGATATCGTTTGCTTAGGTCTGTTTTTATCACCAAAACAAAATATCGGATTACTCGATTACCAAAATAATCCCTATATATATATATATATATATATATATATATATATATATATATATATATATATATATATATATATACACTCATCTAAAGGATTATTAGGAACACCATACTAATACTGTGTTTGACCCCCTTTCGCCTTCAGAACTGCCTTAATTCTACGTGGCATTGATTCAACAAGGTGCTGAAAGCATTCTTTAGAAATGTTGGCCCATATTGATAGGATAGCATCTTGCAGTTGATGGATATTTGTGGGATGCACATCCACGGCACGAAGCTCCCGTTCCACCACATCCCAAAGATGCTCTATTGGGTTGAGATCTGGTGACTGTGGGGGCCATTTTAGTACAGTGAACTCATTGTCATGTTCAAGAAACCAATTTGAAATGATTCGAGCTTTGTGACATGGTGCATTATCCTGCTGGAAGTAGCCATCAGAGGATGGGTACATGGTGGTCATAAAGGGATGGACATGGTCAGAAACAATGCTCAGGTAGGCCATGGCATTTAAATGATGCCCAATTGGCACTAAGGGGCGTAAAGTGTGCCAAGAAAACATCCCCCACACCATTACACCACCACCACCACCAGCCTCCACAGTGGTAACAAGGCATGATGGATCCATGTTCTCATTCTGTTTACGCCAAATTCTGACTCTACCATCTGAATGTCTCAACAGAAATCGAGACCCATCAGACCAGGCAACATTTTTCCAGTCTTCAACTGTCCAATTTTGGTGAGCTTGTGCAAATTGTAGCCTCTTTTTCCTATTTGTAGTGGAGATGAGTGGTACCCGGTGGGGTCTTCTGCTGTTGTAGCCCATCCGCCTCAAGGTTGTGTGTGTTGTGGCTTCACAAATGCTTTGCTGCATACCTCGGTTGTAACGAGTGGTTATTTCAGTCAAAGTTGCTCTTCTATCAGCTTGAATCAGTCGGCCCATTCTCCTCTGACCTCTAGCATCAACAAGGCATTTTTGGCCACAGGACTGCCGCATACTGGATGTTTTTCCCTTTTCACACCATTTTTTGTAAACCCTAGAAATGGTTGTGCGTGAAAATCCCAGTAACTGAGCAGATTGTGAAATACTCAGACTGGCCCGTCTGGCACCAACAACCATGCCACGCTCAAAATGGCTTAAATCACCTTTCTTTCCCATTCTGACATTCAGTTTGGAGTTCAGGAGATTGTCTTGACCAGGACCACACCCCTAAATGCATTGAAGCAACTGCCATGTGATTGGTTGATTAGATAATCGCATTAATGAGAAATTAAACAGGTGTTCCTAATAATCCTTTAGGTGAGAGTGTATGTATATATATATATATATATATATATATATATATATATATATATATAATATTATATAGTGGTGGGCCGTTATCGGCGTTAACGCAGCGAGACTCTTATCGCGCGATAAAAAAAATATCGCCGTTAATCTATTCTCCAAGTTGGGTTCGGAGCTGGCTCAAGCTACACAAGCTATGATGACGCAATCTACCCGCGGCCGCAAGGAACACCCGGCTGCAACGCATCATATTCGTCGTCATCTTAAGTAAACACTGTAACACAGCTGAAAGTGAAAACTGGTGAAAAAGATCGGTGCAACGAGCAGCAGCAAACTATATAGACAGAGTGTGTGAGGTAACAGTTCGGTAAGTGAAAACGTGACTTATCCGTTCTACCACCTCAAATTCAAAACGAAACATATCACTGAATACCAGCGCGCGCGTATTATTCCCAATATATCTGAGTGGTGTAGAACATAATCTCTGTCTGCGCCCGATTTTAAGAATCGTTGTTGTGTTTCTTTTTAACTGAAAAGACATCAGTTAGACAATATTCTAATTTTAAATTTGGGGTTTCATAAGCTCCAAGCCATAATAAACATTAGACCTACTTAAGTCTCTGCAGCTAGTGTACTTACATTTTATTTATCTGCAAAATTATGTTGTATACTTACAGTTTTGCACAATATATGTTCTCAAAACTACATACACCCTTTAAAAAAAAATACATTTAGCAGTTGTTTAGCAGGGTCTGTGTAACCTGTTCTGAAATGGTTTTATTATAATATCGTTATCGCAAGAGGCTGCAATGTATATCACAATATGGATTTTAGGCAACATCGCTAGTAGTTGATAATAACATAGGCCTACCTAATGTTGCCTACGGACGGTAACAGTACAGTAGTAACCTTTTACAGTGAGTAGAACAGCTTTCTCAAGCAGTTTGGGATGCATTTTGGAAACAGGAGATGAGCCCCTGGTCTAATGCGCCACCTGACTTGAGAAACCCGTTCTCAAAGACTTACTTTTATAGTCATTATTTGGGTAGCACACATATTCTGAATGCCTTCGGCAGAATTCAAATGAGCCATTTTAATCTAGATTAATCTAGATTAATTTCAAAATTAATCTAGATTAATCTAGATTTAAAAAAAATAATCTATGCCCACCTCTAATATATATATAAATAATGGCCCTACTTCAAAATATGCAAAGTGATTTTTGAATGGAAAAATCGAAATAGAAATAAAATATATGGATCTGTACCTGGTTCCGATTTTGCCACACAAGAGCCCATTCGCCGCCTCAGGTTGGGTTTGTTTTCACACACCTCACCCGGTTCTGATTTAAAACAGCGACCCTATGAAGAGAAGCGAAATGTCAGAGTTAAGGGCATTACTATCTAGTTTGAACAACTGGTCCAAGGTATGAATGCCCTTTACCTCTGTCCGTTTAGCTCTGCGGGCAATAGTGCAGGTTTCTACTGGTTGCACTGACTGACGCTGGGGCAGGTCGTGGGGTTTGTACTCTTTGTCTTTGGTGTCATTAGTCAGAGTTGGCTTCTGAGAGTTCTGTTGAAGAAAAAGATTTAACGTCGACATCATGTCCGATGCACCACTTCAAGTGACAAGGCCACATATTCACAATAAAAAAATGGAAATGGAAACAACGCAAATGTACTTTATTTATGACACCACTATAAGTGTGCACATGTGGCTTCACTCTTATCTAATTAACCAGAGAGCCACATGACAGCAGGGTGGACATTATTAAAGCCAGTAACAGTGAGAGGCAAAACAGATCACCCCTAGGGTATTAACCATAGGGTAAAAGCAGCAGGCGAGTGGGCCTAGAGCTCAGGGCTCATCACATGAATTCACACCACTTTATGGGTGGGGGGAGGGGACCGAGGGTACAGCACAGAAAAACATGCACATCAGAGAAAACTGTTAACCAATCATCACTCAGGAACACCCAAACACACACAAACAGCCTGCCAGACACTACTTAAAAAGTAAAAACAAACTACAAATGACACCCTATAAAAACACACACGAACACAACTTCAAGTATATGTTTGCTGCACTTCATAGTTGTGTCGTGTATAAATAAACTAGGGCACTTAACAATGCTTAATAAACTGGGACACCCTTTCTGTTCAGATAGTTGGGTTCCCTGCCAAAATATTATCATGGACAATGGCTGTCATGTGTGCAACATAACAAAGAAAATTAATCAGGAAAAGGGATGGAAACTGAATGATATAAGGCTGAAAAGAGGAAAGGGGAAGTTATATAAGCGCTTTAGTGACCTCACCATAAGATTAGCTCCTGTCTGGAACAAATAGTATGGGTAGAGAATCCTCTCATAGTGAGAGCGGAGGTGAGAGCCAACTGCTTTGCCGGGAGCAAAGCCCATCTTCAGTGCAATCTGGGTCCATCTCCGCTCTCTACAGACCACATCAAAGCCACCCTCTTCTTTGACCAGCTAGACGGAGAAAGAGGTCACCAAAGACATGTTTACATATATTTTCTTTCCAAAAATGCCACAGAGGAAGTATACATCAGCGTTTTCAACTCCATATTACCTGCAAAGTGCAAACTGTAAAACTTAGATAACAAAACCTCAGTCCTACCTTGTAAAGAACATATAAATCCAGGGTTTTGCGCTCAACATGAGGAATTTTCAATGTGCATCCCTGCAGTTCCCAGAACTTTGCAATCTGGTCCAAGAAATTGAGCTTAACTCTGGTTTGGGCCTATGAAACAAAAAAAATACAACAAAAATGGTTTCAGAAAATCAAACATGAAGTCGTCGTTCTTTCAGTAGCATTTAGTATGCAAAGGAGAAAGCATCTTTTTTTGCACTCGTTTTATATTTAAAAGAACAATTTATATCAGAATTATTTAGGGTCAGTATGATATTTTCAAAGAAATTAATATTTGTATTCAGAAAGGACACTTTCAATTCATTAAAACTGACAATACATTTTTTTATAATATTACAAAAGATTTTCTATATCAAATAAATGCTGTTCTTTTGAACATTGTATTCATTAAATAATCCTTAAAAAAAAAAAAAAAGGATTAAACCACAGAGCAATCAAAAGAGTTGGTGGCAACAATATGTGATCTTATTGTGATTTTACACCAGCGACCTTTCCTTTCTGTTAGTGACCTTTTTAGTTGACACCAAACCCTGAGCTTTTAATTGTGGCAGACCAAAAAGAGGTCATGTCTAGTTGCAGGTTTCGGTTTAATAAGGCCACATGAACATATCTGCAAATACAAAATTTTGATCAAACAGGAGACAAATAAAGGTCTCACCTCCAACTCATTGAGCCTCTGAATGCGTGGTGTGAAATGCAGTCTGTCCACATCACAGGCAAATGGTGGCTGCCATCCCTGACATAAAGAAAAAAATGTGTTAAGCTTTTATGTATACCATTTGCCACACAAGTTAAAAACTCTGGTCTAACAGAAGAGCATTCTTTCAGTTTATATCTGCATGTGGGTTTTTCATAATGACATCTTTGTACTGAACAATAACGCTTATAAATACAATATGAAAGTAGTATAGCATTTCATCTACACCCGGTTGATTAAAAAAAATATTATTATGGTTTAATACACAAATCAACATCAAGATGGTTTTCATTTCAAAAAGCCCTGATTCTTCACCTTAAACCAATTTTGCTGTGTCCATCATAAGGTATTGTATGATGCATTGCATACGCAAAAAAACAAATATAATTGAGGTTGTGAAATGGTCCACAGGCAAGAATTTGGAACTATTAACATTTTATCAAATATATGTATGTGCTAATACATTAATTATATATGTATGTGCTAATAAATCAGTTATAAAAGGATATTAGCACAGTATAACATACTAGGATGGATAGATTCAACGGAGGCCGTTTTAGGGTGTTAACAGTTGTGAACAACAAGGCAAAACACAATAAATTTACATAGCCAAGACAATAAACAACTTTATTGTTCTGTAAATGTTTAAAACGCGATCTAAACCGAATCCAGCTTCTCGCTTGCGTTGCTATTTACATCAAATTTCAGTTTCAATGGCCAAATGCAAATACACAACTCGCACAACATGGAGGACAACGGCAAAGAACAATTACGCCACCGACAACTTCAGCAATATTTTATTTATTTTACAATTTTGTCTCAAGATAAAACTTAAAACTATTTAATAAACGACAGTAATGTGTTAACAAACGAGCGGTTGTACATTATTTGGTAGCAAAAGACAAGTGGCCATTTTTAGACAAGACAGTTTCCGCACTGAAAAAAATAAGTAGCTAATACATAAACATAATAAATAAAAACATGATCAACAAACACTTTCACACCACCTTTCAACATCAGTTAACCAAGTAAAGGATTATATTTGAAAGCAAATGCTTTGACGTAAATGTAAAAAAAAAAAAAAAAAAAATGAGGAAGTTGCATTTTTTTTATTCAACGTTACACCAACAGTACACGTTTTTCGCAAAAATGTTTCAAAATAAATGTAAAAAAGTTATATAATGCTTGTCCTAGGTTCCAAGTTCAACTATCGAGGATTGTTCTTGTTTGGGTGGATGCATTCTAACATTGATTTTGGAAGACAATAACAATCACTACATTCTGTTCCTCAACATTTTTCCATCAACCAACCATTAATTAAAAGTATCTGCTCAAAAAACAGTTGTGATATTTATAAGCCATAGTATGATAAAACTCTCTTGAAAGGAAAGCAAGTGATGTTATTGTGGTCGCTGTAGGAGTAAACCACACGCGAGCATTCACGAATAGCTAGTAGCTGCGCGTACACGCGCACACGCCGTTACGAACGTTCGCAATGGCTGGAGCCGCAATCCGCCATGTTGAAAAAGCCTGTCTTTAGAAAAAGTGTTTCGGGATCTGCAATCTACGAGTAAAAAAGACGACAGAGAGGTAGCTTGCATTTGACAGTTCTGTTATATGTCGAAGAAACTTACCGGGGGCGGTCGGATCTTGCAGATGCCAGTGTTTTCTGCAATTGGACGTATTTTGTTGATGAACCCAAAAGGGTCGGCAAATTCCTCCCAACTGGGCTCAAAGACAGGGCACTCCGGTGGTGGAATAAACTCGTTGGGTCGTGAATGGGTCATTCTGGGGAACTTGATCCAAATGATGACATGTAGAAACTGTAGTAAACTGTTTGAAGTTGAAGTAAATGTTTTAATTAGTCTCGAAAAGATGCCATATTAAAGAATGATTACACCTGAACTCCGACAATTAACATCCTCATCCACTTTGGGAAACGTACACACAGACGGAGTGCTGACGTAAGAGTGCTTAGTCGTCTTCCGCTTCAAAAGTAGAGACGCTTGATTTCCTTTCTTTGTCCGACATTCTCACAAATGCAGATTTTTTATGAATAAGTTTTTTAAATTGTAAAATGTACGCTTAAATTCTCTAAATTGCATTGGAAGGGGAAAAAGGTCATAATTCATTATCGCACCATTTACGTAACGATAGGCCTACTAACAAAGCTTTTGGTTTAGTAATGGTCAACAATTTTTAACAATTTATTATTAACAAAAATATATACATTACTTCAATTAATTTAAATATAGCAAACAAAACATGCAATTATATTTCAAATCTAGCACACGTAGCTGTCTATAACAGCCATCCAGGTTTTATTTTCAAAACGCGTTTGCGTTTTTTCTTAGCTTTATCTGCTCGCGAAGGCTTAAGTAAACATGTTAAGTAGCAGATGGTACTCTCATGAAACCTGTGATCAAAACAAAGCTTTATATACAAATATGAGGAACCCTTCGGAAACTTTTGTATATTTATGCGTTTAACCGTCTCCTCTGAAGTGCTTTCAAAAGGCAGAAGTAGGTTCCCATTGAATTAGAGAAGTGACTTGGTGACTCGCGCGGATTGATAAACCAAAGCTTCATTTTCACCGGAACTACTTCTTTAAATGGACTCTTTCAAGTTACCCACTCGGAAGTAACAGATGTTGTCCAGGGACGATGAATTTAGTCACTCGATTACCATCTAAAATCATGATTAACCTTTGGCATGGGGTGACATCGTACAGATACCACATCAAAAACTGTTTGAATACATAATCCGTGAGCATTTGCACCGTCTCGTGACCCGATTTCGGAATGCATGATCCTTCAGCGGAAAATGAAATATTGTGCCAAGACAGAAAGTATCTCACCGTGCTAGCGTTGCGATTGACTTTTGTCTTTACATATCTCTGTGCAGAGGGTCCATCAACATCCAACGTAGTATTCCATGCGAGCAATTTCTATGAGCACGTATCGCACGTCAACTCGGAAGCTGTCGCCCCCTAACGCAGGACAGCGATCCCGGGTTCCCTTACCCGCCTATCGCAGGAAACCGCAGTTATTCTGCCGAGGCAGAATGACCGAGGTGTGGCAGTTGTAGCCTGACAATATCGACACTTTTGCTTAATTGTCTTAAAAACATAACATATCGATGTTTACTGTCTTATTTTCCCCTAAATCACGAGTTTAAATAATAAATGTTCTTTACGTCTACAACAGACATATTTGTGACACACACACACTAATATATATATATATATATATATATATATATATATATATATATATATATATATATGTGTGTGTGTGTGTGTGTGTATATATATATATGTGTATATATATATATATATATATATATATATATATATATATATATATATATATGAAGAGTTCAGATGCAAAAGCCTGTAAGTGCCATCTGAGATTTTCTTCTAGAATGATAATTTTTATCAAGCTCGTATATTTAAGTTAAGTAATTTCACTTAAATGGCAATGAAAATTACCTATGAATTGTCATTTAAGTGAAATTACTGAACTTAAATATACAAGCTTGATAAAATGATCATTCTAGAAGAAAATTTCAGATGGCACTTAGAGGCGTTATATATATATATATATATATACACACACACACACACACACACATATATATATATATATATATATATATATATATATATACACATACGTACGTACGTATACATAAATACACACACACACACAGATACATTAAGGGACACTTTTCTACAAAAAAATAGTAACTCTCATAACAGCTTAGTTATATTTTATTTTTTCAGTATAATATTGCAATTCTCTTAAATGGTCAACCATGAATTTTGTTATTTGACAAGCACTGACCTTCTCCTAATTCTCCTCATACAGAAAAGTGACTTCATGTGTTCTGAAAAGTCATAGAGAGATAATAGAAAGGTCTTGTGTTAAGGAATGATTAAAAGGACCGTCTCCATTCATCTATGATGTTAGACAGGTGTACATGTTACCATACAGTTTGATGAGAATGAAAATGTCACAATAAAAAAAAATAAACTATACAAAAACCAATTACATTTTTCTGAACTCTGTGAAGAGAGCAAAAACAAGACCTATAGTAGTTCCAAAACAAGAAAGCCATCTAAGTTACATAATCAAATACAATAAGATTTTTCCAAACAGTGACTTCAATAAGCGCTCTATTCGTGGTTCACCCTGTCCAATGCCACATAGAAGCTCTTCTTGTCATCCAGGCAATGCCAACCAATGGGTCCAATTTCACAATCCGCACAAATAAGGTACTTCACTTTGCCTACATCTTTTGTGAAACCCACGTTCTCAAAAGTGTACATGTCATCAACCAGCCAGTGAGCTGTTAATGTGTCCCCATCCAATGTCCCGTCTGACTGACCAATGGAGGTTTTCTTTCTCATTGAAGGGAGAAATAGCTGGTAAATGGAAAGGGATGTTGCATGGAAAACAGATGACATATCAGTCTTGAAATATCATAATCATTGTATATAATATAATATATATATATATATATATATATATATATATATATATATATATATATATATATATATATATATATATATTAAAACTACAAGTCAGTTGTGCAAACAGATATTACTATAATTTTGCAAATTACTTAAGTACTGTAAATTACAATGAATTATCGTAATGTAACATATGACCATACCTGTATTTTAAATGTTTTACACACTAGTTTTAAAACAAGTTACCTCCTTTTCTGCAAATACTGCCATGCCTGGGCAGAGCACTTTGGAAGAACATCTCTGGCACAACACTGATTTCACATTTTTACCATCGTCTGACACGAGAGAGGGATCTACAGATGCCTCGGGAGAGGAGGACCGTTTACTGTCATCCATGTTAGTAAGCAAACTAAAAACAAAACATACAATTAATCAGAATTTACATATTATTTGACTATGGTCAGTCTATCAATGCATCTATATGGTATTGATATCAATTAGCTATAACCGGCTCAATAAGAGACTCGTAATAGGAATACTCGCCTCCAAGTCAGACGATAAGGAAAACCGACCTTGCATAAGTCAGACTTGTTATCCAAATATAGTCTTCGAAATGCTAAGTACAAATATGGTAACTTAAGTATAAACACAATAATAGACAGTAGTTGGAAAATACTAGCGGACTAGTGTCAGCTACTGCTAATACATGCGCAACTGCTAAAGCAGCCCGGCTAAAAACAAGCCAAGAATCCGTTCCGCTCGGCTCAGATTAACACAGACTCCATTTTCAAACGCAGTTATGTTCTAACATGATGGGAACATCCTTTTGAGATCCAGATAATATATTTGACATATATTCCCCCGGTTTCACAGACAAGGTTTAAGCCTAGTCCCAGACTAATATGCATGTTTGAGCTGTTTTAACTGAAAGCAATTTACACTGACAGATCTTAAAATATGTCATTGCTATTGTTTTGTCTCAAGTTGTACACTAGATTTTTTTCCTAAACCGTGGTTATAAAAGCTGCTTAAATGTCTGATATAATCTTGGAATAACCTAAACCCTGTCTGTGAACCCGGCCATATAGTTATTCTTTATTTAGATATCATTTGCAAATAATATCCTGGTTCAGAGAGACAGTTGTTTGCAAATGTATAATAAATATTAATCTCCAGAGGTTCCATTTTGAATGTATACAAATCCTCATTTTTACTTGAATGATCATCTCCACCTTATAAATCAACCAAATAAGAGAAACTCAAAGTATGACCCATAAATATTTATTTGAACATTTCACATTTCAGTTAAATGCAAATGATTTACCACCTCTACACGTAACACATGAATATATGGTTGTGGTAAAGCCACACAGTTAGCTTATTTATTTAAAAAGGATCAAACACTACTTTTTTACAAACAGCAGTCTGAGAAAGTTCAACAATAAAGGTCAAACTTTTTGGTTTATTTATGTAACCTTATTATTAATTTGATTGGATTGCTTGTAAAGTAAATTAACTAGTTATGATTAAGACTAATGAAATTTACTACACTGTAGTTTTGGCCCATCTATTTTAAACCTATTTCCTGTGGCCTAAGGCACGGGAATATTCTTATACTTTACAGGAAAGTTTATACTTTACAGACTGCACAGATGTATCCATGCAGAGGCTTTAATAACAATGATATTCAATATCTGCGCTGTAAGGTGCAACAGTTGACCTGTTTACATTTTCAATTGACCTAGAAGTAAAAGATAAAATTATGAATGTGTTCGAAGCAGGTAGATTGAGCCGAAAACCCTCAAACCCTTTATTTGCCCTTTGTGCGTTTTCCAGTTATTTTGAATAAAAAGATACCAAAGACATCTCTGCTCTTCAGTAAAGTTTGGGCAATAATTTGGATGTGCATCAAATGATGTGAAGAACTGTTCATTTACATTAAGAAAAACTTGGATGTTATGAGGGGGCATGTCTACAGCTCAACGAAAGTGCTTTTCACTACTAAAGAAACACATTCAAAACCCAAGAGATTGTGTTTAAATTAAAGATTGATGATAACAAGGGTCATCATGTTTCAACCTTCAATTATTTGATCAGCCTACGGCACCACTTAACCACACAAAATCTTTCATTAAGTGAAATTTCATGGATTCTTTGTAACAGAATAAAAATGAATAAAAGTCAAAACGATAAGGAAAAACTCAAAGGTGAATAAAAACAAACCAAGGAATGAGTATAAATGGGGGCGCTAAAAATCCTAATTGAAAAGCGATGTGTTTGTAGAGCTCTCAGAGGAGAGTGTCATCAGTGCAGCCTCCCTCAAGGCCATAGCGGAACTCCTGAAGGTTGGACACCCCATAGAAATGAACGAAGGCTGCTGCCACCACCAGCACGTGGAATATCTGGTGTGAGTGAAACTAAGAAGAAAGCAAATAAGGCGAGTAAATCATCTGCATATCACTACACTCAAGAATATGACTAAGAAAATAATTTCTGACTAAGGTGTAACTTACCCAAATATCACACTTGCCCGGGAAATAGCGCTCTGGAATTCGTGCAGCATACAGTCCAGCACCTGCGATGTACATGGCGCCCATTAAATAGAACCAGCCCATCTGTCCAACAGTAGTGGCTTTGACAAAACCCTCCTCGATGGTGAAGTGCATGGTGGGAACAATCCCGCTCAATCCGAGACCCATGAAAACTCCTAAGGAAAACATTTTTCAAAAACAATTAGCTATGAATAAATGTACCGTTGTCTTCTTGTAGTATTACTTCAGTGACACTGATATACTAGTATCATTTTTATTTTAAATTAGTTTTCATTTTAAATAAATAAATTTATAGTGTTTTTTCCCCCCATTTCTTTTTATATATGTCTAGACTCTGTATAGGTTTTATTTCAGTTTTTGCTTTAGTTATTTTAGTACATCAAGTAAATGAGAAATGTTGATTTGGCAACTAGCTAAAACGAAAAAAAAAAAAAAAAAAACATTTCAGTTAACATTCATTTTATTTCAAGTAACAAAACAGTTTATGGGTTTAGTTAACTATAATAAGGTGAATTAACCTTGTATTTACTCTAATAACCAGGTAAGACAAGTTGAATGAGAAACTGCTGCAGAGTGGCACAGCCAATAAGATGGTATTTGATGTTTAAAAGTCACCATGAAATCAAAATGGACAATTCTTTTATTTTTTTATTTTATGTAAAACTGCAGTGTTTATTTAAGGATTTATCCGTACACATTATGTTAGTACTTTATTTTACAGTCCTGTTCCCCATGTATATCATATGTACTACTTATAGTAACCCCTAAATCTAACCTTTTATGTAGTTAACCTAACCCATGTAGTTACCTTATATAACCAAGTACTTTCTTAGGTAAGAACACTGTAAGTACATGTAAGTGCACGTACTGTAAAATAAAGTGCAACCCACATTATTATTATTTTTTATGCATCCTTCTATTTTTTTTAAATCAACCACATATCCCTTCCCGCTTGCAACAATGTCTCTTGTCCAATGACACGTGCACTGCTGCAAGGGTGGGACATTCCTTTCCTCCAGCAACATGTCACTCAAATGAAAATCGCAGCAATTAGCAAACAAAGGCAATCCAATTATCCAATCAATTCCCGATTGACAAAATCAAGTTCTGTCCTACATTTTTTCTAGTTCAAGCAGCCATTTCGCTCTGATATATGTCCAGTGCTCGAAGTGAAAAAAAAAAAAAATTTCAATTTTATGGTGAAATTGCGTTCCAGGGGCAGGGCAGTCAGAGTACCTGAAACATGTGAGAAGTGCCGGTATGCAAGATAAAGTGAGGGTACGCTACAGATTCAAATACAGAACTGCCGGTGCTACCTGATTAGAGAAAACAGAGAAAAAGGCTGTTGTGTTCCCTTTTGACAAATAGGTAGGAAAACTTCAACACCCATAATGCACTGGGCACGTTGCCATCCAAAGCCATTCCCAGTCTATGGATAGGCTTGACGGGAGTCAAATACTGATTTGCTTCAAGTGTGGGTATCTGCAGGTCGGAGTAATGGGCGTGACGAAAGGCCTTTACAATTGTTGGCGAAAACGGCCTGTTAGGGTGTGGGGTTAGTTTCTGTTGTACAGTAGCAATTCACCTTTTGGCACGGACATTATTCCACCCTGCAGCTACCTCCTCCTCTTTTGCTTTAGGAGGAAATACTTCTTAATACAACTCAACACCATTATGATTAAAAGTTTGCCGTTTCCGGATGCAAGAATTCAATGAGTAAGCGTTTAGTTGGGAGCAAGTTATTTTCGGTTACCAGTGAAGGATCCAGAGCCTTGTAGGCAGTGGCTAAAGGCTGCAAAGAACCATAAACCATAGATATGGAGAGAACAGCGCAACAGAAAATATGAAAAAACTATCTGGATGACAACAGTGTTTAAGGCCAAACGGGGGAGGAAAAACTGAAAGAAACTACCATTCCATTAGTTCCGCCTAAACCTCCCCGAACCAAAACACAATTTTGTACAGGTAAGAAATCTCTTGCCATGGTGTTCAATTTTTACCATATTGATGTTTAAAGAGTTGACAAGGTCATTTTTAGTGATAAACCCAATTCCTACAATAGCAGTTCTGTTAATAACCTTTTGTCGATCCGACTGTCCAAGGGTGAGGATAAAAAAATGGGGAAGTACAATCTGTGTTTTTTACGAAAGCCCTAGAGCTGTCAAAAGTCAGCGTTTTACATCATCAGGTGGACAAAGAAACATTAATTTCTTAGTCCAGGTAAAATGGAGAAAGGGTTCATTGTTCATTTATATATACTACTGACGTATCAATACAAAGCGGGTTGAAAATTGATTCTGTGAAGTTACACTTTAACTTCTATCGTTTCGTACTATATTTCTTCGCTTCAGGTTTAATCTTTTAGCATTAAAGATTGGCCTAAAATATGCCAAAATGTAAACGTTATGGCAAATACATCACTGCCCACCTGCTCTGGTGGGCCTGTGGCGGGGAGTGGAGAAACGGTCCCACTGTGCAACTACGATGGCTGCTATACCCAACACGCAGACGATTGTGAGGTAGATGAGACGTGGCTGAGGAGAGCAGTAGAACGAGTAGTAAAGCCAGGGTACAAAAGAGCCCATGATCAGCAAAGCAATTCCGGAGTAGTCTAGTCTAAGAAAGAGAGAGACATGAGAAAACAGAGATAAGTCACTTAAAGTCATTTCCACCATGAAATAGTGTAGTTAAAGAGACAATAAACCTACTTGGAGAAAGTGCGAGAGACTTTCTCAGAATGGCAGTACACTGTGTGAAAAAGCCAGGAGAAGCTGAGGCACAGCACTGCACCCAAGAAGAACATCCCGAACACCACTTTCTCCTGCAAGGGGGCCATGAAGTACATATTGGGCCTGAGCATGGTAAGTGTGCCCAGGCACAAGAATAAGATTAACCCTGTTGAAAAAAAATAAAATAAATTTAAACAATGGGTCAATGTTTTTTTGCTGTTGTTTTCTGGATCCTTTAAATTTACTAAAAGCTACATTGCATTTTACAAAATACAACTTTCCTGATATCACAATGAAGAAATATATTTTACAATAAAGTTTAAGATCACTTTTTACTCGTTACATGATATTATTTGGAGTCATTCAATTTAAATTAGACTGAAATGGTTATCCAATTGCACGCAGTGAGAATTTCAAACGCTTGTATGGTGCCGCCCCTCGAGCTGGCCGATTTTCATTAGTCGATGCCAGACCATTAATCTTTCAGATTTAGGTCTGGATTTCCAGGCTAGTAGGGAACAGGGATGTCTGTGAATAAGGGATGCGCATGACAAACTCGCTAGTCCAATCCACGGTTCGCTTATCAGCTTGCGCACAACAGCTATATAGGCGGAAATATTTAATTGGTTTAACAGTCTTTATTTATTTAACAGTGTATAAATTCGATTCATTTACTTCACAGACATCCTTCTATGATACATCCATTCTACTGTCTGTTTGCTGTGATGTCGGCATTTCTTTGTCACAAGCACTCTACTGTACATGCTGTGTAGTATCGGAGCAAGTTTTAGTAATTTTAGTACTTAAACTTAAACTTATGCATTTCATTTAGTTGCCAAGGCACATTTCTGATTTTTTCATCTAACAGTTATATTTTATTAAATTCCAGCTTAATTTCATTGTACAAAATTTATTTTAATAGTTTAAATTAACAATAACAACAACACTGTGTGACATCTGTTTTACACTAAATTGTTTTAAGGTTTTTGCTTTTTTTTTTTAATAATGGACACTTTGTTCGTATGAACAAACTCATATGAATATTTATGATCTTGCATGCTCTCAAAATGAGAGCAGCGTTTGTACTTGTAATTGATCCCCTGCAACTTATTGCACTAAATATATGCATGAGGTGCACAATAGCCACCATTCTCTGTGACGACTCTCAACTGTAACCCCAACCTTACCCAACAAATGAGTCCAGATATTCCCAGTCTCTGTGTGGATCCTGAAAATGCTCCCAAAGCAAGCACGGAACGAGGGCATGGGAGGCCGGTGACCGTGCAGGAGGTAGTCGTTGTCTTTTAGCCACTCTGGCAGGACGTGAAAGGGAATGACCCTCCAACGGCCCTCCCAGACCTGCAGAACAGAGATACGGCATTACCGCTTTGTCGCCGTGCCCTTCCAAACCTGTATGACTGTATGATATTTTGAAGAATGTTTCTGCTCATAGAATGGAACTCAATGGGGTCCAAAACAACATTGAACAGTTGATCAGTTTAAATTTCTGTTTAAGATTTAAAGGCGTTGTGTTTGATGATCACACCTTATGCACAAACTCCTCCATCTTCTCCATTGCACGGTGAGCCTGAAGTGGTAGCGTCAGAACCTCTCCGACTTCTTCATCCTCCTCTTCATCATCAGCAAGAGCACTTGCTCCCTGTGGACACAATCAGAGCTCAAAATGAGCCTGCAACACTTTCTGCTGGCACTGAAAATGAAAGAATCTGTAATGCATTCAGATTAATAATTGCGTGTCTTGCCTCTGACTGGAGTCCTTTGGCTCCTATGGGGCCATTCTCCTCCAGCAGGGGACCCAGCTCCATCAGCTCCACATCAGCTGGGACGTGGCATTCCTCAGTGACCCTGCAGTCCGCATGACTGGCAGACCTGATTTGTCCTGACATAAGTAGACTGCCCTGTGACTCGACCCAGACCTCTGAAGCCTACACTTCAGTTCACTGTGGGCCAAAAGTAATACATTCAATTAAAACAAAACTTTGTTGGCAAAGTCAAGTCATGACAATACCAGGGACCCGAAACAACAACAGAGACTGCTTACCTCTGGCAGGTGCTTTGAACACATACAGGTCTAAACCAGCCTGCTGATGTTTGCCTCTCTATGAAATTGCATTCAATCTTAGGGGGGGAAAAACAAATAAAATCATTATTATCTCAGTTCAAAATATTGCCTGTGTTTCAGCCATTATAATTTGTGTTTTTTCGAATCATCAAAATAAATAAACCAAACCAAAAGAAGAAATAATAATTTTTGCATAGGGGAATTTATTTTAAAATGTTAACTTACAAACCTGTGGAAGTTCTTAATCGATTGGTTTATGCTTTTGTTGAAGCCATCAGTATGAATTATATAGGTTATCTTATTTTTTTTATTAGATTTTTTTTAAAAAGAATTGTTTAACAGAGGAATTCCAGGAGAAAAACTGTTACCCATAATTCTGCAAAGAAATGTCCACCAATCAGAGAATTGTTACAATAGTGGCAAAAAGCAATACTTTAGTGAATCCCTAATTGAGTCAGTCTGTGCGCCCTCAAACTTCTTAAATATTTGAATAAATAACCATATTTTACAATAAACGTAAACTATATTGTTTCTATATAGATATTTAATAATAGTTTTATATTTATCTATAGTTTTTAACTCAATTGTCATTTGTAAGGGTGTAAGGTAATTGTCCATTGCACTATTAAAACGAAAATCGATAAGCGTCACGAGACATCTTGTTCGTGAATGTGTGAAAATGACTGACAGATTTACAGATTACTCATGAGATAAAGACATTGTTGAAAATCTTAATTAATTAGGCTATAATTGTCTTTTTCCTTGATAAAAATAATAATTATAATAACGAAAAAATTTGAAGAAAAGCACATTTGTATACAGCACAATAACACGTATAAACGACTAGGTGTTGTTTGAGTAAACGAGTTATTGACTCGTACACTCATCAGATAACATGCGGAAACAAGACACTAAACGAATCCTTTTTTTGTGGTCTGATTTAAAAGATTCGAGTCATGGTGATGAATCCAAATCCTTACCACTAATTCGAATCGAACGTTGGAACGCATGTCGTATTTGATTCCAAATACGTCTAGATATGCAGCTCAGTGGATTTAAAATCAAACCCGTAATAACTGACAAATTTCTCAGTATGAAGTGTCATCATATAGCTCATACCCATGACTAACGGTATTAGCCTGCTGGCTAACAAGGGGCTTTAAATTTTAGAGGACGAGCAGCCAAAACACCGGCACACGTCATGATCAACACTTACAAAATCATCATACATAACATAGCAACAATGCTACAACAACAACTATACTATATTATTCGCAAAAATACCACTAACAACGATTAATTTGTACGAAATTAAGCGCTTTAAAAAAACAAAGCTGGTATATTAGAGCAGGTTAGCATTGAGACACAGAAACCGCTACGCACCGCTAAAGTACTATGTCTGGATGCGTCTACAACAATATATGAATCACAATTTTGCCTTTGCGTTGAAATAATGAGACATTTTATCGTGCAGATGGTTACCTGATTTCCAGAACTGCTGTTAAAGAAATTAGATCTCTTCCGGACGGCCACCAAACACCAGCAGGATGGAGGAAAAAAAAGAGTTGAAAGCTGCTGTGTGCAATACGGCGAGTTCAAACTGGCTCTGTTGTCTTTGAAATAACACCGCGGCGGCGCCTCCTGCTGGTGAAAGACGGTCCTGCACGGTATTTGGTAAAACCCCCACAGCGCTATTTAAGGGCACTAACCCATTTATTTGGTGGTTCTTGTGAACGCTTCCACGTTTACAGCAGTAATCTCCAGCAGGTGCTTTATTTTATTGTAAAATACCAGGTAGTGAAGGTTGAACTTCAGTCTGAGGACTGCGGAGAATACTCAAGCGTTTTACTACACTGCAGCAGCATCTTTGTGTTATGGTCACATTTATATGGCACGTGCTGACAGCCTTTAGAAAGATTTAAAAAAAACGGAGATGAGTATTTTTGTTAAACCATCTGGCCTTCGCCAATCTCCTATAATCCCCAATCCTCACCCGTCTTTATAATCTCTTTCAATGCAAAAGTGAGCATCCCACAACCAAAACCTAAATAAAATCCTCAGATTTGGACATGTAATGCTGAGGGGAAACAATAAAAGAAAAAAAGATGCCAGTGAAAACACTTTAATAAGCATTCCTAAGTTGCTTGCCTTTAGTGCATTTTGTATAAAACAACAGCATTGCTTTTTAAATTAAAACATAGTTAACATAACATAAACATATGGAGTGCAGCATGCATACAAAAATACTCCAGTGACAGCAAATGCATCTCATAACAATGTACACATACACCAAATATGAATGCCAGTCAAGTCATATAGGCACATGAATATAATATTCAGCAATAAATTCAGCAAGCAGGTGTCTTACCACACTGGTGCCTTTTCGAGTGCATTAGATAGGGGCTTTTTTTGTAGTATCAGCATCTTATAGTGAGCTTTTAGAGCACATCAAACCACACGGGTGAATATAAAGACTTGAGGACACAGCAGATCATCGTTGTATTATGTTACATAATTAAGGGCTTTTAATATGAAGAACCAATTACCTCTGGACAGGCTAGCATTTAAACATTTAATATGTATTACTGTCCATAAAAGGGTAATTTGCTATATAAGATCATATTTGTAATACCATATTTGCTTAAACACAATATTGCACAACTCAAGTATCTGTATCTTTGGAGTAATTAGTGGTCTGGGCACTGAACATCGAGAACGGTCTAATAGACAAAGCGTTGGCTCTGCCGGTAGCCCAGTTTGTCCAGGTTGGGATTACAGGCAAACTGGATCATGGGAGGTGGACCGCACATGAGGATCATAGAGTCATCACTGGGTGGAGGCAGGTGCTCCTGAATCATCTCAGCATTGATGAAGCCCTGACTGTACTCCCAATCTGCACACAAGTAAACACAGTTACACTTCAAAGGAAGAGCATATATGATGAATAAAAGAAAATATGTCCCACGTGCTTAAAAATTGCACTCTTTGTGTTCATGTTGGTTTCATATGGTTTGAAAAACTTTTATATCATTATAAAGAGCGTTTAAGTTTAAATTTAAAGAATCTAAAATGTCATGCGGTGTAACCATCAAATAAAATGTAATAACATATTCTCCTTACACACTGAATGCATGCGAGTTTTAGTTTTATGGGTCAGATATTATAAATTATTAATTCATAAATAGCATTACGTTTTTGTCAGAGTCACACCACATGACATTGTACAAGCTGGACTTGCCATTAAAAAGTCCAACTAAGACCGTTTCATCAGGAAATTTTCTATGACCCTCACATTTTTGACTTTATGACCCAAATGAAATATCAAAACAATTAAAAAATTTTAATTGAGAAATTAAAAACATACTCAAAGAAGCTAGTTTATTCAAGTCATTGTATGTATAAATTGAATTTTTAATGTAAAAGTTAATCGGTCCAGACAAAACAAAATCATGTCCATATTCTGTACACTATACAAGAAATTTACTTTTATATTCAGTAAGGATGCAATAAATGAATGTGACAGTAAATACATTTAGAATGTTACAAAAGATTTTATTTAAAATAATTGCTATTCGTCAAAGAATTCTGAAAAAAGTACACAATTTCCACAAAATTCTTAAACAGCACTACTTTAAAGATTTAAATTAGATTTTAAAACAGATTTTAAAACAGATTAAAATAAAAAACAGTTTTTGTAATAAGATTCCATTATATTACAGTTTTTATTGTATTTTTAATTAAATAAATGCATGCAGCTTTTGTGAGCATGACACTTCTATCAGAAACATCGAAAGAAAGAAAAAGTACCGACCCCAAACTTTTGAAAGGTAGTGTAAATCAAGCTTTACCATCTTGTGAGTTATGTATAAAGTCTTATACCTTCAGGAGCTCTGTCCACCGTGAACCAGAGTTTGACGCGATCCGGATGCCTCGCCTGAACCTCCTCCAGCTCATCCTTCAGCAGAATGTCCTTCTCAGTCTGGAAGGCAGACGAGAGGGAAAATTATTCAGTTTACACTTGCTAAACAGCTTAATCTCTTTGAACATTTTTATGTAATATTATGGTTATGAACAAAACATTCCACCATACTCTTAAAGGGATAGTTCACCCAAAAATGAAAATTCTGTCATTATAAATTCAGAACGATTCCTTTAATTATATCGCTTGAATGGAACACCAACCTGGTTGGCAAACAGCAGGCTGCATGTAGTTGAGTCATTAGGGTTCTTGATGATGTCACGAATCAGCTGCAACATTGGTGTAATGCCTACACAGAGAAGAGGACAAATTATCCTAGTGATCACATGGCTTCATTATGACTAAAAATGAGGAGAAAGACACAGTACCTGTTCCACCAGCTATAAGACCCAACGTTTTTACAGTCTTGGTCTCGGCAGGGGCCTTCTTCTCGGCCTGTATGGTGAACTGGCCTGTTGGGTGGAGATGTAGGTGTAAGGTGTGACTGTGTAAATACATACATCTAAATTCAGGTCAAATGTTGATAGTAAATGTGCTGTCAGACCTTCCCCCTTGTACTCCAGCAAACCTCCTGGTCCTCTGAAGTCAATCACATCTCCGATCCTCAAACTCTCCAGGTACTGGGACATCTTTCCCCCTTCGGGGAACTTTGGGTGCACATTCTTAAAATAAATCTGCAGAGAAAAATATGTCAGCTATATAAAAATATTTAAAACCCCAAAGGCTTGTTCAAGAAATATAGACCAAGAGAACCTTCACAACTAGGTCAACGAATCCTTTGTCATCATCACTGGACACTGGTGTGTAAGGACGAACAATCAAATTACCATCAATCCTGGCAGAGAGATAAACATGCTTGCCTTGAGAGAGAACGACAGGGAGAAAGAGTGCTTTACTATTAATAACCGATACACACCCCAGTCTGCTCATCAAGTTCTTGTTTACACCAGGTAACATCCGTATCAGATGATCCGATCACAAACGGAGACAAACTACTGTTTACATCTGGTAATGTGCCTCAAAGGAGTCTCTGGTTCTGTGTCTAGATACAGAACTCACTATTTCAGAAGTTAATGCATGTTAAAAGTGCAAAAAAGAGTTCCAGATATATAAAATATGTACATACACACTTTATATTATAATGTATTACTATTGTAATTTTTATTATGCTCACTATGGCTGCAAAGAGTCAGTCAGACAAGGATTGTTTGATGAAATTAAAGTTCAAAACAACAGCATATTTGTAACATTATAAATGTCTTTACTGTCCCTTTCGATCAATTTAAGCCTCTGGTGCTTTTCGGTCAATCTTGAACGAAATAATTTTATGTTTTGTTTTTTTTTTAATCATGGACATGATTCGAAAAGGTTAAAGGGATATTTTACCGCTGGAAATATGAATGTGTATATAAATTGGGTCATTTATGTAGTAGAAATGGGAAATTATTTTAGAAGTTGGTGCCTTCTAGACTGAGAAAAGCCAGAAAATGTATTTTTGGCTCATGTGGATGAAAGACAACAACACCCAGAATGCTCTTGCTTCTCTCTGCCCTGCGAGGCCACTCCCAAACCACGCCTACTGGTTACAGAGGGCAGTATCGGAAGAAATGATACAACTAGGTTACTAGTTGACTCGAAACTGAAAAGATGCTGTTTTATCGTGAGATCCCACCCCCTATGGGCGGGTTGAAAACATGCGAAACTATCTCCTACTACTGGCTGTAGTCTCTAGCCTCTGGCCAAAAAAGCCTCCGATGACGCGAAATGGCGATTTTTGCGACATCTGAGTTTTTTTTTTCCAGACACACAATACAGATACCTCTCGTCTCAGGGGGACATGAGGGAGGGAAGCACGGTCATTCGAAAATACTACCGGGTTTCTACTGATACAAAGCTTAATGCTAATCGGTGAAGTACCCCTTTAAATGGTCCTGAAAAAAAAAAAAGAGTCACACTTGTGCTCCTCATGGTCAATGGGAGACGAATTTCTAGTGGAAACTTTTGGTACTGCGACCAAACAAAATCTTACTGAAAGCTAATTTTTATTGATAAAGCACTAATTTGGAACACAACTTGTTTAGATGTATGGCTTTGATTTTCTTGCAGTTTTAGATTAAAACATGTTTTTGAAAATATACATTTCATAAAAAAATCAATAAAAAAATTAAATAGCATTTTTGTGCATTTTTCATAACAATAAACAAAATTCTGTACCTTATTGTAAGTTCACTTTTAAAAACTTTTTTCACTTCAGCAATAATTTTCCAAGTGTTGTCTTTGAAAAGAGATCAAACTTAAGTCTGTGCTCCAATAGTGAATCAAAAAGTGCTCAAAAAGTGAATAAATGGATCATAACTACAGCATAAATATAATTTAGTACCATAAAATCCCCTAAAAATACAAAATATTAAATAAAAAAACATTATCAAACTAAAATATAGTTCATTCATCTCATTGAAATAAATAAAGGGTGATTTTTGACCACCATGAGAAGAGCACCAGAGAATTAATGCATTCCTGCAGAATAAAAGTTTTAATTTCTTTCAAAAAAGAAAAAAAACAATTTTGTCAAGTGCCTGTATTAAAGTATTGACTCTGAATGTGCATACATCACATGATAAGTGTCATGGCATTGATACCAGGAGTACTGAAGAAAACCATCTAACCAGTAAAAAGAAAAAAAAATCCTGTTTTCCTTTGCTGTTGTTTGGGACACATTAGAACGGATTAGCATTTTCACAACAAATGCGACATGGTTTGTGTTTCTAACTGGATCACGCTAATTCTTGTACCCCTTTAACACCTGTATTTAGCACAGCCAGGTATAAACATCGTCCAACTGTCTGTGATTACTCTCAAGCAAATGGACATGTATAAAGCTGCTTTTCCAACCCAACCCTCATTTATCATTTAGCCTAACACACAGTTCTTATCCAAAGTAGCTAGACACAGGCTACGTGATAGGACAGGTGTGGGATTTTCTTTCAGCGTGCTTCAGACCAAACCCTGCAACCTTTGTATTAGCAGCAGAGAAACAATCAACCCACCACCTACCCACAAGACTACTTACCTACTGGTAATCCCAAAACATGCTCTGGGCTGGGCAGGACGAACCGAAACCTGCGGGTATCATGACTTATGATCTGTATGAAGAGAGTAAAGTTCTTATTTTGTCAACAGCATCGTGTCAGTACCACATATATAAATTATATCCCATTGAAACAAAGAAACAGGGCAAATACCTCCTTGTCTACAAGCCTCAATTTGTATTTTTCAGAGGGATCAATCAGGGTAATTTGTGGTTTCTTTTTCCTGTTGAAGAAATAATAGCCCAGCACACCTGCTGTTGAGACCAGTACCACTCCAACGGTCACTGCTACTGTAGTGGACTAAAATACAGATTAGTGCATATTAACAGCGTTTTAAAAACATAACAGAATATAATCAATTATTAATAAAAGCAAAAAATGCATTCATTGGTTGATTCACAGTACATATACAACAGTGTAACGGTTTCAAAAGCATCGATGAATCATCTGTTTTTCCTAGAATAAACTCTGACGTTTCTGCTTTGGTATCCTATTTCTAGAAGAACCGTCTGCTGATTCGGTAGTAAGTTAAATGTTTAATAAGTTCAACTGAATAGCATATTTTCAATTTGGTGGCATGACTAGTCAATATGCAGTGTGTTGATAAATGGGAAAGCATGCAGCATTGTTATGCGAAACAAACTTGGTGGCATTCCAAAGCACTAACATGCACTTCCTCTGAATGATAGTAAATAACTGCAATTCATCTTTAGTCTACTTTTCCAAAGCTTTGTGACTTACCATCGCGTAACCCATGTTGAGTGATCTACTTCTACAAGGAGATTCAGTCAGAGTAATCCTTCAAACTAAACATTCGTCGACACACCTATGAATACGCAGGCGGAGAGCTCGGTGTTCGAGGCAAACAACGCTGCGCAGTTATTGCGCATAATACAACGTTTCATTCAACGCATTCCGTACTGCGTAATCCCACCCCCATTACAACACTATCTAATGCCTATGGTAGGCGTCTCTCGGTAGCCGGAAACACATAAAACAAGATATAAATAAAAGTCCTCCAATCTCCTTTCGTCCAGAAACTCCCATCACTTTATTTAGAAAATGTAATGTTTAAAAATAAAGTGCAAATAATAAATGTCCTCCAATTTATTTTTGTCTAGAAATGTATTTTATTGATTCATACAAATGTAATACAATTTTAAATTAAAAAAGTGAATTAAATTCCCAGAAATTCAAGGTACTTTATTCATTCATTCATATGTATAATTCACAAATTCCAAAAAGTGAAAGCAATTTCCTGAAGAATTAATACGGATTGTTAAATTAATGCTAAAAGCACCGTAATTTTAAGATAACAGGGTCCTTTTGAGTTTTTAAGATACCAGGGGCCTAACACACATTGGTTTCCCTTATATATTAATTTATGCTCAAGCTATTATCTTTTTTACGTAATTGCGGACATTGATGTGAAGCTGATTCGATGTCTCTGAAAATATCTCCATTGCCAGAGCCTTTGTCTCTTCTGATCCATTCCAAAGGGCCCGATAAACAGGAAGTGTGTACTTTTGTTTCCCCTGTAACCAAAACATGAAAAATCCATCTTTAAAAATAAGCTAAATCGATCTCTATTCATACAATTGATCATTTTAATAGTCCAAAGAGCTGAATGAATTATAAATAATGTACAGATTCTAACCTGGCTTGTGAGGAAATTGCGAATATGTTGGAATCCTGGTTTATGTTGGTTCTTTGCAACAATCTGGGCCCATCGTAATTTCAGCTCAGAATTGTTGGACTCAGTAATATGCAAGTAGCACTCCTCTAGCTTCTTTATGTTACCTGTTAATATATTATGGAAATACTTATTTATTTTACAATCTACTTAAAATACTTATTCATCCAAAAACACAATGAGTTATTTGCACCGTCTGGAAGGGGTGACTTCTCAATGATCTTGTCCAAGAAGTAGACAGTTTGGTAGGTCTTCCATGGTTTTATATCAGTTTTGTTGATGGATTTTAAGTCCAGGTTATGGTTAACCCACATTTCAGCTAACAGCTCTGCTGGTTTCATCAGTGTCTGACCAGCAGAGAGATCAGGGACATATGGAGGCCAACCAGGGACATTGAGCCAGCTGTCAAAATCCAGACCTAACAAAACAAATGAGAACACAAAAGTTGAAGACAAAAGGCCGTCAGCCCAAACAGTATAGATTCAGACTATCCTTTGTGATTTTATAACAAAGAAATGCTACTAATGGTCTTTTTCCGCACCCTCAATTTTGTGGACATTCTTCTCTTTCAGGTCTGGGAAATACTCCAGGTAGAACTCCAATGCATCCTCCGCCAACACACTTCTGAACTTGAACTTTTCCACATAAGCCTTGAAGAGACACAATTGCTGTTTTCTCATATCTACAAATTTTCATTCATATATACTGCCAATCAAACGTTCAGGTCAGTAATATAAAAAAGGAGAAGAAATTATTACCTTTATTCAGCAAGGACGCATTCAATAAAAAGATTTTTAACAGTGTTACAAAAAAATCAATTTAAAAAAAAAATGCTGTTCTTTAGAACTTTCTATTAATTAAAGAATTATCATGGTTTCCACAAAAATATTTCCAACATTTTTAATAAGAAATATTTCTTAAGCACCAAATGATTAATGATCCGTCATATGATTTCTATTGGTAACTAAAACTATCAAAACATTTTTGTTAATTGAAAAAGTTGTAATAAAATATTAGATGGTAAACTTCAACAAAATGAAAATTAGAAATGCCTACCTTGTTGAACTGTAATAATAATAATAATAATAAACTAAATCTGAAATAAAAAAATAAACCTAAATAGAAATATTTAAAAAGAACAAAAACTAATACAAATGACAAAATTACTAAAATAAAACAAAAAAATTAAAATAAATAAAAGCTAATTCAAAATAAAATAAAACTAAAAGAGTATATAAATAAAATAACAATTCACTGAAAACTGGAATAAATTATATTTGAAAAAACAAAATAAAATATGCAGGATCTTTGGATTCGATTTCTGTTAAGTTAATCTGTACCCTATATTTTTCTCCCAATTTTTTTTTTATTTTTAAAAATATTAAAACTGAAAACAGTTGTTTTAAATTGTAATCAATATTTCAAAATATATATTATTTTTTGTTCCAAAAAAAATGCAGCCTTGGTGAGCATAAGAGACTTAACGTTTAAAAATCTCACTGACCCCAAACTTTCGAACAGTAGTATATATATATTTTTATTATTTTATTTTTTATTTAAAACATTTTCTGTAGGCTTATTGTTCCAGTAACCTTGAGGAATGCGTCAAAGCGTGACTGATCTCCTGTGAGGTGGGCCAGGTAGGAAACAAAGCAGAAGCCTTTCTCATAGGGCGTTTCATTATAGGTATCATCAGGATCGACACCTACGTAAAAACACACAGAGGCAGTAACAACCTATTCTTCACAATTTGTGATAAATAATGACCAAGTAGTGTCAGACTGCTATCTTTATTCAGCTTACAACATCAAATTAAATAGACAATAAACTAGTGGTGGCCCACAGTACCTGGTTCAATCTTAACCCGTAGTTTATTGAGAGGATGGTCCTCTCCAGTGTTGTCCATGTGCTGACGTAGAAGAGCTTTACCAGTTGCCGCCTCCAGACATGTATAAGCCTCTCCTGTAAAAGAAATGGCACCCTTTAATGAACTCTTTATTAGTGAAACGCTTTAAGGGGTCAAATAATGTAAAGCATACCATACAGCTCCTTGCAAACTCTGCGTTGAGCGTACATCGTGAAGCCCTCGTTCAGCCAGAAATCACCCCAGGTGGCGTTGGTGACGAGGTTTCCAAACCAGCTGTGACAGATCTCGTGTACAATGACATCAGCAAGAGAGCGATCGCCGGCCAGCAGACAGGGCGTGACAAAGGTCAGGCAGGGGTTCTCCATCCCACCGAAAGGGAAGGATGGAGGCATGAACAGAACATCATATCTACACAAGTACAACAAATAAAGACTCACATTAATTATAAAATAGTTTTCTGAATAAAAGTTATCTTTAGATTCTATAAAGCCACTTTAGATCAATCAGAATAGAGTGGTGCAGGGATGACGTATTTTTGTAGGCCAAAACCAGTAAACAAGTTAGCATTTTAACACTTACGGTTCTGTCGACCTGAGGTCAATGGGTTTTTGGTTAAATGGTTGAAATAAGGTCTGCGGTGAACACAAGCTCCAGATATTTTCATGTTTTATTTACAATACAAAATACATCAGTAATACCCTCTTGTGAATTGTTTTTTTCACTTGCTTAAAAGGGACATTAAACATCATCCGCCAAACTGGTAAACTCATCTACTCACTAGTCCACTTTCACAGCCTCATTGTGTTTATAATCACACTCTTGAAAACTATTAGAACTCAAAACTTTCAGGGAAAATGTTTTTAATGGAAGTGAAGCGATGCATCTGATGCTGGAAAGTCACGTGCCAGTAACATGTAGTACGTCTGAATTTTTATTCATACTACCCATCTTCATATTATAAAGAGAACACTTTTTTTAATGGATGTGAAGTAAATTCAAATTCAAATGTAGTACCGACTCAGTTTGCGATTTCGGATGCAGCGGGAAAGAGTTGTTGTAAGCTTAGTGATGGTGACGTTGAAGTCATGCGACCGTGATGTAGTTCATTTATAGCCTATGTTTATAAAACACTAGGGCTCTGTCCGAAATCAACCACTATACCCTTAAATAGGGCACTATTTGAGGGGACAGTCATTTGTAGTGGTGCCGAAACAATAGTGGGCGTTATTAGTGGTATGTTACTGGTACAAAGGTCTCATTCCCACAGAAGTAAACCAAAAGGTTATAAAGTTCGTAAGAGTTTAGAGGTGGCTCTTCCAGGCAAATGGCATTCTGCTCCCCAAAGGTGTAAACTCTGAATGCAAATTCCCATTGTTAGCAAATGTTTCCATGTGAAAGAAGTTTCTTGTCTATATAAAGAAATGCAACAGGAGGCGATTTGTAACTCAAATTAGCCTGTGATGCTGAGTGTATGCAAAACACTTTGCATCATGTATTTTATAATGTCAGGTTTGCATTTTCTCTCTTTATTCCAGAGCATTTGATGTTTTGTATTTATTATCTTTGAACCGATTATGAAATTGGCATGATACATTTACCTGACATAATAAATTTGATTTTGAATTTACATTTGATTTTATTCCGACCGACTCTGAAATTGTTTTCCCAAGTAGATTAAACGGATTTGTATGTTACCGCAAGTTTTGCGTCAAATTAATGACGACTAATATTTGGCAATAATTCAAGTGTATGTGTTTTACAAAGACAAGAAGTGAATTTCCGTTTAGGGCAGCAAATGCTGCTTGACCAACCTAAATCTGGGTGTGTCTTACCTCTGTTTTAATTTAATGTTACTTTAGATAAGTGTACGTGGGAAACCACGGCATGGCCAATCCAAAGCTATTATAACAAAAATATGTCATCCCTGCACCACTCCGTTAGGAAGGTGTTCAAAAAAATCGTCTCCCACCTTCCCCAAACATAGGATCCAAACAGTTTCTCTCCCACGGACAGGAACTCTTCGATCACGTTATCATACTCTTGCTTGGCTGCCTGCAGTAAACAAGGCTCGGTCCAAACACGTGTCCTGAAAATGGTGTTAAAAGTCAGAAATGTTTGTCATAACAATAATAATTATTACTATTTAAATGTTTACTTTATAATAGGGTCTACTTATAATGTTAGTAAAAGTATTTTTGCTTGAAATGATTAGGGGGGGGAGAAAGTTACAGTATGTTTTTATAGCAAAATGAGCTCTTATCTCAGGAGAGCAATAAGAACTTTATTCCTTGTGATATGATCCCTTTGTGGGAAAGGATTTGGGATGTTTTTACCTGGGTCCCACCTCGGCAGACTGCAGGTCTCCTACTGCCAGTGCTACCAGGTAAGAGGGAATGGGATGCTCCATAGTGAACAGGAAAGCGCTGTCTGCTTTCCTCTGCTCCCATTTACTAGCGCTCATAACTGCTGTGAAGCCATCAGGCACCTGATAAGAACAGGGAGGACCATCAAAGTAAGAAAATACAGTGTTTATGAGACAGTACAAAGGGCAATGATAAGAAAAGAAAACCCTTGTGATCTTTTTTTAAAAGAAGTCACTCACCAAAGCTGCATTTATTTGACCAAGAACACAGTTAAAACAGTAATATTACTACAATTTAAAACAACATAACTATTTTAAAATAATTTAAAATTTATCTCTGTGATACAAAGCTGAATTTTCATCATCATTACTCCAGTTTTCAGTGTCACATGATCCTTCATAAATCATTCTAATATGCTGATTTGATGCTCTAGGAACATGATGCTTCTTATTGTTGAAAATATTATTTTGGACACCATACTTTTTTTTTTTTTCAGGATTCTTTGATGAAAAATAAAGTTCAAAAGATCAGCATTTATTTGAAATCAAAATCTTTTGTAACACTAGAAATGTTTTTGCTGTCACTTTTGATCAGCTTAATGCATCCTTGATGAATAAAACTAATAATTTCTATTATAAATAAGAAAAATTAGAACCCAGTTTTTCAATCCAATCAATTCCTGATTAATAAAATCCAGTGGCCGCCTCCTAATGGAATCCATTTTTTCCTAATTGACTCAAATTACGTCTTTACGTCTATATACCCATACTCTCTTTCTACCTGTAAATTCGACTGGCCCAATGGCCTCACCTGAACTGCTGCTGAGTAGGTGCTCTTGACTGCTGGAGTATCAAAGCAAGGGAAGAAGGAGCGGTTGAGAACAGCCTGGCCTTGAGTGAAAACATAAGGCTTGAGCTTTCCCGCAGTCTGCTCTGGTTCCAGCCAACACACCTAAAAGAAGATACATGCGTTTGGTGAAACATTACCTGCACAACAGCCGAGTAAGTGCTCTTTGTCATGGGCGTATGGAAGCCGGGAAACAGGCTGCGGTTCAGGACAGGGAACCCAGATGTGTACAAGAATGGCAGTGTCTTCTCAGCCGTCTGCACTGGGTCCAGCCATGACATCTACAGAGAAGCATGGAAACTTGTTTCCACCACGGAGTAAAAAAAATAAGCGTAATAACTTTTTTATTTTACAATTCTGACTTATTTCTCAGAATTGCGAGTAGCAATTTTTTTTCTCGTAATTGAGTTCTTACAATTTTCTTGCAGTTGCGAAATAATATATCTCACAATCAATTCAGACTTTATAACTCGCAATTACGAGTTTCTCTCACAATTCTGAGGGGGAAAAAAGTCAGAATTGCGATATTATATATAAACTCACAATTTTGAGTATTTTTTCCTCACAATTCCGAGTTAATAACTCACAATTCTGAGTTTTTTCTCACAATTCCGAGTTTATAACTCACTGAATTTTTTTCTCGGAATCGTGAGATATTTAAATTCAGAATTGCGATAAACTCGCCATTTAAAACAGTAATTGAGAGTTCATATCTCACTATTATAGGCTATAAATACAATCTCAACAATTTTTCATCGCAATTTCAAGTTTATAACTCGCAATTCTGACTTTTCTCAGAATTATGAGATACATTTTGAATTAAGAGTTATAAATACAGAATTTCGAGATAAAATGTTGCAGTTACTTTTTATATATTTTATTCCGTGGGGGAAACAAACCACCATAGTGATGCTTCCTTGCTTGCTTTTACAATAAATTAATGAAATTTACCATCTGAAGGCCTAAAGTGACTAAAGTGAGTCTGGAAGACTGCAAGGAGAACAGATTCAGAAAGAGAAACCAAAGTATTCTTCCTTCTAGGTCTCATGACAAGTGAACAAGTTTCAGTTCTGATATTGAAGCTCAGCTCAGGCTTGTCCTGAACTTTCAAAATGGAAATGATTATGAACAAAAAAATGATTAAAAGTACAGTTTTTTCTTGCTTACCCCTGGTCCATCAGAAGCTGTATATTTGATTGCAAGCTGAAGTTTGTCTTCTGAGTTGAAAGTTGTGGGAAACCTCACGACGAGCGTGGTCCCATAACTGGTGAAGTCACGAATCAGAAATTCAGTGCTGGTCCAGTCACGTTCATTTCGACTGAATGTGATTTCATGCAGGGACAGAGTTGAATGAATATCTAGCTGTAACTCACTCTGACTATCCTGAATGCATTGCAGCTGTAATGTTTCGGTGCCTGATATGGTTTTCTTTTCAAAATCCACTTTAAGGTCGAGATGAAAATGATCTATTTTAAACTGGCGGAAACTAGAGGAGGTAGCGACGTCTTCGGCTGTGTCTGAATACAGCGTAAATGTTTTATCCATTGTCCTACAACTGGCACAAATCTACAACAATAGATCTGACGGGCTACAGCAAAACACCGGCAAACGGTGGTCAATCTGTTCTTCGCTCAGAAACGACAAGTGAACTGTGGTAACACAATCCACTCGCTGGAAGACGAATAGGTATAGCATGTGAACTGGATTTACGCAGCACTGGCCTGCGTTATTGCAGCGCAGTGTTGTTTGTCATGAAGACATGGCAGGTGACCAATAAAATAAATCTGAAAAATCTCACTGGCGCCTACTGAAATGCTACCAGTTAACAGTCAATGGTTAACAACTATTATCTGTTATTCATGACACAAACCACGTTTTTTTCAAGTGGGCGCACGAGGGCTCAGAGAGTCACTCTTTTGAGCCACATTCAAATCTCAGGACGTTTTTGGAAACATTTTAACACTCCCCATAGTACAGTATTTTAAATATAGAAGTTCCAAGTATTGGTATCTCATATTCTAACGGAACTCATCACCACCAATCTCTATAAAACGTTCATAATCCAATAATCAGTGATAGGCTCATCCAAAAGAGCGTTGAGAAAAGTAACAGTTGCCACTTGACAGTTGTGCGATTCTTCAGTAGCAGCAGCCTGGATTATATTTTTCCTCCAATGTTTAAATTGATATTTTTCGGCATTTCTTTGCATTATTTAAGAAATAACAGCATAGGCAAATGGAATATCAAATGTAATGGTTAGCTTTTTAATTACACATTATGTTTGCCCTCCAGATCTTGATTTATAAGAATGTCGCTGTGATCATGTCCCCATTATGGTGAGGTGGTGTACTTAATTACAAAGATGTTTCATTACACTAATCAGCATTTAACATCTGAAAGTTTACATTTGCCTTTAGAGAAACCTTTAAAAAAGTCTAACATACCAAACAGTAATTATTTAATCAGAACGAAGATTGATTGCATTAGTGTACAAACATCATTTTTAAATCACAAACTTTATTGATCTTAGTATTAGCATACACTAACCAAGAAACATAAAAATACACTTAGTAACAAATAACTTTTTTATTTCATTGTACAAAAAACAAATCTATAAGTATATGTTAATCTATAAAAAATCTATAAAACATTTTTAAAAATTGTCTTTCACAGTAAAACTCATTTTGACGAGGCATTTCATAGAAAGTGATGCCTTTCTAGACATATCCCTATGTGTGTGTGTTTAATCGATGTTAAAAGTATATACTTTAGTCCATTAGCTCAATAAATTATTGAATAAATATGACTCTCATCAGAAGGGTTTTCATGGTTTCACACCTGGCTGGCAACCTCAGAGCCATCCTCATACATCCTATCTGGAGTCCCCAGATTGACCCATTTCTGGGATACCTGGAGGAGCAAAGCAAAAAGAAACCAGGTCAGTCCATAGGGAAATCTGTTTGCATTGGTTTAACATTCTAGTAATCCTTGACTGCATGTAGTCTTAATAGTAAATGAAACTAGGGTGTAACTGCACAATCAGCAGCTCAGTGGTGTTGACTGAAGGTGTGTCAGAAATCTGGCTAGGGTTAAAAAACAGCTGGGTCTTAAATCATGGAGATCACAAGTGTACAAGGCTGTTATGAAATGTTTTAGATTGTATTTGCAGAATTTAGCCCCATTCCATCCCAATATTTTCTGAAATATTGAGTCAGTGTGTTAAAGCAGAGATTCACAGGACAGGAGAAACCATAATGTTTATTATCAAAGTTCCTTGGAGATATTTAAAGTAGTAGTCTTCAGGTCAACCCCAGCTGCCTCTGCATTTGAAACACATGGCTCTGTAAATCATTGCATGACATGATATAGGAATGAAGCAAATGTGTGCCTCAGGCAGTGCTGATAGTCCCACAATCTAAATGTCTCCAAGACCAAATGACTAAATTAACCAACCAAATCATGCATCCGAAAGTTTGTGGTTTAGGATTCCTGTGGTTTCTGGTAAATTTCAAAATGAGTGAATGTGTGTCATTGCACAACCCAAGGTTCCTCGTTTTTCTTGTGTCTTGAAGGCATTAGTTTTCCAACTTAAATTTATTCAACAGGGAATTTTCAATCATTTGTTTTTTGACTTGTTGGTACATGTGCATTGCATTTTCCAGGTGTCTGATTGCACATTTTCACTGTAGTGTAAATTACCCAACTCCCACCAAAATAACACTGGCACCCACATTCTTCTTTGAAAAACAGTTTGTGTTTGGGATTCATTTAAATCAGTGGTTCTCAAATGATGTGTCGCAACTCAAAAATGTGTTTCAGACATCAGTTGGGGGGTAAAAAACGGTTAAATCCAAAAAAAAAAAAAAAAATGCAACTAACAATATAACCTTGCATAGTTCTGATAGCAAAATAAACCTTTCACTTATTAATATATCTATTACTAATATAATAAGCATAAAATATTCTATACTATAAATAAATAAATATTTGTTATTTATGTTAGGCATGTAAATCACACATCCACTGATGTTCATTTATTTATAAATCTTACTATTCAGTCTGTCATGTTATCATTTTTCCATATTGTTAGGCCTACACAGTTCTTATTTCATTGATTTTTTGGTTTAATAAACAATTTTTATGCTGTTTTGAGGCATCAAATCTAGTTTAAATGACTAACAGTCTTCTAAATTCAAAGTTCGGTTTCTATGTGACTTTTTTTTTGGGTAATAGAGAACTTCACTACACAAGTACTTCAATTAGTAATGGATTAGAGTGAACATTATTAGGTCTTTAAGAATTATCATTAACAATGGACTGTGGTTTGATGAGTGACACCACAGCATATGCTCAAGGTGTCCTGGTGTATCATTGCAATCTTATGAACGATTAAATTCAATGCTTAGCAAGAGGGGGAAAACAAGCTAACAAAGACACCTATTGGCTTCAGCTGGGAACATGCCAGCTATTAATATGTTGCTGAAGGGGAAACTAAAGTCGGAATAGAGGTGCATTGGCCAAACAACTTATCTGGCTTTCTCTACACAAATAAAGGAGGTAATGGGCTTGGCCACTATCACTGTTTCCTTCCGTCCAATCGAGCTTTTGTCCCTGAGGAATGGAATGCTCACCTACATATCAAGTTCACACACTTTAGCCACCATAAGCTTGAATGGAAATAAACAGCAGAACAACCTTGAATGCATGTTTTCCCACTAAATTGTTTTGTTAACGGGAAAGTTCATGACCGTGGGGAGTGAAAAAAGCTTTGAGTGGAATGAAAACCTGTATGTGTCAATACAAATAAACTCAAAGTAAGCAAATGATCCCTGATGAAGTATTTGTTGCATTTACAGCAGAGTATGTGAGTGTAATGGAGTGTGTAATCGCACCGCTTTAACTCCACTCTGGGGTTTCCCACTCCTTGCTAATTTATTGGTGTGGGAAAACCACTCGTGAGCTTGCTCCATTTGACAATCTGCACCCACCTTACCGCTCTACCGTAAAGTGATTTCAAAGTGTGTCTTTTTATACCATATATTAAGTGAAATAATGTTTGGGCAATTTCTTTACAGTTGTGAGATTAATGCTTTAGTATGATGATATAATTGTTGTAAATTTTGAACAAATCATTGTACCCACGCCACAACTTCCATGACCTTTCCGAGTTAGATCCATTAGATTTTATTTCCTTGTGTGACAGGAGCATCTAATTCTTTTCTTAACACCTTTTTTTAATTACACAGGAAATCTGAAGTCATCCATGCTAGTCATTCATTTTAATTGACCATTTGTATTTTTGATCATGTTTCCAACGTTTTAATGTTTATTTTGACTGCTAATAGTCTATCAGCATGGTGAATTCTTGTTGACATGCAATCGTTTTTATTTATTAATATATGTCATACTCAAAATGGAGCGGTATCACGAGACCGAGCGAGAACACACTGCTCATACTCACATGCACTATAGTTCAAAGAATAAAAAAATAAAAAAATGAATACCTTTATTCAGTGAGGATGCATTCAATTGATCAAAAGTGACAGTAAAGACATTTATAATGTTACAAAAGATTTCAATATCAAAAAGAACTTTCTACTCGAAGAATCCTGGAAAAAAAAGTCACGATTTCAACAAAAATATTAAGCAGCACAACTGTTTTCAACATTAGCAATAGTAAGAAATGTGTCTTTAGCAGCAAATCAGCATATTATAATGATTTCTGAAGGATCATGCTGAAAATTCAGCTTTGCCATCATAGGATTAAATTACACTTTAAAATGTGATTAAAATAGATAAGTTATTTTAAATTGTATAATATTTCACATTATTATTGTTTTTACTGTATTTTTGATCAAATAAATGCAGCCTTGGTGAGCATAAGAAACATTTTTCAAAAACCTTCCCGACTTTTGAACAGTCGTGTGCGCTGATTTATAGCGTAGTGTTCTAATGTCTCAACCATAAACAACAAAACGACAATTGTGATTTGTGTGCGGTTAGCTATTGTGCCTACCCTAATTCCAATCAAAAGCTCTTTCACAGATGAACACCACACCTAGATCCAGTAGTGATCTCACTTTGACGCAGCAGAGCATCAAGAGAACCTTTCCCAGTTCCACAGACAGGCCTGGGCAGTGCGTAACTGATCTGCCTTTTCTGGAAATTCCTCTCCCAACAGATTGATACACGATGGCAAGGCGATACAGCGGTATTCAATTTCACACAGAGGCAAGATAGATACATATTTGGGGATTTTTTCCTTTTTGAACTCATTGCGGGTCAATACATTTTCCGCCCATTTATTCTGAGTGACTGTGAGGAACGACTATTTACCTGTTGTTCCTGGAACCTGTGGTGCTGGGAAAGCGAAAGCGGGGACTCTTGCCCAGGTGCATTTCGGATGCGGGGCGGGCCCTGCCTGTTCCGATCCAGTGAGTGAGGTCGAGGCGGTTGGAGTTGGCTGCGCTGATGCCATGATTTGAGTTCCTCCGACACCACCTGCCGCGGCAGGCCCCTGCTAGGGTGCTGAGGACACTCTCTTAGCGAAGGGGCCCGTGACAGTTTCACGTGGGCGGGTAACACCCTGCAACTTCGTGGCAGGGAGGGCAAAGCCTCACTGTAGTAGTACTCATAGTGACCATTTGAAGAATAAACAGGTGAAGGGGCCTGGTGGCTTATGTACGACCTTCCGCTGTCCATTTCTAAGGGGTGACCCCATCCGTCCTCAACGTACCCTCTTGAAAAACTAGGTGAGGACTGGTACTGAGGGTTCTTGTAGAAGTGGGTAGGGGAGGATCTTTGTGGCACATGGCTATCGGCTAGGCTGGAATAGTGATATCCGTGCTGAAGTTGGTAGGGCCACGGAAGTTCCCCAGGGTGCTCCTGGCAGGGCGAGCTGGCGTAGGAATGCACCGAGTGCTCCGAGTTGCTGTCCTCAGAACTAGAGTAGTACACAGGACTTCCAACATTCAATCTTATGGGGGAGTATGATGGTGGCACCACAAAGTCTGTCAACCGTCTCCTGGGGCCCCTTGAGCGCCCACGCTCCTGCTCGGGATCATAAGGGTTAGGTTCAGTCTTGGGAAATCTGTTAAAAAGAGAAATTAATACATTTGTCAAGATTTGAGATGGCCATAATATCTATGAAACATATGATCTGAGGTGGATACAACTGTTCCAAAGATTGGGGTCAGTATGATTTTTTTTTAACTTTTATTCAGCAAGAATACATTAAATTGATCAAAACTGACAGTAAAGAAAGATTCTTATTTCAAATAAATGTTGTTCTTTTGAACTTTACATTCAAAGAATCAAAAAAAAAAAAAAAAAAAATATATATATATATAATGGTTTCCACAAAAATATTAAGCAGCACAACTGTTTTTAACATTGCTTATAACAAGAAATGTTTCTAGAGCTGCAAATCAGCATATTATTATGATTTCTGAAGGATCATGTGACTGAAGATTCAGCTTTGCCATCACAGGAGTAAATTACATAAATATATCCAAATAGAAAAAAACTGTTATTTTAAATGTATTGACAATATTACTGCTTATTTTTGATTAAATAAATGCAGCTTTGGTGAGCATAAAGAACGTTTGTTTTTTAAAAACCAATAAAAATCGTACCGAACCCAAACTTTTGAACAGTAGTGTATAAAAGAGATTGAGTAAATTGTGAGCAGACCCAATGGATTGTCTCCTGCGCAGGTGCATCTCTGGAGTGGAGGGTGCGCTGCAGGACTGTGTGTGTTTCAGGGCAGCATGGGTGGGTATTTGCAGTGGTATCCCGGCCTCCGCAAGACAAACTTCAAGAGGAGGCAACGTGGGGGTAACAGCAGGACTACAGATGCATGGAAAAACAAAAACAGTTACTTTCACAATTACGAAGACAAAATAGAAACAGTACAGCTGTAGTTTCGTTATGAGTGTTCAACTGACAACAATACATGCCTTCCATAAATCAACCCTTGAGACAACCATTAGAGAAGAGGAGGTGTGGTCGTACCCACCCCAAAAATTACTATGTGATGTCTTAATGACCAGGTGTGTCAAAACTGTTTTTCAAAGGTCATGGATCACATGCTTTTCACATTTAATTCTCGCTTTGCACTTTAAAAGATTCAAAAAATAAAAAAGATAGATATACCTGGATTTGATGCTATTAGAGCGAGATTTTTTATTTTTCTGATAGGGCTCGTCCAAACTAGTCTCCATCCAGGGAGAGTTTTGAATGGGGGAAGGGTCATGCTCTAAGATTGGACTCTGGCATGTGTGCAAGTCCTCCAGGGATTGTGGGGGGGTTTGATGGGAAATGGCCTCGAGGGGCCGGTAGGAGGGGCCCATAGGTGTATGAGGAGCGGGATGAAAAATGTTAATACGTGGAGGGTGAAGATCCACAGCAGGAGCAGGAGGCTCTGAAGAAAGCTGGGAAGACAGTTCCTCTGAAACATGGATGAGAGATTATATTAATTAATGGTACATGGGAAAATGACTAAAATGTTTTTTTTTTTTTTCAAAATAATTATATATAAAATATATATATATATATTACATTTGTATACATATATATGAAAATGTATATATTATGTTTTACATTTGTATAAAATATTGTATATTTATTTTTTAGATTTTATTTACATTTTTTTAATTATTCATAGTATATACATACTACAATTTAAGAAAAAAAAATGGTTTTCACTTACCCTCATCAAGCACAGCCGAGTCTGACAATGAGCTATCGTCTGAAGCGCCTTGATACAAAACATAGATAAATGTAAGAACAAGATGATCTTTGATGTTCAAGCTCATTACAAAGTGCAAAGAAAACAGAAAAATAACCAGAAAAAGTGCTCATATAAATCCCTCACCTCTCTGTGCTACCATGCCAGGGCGTGGTGAGGATCGGCCGCGTTCCAGTCGCAACCTGAACACGGCTTCCTGAAGATCTTTGAGTTTCCTTTCCTCCCGCTGGTACTGAAGTAGATGACTCTTCTTCACAGCCTTGCTAAGATGTTTCTCCTGACACAGCCTCTGGGCCGCCATGTGTATCTGCTGCTGAAGAGCCAGATCAGCCTCCACAGAGCTCAGCTCAGAGTCCTGTGTGCCATGTTCGTGATTGGTTTATAAGATTCACACTTATTTATAGAAACAATACTGAACCTTTAGAGTAGGTCTAATGACTTGGAAACAGTCATTTTTTATCCAGATCTTTATTATCTCTGTGAATAAGTGTCTTTACCTCAGTTCTATGTAGGATGCTTGGCTCATCTAACTTAAAAGCAGCTCCAATGCGCCTGCGAATTTGAGGCGGCTTCTCTCCAGGTAACAGGGGATAGTCTGAGGACAAATGTCCAGTGAGCTCCTGAAAGAGAAGAGGGAATTGATTAGGAATGCACCAATATTAAAATTCCAGCTGATAACTGCTTTTATTTTACAGCCGCAAAATGGCAGATATTAAAATACTATACTATTTAGTCTAAATAAGAATTAAAACAGTAAAAACTAAAATCAATCTTTTAAAATGCTACAAGTGAATTTAGGCATCACGACATTATATTGCACAGTATGAAAAATGTATATTCATTTTTAAATTTGCTGAATATTAGATTTAACAATATTATTCAATTATTATTAGTGATTTTAATAAAGGCAAATGTAGATGTAAAAATAGAGGAAATGAATAACACAATTAAATATACAATCCAAATATAGTACTGATATATTGTGTATTCCAACAACTGATGTCTTTAAGACTGGTATTTAAATTTTATGGGGGCGGACAAGCAGATCTGTAATTTGTCCGTGCAATTTGTAAGAATAATTACGTTAATTATACTTAATTAAGTTTCTAAAAAAAAAAAAAAAAAATTAGTCACAAGCAAGTTATCAAGAACAAGCCTTTAACCAGAATTCCTGTTTCTCCAGTGTGAAGCTTTTCAGCGAGTTGGGACAAGTTATTGCTTTCAACCGCTATATTATGCAAGCCTTTTGTTGAAATATTTGGTTCTTTCCTAAGCCGTACCAAGAGCCCTACCTGCCAAACTAAACCTGCCATCTATCTTCCCCAAATCCATGCCAGCATAGGTTTAGATACAATTTTCTTTGAGACAAAAACCACGAGCCCACAGCTTTTTAAAGAACCACAATAGAGGTGAAGCCCTTCAAAAACGGATGATACACGCACTGGCGTGACTTCAGACTTATTGTGACATAAAGGTGTCATCAGACACTGAAGAACACCTGAACAAGCCCCAGCAAGTGACTCCAACAGGAAACAATGATGCATTTTTGTGACTTAACATCTTACTAGGAAGACTAATACACCAGAAAGCCTCTGGGTCTGAAGATGATGCACTTTAGTGACTTTCTCACTCAGTCTATGCCATATATATGTTTTTTTTTTTTTTTACATGTATTAAATATCCTGTCATGTTCTTTAGAGAGGTGAGAATGTTTTGATTATTGCTAGGAAGATTTTTATCAACACACCTTATGAAAAAGTAAATAGGACTTTAAAAACATGATGTTATCAGCGTGTATTGGAAGTCCCCTCTAATTCCCCCTAATTCCAATGTGAAAACTTCCTTGTCTCTCTTTAGTAGTGTTTTGGTGGGTCCATATGCATGTTTGTGAGTGTCAGTGGTGACTTACGGCCTCTCTGATGCAGAGTTTCTTAAGCTCCTTTAAGCACGTCTTCAGCCTGTCCTCCAGAGCTTGCTGCTTCAGTTTCATGACTCGAGTATGAGTTTTTACATCCTTCATCACTGTGGTGGGGCTGTCAGGCCCTACAACACGTAAAACACATTCTGATAAAGAGAAGCTTCAAGATAATAACAGAAAATCAGCAATTATATGAAGAATTAGTGTTTGTTTCAATACTAGCATAGCGTGAAAAGATGATATAAATCTAAATGCTGTCTGAACTAAATCTAAATAACTAACTAAATTATGATTGGCAGCACAAATATAGTATATAACCACAAAAAAACCTGATGATGGCAAATTATAATCAATGTCTGCTCACGTGCACACCTCAGAAGCTGATGTAAACTTTCAGGAAACACATACTCATCAACTGTGATATGCTCAAAAATGAAAACGGCTGAAAACGGCTAAATGAGTGACAACAAAGAATTTATTTCTTCTGTATCCGGTGAGTGCAGGCAAACGCCTCTGGCATGTCTAGAGAGCTTATCTACTGAATTCTTTAACATACATTTTCAATCAATCATGTGACAGCACACAAAGAGACAACTGAACAAGGACAAAAAAGAAAAACGTTCACCTGCACAGAAAATAATGTGTTTATTAGGAGTTGTTTTGGTTTAAAAGGGCCTTTAAAAACCTGCTATAGTGTGGTGATTGCTTCCGATTCAACCCTTACAGGTGTAATAATGCACATTACAACGTTCCTTTTTAGAAGTGAAAGAAGTGGAAACTAACCACTAAATTATGCATTTGAAAAATTTAAAGCTACCATTCAAAACTTTGGGGTTGGTACTTTTTTTATGCAGTATCTAATGGCTGCTTTTGTAAAAAATACAATCAAATCAAAATAATTGTGAAATAGTATCACATTTTTAATACATTTTAAAATGTAATTTATTCCTGTTCTGACAAATTACTGAATTTTGAAATTTCAGCAGACATTACTCCAGTCTTCAGTGTCACATGATCCTTCAAAAGTTATTCTAATATGCTGATTTGCTGCTCAAAAAACATTTCATATTATTTATTTGAAATAGAAATCTCTTGTAAAATTATAAACACCTTTACAGTCACTTTTTGTCAATTGAATGCATCCATGCTAAAAAAATTATTCGTTTGTTTTCCAAAAAATGTGTACTGTTCCCACACTTTTGAACAGTTGTGTAGGCCTATATATAAACTCTTTTTAAAACATTTATAAAAAAAAATTGCTGCTTTCCAATTTTGCAAAGATGTAATCCTTTCGTTGAACTATACAGAAGAAAGAAAGTCATTTAGGTTTGGAATGACATGAGGGTGAGTATATGGTGACAGAATTGTCATTTTTTGTGAACTATCCCTTTAACCTCACAAACACATACTACATAATACAGCATAAAATGTGTCATTATAGCCAAGGTGTAACTGAGACTGAACCTACCAGAATGCAGAATAACCCCACTGTCAGTATCACTGATCTCCTCTTTGCCTTCCATGACTGCTGGTCAAGTGGTCTTCGAAGTGAAAGCCTTGGTTTTCTCTTACTTCACGAGTTCCTACAAAGCAAACACATCTTTTATCAGACTCATGCACTCTCACCAGAGACCATGTTAGCTGTTCAAGCCAAAGCGAACTAAAACAAGTCTCGTGGAACCACTCAGGCCCCTCAGCCGTGACGGGTCTCCTGACCCAGAGCCACAGGGGTCAGAGCGGATTCCAGGAGACTATTCTGACAAACAATAGTTTTCACAGGCCCACTAAAAATCACAGTGTAACTACGCCTCTCAGCTATGCGCAGTCAGCAGGAGCTTAGGAGAAGCTTTAACTAAGAGGGCATTCAAGTAAGAACTCTTCCTCCTGAAAAATGTCTAATTTCCAGGAGGAACAGGGGCGTGCTGTCCTTAGATTACAACACTGGAATGCCTGCAGCAGAAGAGGTTAATGAAGAGGGCTGCTATGCCTCATTGCACTCACTTGTAATTAATTAACCTTGATTCACTACAACAGATTCTCATACTACTTAAAGGAAGTTAAAGGGAATTGTGATCAGCTACGCACTGGTTTGCACATTACTTACATTTACATGCATGCGTTTGGCAGATGCTTTTACACAAAACATCTGACATTGGTTTACACATTTTCTGGGAACTGAAACTATGAGGCTTTTTTAGCTACAGGAAAAGATAGTGACTAATTAGCATGTGCATACAAGACTATGATGTGCTTAGTGTTATGCATTATAAATATATATTATAACCTTCTTATAGTCAAAAACAAAATTCTTTTAAGGCATTTCACAATCTCTGAAATCACAGTGCCAAAGTTCAGAGCACTACTAGCTTGTGACACATTTGTTCTGCGGTGTATGACTCTGACAAGAGTCTCACCAGCTTCCTGTTATTATGTCAAAATGTTGTTTTACGTCACAATGACACTGTCCTGAGTAAGCTGTGAATATTTACAGTTAGTGAATGATTAAACAATGTTAGATATTAGAATCAGTCAGCTGTCAGTGCATTACAGCTGTGACTTTATTACATTGAAACCGCAGATGACTCTGACATGCTCTCTGCTAATCGTGCAATCGGTTCACTCATTCATGACATCACAATCTTTAAAGAGAAACAACACAAAGAAATAAGCTCATGTCAATAAGGTCATTATTTTATGTTAATTCATGTTTACTGCTCTACCAGCAATGGATGAAATATTAAACCAATATTATAAATAAATATCAAACCTAACCAATATCATTAAAACCCCATTGACACATTCAGGAATTACACATTTTTTTCTTTATATTTTGATTTTCAAATGTCCAATAGGCCTACCATTGAGAATCCAGTTTCGGTAACACTTTATTTTGATGGTTCCCATTAGACATTCTGTTGACTATAAGTAACGTTGCTCCTACATGTCAACCAACTCTCATTAGAGTATTAGTAGACTGTCTTTTTCATATCTGCGAACACTTTAACCCGACAGACCTTCTACTGACTATAAGTAACATTGCACATTTCTTGACTTGAGAATGAATGGCGGTAAAAAGTTGGTGTCATTTATCGGTAGACTCGATATTAAAGAACCGATAAGAGGTTATTTTAAAAAGTGTGAATATTGGTAAAAGAAAAATCTGTCAAATCCACGTAAAAAAGGTTTAAACACATTAATACCCAAAAACAAAAACATTCTTTAAACCAGTAAAAATAGAAATAGAATGTAAGACAACTGTGCTGGAAAGCTTTTATCTGAGCTTGTATGATGCCTTGTATCATGACTTTATCATATAAAATAAAATGTAGTTACTTACATATTGTTAAACACTGATTCCCCGTAAAGTATGTGTATCCAGTAAACAAAATCAGTTGATTTCCATGAGATGTCTAACTCCACACTGCACTCTGACTCTGGATGAGCATCGGTAGGAGTTCGTACTGTGAAATGAACCTGGGTGCGTCTTGCACATACCTATGTGTGTGTGTGTGTGTGTGTGTGTGTGTGTGTGTGTGTGTGTGTGTGTGTGTGATATCACAGTGTCACACCTCTTGTAGACACTTGGCAAAGGCTATAAAAACTCTCCCTGTTTTCTTAGTTATCAGCTTGTACAAGTATTTAGGAAGTGGTGAAATCTAATCATAAAGGTATTAACAAGGCAAATTAATTCAATCTTGGAAATAAACAATAAAAGTTTCATTGTATTAAAACAAAGAAATGTTTAAGAAATAAAATGAATAAGAACTATTCAGTTTCTTTCTGCAGTATTTCTGTGTCACTAATTAAATAAGTACATTTGTGACAGTGATCATGTGAATGTTTTTGTATAGACGGTCAGATGTTTGAAGTTGCTGTTCAGAATCAGATCTTCTCAAATCATTCTGGAGAACATGATCATCAGGTTTTACACAAAACTTTTATGCACTTCAAATACTTCTAAAAGGGTGAGAAAACAAATACTCAGGATCACACATTCTGAAATGCATTTAGATTTTTACACTCAAATTGTTATACCGATAATATATTTTGTAAAGATCTCTAATCTAATATAATTTGCAGTGATTACTATCAATCTCAAACTTTTTGGCCTATACAGGTCTGTTTTAATGAGATCCTGCTGCCCCCAACTGGTGGGCAAACCATAAGCCTATCTAAAAGAACACGTACGGCAGGGTTCCATAAATCCGGCCCTGGAGGGCTACTGTCCTGCAAGGTTTAGTTCATACCCTGATCAAACTTACCTATCTGCAATTTTCTAGTAACTTTACTAATGTAAAGATACAATCCCAAACAAGCAAGCAAACCCCTTGTTCAATTCAATTCTTTTAACGGTACTGTAATGTAAATGCTGTTGTCATGCATACAGTGCCCTCAGTGAGGCATTGTATAGATGATCATTCCACTCTGACATTCTGAACCAATAGGAAACCAACCCACACACAGATGTCAGAGAAAAGGCTCTCCAGAATACTGTGCTCACCTGCTGCTCTCATGCATCACTCGCATACATTCAGGATCCTTGTCCTCACACTGGCTCTCCAAGAATGCCGGTTAAACGCCTATAGGAGCCACCACGGCTGCCAGACGGGATAGCATCCTATCACCCAACAAATGACCAAGGAAACACGACTGCTGGAGCATACCAGTATCTGGTTTCACAACTAGTCTCCACCATTAATCTGCGTCAATTTTTAGGGATAAGGGATGGGATGGTCACTTTGCATATTCGAGTACTTGAACGTAAAAATATCAAAGCCATGGGCACAATTTTTTTTATAGCCTAATAAAAATAACACTAATCAAAATCAGGCCTTTATCAGTTGTTTTTACTTTATTATTGCTTATTGTCACAGGACTTTGATCAGTTTCTAGATTTACCTGCACCCAAATAATAAAAATATAATAGGATTGATGGCTTAATTTCTATCTATAAGAAGGGGTGGTGTAGACCTGAAATGCCATCAGTAGGAAATGCATGAATCAAACTATTTTTTCAATCAAATATTTAAAAATACCTTGCACATGTATGCGTAGTGCCGTGATGTACATTTACATAACTGATGTATCTTTAAAGGGACAATAAGTAACTTTTTAGGTATTTTATTATCTAAAATCAATATTTTTATTCATAAATATGCCCTCAATGGTGTACAAATACCTCTGCCAATGATCTGACTTATCCTCGTAAACGAAGAATTTATTATCTTTATATACATGGGACGGGTAAGTCCACGGAGGCTTCCATGTAGTTCCGCCATCTTGAAAAACTATAATAGCAGAGAGGGACAAAAAGTACTAGGCCAACGCGTTTCCACAACACGTTTTCGTTCAGAGCCCGCGTCACGTGACTGAAACCAGCAGAAACGGAGCAGAGCAGTGAGAGGCGCTTTTGTCACTGCCCCGGCAAGTTTAAAAGGCTGCACTTCACGGTTACGTCACAGGATAACGAGTCCTCTTCGTCGAAAAAGTCCACAATAAGAACGTAAAAGGAAACGTGATCGGAGATTAGGCTACAAAAACAAGGGTTATTATAATGTCGGGATAGCTAATGCAGGAGAAAGCTTTCAAAAGAGACGCTGAAGTTGCCTGCTTTCTTCTCGACAGGTAAGTCAATGTTACGGTCTTAATTACAGGCTTTTTATTTTTATTTTTTTATTAGCCAACGGGGTGACGCGGCACCCTGGGGTGCTTCTGGCGAGAGCAGGGGTGCTGTGTAAAAAACAATTTTTACCATCAATCTTGGATCTTCGGAAGTCTCTAACAACAAATAATGTGCACAAATTTATAATAAAAATGCAAATCATAAGTTTTCGGCGTTGAATTGCGGAGGTTGCGCTTGCGCATGATTTTATTTCCGTGCCTTATTCCCAGTGCGTCCACATAAAGCTGCCTATTTTTCATTGATGCGCTTACAGTCAAATACACACGAAAACATTGTCACAACATCTGTCTTGCCGCGTATTCACATAAACACATCGGTTATGTCCGTGCTGCTGTCAATGCAACGCGTGCGATTAATGTTTTTCTGTTTAACACGTTCAAAATATTTAACGCAATTAAAGCAGCATTTTTTCTGTCATCCTTTGTCTAGTGTTACATTATATAATCATCATAATCATATTCATAATCATATTCACATAATCACATTCTTCTTCATGCAAATGCTTCTAACCATGCAAGCGAAAAAATACAAAAGAGAATGCGCTGTCTGTGACGCTGACAGGACGCGCGCCAGACTCGACTTCTCTTTCGCGCTTTCGCTTTGAGTATCCTCATCAGAGCAGTCTTAAATGAGTTAAATAAAGTCTTAAATGAACGTTAAGAGTTGTGAGAAAATGGGACGCGTGTGGGATCCACATGATGTGACAGTGCAGCAGTGACATCAGAATCAAATAACACTTCATTCATAAAAATATTCCATTAAACAATTATTTGAAATATACTGTCTTTATGATGTTTCTACATTAATTTGGAGATTTACTGTGAAATTATTAGGCTACATAAAATATAGTAAAAACAAGCTATTTTGTGCAATTATCACAAAATTATCCCAATAATTATCACATTATCCCAATTATTATCCCAATAATTATCCCATACACTGAGTGAGCAAACATTTAGGTGAGATTTGCAATGGTAACTGAGCAATGTTTATATATGAATAAAAAGCCTTAATTTAATATGTCTTTATGTAAAGTGATCTCTTCAGAAGAAAGTAATGATTTCCTAGATTTTAAATGGATGGACAAAAAAATATATAAAAATATCTATATGACAGTAGGCCTATAAGTTCTTCCCTGTGCTATTGAAAATGTATTTATTTATTTATTGCTCAAGTCATACATAAAATGTCATTCATTCATTCATTCATTCATTCATTCATTCATTCGTAACATGCATGAACGAAGAAAAAAAAAAGGAACAGGAAGAAGAAAATCTTATTGTACCTGTCATTTATTTGTGCACATCAAAAATTAAATAAAAAAAACCCCAGCACATTTCAAGGTATAGTATCAAAGTAGTATCTCTACTATTGAGTAAGGCCCTATAAACAAGGTTGTAAGTTTTGTTTGTTCAAAACTGTAACATTCGTTTGTTCGTTGTGTCAAGTTGTAGTTTGTTTGAAATGACAAACCAGTTCACCCGAAGGAAAACTCGATGAAGTGCTATTAGAGGACATCCTGTCATAGCTTTTTGGTACATAATGGCTACCGTAGCTGCAACACACATTTGAAAATGTGAGGCGCTAGAGAGCACTATTCATTTGATTGCAAAATACAATTTCACCACTAGATGGGAGAAAATCCCACTTACTGTCCCTTTAATATATCCCATATGTTTATTTCTCATGTCTTACTGGTCAGTGGACCATGAGACTGAATATTTACTAAATATTTGCAAATTTTTTTGTTTTGCATGTATTTGTTTGGAATACATGTACTGCACATGTAAGTGAGTATGTGAATTGGATTGCAACTTTTAAGGTCCAAATAAACTGAATTTCATAAACATCAAGCGTAGCGTTAGTTCTGGCAGGTCAAGTTAGTCAAGCTCGCATCAGCTGACCCTCAGCTGATCCACATCTACCTATAGGAATACGACGCCTATCACCATATACATATACATATATAAACTCCTTCAGTATTATCAGCAGCTTTATCGCGTTTCTCATGAGCTAATTACCCTCCTCCATCCCCAGCTCCTCCTCTCGCCCAGTCAGGATTTGACATTCTGATTCCCCTTGAATCAGAATAATTATCGAATAATGTTGTACTTTAAAATCTTGAATTAAATATATTTGCAAATTTTCATGTTGGTTCTGTTCTGTTTACCCCAAGGGGGATTATTGCTGCTCTCCCTGCTCTTATCCATGCTAGGCTGCATGGATGCGCAGGGAGTTCTCGCCCAGAACGGAACCATTCCGCCAATCCAAACTGTATGCTAATTGTCAATCATATTTGACGGTAGTGGTCCTGACAGAAATACCTGGTGTGAAACACTTTGAAAATCAAGTCACGCAATTATTTTCATGATCAATCATTGCTGTTATGTGCACTTGCGTATAGAATAATACAAAAGACTACTTATGCTATTTTCCTCTTAGTCCCTCATTTGTATATATTGACAACAAACAAAGATACCACACAAACAATAGGGTGAAAATGGGATCATTTCAACAAATTAACAGGAACTACATTTTTCAAGCTTCAAAAACAAAGCACCGTAAATGTAACATAAAAAGAGGGTTGATTAGACTCATGAGCTACATGAGCTATAGAAGTATATATATCAAGTTTTCTGAGTCCATACAATAAGTTTGTGTTAGAAAGAAAGTCATATGGGTTTAGAACAACATGATGGCAGAATCCTTACTTGCCTTTGCCTAACATAAGCATGGGCTGGGCTCCACAAACACTGAATTGAGCACTGACTTCTGAACTGACCAGATTTAGCTACAAGACTTTAGTTTTGTTGGAAGTAATTGAGTTTTCTGGATCATGTTATTTGTGTCAGAATAAACCCCAAAGGGACTTCCCTGCTAGGAGAGACTATAGTAGGCCCAAGTGTTCTATTTCAGACAAGAAAACACAGTTGATAATATTTTATATTTCTAAAAACTGATTTTATTTAAGCAGACTAAATGCTGATTAAGAAAACAACGATAGATAATAAGTGCTTGGTTATCTGCTAACTACTGGGATGACACTAATTAGAGGATTCTAGAATTATTGTTATTTTTTAAATCTTTCCTTAGATTTATACCACAACCTGTTATGAAGAGAGCTACAGTACAAGTTCTTTGCTGTTAAAAGGGTTTCTTGGGTCATGTCAAAAGTGCATGTGACGTCACGTGGCAACAGTAGTTTGCACTTTGCAAGGCCAGAGACAGGTCACAAATCTAAACTAACATACTTTTCAAGATAGTTGTGATTGAATACATTGTTTATTTAGTGCCACATCCACTGGATTTCCATAGGTTTAGCGGTCTACAAGGTTGAACTGATTTTGTATGGAAGCCCGTAGATTCATATCTCCCCCTTCCCGGGATGTCGGATTAGCACGTATGGGAGCCGGAGAGAGTTTTATTATTGTGGGAATCTCCCCCATCCTGCCCATTCAGACAGGGAGCTCAGGCATGCTGGGAACACCAGTGAACTGTGACAGTCACATATTAACCTTCACTTGTGTCCCGTCTACACCAGAAACAAAAAATGGTGTGTACTATGAGGTGAAATTATACTTCATTTATACTGAAGATTCAGAAAAGGCATGATGTTAAATCTTTTGCCATTATACACTCACCGGCCACTTTATTAGGTACACCTTGCTAGTACTGGCCGGGTTGGACTCCATTTTGCCTTCATTTTTTGTGGCATAGATTCAACAAGGTGCTAGAAACACTCCTCAGAGATATTGGTCCATATTAACATGATAGCATCACGTGGCTGCTGCAGTTCCCTTTCAGTCGCTCACGTTCGACGTAACGTCGACGTGACGACGTAATTGGGATCACTTCAGGGAGCCCTATCAACTTCGAGTGTCTACAGAACGAGCCAATGAACGTTGGCGTGCGTGAATCGCGTCACGCGCCCCGCCCCGCCGCGCGGGTATAAACAGGAAGCGGGCGCACGCACACATTGTCTTTCACTTCGGAGCCGAGCTTTCGTGAGACTTCTGTCTACAAAGAGATTCAGCCCTTGAAGACTTCAAAGAGATCTACTCTCTGCCTACAGTGTTGGTGTGACGGCGCGATCAGCGGTGGCCGCGAGCATTGCAGCTCACAAACTGCTGTTTTCACAGCACTATTGTTCTGTGTTTGTGTGTGTGTGTGTCGGTTCGGTGGGCGTTTCCTTGTGTGTTTATTCACACCGCGGCTACCCCTGGGTGCCTCAGCACTGAGAGAGTATTTTTTCAACCTTTTTTATTTTTACTAAAAGAGCAACACAAGCGTGACCCTGCGTCTTTTTCAAGATGTCATTCCGCTTGTGCGTTTCTGGATGCCGTCGTTCCCTGGCGCCAGCAGATGGCCACAGCAGTTGCCTCTCGTGTTTGGGCATTCAACACGCTGAGGCAGCTTTTGTGGATAGTTCATGTTCCCATTGCGGGAATATGACTATCGCAGCGCTTAGATCGAGACTCGCTTACCTCAAGGGAGGTGCAGTCCCCTCGCCTATGCCCCGATCTAGTGTCTATTCTGCCCCGCAGAATAGACCTACTTCGGTGCATGACCAGGGTGATCTGAGGATTACCGTGAGGGCTTCCCCGTCGAGTCATCCTCCGCGGGCCCCTCACGCCTCACAAGCGCTGTCGCCATTGGGGCTCCTTAGTGAACGTCTTGGTCCTTCTCCGGAACGGCCAACCGTTTCCTTTGGGGCTCCGGCTGATGACCAGATGTCGATCGCAGCATCGGAGGGGGAGCTGTCCTCTGGAAATGACGACTCGGCTGCGTTGCCCCCCTCGGGGTGTGTAGTGTTGTCCGAGCCGGATCCAGAATGGACTGCTATGCTTTCCCGGGCCGCCGAGAAGGTCGGGCTTGCGTGGAATCCTCCACCACGTCCCGAACCTTCTCGGTTGGACGATTGGTTTCTCGGGGCGGGCCGTGCTGGTTCTCAGTGCGCCGCCCCGGTACCTTTCTTTCCGGAAGTGCATGAGGAGCTTTCTAGGACGTGGAAGGCACCGTATAGTGCCCGAAGCCGTTCTAGTGGCTCCTCACCCCTCGCCACCCTCGACGGCGGGGCAGCTAAGGGGTATGTGGATATCCCCCCGGTGGAGCGGGCCGTCGCGATGCAGCTGTGTCCGGCGTCTGCTTCCTCTTGGCGGGGTAATCCACGCCTCCCGTCCAAGGCCTGTAAGTTTTCGTCCGGTCTAACGGCGAAGGCTTACAAGGCCTGTGGACAGGCTGCTTCCGCCCTCCATGCCATGGCGCTCTTGCAGGTCCACCAGGCCCAGGCGCTCATGGACATGAACGAGGGTGGTTCTGACCCAGAGCTCCTCCGGGAGCTCCGTGTGGCAACCGACCTCGCCCTCCGGGCGACGAAGGAAACCGCACGTTCTGTCGGTCAGGCGATGTCCACCTTGGTGGTCCAGGAGCGCCACCTTTGGCTCAACCTGGCGGATATGAGGGACACCGATAAATATCGGTTCCTGGATGCCCCTCTTTCCCAGGTTGGGTTGTTCGGCGACGCGGTCGAGAGCTTTGCCCAACAGTTCTCGGCCGCACAGAAGCAGACGGAGGCCATCCGGCACATACTGCCCCGGCGGACCGCTGCTGCTCCCACCCGTCCGCCGGCCGCAGACCCTCCGTCTACTCGTCGCCGAGGTCGGCCTTCTGCGGCGTCCTCCGCTCCCGCTAAGCCCCAGCAGCAGCAGCAACCATCCAGGCCTCAGCGCGGAGCAAGCCGTAGGAAGCCGACCCCGCCCGTCCAGGCCGCTGCCAAACCAGGAGGCAAGCGACGGTGCAAACGACCCTGAGACGGGCGGCCCGGAGGTGGATCAAGTTGCTCTTCAGGAGATGGCGAAGGCGCCACTCCTTCCCCCGGTGGAGGGCCGGGCGGAGAATCTTTTGTTTCCTTTTCTTTTTGTTCCGCCACTGACCCACGGGTCAGTGGTACCCACATTTTCAAAAAAAGAGCAATTTCTGAAACCTCTGGGCCCCAAGAGGGCGCGCTTGGCAGTCGACGACGCCGCCATGCCTTGTCACTCCCGAGCCCCTCTTTCATCGCCAGTGAGCAGCAGTGGCTGTGTTCCGGACGTGCTCTCGCCTCCTCACACTCACTCTGCCCTTCGACGGAAGCAGGTATGTGCTGCACCACACACTCAGACCCCACTTCGGGCCGCTGTGCCGTCCGAGTCGGGTCCCTGCATTCCGCCGCGCTGCCCCACCCCGGGTACGTCTGTGGTGCCGTTAGTCCCGCTTGCTCGGTCTCTGGGAGCCTGGTTAACGCTTCCCAGCCCGTCTCGCTGGCTCATCCGTACCATCAGACTCGGCTATGCGATTCAGTTCGCCCGGCGCCCCCCTGCTTTCAAGGGCATCCTGTTCACCCGTGTTCTGGCGGACAATGCCCCTGTGCTCAGGGCAGAGATCGCAGTCCTACTGGCGAAGGACGCGATCGAGCCGGTCCCTCCAGCCGATATGAAGACCGGCTTCTACAGCCCGTACTTCATTGTACCCAAGAAAGGTGGTGGGTTACGACCAATCTTGGACCTGCGCGTCCTGAACCGGTCCCTTCACAGGCTACCGTTCAAGATGCTTACGCAGAAACGCATTTTCAAATGCATCCGTCCCCAAGATTGGTTTGCAGCGATCGACCTGAAGGACGCGTACTTTCATGTCTCGATTCTCCCTCGACACAGACCGTTTCTCCGCTTTGCGTTCGAGGGACGGGCATATCAGTACAAGGTCTTACCCTTCGGGCTGGCCCTGTCGCCCCGCGTCTTCACGAAAGTCGCGGAGGCGGCCATTGCTCCCATGTGCGAGCGTGGTGTTCGCATCCTCAACTACCTCGACGACTGGCTTATTCTGGCCCAGTCGAGAGAGCAGTTGTGCGAACACAGGAACATGGTGCTCAGTCACCTCAGCCACCTAGGGCTTCGGGTCAACTGGGAAAAGAGCAAACTCACCCCCGGGCAGAGGATCTCTTTTCTTGGTATGGAGTTGGACTCGATCAACATGACAGCGCGCCTCACCGAGGCCCGTGTCCAGTCAGTGTTGAACTGCGTGAGCACGCTCAGACGCAGAACAGCGGCACCACTGAAACTGTTTCAGAGGCTCCTGGGGCATATGGCATCTGCAGCCGCGGTTACGCCGCTCGGATTGCTTCATATGAGGCCGCTCCAACACTGGCTCCACGATCGAGTCCCGAGATGGGCGTGGCAGAGCGGCTCGTGCCGGGTCCAAGTGACTCCGCACTGTCGCCAAACTCTCAGCTTGTGGTCGGACCCTTCCTTCCTGCGGGCAGGTGTTCCCCTGGAACAAGTGTCCAGGCACTCTGTGGTCTCCACGGATGCCTCTACCACCGGCTGGGGGGCCACGTACAACGGGCATGCAGCTTCAGGTCTGTGGACGGGGCCTCAACTGCATTGGCACATCAACTGCCTCGAGTTGTTAGCAGTACGTCTTGCACTGAGCCGTTTCAAAACGCTGCTACTAGGCAAGCACGTACTGGTCCGTACGGACAGCACTGCGACCGTTGCGTACATCAACCGCCAAGATGGTCTACGTTCCCGCCGCATGTCACAACTCGCCCGCCATCTCCTCCTCTGGAGTCAGAAGCATCTGAGGTCGCTTCGTGCCATTTACATTCCGGGCCTGCTCAACCGTGCAGCCGACGAGCTCTCACGGCAGCAGGTGCTACCGGGAGAATGGCGACTCCATCCCCAGGTGGTCCAGCTGATTTTCAGGCGCTTCGGGACCGCTCAGGTAGATCTGTTTGCCGCCCCGGACACGTCTCATTGCCAGTTGTTCTATTCTCTGACCGAGGGGACCCTCGGCACGGATGCTCTGGCACACAGCTGGCCCCGGGGCCTTCGCAAGTATGCGTTTCCCCCAGTGAGCCTTCTTGCACAGACCTTGTGCAAAGTCAGGGAGGACGAGGAGCAGGTCTTGTTAGTTGCGCCGTATTGGCCCAACCGGACCTGGTTCCCGGAACTAGTGCTCCTCGCGACAGCCCCTCCCTGGCTTTTCTCTGTCCCGTTCGCGCTCTGCGTCTGTACGTGGACAGAACGCAAAGCCTCAGGACCTCAGATCAGCTCTTCGTCTGTTACGGAGGCCAGCAGAAAGGGAAGGCTGTCTCCAAGCAGAGGATGGCCCACTGGATAGTGGATGCCATCGCCTTGGCTTACGAAGCCCAAGGCGTGCCCTGCCCGCCTGGGTTGAAAGCCCACTCCACTAGGAGTGTCGCTTCTTCCTGGGCGCTGGCTCTCGGCGCCTCGCTGACAGACATCTGTAGAGCTGCGGGCTGGGCGACACCTAACACGTTCGCTAGGTTTTATAGCTTACGTGTTGAGCCGGTTTCTTCCTGTGTGCTCGCTTCTACTAGCCGGTAACACCGAAGTTCCCGCTCTAGTGTCGGCTTGCTGCGCCACTCCCTTCCTAGGAACGGATACGTGCGCTTTTTACTCCAGTCGAGTTCCCCATTGGCGAACCCTGTGAGTTCCTCCGCACCCCTTCGGCAGTCGGACGTTGCGGAGCGTCCGACGCCAGGCCTAGTGCTCGTATGCTTGTGTAACTTGTGCTAGGCTGGGTTCCATATGTGGTGATCCCTGCGGCGATCCCATATGTGTATTCTTCCACGACCAGTTCCCTGCGGTGAGCCCGTGTCTTCCCTTGGCAGAGTCTGCTCTGCCGTCACTGTCCGGTGTGTCTCCCCCTTCGGGTGGAGCCACCCCAGTGACATTCCATATGTCGCACTGCCCCTTCGGCCAGTCCATATGTGTATTCTCCACATGTTACCTCCCTTCGGGCAGGATGTGGCTCCGCAGCGTTCTTTCCCCTGGAGAGGTACGCTTTCCCAGTGTTATCCAAGAGTTCCGCTGTGTGGGGTATAATGGAACAGCAGTTGAACTCCCTCTACGCAGATCTTCCGCCCCAGCAGTTGGGGGTCTGAGAGTCTTGCGTAGGGCGCTGGATGTGGCAGCAACCGTGGCGTTTTCCATGGGATCCCAATTACGTCGTCACGTCGACGTTACGTCGAACGTGAGCGACTGAAAGGGAACGTCTCGGTTACTGATGTAACCCTCGTTCCCTGAAGGAGGGAACGGGAGACGTAACGTCCCGTCGCCACCGTTGCTGACCATCGCTGCATGGCCGTCACAAATCTCGGCTCCTCAGCGAAAAACAATGTGTGCGTGCGCCCGCTTCCTGTTTATACCCGCGCGGCGGGGCGCGTGACGCGATTCACGCACGCCAACGTTCATTGGCTCGTTCTGTAGACACTCGAAGTTGATAGGGCTCCCTGAAGTGATCCCAATTACGTCGTCACGTCGACGTTACGTCTCCCGTTCCCTCCTTCAGGGAACGAGGGTTACATCAGTAACCGAGACGTTGCTTTGCAGATGAGTGAGCCCGTGTGAATTGTAGCCTAAGTTTCCTGTTCTTAGCTAACAAGAGTAGCACCTGCGTGTCTTCTGCTGCTGCATCTGCTTCAAAGTTTGATGTGTTGTTTGTTCAAAAAAATGCTCTTCTGCAGACCTTGGTTGTAACAAGTGGTTATTTGAGACACTGTTGCCTTTTTATCAGCTCAAAACAGTCTGGCCATTCTCCTCTCACCTTTGGCATCAACTAGACATTTTCAACTGCCGCTCACTGGATATATTTATGTCTTTTTCTGACCATTCTCTGTAAACCCTAGAGATGGTTGTGCGTGAAAATCCCAGTAGATCAGCAGTTTCTGAAATACTCAGACAAACAACGTTCAAAATCATTTAAATCCCCTTTCTTAACCATTCTGATGCTCAGTTGTTTGTACCTAATGTACCTAATAAAGTGACCAAAGAGTGTAGAATGTCAAATCCTTAGTAAATATTACACACATGCACTAACAATTTAAAATAACAGTTTATATATATATATATATATATATATATATATATATACACACAAAATTTGTATTTATTCCTGTGATGGCAAAGCTAATTTTCTTCAGTGTCACATGATCCTTCAGAAATCATTCTAATATGTTGATTTGGTCAAGAAACATTTCTTATTATTATCAATATTGAAAACAAATTTTTTTTGCAACAATCAACATGTCTAGGTATTATTCACATTACTGTTATGCATGATATTGCATGCACATTATAAACCGTTAAATGTGCAACTATTTTTATACCATCTAACCCTTAAAATAAAATTGTTGGTGTAAACCAATCTAGTACCAGATTAATTAATTTAGTCATTTTAAATAATCCTTTTGACTTGACTTAAATAAGTCAATTTAGATGGTACCACATGAAGCACGTATTAAGCTAAACCAAATTACAGTACAACAATTATACTGCAACGAAGGTATGTGATATAGCTACTGAAAGTGTATCCAAACAATAGCAAACAAAAAAGGGATGTCAAGAAAATACGGATTATTTAACATTATTTAAGATTGGGATTAGTCCACTCCAGATACATAAAAAAATAATAAAATAGTCTTCGGTAACCATAGCAAGACTTTTGTCAAAACAACATTCAACAAACCATCTTGTGACATTGAAAAAACCTTTCTATCTTGAAGCATGATGAAATGTTATATTTAGCCTTAATAGTAATATAGGAAGGTCCAAAATATACATTCTGTGGGTCACTGTCAATAATTAGAGACTTGTAATTACTCCAAACTAGCATCCATAGAAAAAAAGACACTGCATAATTAAAGTGTGTGTGAGACAGAGAGGGAATAAGGATCCCTGAGGCCTGTGAACACCAACACCGCACCCTGGCATTTGGTAGTTGTGTGGCCATGAGGCTCCCTTTTGGGAGAAACTTAAAGAGGATGTAAAGTGGAAATTGGTTTCAAATGAGCCAAAGCACAGATGGATTGTCTGATGTGGACTGAAGTGTCATGTGCGGTACCACCAGCACTGCAGCGCAGGACGAATCCCTCCGGCTGCAAACCCCAGGACTTCTTTCCCTCCGTATATTCATTACAACTGCGGAGAGACTCAGCAGATGAAACAGACCTCACAGACCCTGGCTTAACTCACTCTGCTACGACTGGGGAGGTATGTCTACTAGTGGAAAATGTTTGTGGCTCATACATAGCACATTGAATCATTGTAACAGGCAAATAGTAGAATAATAACAGAAAGAAAAAAAACTTTGGAGAGCTCATTAAAGGAATATTCCGGGTTTCAAAAGCTCTTGGCAAAATGTTGATTAGGCTACTACAAAAATGTCTTTCCTTTTCTTTAAAAATGAAGAAAAATTCTAGTTTACAATGAGGCGCTTACAATGGAAATGAATGAGGCCCAAAAAAGGCTTACAAGCCTTTTAAAGTTTCAATTTGACAATGACAACATAATGCTTGAAACACTAAATTGAAAGTGAAAGTGACAAAACAAGTTTACAGCTGAAATAATGCTTATGTTTTAAAATAATAATAATTGTAAGTTGTTTTATAAAATTATTTAATTTTATTTATTTTTTTACTCCAATCACTCCCATTGTAAGTGCCTCACTGTAGCCTTGATTTTTTGGTTTTACAAAACTAGGGGATGAGTCGAAATTAATGGTTGTGGTAATCAAAGTTATGCCCCAAATGCTGTTTATTGAACTTAACTTGTATTGAGAAATATTCCTGTAAATGTAAATTATAGTTTGCAAGTTCAGTGGAATATTACCACCACCACACACAAAAAAAAAGGAAATATGCAGGGCAGCATTGCATTGATGTTCCTTTATCTGTTACTCATGAAAACAATATCTTATTTTAATTGTCCTTTCTTTATCCAAGAGGAAGTACAGTGTTTCTTTGAAATCAGTGTGTTATGGTTACACATGGCTTTAGTCTGTTCCTGTTTAGTCTTTGTGTCACCGCACAGGACAGTAGATAGATATTCTAGGTCTGTAAAAAAAAAAAGTAATGCAGTTTAATAAAATACTATGTCTGACTTATTCTTTCAGGTTTACAAGAGCTGAATGATGCTGAAAGTCTCCATAGATCAACACTAAACAGGAACATGGACATATTAGTTTGTAAATTAGAAAGGAAACTCTCGATTGTAAGCGACACACTTTTCTAGAGTGACTACTTGTATCACTTAAGACATCAGTCCAAAATATTTTGTATGGGAAGGAACATGAGACAGGAAGTAAGTTATTCAGAAGAATTTAGAATAACACAATACAACAAATCAACAGATTATGAAAGTCAAATGTAATCAAATGTGCTGCCGCACAAGTGGATGAAATAGAAACATCACTACAGCGCCTGTCATTGTATTAGGCCACATCCAGAGGTGCTAATGAGAGCCTTAAAACTGAGCTGTCGGCAGCAAACAAAACACACACGCTGCTTGGCTCCGCTTTGGCCGACCCTGGCTATGAACCAACAAAACCACAGATTCCAGGGCTATTCACGTTCAGTGGTCTACACACCTCCCTCTCATGCCGGCCCACTCAAATCACCCTTGATGCTCTGAGTCCCACTGATCACTGGATTCCACAGCATTACATCAGGAATGTTGTTCCTTTTGTAAGAAAGACAACTCAATAATGGAATCTTTATTAGATAAAAAGCTTAGTTCTGGACTGTTTTGACTGAGACCGACTGACTGGTTCACGTGTCTTCATAAGCATGACACCGAAATGAGTATTCCCACCTCAATAAATGAATGGTGTGTAAAATAATATCCACCTTCAGACAATGAAACAATATAAGCAAGTGATTCTCACGCTGCAGCTAAAATCCCTGTGCAGGTTTCTTTCCTCTTGGGTTCTAAACAAAGCTTTACAACTTCTCTACACTGTCTATACAATACTAAACTTCCATATAACTAGCGCTGGCAAATTTTACACTGTATAAAGTGCTCTCATACGTTTAACAACATCTTTGTTCCCATCCATTTTATGTCACAATATTTAGTCATATCTACTCAATTTGATTAGTTTTCAGAATTTAAAACTGATTTTCTTTGTTACTAATTAGAATCATAGAGGTCAACATTTGCAAAGGTCTTATTATTGCTGAAGGTTGTAGGTTTTGCATCACTTTTATTTTACTTAAAATGACAAGGCACCATCTGAGCTATAACAAAATCTGGGCTAGGAAACTTTCCCAACTAACATTTAAATACACGTAAAGTATCACTTAACCAAAACACACACACACACACACACACACACACACACACACATACACATAGAAACATTCTGCTGAACTGCAGCAGATACTTTCAACATAAGGCATGGATTTGAGAATACCGGGTTAATGTTACTTTGTTCAGTTTCGTTCAGTTCACACATTGCTTTGGAACTATATAAAAGTAAATATATAATTTATACATTTTCTTATTATGCCCAAATTTGAATACTTGATTGAATACTTGTAAAACTTTGGTTGAAGTGGCAGATACGCTCAATTTTCATCTGGTGCTCTGTCTTCAGGCTATGTTTAGGTATTATCGAATAAGAAAATATTACCATACCTTTTGTAGTCATAACAGGAAAACCTACGCAGAGTCGTCAAATGTTTACGCAATGCATTATCATGGGATAGTATTTATCCACGCTTTCTCCAGCGCCGCATTCCAAATTGATGTAAGCGAGACTCTGAAGAATGGCCGCTACCAAACCACGGGAACTAAAGGTGCTGCTTCGCACGTAGATTCTCGTCCATGGTTCCGACAATAGAGATAACTTTTAAAAGAAATTTGTAATGCAGCAAAGTCAATATAAAACGTCTGAAAAAGTTCGAGACTTGTCTTTTTATTCTATGTGTTTTACGACAGCACTTTTATATGAACTTAAAAACCATACCCCCCATTGTCACAATGGTACGTCCCTCACCCATCCAGAAACTTTTTCACAGCGCTCCCTGAACTAGTGAACTAGTGACTCGGACTAGAAGACCGCGAAAAGGCTCTTTTGAACAACTCGTTCTAAAGAACCGGTTCCAAACGATTCAGCGACACTAAAAGTTTTGAATAATTGTAATTCAGTTCTGTTTGTTGCAACCACGACTAAGTAACTTCTCCCCATCATTCAAATATTTACAAACGTACACGAATTAAAGAGGTTTTAAGTTCAGTAGTCAGTTGAACTGTTGCCTCGTGAACGAATTTGTTCAGACCAGTTTAGTGAACCGGATCAAAAGATTCGTTCTTGAATTGGACATCGTTAGACTGAATACATGCTGGGCAGTGTATACTCTCAGATCCTGTTATAATAATGGCTTAAATCGTTTGCGAACGACACGTAGAAGGCACTGTATAGTATAGGAAATGAGGGCTATTGTAATTTCTGTAAAATGAGCAGTTGAGCCGCACGCGGTCGAATCTTTTGAAAAGCAGAGAAGGTAGAATGTAATGTACCATTATGGGACTGCAGGGTGCTGGTGCCTTTTATTAACATATGAATGGTTTCACCTTGAAAAGGAGACTGTCTCACAGTAAATGCTCATGCGCCAGTCACGGAAAAGAGAAAAGGGTTTACTAGTTGATCTGACGAAGCGTATTTGAATTGAAAGTAGATTAACTTTCCACTGCAGTATAACACTTTCCTTATCTCAATATATCTATGAGGTAACGAGTAACGTTAAAGATCCGAATATTATTCTTAACCCTGTATAAAAAGTGGTCATTGTCCATGTTTCACACGTTTCATACTTGTTGGGTTTCGAGACTTTTTTTCGTTAGCGTTCTTATTTGTAGTAGGGTCAATAATATTTGGACCAGCGTGCAACCTGTCAATAACAGCAATGTAATGTCCATCTGTGAAAATGTCTCCACGTGGATCCTTCATTTGTATTGAGTCTTCTGAAACAAACAGAAAAAAAAAAACTGTTTCCGCCACAAATGAATGGATATAAAGCCCGTGAAAGTTTCGGTCTGCGACAGTAAAATCGCATTTCGCATCGTAAAACATTAAATGAATATTTAATGAGGTAGGTCTATTGATGAATGGTTGGCAGTTCCTCAACAACTTGCTGTGATTAGCTCAATGTTAAAAATACCTTTATCTGTTGTTTAAAACAACGTAACATGGGTTGCCCGTTAAATGATACTAATACCACGTAATAATGCAGTCGTATGATAATAGGATCATCAATAATGATCTATGAGATGAGAACTGATAAACACATGCTGTTAGTAACTTTGAAAAGCACACAAATGTGCTGTAGAAAAGCTACCAGTAGATGTCAGCAGCGAGATGTGAGGTTTAAGCTTCAGGGTCTTTTTTATTCCAAAAAAAAAAAAAGGTCCCCAATGGTGGTGTTTCAGTGTAAATCAGATGGGTTTGTTAATGTGTGGTTCACAGAGGTAAAAAGAAACATTTACTTTGCAGGTAATTTAACTAGTTCGTAATCTCCAGTAATCTCCACACTGCATGCAGTAAACATTCTGCTGTGATGATTCACACGTTAGCCACAACGATTCTGGCACAAGCAAAACCTGTGAAATGACGCAAGTTAACTTTTTCATAAACCTAGACCTAGCCATTATGTTAAGACTGTGTAAGACTAATTCAAACAATTAGCAGTTATTAAGGGGTTATCAGTCTTACTTTTCAGTGTCAAATTAAAGCAATCTACGTTTTTATGTAACTGACTTGAAAATGAAATGAACAGTCTTAAAGAAAAAAAAAGACTAACTTGTAAGACTAGTTTATGCAAGTACAGAAGATTTTAAACTCATATGCTCCCAAATATGATACACAATTAGTCTGATAACCACAGTAACTATATAGCCTAGCACTTTTATATTTGCTCTACAGACTTTATATTATATATTTTTTTAAATTATTGTCTTTTTTTGCCTCCTAGACAAAGGTGGTGACATCAACTAAACCTTGTGAAAACTTGTGAAAATGTGTTTCCTAAGGAGATAAATAAAAGTCCATTTCAAATCCTTTGCTGTTGATATACACAGTTTTGTGGACAACATTAATGCCTTTGTCTAGACATAAGCCACAAAGCACCACGTGACCGAACAAAAAAAGAACTTGAGCTTTACAACCTCTCAATTTTTTTCCTTCTTATTTTCTATGATCTTATCTGTGACTTGTAGTTTTGGTTTATTTTCATTTTTTGGCCATTTTTCACATATTATACAAGTAAACAAACACAAACTGAGTGTGAAATGTTGTAAAGTTGAGACATTTAAAGTAATATAGTATGTAATTAAGTGATACTGGTTGCATAAAAATACATATACAATATAAATACAAAAAATTAATAAAAATATGAATATTACATTTATTACAATTAAATATATATTTCAACAACAGGAAATGGTGAGCCTACGTTTTGTTAAGAAAAAGTTCCTATATCATATTGCATGCCAGCCATGTCTTTCAGTTTTACTCACACAAACTCATTCTCTTTGTTGTGTCTAGATTTGTGGATTGTGAAACTTGTTATGTGAAAGAGGATTTACAATCAAACCGAGAGTGGGTTATCATATAGCCAACTGCAATTCAGGTAAAAGGTTCATGAGAATGTCTGTGAAATAACGTTCTCACCGGGGTTCTCATGTCATCTTAAACTGTGGTCGGTAAGGGCAGTTGTAAAATGTGAAGCTAAAAGTGAAGCATAGGTCGTAACCTATTTTTAGTATATTTTCTTAGAAAAAAAGCATGTGGCATTTATGTGCCTGGAAAAGGTGGCAGCTGTTTAAGTTGACTGACACACAAAAGTAAGTAAAGTCAATGAAACCAGGTTAGATAATTAATATAATTAGTTGAACTGATGCTGGGCAACACGTTTACTTGAAAATGTGATTGTGCCAATGGATTATTTGTTTTGAAAAATTAAGCAAAGAATTACAGACCTAAAATTATATCAGTGAACCAGTGCATGATTTTATTTTATTTACATATTTACATAATATATGTATTATTTTATTATAAGATTTTTTATGCTGATGGAATGCACAGCTTCGGTGGTCAGTAACCTCAAATCTGATTTATTTCAAAACCAGGTGGCATACACACAAAAAAACTATGAACCATTGAACTCTCAGAAACATCTCGCTCGATTACTGAAATGAATCAGTAAGGCTTGCACTTTTTCAGTTCATTAAAATGAATATATATATTTATAACATAACTGGTATAGCTTTTCTTTGACTGTTTGACACTGGGGTTTTTTCTATGCCAGTGTTTTTCCATACTGTTTTTGCACATTATTATCGGGTTCAAAACATAAACCTTTTCAAAGATGAAAGTTGTGACCCTAGGTTGCCTTCGAGCGTTATACATGCGAGAACCATTTTGTCTCAAAACTTGCTGTGTGATTCATTTCGAAGAGGAACTGCGATGCCATGCCACCAAGTATGAACTTAAATTTCACAACATCCCACTCAGTTTCTCATGAGAAAATTACTCCAGATAAAATGAAACATGTACTACAGACCATATGCCATCCTCATTTGTTCACTGACTGTAGTGATAATGACTGATCAGTTCCATAGTTTTGAAGTAGGACGCTACATCATAAAAGGCTCATAAGAACGGTAGGCAATGGCTGATGAAATATTTCTAAAAATGTATTTCTTCATATTTGGATTTAGGAGTTTACATATACAATGTTTCAAGTGTTTTGTTTATGCTACAATATTCGGTAACACTTTATTTTACAGTGTCCTTGTTACATGTAGTTACTGTAGTAATTACTATAAATTATGCAAAATTACATGCAACTAACCTTAAACCAATCCTAACTCTAACCCTATAGTAAGTACATAGTTATTATTACATAGGCTACTTAAATGCATGTGTACACTGTAACACGGCCACCTTAAAATAATGTGTAACCCAATATTCTTAAGAAAATCGAACGAGACTTTGAATACTGTAAGAAAGTTTATTACTTAGCATACATACACAAGCAAAAAACAAAACAAAAAAAAAACAGGAAAAGCATAAGCATAATCAATTCTTAATATTCACAATTACTAAATGGCTATGTAATGTCCACGTAGAATAATAATGCTTTCTAGATGATTGCTGTCAAAAATATGTCCATACATGCTTGCTTGTGATTTACCTTAATTAATCTTATACATTAAGTAACATGTTCAGTAATGCATCATTTATTTTTACGAAGTACCATTGCTCAAAAGTTTGAATACTTAGCAAACATACACAAGTAAATATAAAAATGAAGTTATAGTATAAACATGATGAATTCTGAATATGCACAGTTGTAACTAAATTGTTATATATTGATCATGTAGATTAATGATGCTTTCTAGATTACTGTCAAAATCTGTACTTACATGCTTGCATTGTGTGCAGTTTATTTTAATGTATCTTATGCACTAATATGTTCACCAATATATAATCGATTTTAATGTAGGAAATCAAATATAGAACGTATAGAACATTGCTCAAAATGAAAGAAAATAGTTTCACTGATTAAGACAGATTTCAGCAGATTTCACTCCTTCCGAGTAAGTGAGAAAAGCCGCCCGCGGGTTGAAGAATTTCCTGAGTAAGTCTCAGAAGTACCATTAGAGAAAGAATTAGAGGAGCTCTGGTGCACGTCTCCTTGACCCAGGCAGCTCAGACACAGGGCCGAGGCTCTGCGCCTGAAATGCTTATCCAGAAAAAAGTAGATGGCTGGATTTACACAGCTGTTGAGAAATGCCAGGCAGCAGGACAGCGTCAGTCCATTAAGAATGATCGACCTTGTCTCCCTGCTAAGATCTCCCGTTCTCATCAGTAAGATGATCTGGATGGTCTTGAACAAATTGAAAGGAAGCCAGGAAATCAGAAAGGCCGCAATTATTGCCACCACGATCTTGAGGGTATGGCGTTGTCTGGCTTCTGCATGCGAGTTTGCGGCAGTGTGACAGTGACGCCGCAGGTTAACCAAAATCGACCCATAACAGAGGACTAGAATCAGTACAGGTAGCAGGAAGGTTAGAAATATGGTCAGGAGATTCATTCCTTGGACGAAAGAGGATTGCGAATCCTCCGAGCACAACGATTCGTCTATCAACTGACGGTACACCAACGATGGAATTCCAAGGAAGAAAGAAATGATCCACACCATGCCGCAGGTGATCTGCACACAGTAGCTGCTCCGTAGGAACTGAGAGTCCATGAGGCGCACGATAGCCAAGTACCGGTCCACGCTCATGCAGGTGAGGAAGAAGATGTTGGAAAAACGGTTGACCGCAATGATGAAGCTGCTGATCTTGCACAGGACCTCACCAAAGGGCCAGTTATCATTAAGTGCCGAAACCGCCCAAATTGGCAACGTGAGAACAAACACGAGGTCAGCTAATGCCAAGTTCAGCACGAAGGTGTCCACAAGACGTCCGTGTTTCTGTCGCCGTTTGCCGATTACCAAAATGACAAAAAGGTTTCCAAAGAAGCCAGTGAAGAACATGATGAAGTAGAGCACAGGAATGTAGACGTTGGACATGGGCAGCGAAATCGGACCGTCCTCGAATGGACTGTTGTAGACGTACTCATCTGTGGAGTTCACAGAATAATCAAGGTCATCGTAATAGCTTGTGGAGCTCATTGCAACATCAGAGAGTGGCATCTCTTGACTGCTTGACATCTGTGCACAAGTGATGTACAAAGCGGAGAAAACCTAGCAGGTCACATGCTTAGAAACCACAAGCTGCAATAACAGGCTCCCTATCTCTCTCTCTCTCTCCACTCTATTTCCTTAAAACGTTTAAATTTATCACAAAGAGGTGCATTCTCTCAAACGTATGTTAATCATTGGTATATTGTGTTTTTATCTCCATCATGTCAATGTCAAAAATAGTTATTGGGACTTGATTTACTGCTAATTGGTGTAGTATCAGTGTAGTTGCTTTTTGAAAACACTCACATGAGAATCTTAACACAAATGTATATATGAAGAGTTCAGATTCAAAAGCCTCTAAGTGCCATCTGAAATTTTCTTCTAGAATGATAATTTTTATCAAGTTTGTATATTTAAGTTCAGTAATTTCACTTAAATGGCAATGAAAATTACCTATTAATTGTCATTTAAGTGAAATTACTGAACTTAAATATACAATCTTGATAAAAATTATCATTCTAGAAGAAAATTTCAGATGGCACTTAGAGGATTTTGCATCTGAACTCTGTTTAAGCAGTTTTCTCACGCACAAATACTTCCTCTAAGCAAGAAAAAAACTAAACGCAGTCAAAAAAAAAAAAGTGAGAAAAATATACCATATGGTTGGTGAGGTTTATTTTTTTATAATGCAACTGTGCAACAAATTGTTAAGAGTGTGAAAGGTGAGGAGACTTCTAAGCTGTTTCGGTTTCCTGGTATTTACAGGGGTACCACACATTTTACACCATTTTAAACCTTTTAACAGACTAGACAGGTTAAACAAGTTCAAAGTCACAAGTAAAGTAGGAATAATTAAAATAACAGTGCAAAGGTGTGGTCACATTAGCAAAATGTAATCAAATTCCACAGAAGTTGATTGTATATTGTCAATATTGTAGAGATGTATAAGCATAACTTTCAAACCAGCAGATTTCTGTTGGTCAAAGCATCGAGTCCACGTGTTCTGCATGGGGGAATTGTAAGAATTTGCTGAGCAACGGATGATGTGACCGCACCTCAATGTAAAAAAAAGAAGTACAATCAACTTGGATATTTAGGTAATTTAAACTTGAATTACATTAAAAAATTTGTTAAATCTGATATAACTTATAAAAACACTGAAAATTGCTTAACTTATTTTGATGAGTTAAAGCAATGTAAAAACATATGTTGTCATATAGTCATGTTTTCAGTTTGTGTTTTGATCTATTTTTCGGTTCAGTTCATGTTTGAGGCCTTGTCCACACTAATATCTTCATTTGAAAACGTATCTTTTTCTCCCCGTTTTGGCTCTCCCTTAATTAGTTAAGTTCTCTCCCTGTTTGTCAAACTGTCACTATGGTTACTAATTGATTTGAGTATTCTGTTCAGGTGTGTCTTGTCTATTTTCTTGTTTGCCCATGCATTTAAGCCCTGTTTCAGTCAGTCCCTTAGCATTATTTCAGTTCTCTGTGATTGTACGTTTTCTTGTTTAAGTATTGGACTATCTCCTTTGTCGTGCGATTGGTTACAGCCACCTTATCCGTGACCCATGTGGTGCGACCATTTTACAGTGTAACCTACTGACACTATCTACTGGCAAAATTCTTGCATATGTAATTAAATTTGATACAGTTTTTGACAAGTCATCTTAAAAATGTTTTAGGACATATTTTACTCAAATTCCTGTTTGCTTACACCAGTTGTGGTTTTTTTTTTTTTTTTACATTGTTTTTGCAAGGACTAGTTTTTGATGTGGTTTCTGTTATACCTTGTGTTTATCATGCACTGGGGTTTGAGGGCGGTTTCATAATGACCAGAAATGATCGAGGGTCGGAGATTTTCTGTACTGATCAATTTGCAAGCTGAAATCCCCAAAATCACGTCAAGACGCTACAAGGACTAAAAAATGCTCTTTTAAATGCAGTGAAATTAAATGAATTTTAACATTAAACAAATTAATAAATTAAATATTAAATACCATTTAATCATGACAAAATATAAAACCACTGTTTACTGCTTGCCTTTGCAAATTTGTAAAAATTCTATATGCAGACAACATGGGGATGCACTTGTTACAGTTGACAATCTGCAAGCTGTTTATTAACATTTAATTTACATTAAAATTTATTGACGTTTCTGTTGACTATACTTAGATTTTGAGGTGTTCTATAAAATATGATAGTCTATGAGATAGATGATAAAATAAATATTTTAAAACAAATATTAATTTTTGCTAAAGCCAGTACTAGGTGCATACTAAATTAGGTCTTTCATAGGCTTCTTTAGGTTGTTATTCTCCAATTCAATGGCAAGAAAAAAAATGTGTGCAAACTAACACTCAACTATCACTTTGACTATCAAAGCTCATCACTTTTAAGCAACTTTAAAACAATTAATTGACAACTCTGCAAAATAGATGGTGTGTATAGATGCTTTTGCATACTGTACCATTGTTTTGATTTTTGGATGACCTTTAAATATACAGATATTTTGAATTATTTCTATATTAAGGGACTCAGCGGAGTGCTGAAGGTTAACTTTGCATTTAGTCGGTAATGGTGTTGTAAAATCTGACCAATTTGTTTTTGAGATGCATATAATTTTTTATGCCATCTATACAAACCTTTCTGCGTTAAGAGAGGACAAAAATTAATTATATATTAAAAATAATACACTAGCATACTTAAAAAAATAACTGTTTACAAAAAGTCAGGACTTGACAGAGGGGTTGAGCTGTAAAGTATTATAGCGAATGAGAATGTCAGTATGTTCCTCTATAGCATAGTGGCTTAACATGTTGTACTACTTTCATCTGGCCCTTTGAGCCTCTACAATGTGGCCTTTGTACTGGGTAAAGGGTGAACTTTTTTTATTCCAGAGCCTTGATTCAGTGTAACAAGCATGTCACGGGGGGAATCTGAAGACCTTTGAACAATGTCCTCAGGCAATCAATTCTGTGTAGAATCATTTCAGGTAATGAGCACAGAGAGAGAGAGAGAGAGAGAATGTGAGTTGAGTGAATTCTCAGAGCATGATAGGAAGTGCAGAAAATACCTGTCTGACCAATGACAATACAAAAATATTTTCAGACTTATCTCTGTTTTTCTGCAATGATGAGTTGTTTCTGCATAATCTGTTGTGAGATTCAGAAGAGAGGATGTTCAGTCCACCTTTTGAGTTCAGATGTGATCTAGGGTGAGCAGGCCACAACCTACCACGGGTCTAGTTGTAACACACATGGTTGGTTTAAATGTTTCCACACATGCTAGCAAGACGAAACTTGGTGTGTTTACTAGATGCCATATCAACACTAGGCTATATAGAGATAAACATATTTTACCATAGCAAAAGTACTGACGTAAGAAACAGGTGACTAAAGACAATGTCAATGTTCAGATATTATTATTCCAAGAAATTTAAAGCATTCTGGCTCATCTATTTGTCTCCTGTTCTGTCTGTTGAATGTGTGGATTAGAACGATGTTGTAGCCTATAGTTTTTTTTATTTACTCAAAAATTTAGTTTGTGTGAGAATGTGTGTGCATGGGAATGTGTGTAAGCATATTAATGGAGTAATCATGGAAAATGGCCTTGCTGTAGTGGAGATTACTGGTGGAAACAACTACTTTTAAAATAAAATAAATAAATTATTTAATTTGTACACAAAAGTGCATTTATTTATTTATTTATTCATATTGCTAAAAAGACAAGGAATCCAGATTATTTTGATTACCCAAAAATAAAAACAATGCATTTTGGGAAAAATTCCAGGAAATAGTGAGCCTCAAAAGAAATGATGCATAGTCTGTAAGATGTAGTATACAACTAACTGACTATGTGAAACTAGTTACACTAGTCTAGACAAATAGTCAAACATATAAGGCAGTAGCCATTAACTCATTATCTGTTAACCCTAACCCATAACCCTCTGAGTAAAAACGTTACTTTTCTGTGTGGGGAAAATCATTTTTGGTGGTGTAAATATAATTTATTCTGAAGCAATATCCTCATCAGTGTTCTATCAGCTTTTATATAGCCTTCTGCAAATCTACATATTTTTGTTTTGATAAAGGCCAATTTTGTAACCTTATTAAATGTATGCATCAGCTTTCATGTCAAATGTTTACATTTGATAAATTCAGTGTTAATAGTAACACACTATGGGCTGTTACCAATCAAATTAAATAATGTATACTGCGAAATTACAACTGCAATAATTAATGTTAGGCTATGAGATTAATGTTTTGAATATAGAAATAAGAAATGTTGGAGGAAATGTAATGATACTTTTAAAAATGAAACTAAACCGCCAGAAGGTGGCAGCACGTGACTTAATAACCGAGTCATTGATTCAACCGATCCGTTGAAAACGCTGAATCATTTAGTAAAACGATACTCGGTTACTCACGTAACCTCGGTTCTCTCTAGAGAGGGAACGAGTATTGCGTAAGCTTGCTTACGCTGCGGGAAAGTCTTCTTTTCTCGAGATACTGAAGCCAAAAATTATCCTTAATTTCATTTTTTGTCAACGCAGTGCAGCTGCGGGCAGCTGAGCTAGAGCGGCATACTGCGCGCTCATTGGCTGCCGCGCGGCAACTGCTTAAGCCTACCAGTGAGCCTGGCGTGACGTCACGCCCAATGAGGGCGCGCGCGCCCTAGCGCGTCACAGCCCGCCAGAATGGGCGGCGTCAGAGCATATATAAGGAAGGCTCGTAGGCTATATTCTCTGTTTTCTGTCGAATGAAGCGACACGAGCTACAGGCTTCAAGCACGGCAGGGAACGCAATACTCGTTCCCTCTCTAGAGAGAACCGAGGTTACGTGAGTAACCGAGTATCGTTCTCTTACGAGAGGTTCTCTCGTATTGCGTAAGCTTGCTTACGCTGCGGGAACCCCTTGTCCACGCCGTGCGAGCCTAACAATCACATATGACTCTATGAAGAGCATAGAGGTGAAAAACAGGTGGCCAGCGGTGCGGGCCAACACATGTTCATAAGCACATCTAGGGAACGCAAGAACGGCAAGGCCGGTCTATGTATACTGACCCTGAGCGTGCAGCTCAACAGACAAGCTAGTCAATAGTACAACCTGCGCATATGGGCAGGACATGAACATGACTAGACTGACAGAAGTTTCGCCTGCAGAGCGGGAACTTCCAGGTTATAAAACCTAACAAAAGTGGAGGGGGACGCCCAGCCCGCCGCCATACAAATGTCATGAATGGAAATCCCGCTGGACCATGCCCACGATGAGGCCATGCCTCTGGTGGAATGAGCCCGTATGCCCAACGGACATTGCAGGTCTTTTGACGCATATGCTGCCGCAATAGCGTCCACTATCCATCTGGATAGCGTCTGTTTCGAGGCGGCGCGACCCTTAGCGCGCCCTCCAAACGAAACGAAAAGCTGCTCTGAGAGCCTGAAGGCTGCAGAGCGCGTGACATAACACCTTAACGCCCTGACCTCCTCACTGCCGGATGACGGCAGGGCCGATAGGGTAATGACTTGAGCCCTAAAGGGAGTACCTAACACTTTGGGGACATAGCCGTGCTTCGGTTTGAGAATGGCTAACGAGTCGTTAGGTCCAAACTCGAAGCACGACGCGCTGACAGACAGCGCATGCAAATCGCCCACTCGTTTGACTGAAGCCAGAGCTAGCAGAAAAACGGTTTTAAGCGTCAAGTATTTCAACTCCACAGAGTCCAAAGGCTCGAACGGATGCACTTTCAGGGACTCTAGGACCAGGGACAGGTCCCAAATAGGGACTGACGGGGGCCGGGGAGGGTTCATCCTCCTGGCCCCTCGCAGAAAACGGGTGATGAGTTCATCCCTGCCCAGTGAGCGGCCGCGCGCCGAATCGGCGAACGCTGCTATGGCCGCGACGTAAACCTTGAGCGTGGAGGGGGACCTGCCCGCGTCCAACATCTCTTGGAGAAAGTTCAATACCTGTGGAACTCCACAGGACTGAGCATTAGAACCCATTTCCACACACCATTTGTTAAACACTGACCATTTAGACGCATAGAGCCGCCTCGTCGAGGGGGCTCTGGACTGCGTGATCGTGTTAATTACCCCTTCTGGCAGATCAACGAATATCCGTTGATTTCCCACGCATGCAGAGACCAGTGCTCTGGATGGGGATGCAGAATCGATCCTCGAGCTTGAGAGAGAAGATCTCTCCTCACCGGGATCGGCCATGGGGCTGTGTCTGTCAGCCTCATCAGCTCGGAAAACCATGGTTGGTTTTCCCAGCGCGGGGCTATGAGGAGCGCTGCGCAGTTCGTCTCCCTGATCCTCGCTAGCACTTGAGGCAGCATCGAGATCGGGGGGAACGCATACAGCGGAACGCTGGGCCATGTCTGGGCCAGCGCGTCCTCGTGTTTCGAGAAAAACCTCTGGCACTGAGCGTTCTCGCTCGCGGCGAAGAGGTCGATCTCCGCTTTGCCAAAGCGATGCCAAAGCGCTTGGACCGTCTGGCGGTGTAGAGACCATTCCCCTGGGGGAACGTTGTCCCTGGACAGTCTGTCCGGGCCGTCGTTGAAGCGACCGGGTACATGAGCTGCCCTTAGGGAGCGCAGCGGGCCCTGAGCCCAGGATAGGAGGCGCTCTGTGAGAGCGCGCAGGGCTCTGGATCTGATTCCGCCCTGGCGGTTCACGTAAGACACTACTGACATGTTGTCCGAGCGGACTAGCACATGGTGTCCCCGTAGGAGTGGTAGAAAGTGCTTCAGCGCTTTCTCGACCGCCAGCATCTCTAGACAGTTTATGTGAAGGCTTTTCTCCGTATTCGACCACCGGCCGCAAATCGGACTGCCCTCGTGAGTCGCTCCCCAACCCATGTTGGACGCATCTGTCGAGACCACTTTGCGGTGTGCGATGACCCCCATCGACACTCCCCGCTGAAACCATTCGGCCGCCAGCCAGGGCTGCAGGGCTGAGACGCAGCGCTGAGTCACTCTGACTGGTGCACGGCCCGAAATCCATGCTTTGCGGGACACTTCCGACTTTAGCCAGCACTGAAGCGGGCGCATTCGAAGTAAACCCAGCTGCAGGACCGCTGCGGCTGACGCCATATGGCCCAAAAGCCTCTGAAAGGTTTTTAGGGGAAAAACTTTTCCCACCTGAACGGAAGCGGCGAGGTGCCGAACACGGCGCGCGCGCTGTGTTGACAGTCTGGCCGTCATCGCCGCCGAATCCAGATCTATACCCAGGAAAGTGATAGACTGGCTGGGGGTTAGAGAGCTCTTGTCCCAGTTCACGGAAAGACCCAGGCTTTCCAAATGACCGAGAAGCGCTTTCTTGTGAGAAACTAGTTCCTCTGTTGACTGCGCTATAATGAGCCAATCGTCCAGATAGTTCAGAATTCGCATCCCTTTCGATCTCAGGGGTGCGAGGGCCGCGTCCATGCACTTCGTAAAAGTACGGGGTGCCAGGGACAAGCCGAACGGCAGGACGGTGTACTGATATGCCTGACCGTCGAAGGCGAATCTCAAGAATGGCCTGTGACGGGGAATAATCTGAATCTCAAAATACGCGTCTTTCAGATCGAGAGAGATGAACCAGTCCCCGGGGCGAATCTGCGCGAGGATTTGACCGGTCGTGAGCATTTTGAACGGTCGTTTCACGAGCGCTTTGTTCAAATATCTCAGATCTAGTATAGGTCTGAGCGCTCCGCCCTTCTTGGGTACGAGGAAATAGCGGCTGTATAAGCCTGCCTCGGCAGCCAGAGGGTGAACCCGTTCTATGGCACCTTTGTGCAGTAAATTCGCTATCTCTGTGTGAAGCAGATGGGCTGCATCTGCTTTCACTTGTGTCTCGACCCGGGCGCGAAAACGCGGGGGGCGGCGAGCGAATTGAAGCGAATAGCCCTTTATCACTGTGTTTAATACCCATTCCGACATTCCCGGAATAGCTTTCCATGCATTCGCACTCATAGCTAGGGGTCGGATAGCCTCCGGGTCCCGCCCGCCGCACAGCGCGGGACGGGGAGCCTGTGGCGGTATGTGCGCGAGTCGCGCAGTGACAGTGAGGGGAGACGGGGGCTCGCTGATAGCGGCAGCCGGCTGAATGACGCTGTGAGAGAGCGTTTTGAGCAACGGCTCGCGGCGCGGAAGCGGGGCGGGCTCGTGAGTGTGTACATGAGAGCGTGCGTGCTGTATAGCGGGCACAGGACTCTTTATTAACGCACAGCCGGCGGTGGAGTGCTTTCGTCCCCGAATGTGTGAGGCAGAGCGGGCACTGTGTAGGTGTGAGCACTGGGTTGTGGGCACGTGACCTACAGCTAACACTCGAGCGGCCGTAGCGCGCTTTATGTGAGTGCACTCTGTGGGGTACACAGGGGGGATTGTGCTTGTGTGTAGTGATGAGCACTGGGGTGTGGGCATGTTTACTACACTCATAGCACTGACGGCGTGAGCCGGATGACCAGATTTTACACTCTTTATTCGATTTATCTGGGTCGCCGTAAAAACGGCGTTTGTGTGCAGGCGAGAGAGTTGAGAAACTGGCTCGTTGGCTGCGGTGGACACTACTGCAGTAGCCTTTATCAAGGGGACTGGCAGAGGGATACAGGTTAGCTTCGACGGCGGTCCGGCCGCGGCGGGACTCAACCGTCTTTTCCTCCTTGCGAGTGCTAGGAGGATTTCGCAGGCTCGGTTTTCAGCGAAACTCTAGGCCGGGGACCCCGCGGGGGTGGCGGCCTGTGTTGGCTGGTGGAGCGGGACCTGGGTCGGCCGCGCTGACGCTGCTGCGATGCTGGAGGTCGGGAGGGGCGCCGCGTGGGACTGCGTGCAGGAGGCTGAGTTTTAGAGCGGCCTGCAGCGGAGCTCGAGCGGCGGGGCAGGAAGAGGTTCATGGCCTGTGACGCCTTCTGAACTTCCGAGAAGCTGTCCACGAGGCCACTTACCGCGGGGCCGAAGAGGCCGGCGGGTGAGAGCGGGGCGTTGAGAAAAACGGACCGCTCTTGCTCTCCCATGTCGGCTAGCGTTAGCCAGAGGTGGCGCTCAATGACAGTCAGCGCAGCCATAGATCGTCCGATCGCTTGGGCTGCTGTTTTCGTCGTGCGAAGAGAGAGATCCGTCGCACTGCGCAGGTCGGTCAAAGCAGATTTATCAAGTTTTCCCTCGTCGAGCTGGCTGAGGAGGTCGGCTTGAAAAACTTGTAAAACCGCCATTGTGTGCAGGGCTGAGGCGGCTTGCCCAGCGGCGGAGAAAGCGCGGCTGGCAAACGCCGAAGTAGTCCTGCAGGCCTTGGACGGGAGGGCAGTCTTTGAGCGCCATCTCGCGGATGGGGGGCAAAGATGCGCTGCAACCGCTGGTTCGACCGGTGGGATCCGGTCATACCCTTTCTCCTTGGCTCCGTCTACGCGAGAGAGAGTAGATGAGGCCGGAGAACGGAGTCTGGCCGAAACTGGAGCGTCCCAGGATTTGGTAAGCTCCTCGTGAAGCTCCGGCAGAAAAGGCGCTGGCCTGGACACTGGAGCTCGTCGACTGGCGGGCAGAAAGCACCCGTCGAGTCTGTTGGGCGGAGTCACCGCTGGCGGGGACCATTCGAGGCCCAGGTGTTCGACTGCTGCCGTGAGGAGGCGGAGAAGCTCGGCGTCCACACTGGCGTGAGTCCTGCTGGACGCTCTGGTGGAGGAGGCGGAGCGGACAGAACCGGACCATTCCTCGCTGTCCGACGCCATTAGTGAGCACGTGTCCAGTAGCGCGTCATCATCCGCTTCATCCCCTGAGGCGACGGCATCGAGGGCGTGAGCCGTCGGCTGCGCGTCGGGAAGCGGGGGCGGAGAAGGAGAGAGCGAGGCTCGCGGGAGAGGCTCCGGCGAGGCCTTGGCTCGAGTCTCGGGCTCCGGTGGTCGCTGCGAGCGGCGTTTCTTCTTACGCGGCCCGAGGACAGTTGGAGCAGATTCCGCGAAGAGGGCGAGTCGAGCCCGCAGGGTCGACATCGGCAGCTCTTCACAGAAAGCGCAGCCGCCCGTGGAAAGCGCGACGGCTGCGTGGTCCTGGCCCAGGCAGAGAGCGCAGAGAAGATGGCGGTCTCCGTCGCTGAGCGCGGAGCGGCATGAGCCGCACGTGGTGCGAGGCATTTGCAACAACGCCTCTGCTCTTTTAGAAAGTGCTGCGGAAGCAAGAACACACACAAAAGAGCTTGCAAAGGATATTCGCCGGATAGCTGAGCTGGCACGGCAGGCTGAAGGCGGCGAAGATCGTCCGGCTTCCTCAGGCTGACCTAAGCTGGCTCGTTAGCTGGGCCTTGAAGGACAACGGCGACGGCTTCCTCTCCGAGATCAGCGATGCGAGTGCTTCGCTGAAAAGACAGAAATCAGAGAATATAGCCTACGAGCCTTCCTTATATATGCTCTGACGCCGCCCATTCTGGCGGGCTGTGACGCGCTAGGGCGCGCGCGCCCTCATTGGGCGTGACGTCACGCCAGGCTCACTGGTAGGCTTAAGCAGTTGCCGCGCGGCAGCCAATGAGCGCGCAGTATGCCGCTCTAGCTCAGCTGCCCGCAGCTGCACTGCGTTGACAAAAAATGAAATTAAGGATAATTTTTGGCTTCAGTATCTCGAGAAAAGAAGACTTTCCCGCAGCGTAAGCAAGCTTACGCAATACGAGAGAACCTCTCGTAAGAGAACGCTGTTGAGTGCTGCTTTTCTTTGTTTGGAACTATTTTCGTTGGTAAAATAGAACAAAAATAGAACAAAAACAGTCAATAATGTGTCTAAAATGTAATTAACTTAATATTAACTACTTGAACATTTAACTTTAATCAATGTTACATTTGCAATCGTGATAATATTCGGCAAAACAGTCATTTTATTACTTAACTGTATCATGTTATTAATAATAAACTCAACATTTTGAATTTGTTTCTTCTGTGAGTTTATTGTGGGTGCTGCTCATTTGTTTTGATTTATCCACAAGAGTCTCTCAAAAAGAGACAGGCAGCTGGCCTCAGCTATACCAGAAATACACTGACTTATCCATAGGCCTATTAATCACAATGGAAGCTTGTTTCCACCACTGAATAATAAATAAATAATAATAATAGCGACTTTTTATCTCACAATTCTGACTTTTTTTTCTCACAATTGCGATATATCAAGTCAGAATTGGGACTTTTTTTTCTCAGAATTACGAGATATGGTATATTCCAAAAACAAAATTTATATTCCTTTGTATAGTAATTGTTTTTGCTAAGTTGTCATTCAATTAAAAAAAAAAACCTTTGAACGATAATTATTTGAAGTCAGAATTGTGAGAAATAAAGTCGCAATTGCGAGATAAAGTCGCAATTCTGAGAAATAAAGTCGCAATTGGGAGATATAAAGTCGCAATTCTGTGAAATAAAGTCGCAATTGGGAGATATAAAGTCAGAATGGCATGATATAAAGTCGCATTTGTGTGTTATAAAGTCAGAATTGTGAGATATAAACTATATAAACTATAAACTACTACTACTAAAAAAAAGTCCGTGTTTTTTTCCTTAGAATTGGACTTTATATCTCACAATTGTGAGTTTATATCGCACAATTCTGAGAAAAGATGTCAGAATTGCGAGATATAAACTCGCAATTATGTGATAGCTATAACGTCAGAATTGCCTGATATGAAGTCGCAATTGCGAGGAAAAAAAGTCAGAATTCTGACTTTATAACACGCAATTGCGACTTTATTTCACGCAATTCTTACTTTATATCTTGCAATTCTGAGAAATAAAGTCAGAATTGCGAGATGTAAACTCGCAATTGTGAGATAAAAAGTCGCAATTATCTTTTAAAATGTTTTATTTTGTGGCGGAAACAAGCTTCCATAAGTCGCTACGCTGAATGACAACTGTAAGCTAACGTAAGTGCATTGATTGAAAATATACATAACTCATTGTAACATAGCCACATGATTGACTTTACCTGCTTCTTTGCATCAAAATGAGAAATCGTACTAAACTTCTAGCTTCAGCTTGGTCACGGGCCTGCACGTGGTATTTTTGGTGAAAAAGTTAAGGAATGGGGAATAGATGAAGATAAGCCAGTGACGTCACTGACTTATATGACGAACACTTTCCCAAAAAATATTATTTAGCTCTGCCATTTTAATATTTGCTTAGGCTACTATTTGCTTTGATAAATTTACATTTTAACATCAATTAGTAATTAATCCGCAATCAAGTCTGTTGTCAAGACAATCTTGGAGATGTTACAACTAAAATGTCAACCGTTTAAAAATTAAATAAAAAACTTTTAACATATTAATTAAAAACATTTATATAATTAAGATCTTCAATATATTGTGCTGATTTGGCTATTTCTCCACATGTTTTTTTTCGTCACGTTTTGTCTCAATCACTGCGATTTGAATGAAAATGTATTCAATACCATTATACAAGTCAGAATGTGCGACTCAAATGAAAAGTCTGCTTTCGTGTGCGTAGAGATTTCTCACAACTAGCCTACTCTTCTCTGGACAAGACTCTTCTCTGGACTGCACCGGCGCTTCGTGCTATTGATTCATTCCGACCTGCCTTATAAGCTTAGCCTGCTGCAGGGGCAGAAATGCACGTTATCTAGGCTACATGAAGACATCAGACAGACTTAAAACTATTGTGAATTATAGATCATATTTGATAAGTGCTTTTCGTGACGCAGGCGATCGACGAAGTAAGATAAACTTTTCTTTTTTTTTTTTTTTTAATAAAAGCCGATGAGGGGGAAGGTATCGACATCCACCCATAAACCAAAACCGAAAACTGTTTGTAGCCTACTTTACATAAGTATCCGAGCTGTCATCTAGGGTGGCAAATGGGGTGGCAAAGGTCATTTTTAGCTACAATTGTGGCCACGCCCCTGTTACAATGTGCATTTAGTCACATTCACTTCTATTCTTTAGGGGTAAATAAAGAAAAAAGTAAACACTGTAATAATGAAACAAGAAACTAATGTGGAAAAAATTACTCTGAACCCCAAGTGGATTGACACAAACTGAGAAAATCAAGTGTTCGGTTGTGCCCTGCTCTGCCCTACACTGATAGTCATTTGAAGTAATAAATTACAGAGAACGGGAAAATCCACCTTATTCCTGATGAGCTAACTGCGTTTTGAATTATGGTGGCACTTCCGGTTTGGGGAACTTCCATTCAAAGGCTGTTTCTGTTTTCAAGAAAGTAGAGTGTTGTAGAAACTGTTTCAGAATTCAAGTAATACTGTCCTCTGGTGTTAACATGTGGACATTACATTTGTGGCATTTCTTTCATACATTTCACCAGGATCCGGCTTGTTAAATGGGCCATGAACTGCCTTTTGTAATTATTTTGTACTGTTCTCTGAAGTCCACTTATAATGATATCGAGATTTTTACATTCAAAATATCTTAATTAAAGGAGCTATGTGGAGGTTTTTACTTAAAAAAATCTTTAAGATAGAGTTTTCATTTGTACATGTATGAGCCAACCATGATGTAATAAAAAGAATGACACCTTGACTGTCCACCACGGTTGCCTCTATCAGCCTATAGGCTCAATTGTGTGTGGAGGAGTCGGGCCCGGATCAGCGCGAAAATTCACAAAATGTGACGTCATGCGCGTTCTCGTCTACTTGGGCTTGCATCCATACGGCACGGCAGCCATTATTAGTAAGCAGCGGCAATCGGTAGTGTTTTCAAATGGTGTTTTCTTACCTCAAACATTATGCTGGTGAATCTCGATGAGCTGTCAGAGGTTGCAGCGGCAACCCTGGTTGATGTGGTCGTGCTCTTATGAGCGACGCGTGTGCGCACTGAGAACGAGCATGAGACTGACTGCAGTTCCTCTAACGGCCACTAGTGTCAGTAACTGTTAGAAATTTCAGAACCTACGCAATGCTCCTTTAAAGGTGCCATAGGTGATTCCCTATTGTTAAAATAGGGCCCATGATATTGGTATTGCAGTATTGTCTCCGGTCTTCTTGGCTGTGCGCGTTCATCCTTTCAGGAGGCGTGGCTTTGGATGACGATTTACAGGGAAGGTGGGACATGCTTATAGTGCTATCAGACTAAACTTAGCATTTTCATTAACATCTGAGGACTATTTCTCATTTTTCTCAGTTATTTTGCTTTATTTCCAGATTCAATATGCTTGTTCTTACATAGTAGCCTAGAGCACGTTCGCACACTATGGCACACAAACTATGGCCCTGTCCCAAATGGCACACTTCATATGCACTTTTGGTCTTGTGGACTTACAATGGCTGCCGTGTGCGCGTGTCAGTTAAGTCCATGCTGTAGGGTGTCCCATTTGTCATTTTAGGTTTCAGTAGGGTGCTTTGCCTTCAATGACTCCTATGTATGGAAGTCCTAAAGGACCAAAACGTGTGAAACTGTCGTGTAATCACGTAATTACGTCTTAACGCGCAATTTACGTGTTAACACGTCATTTACGTGTTAATGCATAAATGATGTATTAACGCGTAAATTGCGTGTTAAGACGTAATTATAGTGTTTACACAACAGTTTCAGTTTCAGTTCAGTTACAGTTTTGGCCCTTTTGGCCTTCCATACTCGATGCGCACTTTTGCCGAGTCCGCACCATAGACTGTAAAAAAACATGGACGTAGGGTCCGTGACGTCACCCGTAGGTTTCTAAAGACCGTTTTTGAAGCCTAAAGTGGGCGTGGCTGACCGTCGCCATCTTGGCAGCGCGTCACTCCTGAATTTATTTATTTTTACAGTCGTGACGTGACGGCTAACAGACAGCAGACAAACGGCTAATGATGACTAATGACCACAGCAGCGGGAATCGACCTGTCACTCAAAAGTGGACACCCTTAATTATGCAGAACTTTAAGGCTTAATATAATGTAAACGGATGAGTTATAAAAAAATTCACCCCCCTCACAGTTGCCATGAAGGGAAAAATAAGCTATATAGACCAAAGCCACTTTTTGCACCAGGCTGTAAACGTGTTTTTTTCTGCTGTAAAGTTGGGCATTTTAACATGGGGGAGATACAGATTTGACTCACTTCTGCACCCAGCCTCAAGTGGCCAGTCGATGAATTGCCGTTGAATTCACTTCCGTGTTGGTTTCAAGAGAGAGACAGGGAGGTTGCCGCTTGGTCCGCACCATAGACTGTAAAAAATAGGTCTGCACTGATGCGAGCACCGCAGCAGACTTCTTCCCGACAGTCAAAGCGGTGGTACGTCACAAATGTGCGGACTCGTAGGAATACCGCGAGTGCCATTTGGGACAGGGCCTAAAATATGTAAATGACATTTGTATGTAGCCTATTCTAAATTAAAGACACGGCTTGTACTGAATGTCAGCTTGCTTATTTTGCTAAAGATAAGGATTTATTAAGACCACATGTCATGCAAACTAGAAACTATATGCTTCTAACCACAGGTCGAGAGCTGTCGTTCCAACCACACAACTTTGCGATGCTGTTCGCAAAAGTTCGTTGGAATGATGGTTTCGGGAAACACCGACTCGTTGAAATATCTGATAACGACGGAACTTGCGACCATAGTTGCTTTTGGGAAACGCAACCCAAAATGGATTGGCTTCAATAGCCTAAGCTGTTTTTAGACTAACGAGAACGTTATGAGCTCTGAAACTTACAGGATGTTGTTATAGTATAATGACCTCTTATATGTTAAAAGATCAAGGGGTTTTTGATTTCTCATTTTATGACCCCTTTAATTGATGGATTGGCTGATGACATTAAAAAAAAACTTTTTTGGCAAATGGATAAAGAAGAGCAAATGAAAAATGTTTTGAATGCAATTCAATGCTTTTATTATTTATACTGCATATTGTTTAATTATTACAAATATCTTATATCTTACAAATATATTATTTTAATGGCAAAAAGTGTCCTAATCAACTAATGTTAAAACATGAACTAAAACTTTAATAACCATTTAATTGTAAATTTAAAGCATTTATTTTATATACTGTTGTAATTTTAAAGTTTTATTTTATTGTTAATAAACATATTCCTTCACTTGAGACCAGAGATATTTTAGTATCATTGATATACAACCCCAAATACAGAAAATTTGAGACATTTTGTAAAATGCAGTAAAATCAAGAATCTGCGATTTGTTAATTATTTAACTTTATTTAACTGGCCAAAGTACAAAGAAAAGATTTCCAATGTTTTAACTTTTCACTGAACAACGTAATTGTTTTTTGTAAATGTAAACAAATTTTGATTTTCATAGCTATAATACAGTCCAAAAAGGTTGGGATAGAGTCATATCTACAACTGTGTTACATCACCATTCCTTTTAATTACACTTGGTTTAATGGTTTGGAAATTGTTCTGAATTTGGGTTTGTATTGTAGAATATTAAGTTTTCTTTTTTCATTTTAATTGTAGTAAACGTTTTAGTAATTTTGTTGTGTTTATAATTTTTTTGGTAACACTTTACAATAAGGTTCATTAGTTAACATTAGTTAGTGTATTAACTAACATGAACTAACAAATGAGCAATACATTTGTTATAGTATTTATCATTCTTTGTTAATGTTAACTAATAATAAAAATACAGCTGTTCATTGTTTGTTCATGTTAGTTCAGTGCATTAACTAATGTTAACAAATACAACCTTTAATTTTAATAACGTATCAGTAAATGTTGAAATTAATATTAACTAAGATTAATAAATGCTGAAGAAGTATTGTTCATTCTTAGTTCATAGGTAGTTAACTAATGTTAACTAATGAACCTATTGTAAAGTGTTACAGTTTTCTTTATTATGTCTATAAAGATTTATTCCGTTTTAGTTTGTTTCATTTGGTTATTTTAGTTCAAGTTAAACTAAACCAAAACAAGTTCAAATAAAACAAGTAAGTTTTCTATATTGTATTTTATATCATGAAAATGTTTTGTTATATAATTTTAGTTATAGACAACAACCCTGTTTGAGAGTGCCACCTTTTAGTACTCGAAATTGCTATAGACTCTAGAAATTAGCACTAGAAATTCACAAAGCAAATCTTCAAAGTTCATAGTTAATTCTAGAATGCCACATAACCTCCATTAATGGCGTCACAGGAAAACAAGGCTTCGGGCTTCTAAAATGACTGCCACAAGTGAGTGAGAGACAGAGTGAGGGTTTCATTATGAAAAAGAGTGAGGGATTCATATGCGCTCATGCAGATAACCTGTGTTAGTGTCAAACTTCTGAGCAGAATGTTCCAACCAACATTATGGCTTTTTATTAAAACTATTGTTTATACTCAGTATCTTTTGTTTTCAATTCAGATATCTTCAAAATTGTTTAAAGGACATTTTTCATACCCTTTTCAGGTAAACAGGTTTTATGGACATGTTAAGATGTTTTGTTTGCTTATTTTTTATTTGAAAACCATTTAATATGAAGCCTATTAAATTAAAAAATAATATTTTCTCATTCAGGTCTTTCTTCAGCCTGTGTGGAAGGTGATGCCACACTCAATCCTTCTCCAAATTGGTAATGTGATGATTGTTATTACATGATAGCTCATATTAATAATTTAAACTTTGAGGTAAGTGGATTGTGTGACTAGAATACAAAGCAAAATGGTCTGACTATATATGTTTTTAGTTATGTACATTTTTAAAATCTTGTCAGGTAGACACAGTGAAGAATTGAAGATTCTTTCTCAATCTCCTTTTATCTGTTTCAGCAGCTCAGAACAAAATGTTCTTTTCTGGGAATGACTTGGATGAGTGTTTCAGGCAGATTTACTGCACCAGTGAGTGGCATTTATTGATTCATTGTATATGCAAAATTTCATCAGTGACATTTACATTTCATTTATAGTAATAATTTCTTCCTTTGTTCTTTCATTTCAATAATAAATAATATGTTTTTTAAAAACATTACAATTGTACAAATATTTAATATAATAAATAGGAAATGCAGCAATTTGTATATTGCATTATATTACTATTCCCAACTACTGAAGAATATATGTTGGCAGGTTTTTCTTATCCAAAGATCAGTGAGAAGGTTTTGTCTGGGATGGCAGGCTCTCAGGTGGCTGCAGAGGCCATAGACTTGCAGGCTTTTAGAGCAGATGGGGCAGGGAAAGATCAGGTTGCTGTTGTTAGGTATTTGGGCAGCCGATTCTTTTTCTTTCTTTACGCTTCTCCTAAGCAATTATCACTCTGTGCTCCTCAAGCTCCTACGCAACCTTCATTGTGGTGGTCCTGCAGCTGGATCTGTCTGCTGCCAGTGTCTCCCAGTCTTCAGGGTTGATGTCAGCCTGCAGCAACTGTCACTTCATCTGATCTTTGTAATGCTTGCATGAGGCTCCTCAGTTATGCTTGCCCTGGCAAAGTTCCCCATACCGCTTTTGGCAGTCTTGTGTCATCCATGCGTGATATGTGGCTTGCTCAGCAAAGCTGTCGCAGCAACAGCATGGCCTCGATGCTTGGCGAACCCGCTGCTCCTACCTCTGTGTTGGTCTGGTAGTCCTGCTACTGGATTCCCATGATGAAAAGGAGACACCACTGGTGGAAGCACTCGAGCAGCTTGATATGTTTACAGTACAAGGACACACCCTTGGCAAGGACACACCCTTGACTCAGATACACATATCAAATATCGAGGTACTGAGGACTACTGCCTTGTAGACTTGAGTCTTCATTAACTCATTAACTTCATTAACTACTGCTGTCAGCATCATGCTGAAAAAGATGGCAAAGAGCATAGAGGCAAGGACACAGCCTTGCTTGACGCCATTACCAATTGAGAAAGGGTCTGAGTGGTTGCCACTGAGTTTTACAAATCCTTGCTGTCCTTGCTGCTGAAGGACTGCAAGAAACTTCGAACATGCATCCCAGCTTTATTAAGATCTTCCAGAGCCCATCTTGGCATCTTGGTTTCATAGGCTTTCATCAGGTCAAAGAAAGCTGCATACAGGCCCAAATTCTGCTCTCTGCAGTTCTTCTGCAGCTGGTGTAGCACAAAGATCATGTCCACAGTGCCCCGTTAGCTCAGAAGCCGCACTGGCTCTCCAGGAGAACTTCTTCAGCGATGGTAGGTAACAGCCTGTCAAGAAGGACTCTGGCAAGGATCTTCCCTGCAACGGAAAGAAGAGTGATGCCTCACTAGTTGGAGCTTTCAGATTTCTCTTTCTTTGTTCTTACACAGGAGACTATCACTGCATTGCAAAGGTTTTGCAGAATGACTCCCTTCCCTCCCTCCCAACAGAGTGCAAAAAGCATGGATAGTTGTCCAGCAACAGCGTCTTGTTGTGACGGGCCACAGAGATTTTCCCAGCTTGTCCAGCCACCAGTTGTTCTGGATCACTCTCAGCGTTGACTGAAGTGTTACATGCTTTTCTGTAGGCTGCCTTGCAGGTCTGGTAATCGGGACAAGCGAGGAGTCTTGTGTGGCTCGAGCACTTTGACTTAAGAAGCTTCTGGATTTCATCATCATTTTCACCAAACCAATCTCTGTTCTTCCTGTATGAGAAGCTTGCTACATCTATGGCTGTTTTCTGGAGAGTAGTCTTTATCTGGTTCCACCGCTTCTCAGGGTCTGGGTCTATGTGGTGATTTTGGTTTGCAAAATCTCCCTGTTGAACTTCTCTCTTTAAGCCAGCAGCCACTTAAAATTGAGTTTCTTGGTCTGAGGTCCCCTTCTCTTCACTGTGGCCTTGATTGGGATTTTTGCTCGAACCAGCCTGTGGTCTGTGCAGAAGTTGGCATCTTTTTGACATACAAGGATGTAGTCTTGGCGGTGCCAATGCATGGAGCGTGAATACCTGCAGGTTGTCTTTAACAAGGTTTAGGTTGTCCCTCCTGAAATAGGGTGTTGATGATAGTCAGACCATGCTCCATGCAAAACTCCAGCAGCATGTGCCTGTTGTCGTTATAGTTACAGACTCTGTGGTGACCCAATACTCCTGGTCAGACTGTGTGATCTCTGTTATCTACTTTCAAGAGAAGGGACTTCAATTCTCTGTAGAAAATGTTCTTTGTGATGGGCTCTGCCTGAAGTGTGGTAGGGTAAACACTGTTAATGGTCATAAACTGGTTGCCCAGGAGGGGGAAGCATAGGGACATGAGCCGGTCAGAATGTCCAACTGAAAGACTTGTGATCTTGTTGTTAATGGAGTTCCCGATCTTAAGGCCAACTCCAGAGAGTCTGCAATCTTCTTTGGCTTTTCCAGAGCAGTAGAGGTTGTAGCCTACTTCATTCTCTATGAGTGACCCTTCCTTTGGAAAGCAGCTTCTATGTCAATGTCAAGTTTAGTTAGTTCTCTTGCCATCAGCGCTGAGTGTCTCTGAGTTTGATCACTTTCATCAAAGTCTAGCATTTTGAGGACATTCCAGCACACCACCTTGAAGCTTTTTGTCTTTGTTATCTTAATCTTAGCTTTTTTAATACAGCTGATATGAGATGCCCATTGGCCACGAAAAGCCAGATGGGTGAGGGATGAGGTAAGCCAGGTTTGAGCCACCTTTACTAGGCCTGTCTCTGTGTGGAGCAAGCAGCACTATCCCCAAAAAGGGCCCCTTGGTCACTTGGTTGCCTCAGGTAAACAAGTAAGTGACCCATACATCTAAGCCACCTACGTGCATGAGACTGTGACTTACTGCCAACCAAGGCTGATGGGCCCAGTATACCCAAGTAAACGGGGGTTTGATAGAAGTTTTTGAAAGTCACTCCTTGGGTTATCAACCAAGGTTAAAGGCCTTTTACCCCTTTTCCTGTCAGTGGAAATTGTTCTGCCAGGCTTGGAAACTAAGCCACATGAGAAGGCCAGGATTTGGACTTGGCTGTTGGAAGCTATATGAGCCTTAGAAGCACTTATCGGCAATGAAAGCTTATCCTCACAACCACTCCCAGCAATGACAACACATTTGTATGACACCATTTCAGAAAGTGTATTTTTGATTAAAATTTTCACTTTGATGTTATCATCATGCGCATTGATCATATTTTGTGAAAAGCTTCTTGAGAAATGTGTTCATTTAGAGTAGAAATAAATCATACAAAAATGTTGCAAAATATACTTTAAACCTATTGTTTATACATAACAGTGTGAAATATTGTATGATTTGTTCTCTCAAATAAAATGGTTCTGAATGTATGTGCACTACAGTTTAAAAGTGTTTTTTATGTTCTTGAAAGAAGTCTCTCATGCTCACAAAGGCTGCATTTATTTGAATAAAAACTAAATAAAAACAGCAATACTGTTGAAAATGCAAACGTTTGAAGACAGGTTTCAGGGTGTGTTTACATGACAACAATGTACTAAAAATTGAAAAGATTTTCTTTGTACAGATGACAACATTATCAAAACGATCCCCACTCACAAGTATCCAATAAAACAATTTAAAAAAGCTGTATTATGCATGCCAGGCCAGTAGTTGACAATGTCCCTTTGTAAAGAAGTTGGTTTGTGCAAGTTTTTAAAAACAATACCATTATTGTCTCCATGTAAACTATAAAAACACGAATTTGTGAAAACGGTGACGTCACTCACATGCATATTACGTGTTCAGTCTATAGGCGCCTGGTGTATCTTTACAAAGTGACATCGCCAACTACTGGCCTGGCAGGCATAACACAGCGTTTTGTCTTTTTTGTGTGTGTGTGTGTGTGTGTGTGTGGATCTGTGTGAACAGGGATCATTTTGATAACGTTGTCGTCCATATGTGAAAACGCTAAGAAAAAAAGTTTCCATTTTTAGTACATCGTTGTTGTGTAAACCTTTCCTAAGAAGAACCTATAGCACTGATCCCTCTCATGGCTCATGGTGTGTATGAGGCCATTTGTCCAATTTAGTCTTTATAAATGAAGTGCAATTGAAAAGTATAGTTCTCATATGCATATTAAAGCTCTCACTCAAAATGTAATTTAAAAAGTATTTTAAATTAAATGCAGTTAAGAGTAACCTTTTTCCACTTTTCACTGCATTGTGTATCAGATGAAAAAATTAAAGATCATGTCAGAATTGAAAGCTAAGTAAAAATACGAAAATTCAGAGTGGATATATGCATCTGATGTTAACTAGCTCTTTAAATATCAATACATGATTATTGATGTTATTCATGATGTGAAAGAATACCATGCTTCAATAATCACAGCTCTTGTTTGAAGTGAAACTAAAAAAAGAAAAAGAAGAAACGGTAGACAGACAGTCTAACCACAGGGTTCAGAGATTGCTATCAGGAAAAAAACAGAACCAAAGTGCAAAGGGGTGTTGAGAGGCACAAGGCCATCTTAAGCATGTCAGACAAGATGGAGGCAGTAGTGTTGCTTCTTTTTTGAGGTAGATTATTTTACTTGCAGCAGCCTCCTAAACTGATTTAACTGGATTGAGTGCATGCACCATATTTGCAAGACGTGCAAGGAATTTAAACCATGAATTTTAGCAGAGACTTTGTCAGAAGCTGGGACCTTTGACTTTTGGAGTAAAATAACAGTTTTGATTATTCTGTAGGCAGACAGCCTGAAGTAAAAAAGTCTATGCTTATCCTATAAAGCAAACACAATACAAACAAACATAGCCTATACTTACTCCCTCTACTTATACTTGATCTTTTTGCAATTGAATGAAAGAAAATAGTTTCTTTGGCCTAACAACACTGTAAAAAGTGAATAGTTGGGTCAACTTAAAAAAATTACTTCAATTGGTAACACCTAAATAAATTAAGTTTTTTCTCAACTTAAATTATCACGTTTTTCACGATAATTTAAGTTGAGAAAACTTAATTTATTTAGGTGTTACCAATTGAAGTAATTTTTTTAAGTTGATCCAACTATTCACTTTTTACAGTGAAGTACTGCAGAGTATTTGGTCACAACACAAGTCTTACTTGTGTAGGTTACATTTCTTTTCTGCCCCTAAAACAGGAAGATGATCTCATTTGTATACTTCACCACCTGATGCTGCATGCTATTGCTAATGCAGTCATATTATGCTGTAATGCCTCCTAGTGGTTATAATTTTATACATCAACATTAGCATTTAAGAAATAGATTATTGTTGAATTATTTATAATTATTTATAACGTCTACTGTATCATATTTAATACGCAAATTTCGAAGGCCTCTAAAATACCAACATGATAAAAACTTTGTTTAAAAACCTGCCTTCTGTTGTCTGATTAATAGTTTATGCTTTTTTATGCTTTTATTTGTATCATTCTAAAAATGAGGTAGGCCTACACTTTTTTGCTGTGATATCTTTACTGATTTTTATCAAGTAAATTATTTTTATGTTGTTAATATTTAAAAATTAACACTTACTTGACTGAAGCAATTTAGGTTTACCTGATAATTCACACATAATTCTTTAGAAAAACCTTGTTGAATGAAAGTAGTCAGCTATACTATTATGTACTGCACCACAGACCACATACGCAACACTACCAATGGTTGTTTCAACATGTTCTCACACTTTGACTGATCACTGTGAATGATCCTCATGAATTTCGTTCTCCACACTGAAACTGTGTGCCTGCAGCGAAGCACTCTATGGCTTACACTAGACTGAAATATGAGTCAGAGTCAGGAAATTGTCTGGTGTTATGCAACAGAATGTGAGCTGTGCCGTTCGTCCAAAGAAAATAAAGCTGACGAAGAATGAAAAGGGCAAGAACATCAGTAAATTCTCTTTTTACTGTCTAACTGGGCCATTGAGTCATTTCCATGCCTTTCAAACTCTACAGTACTACTACAGTGACTACATTCTGTATATGTTTGAGGTAAATCACAAATGTAAGTCATAACGAAACATTAAGAATAAAATGCTGGTCATTAGCAGTTCTGTGTTTTACCAGAAAAGAAGATGGAGGTAATCCAGCTCTCCAGGGAAAGAGCCGCTCCAGATGTTTTAGGCTCCTCCTCTCGCTCTGCTCTTTCTCTAAACATTCCAGCCAACTTAGTGCCTCTGCATGAGGGCTTTTCCACTCCGCCTGTCATAAACACATACTCACACACTCACCATTTCTTAGCAGTCTCCCCCGGTCTTGAAGATGAGAGCCCTCCAGCTCCTTGTCCTCGTTCTTTCTAGCCTGGTTGGGGCACAGCAGCAGGCCCTTATGGACTACTTGGAGAGAAGACTCCTTGCCATTGAGGTAAGAACAATAATGCTCTCCCAGCCAGACCCTGACCTCCTGATACAGGCTGACATGGAGTTTTGAGAAGAGTGAAGCTAAAGAACAAGACAAAAGACTGAATTTTGGATGAATTGTGGATTTGTTTAAGGGTATGGTGCAGTTACGTTAGTAGGTCAGTAATACTTACTGGGTTTGAACTTTCAGCATTAATTATCATTATTTTTTATATTTTTTTTAAAGTTCTTTGAGGTTCCCCATAGGAGTGTAGATTCACAGAAAAGTTGGCAGTGGAGTACAAGTGGGCAAAAATGATATTTAATGATCAAACAAATATGTATACTCTTAAAAAAAGCTTCAGTGGTGTTTTACAGGATTCTTGAAACAATTTTAGAGAACACTTTATGCCAAAAAGGTTATATCAATTTACAAGCTGTTTAATTCATAAAATTCAACTTTAAACTAATAATTACTTAAACTAAATTCATAAAATTATCCCATAGTGGGAACCCCTAAAAGGTTACATTTATGAAGTAGCTTGACAGAACCCTTTAAGGATCTACTGTATACAGCAATATTTGCAAATATATGCAAATATTTTGCATATAACATGATATTGTAAGCACAAACTCACTCAACGTGATAACTGTAACCAGTGCATGCCAGACAATCGCAGCGAAACAAAAGCAGACGGACACACACACTATCTCTATTCCCTTCTGCTTTCGCTCCATACTGCTTTTTCTCCTTGAGTCAGTCACCATATCTCCCTCTGTGTCTTGGATTCAGCCACATGAAGGAAATTTTCTCCCTTGTTTTCTCTCTGTGCTGACTCTGCACATACAGTTCTCAGGCAAGTCATTTTGTGTGATTATGCTAAAACGCACTTTGCTTCTTCTTTCCTTCCACTGAGTCACAAATTCAAAAAAGAACATTTGCTGCCAAAGGTTGATCCATCTGCAGCGCAAATGATGCTGTTCCAATGCCAAAGTCCTCATGAATTCCTGCAGCTGTCAAGGGAGGGCTTATATTTGAATAATGTACACTCAGAAGGCTATCTGACTCAGTACTAAGTGTGCTCGAGTTCATGGTTTAAAACATGCTTAGAACATGTATGCGCATTAAAGGAGAACTCCGGTCAATTTTAACATTGAGCTCATTTTTTTGTACATTTGGAGTGCTGTCAATACAGAGAACAACGCCAAAAATCGGTGTTGCCTACACCGAGTTATTCTTTTTTTAAAATTTGCACCCTGTTGACTTCAATAGGGCAAGTTTTAAACCTGTTTTTAGCCTCTTAACATCCTTGATGTGTCATTACAAGTGCACAGAAAATGTGAGTGATTCCTTCAGAGTGAACACGAGTGAATCTGACTGCAGTAGATGTGAAAGAAATGTATAAAAATGATGTTATTTAAGCCAGCGCAAATACCTGTGTTTACATTCTGTCTTCGATTGAAGTCCAAAGTAGTCGATTGCCGAGTTCACGCGCGTGATCATAGGTAACTAAACCTATGCGTGTGAACTCGGCAATCGACTACTTTGGACTTCAACCGAAAACAGGATGTAAACACAGGTATTTGCGCTGGCTTAAATAACATCATTTTTATACATATCTTTCACATCTACTGCAGTCAGATTCACTCGTGTTCACTCTGAAGGAATCACTCACATTTTCTGTGCACTTGTAATGACACATCAAGGATGTTAAGAGCCTAAAAGCAGGTTTAGTACTTGCCCCATTGAAGTCAACAGGGTGCAAATTTTAAAAAAAGAATAACTCGGTGTAGGCAACACCGATTTTTGTCGTTGTTCTCTGTATTGACAGCACTCCAAATGTACAAAAAATGAGCTCAATGTTAAAATTGACCGGAGTTCTCCTTTAAAGCCATCTGAAATCAATGTCTGCATGCATGTTCTAAAATAGTAATAAAATTCATTTGTGTAGCACTTTTCGCATGGTTTCAAAGAAGCTTTACAGAAAAATAATTTTAATATCTTAATGTCTTCATGCATTACAGTCACAGAGGATTAGAACTGGGTGATATGTTGAGGTGATACAAGCAATCAAGCAGTTGAGATTTGCTATATGCAAAGTTCTGTCATGAAACTCTAAATGGCGGAGGCTGATAGGTCCTTAACTCAATCTGTTTGCAATCACATCATCTATAGGGCACAGCTAATTGGTTCTTACTGTATCATTGGCCAATGCTGCTCAACCTTCAAATACTTGTTCAGCATTTGCTGTAGCAGTTGCAGTGCACTTTCAGAAACCCAGCTCCACCATATAGATCTGCAACGGGTAATTCATGTATTGTATAACTATTTCAAGCAACCGAATAGCAAAGGCCTGGCAACTTCCCAGAACATCTTTGCAACTTCATAGCAACGCCCTGGCAACCACCCAAGCATTGTGGTAACCAGAAGAACATTTATTTAAAATTACTATCCCACGAGCCTATTGCTAGCATTCAGTTCATCTTATATTGTTTAAGATGCCACTTTTAACAGATATGTTTACATCTGACTAACTCGTATCTCTTTTACTGAGGCTCTTGAGACCTGTTTTTGTTTATTTCTCCATTGGCAGGATCGTATCTCCTTGTGGCATGAGCAGACCAGCCGCTACGCCTCTGAGCTGCGCGAGTTCAAGCAGCAGATGGTGGCACAGCTAGAGGGCCTGGACAAGAGCAAGGAGGCACTGCGGAGCGAGTTGGACACAGTGGGAACACGCGTAGATCGCGTGGAGAGAGAGATGGACTACCTCGAAACACAGAATGGCGCGCAGCCTTGCGTGGACGTGGATGACAAGCTGGTGGAGCAGCAGGTGACAGTTGTCAAGGAGAGAAACAAAGCCAAGTACGCCAAGCTTACAGGTGAAGAGCTTTAGGTAACATTCCACATGCTTAGATACGGGTAATGTTTGCCTTGCAGCAAGATGGCATGAGCCATAGTTGGCTCATTCAACAAAATCAGTTCTCTGGGGTCCCATTCTCAATGCATTAGAGGCACAAATGCCATGGTTTTGTTGTGAGAACTATTACAGATTTTAACCAACATAAAATAGCATATCATTAACACTTAAAGTTGTGATTTGAGATTATTTGTTTTTAAAAATAGTTTTAAAGACAACAGCTAAAAAACGGTTATCTCTATTATTACACAATTTTTTAACATTTCTTAAATTTAGACAACCAGGAAATGACATTTTTAGAAAATATCTAAAATGTACTAAATGTTTTCACAAATTGTAGTCTTAACTGTATTTGTCAAGCTCAAACCTGTAAGAAATAAGAAATTATTAAAAAATGTATTTAATTTATGGTGAATATGAGTTTATCAATACTACAAAATAAAATTTGGTCCTAAATTAGCTAACCACTTCAACCCTGTTACCCATTCTGACATTTTTTTTTTAATTTATGCATTTTGTCTACTTTGATGTTTATTGAAAGTTTGTGCTTTTGAAAAAAAAAGAAAAACGAACAAAAATTATCAAATAAATTAAACAATATTTTTAGTCATGGAAGTGTTATTTTAGTATGTTTATATTCTATTGAATGTATTTAATATTTTGAATTAGATTTTATTTTTATATTTTCAGTTTTCATAAAAAATAATAATATTACATTTTCTTTAAGTTTAAGACATTTTGTGATGTGCACTTGTCATTTTTAGATTGAAATTCTATTTAGCTTTAATTTATTTTTATTTCAGTTGTAGTTTTAGCTATTTTAATCCTTCATATATTTTTTTGTAGGATTTCAGTTAGTTGCCATGTTAACATTTCAAATTATTTTAACTCTAAAGTTTAAGTTTTTTCAAAAAAAGTTTTTTAGTTTTAGTTAACAATAACAAAACTTTCGCAGGGTTGAAAAAAACATGAAAAAAGACAGCGAACATTAAAAATAATTGTGGAAAGTGCCAGCTACGCTTCATAGATTCAGTTTTAAGAAGCTCTTAATGAAGGATAAGTGGCACGAGAAAGACAGGGAAGAGGGTTCAATCACATCAAGCTCTGAGATATCACAACTTGACAGAGTTTAATACATAATGTATTAAATAGTGGGTCTATTCTTCCTAAAGTCCTCGTTTAGAAAAGCACTTAGAGGCACTAAATAAAATGTATTATAATTCCATCATTGAGAGAGACAGTAATTATACTGCTGGAGGACAAATCATGATGCTTTCCTCTACACTTCAGCAGCTCTATATTACTTTTTCATAGTAAAACTGATTAACTCAGACTGTCATTAGTGTACTGTGCCATTAGGGTTTAGTGTTAAATCAGGCTTTAGTGGAAAGCAAATATTTACATTAGAATTCCAGCAAAAGACAGATTGCAAAGGAAATGTCACAGAATGTTTGACGATTGAAGCCAACGAGGTGTTAATACAATATTTAAAGGGATAGTTCATCCAAAAATGAAAATTATTTTGATTTTCCATTTATACGTTTAGACTGTAGTGACATGATCTCCAGCATCAAAGCCATGAAGATCCTGAAACGAGTGGGCGGCCCAAAGGGAATGTGGACCAAAGACATGGGAAGTGCCACCGGGAAGGTGTACATCTTAAACGGGACAGATGATAATACAGTGTATGAATTTGGAACAGTCCGTGAATTCACTTCCTCCCAAGGCACTTCTGGGGCCACCAGCGTCCAGCTCGCTTCGGCTTGGAGTGGTATGGGCCATGCAATCTACAACAACCACCTTTACTATCTGAAGCAGGGCGAGGACATGAAACTAATAAAGTTTGATCTTCAGAAGCACATAGTCACGGACACTGCGGTGTTTCCAGCTAAAAACCAGCTCCCAGTGTACAACCTGAATCCCGAGACCTTCATCGACTTAGCAGTGGACGAAGAGGGTCTGTGGGCCATCTACGCCACACAGGAGAATGAGAGGCACATCTCTTTGGCCAAGATAGACCCTAAAACTCTAGACATTGAACAGATGTGGGACACCCCTTGTGTGAGGGAGAATGCAGAAGCAGCGTTCGTCATCTGTGGTACTGTCTATGTGGTCTACAACTCCAAACTTCCCAGTCGCTCCCGAATTCAGTGCGTGTTTGATGTCAGTGACATGGTAACAAATGACGAAGCTCCACATGTATACTTTCCCAAACGATACGGCACTCACGCCAGCCTCAAATACAGCCCTGTGGAGCAGCTGCTCTATGCTTGGGATGATGGCTATCAAATCCTCTACAAACTCCAAATGAAAAAGAAGCTGGAAGTGTAGAATTTGTACTGAAGACCTTGTTATTGGCTTGCGCTTGGCTTGTTATTGAGACGCACTTCAATACATTTGAGCTTTGTAGTTACTCCGAGAGCACAACATATGATTGATTGGACACATGTTTGTTTACTAGAAATCAATGTACAGGGCTCAAAAAAGAACCATTTTAACTTAGTTTGCCTGGAGCAGAACTAATAAAATGATTTTATATTTTATTTTGACATGAAATGTGCCATTAATAAATCATTTTGCAGTTAATAAATAATTGCAAAGTTAACAATTCACCTAGCAACTAGAGGAACACGTCAACAATATTACAGTGATATCAAAACTTAAAGGTATTCACAGCGCTACAAAAGCCATAATGAAATGACCCTGGACAATAGATAATGCTTTACAAGGAACTATGTTAGAGAGCTACATATGGCAATTTGTAAAAACATATTTTGGAAGAAGAAATACAAAATTTAAACAACGAGTCAGTCAATACACCATTAGTCCTTCTTATATACGAAATATGCCACAGACATGAAAGTAGTAACACTTTCAGCGAAGACAACATCTGACTGCTGGATGGCGCAATTATCCAATCAGAATCAAGTATTCCAGAGAGCCGCGTGAAGAGACGGTTCACACAGAGGGCCCTATCTTGCACCCAGCGCAATTGACTTTGTACACCGACGCATGTATCATTCCTATTTTGCACCCGCGCAAAGCGCGCTTTTCCCTCCACAGAAGCACGTCGCTAAACTAGGGAATAAACTTGCGCTCCCTGGGCGGTTCAGCACAAAAAAAGAGGCGTGTTCCGGCGCAAACGTTCCTTCATGCTATTTTGCAGGTTTAGAAAACAATTGCGCCACTAACCAGGAAAAAATAGTGTAACAGGAAGTCAGTGGCGCGTTGCGCATGTTATTCATATGCTATTTTAAGGGCGCATGCTTGGCCATAATCAATGTAGCGTGTGCACAACGCGCATACACTTTGATTCTCTCATCTACACAGAAGCAGCAGTTTTCATTTTTGCAAATCATACGTTATTACGATAGATAGATAGATAGATAGATAGATAGATAGATAGATAGATAGATAGATAGATAGATAGATAGATAGATAGATAGATAGATAGATAGATAGATAGATAGATAGACAATTTATTATAAAAGCATACATCTAGCTTACACATTTACCCAAATTATCATACGCCTTTTTAACCGAAGTTAATTTGGGTGGGTTTCTCCATCCCCAACGTCCCTGACGAGAGCGTTGCTCTCCTTGGCTGTGAACCGCTCCTGGCGCGCGCCCGGCAAATCCGCCGTTATAATAGGAATCCACTTTAGAACAAGCGCGCCTGCTCTTAAAGGGAATGTGAGATGACGCTCTGATTGGTTTATTTCACGTTACGCCCAAACCACACCTATGAATAATGAAGCTACTTCAGACCAACCCATTTTAGATTTGCACCTGGCGCAAGAGTAATTTATCCCGCCGGGAAAATAGCAACAGCGCCAAGACCCGCCCACAAAGTTACTTGCGCTTTGACACTTGCGTTTCAGATCGTTAAAATAGGGCCCAGAATGTGTTTTTTTCCATTGTTTTTCTACGTCTTGAGGTCATTTAAACTTCATAGTGGAATAAAAAAAGCAAGTCAAGAGCAACTTTTTAACTTGAGCGCCATGTATTTAGAACGCCGTTTTAAACACGTACTTCTAGCGCAAGTTTACGTTGAAAAACAATGTTAAAAGCAGTAGTGGAATCTGCTCGCGCATGACGCCTTTTTAAAAAATGAGTCTTTAGACCTTTTGTTTTTTTCCCATTCCACTGCCACATGTTCTGTGTGAACTGGTCCTAATCTGATTTAATATTTAACAAAGAATGAAAGAAGAACAAAACTAATAGAAGCAAGATCTTTAATCACACCTTTGAAGTACAAGGGGATATTCTGAAACAGTTACTATTATACAAATTCTCAATATAAAAGTGGCTCTGAATAAGGCATTTCATACAGAAACGCCAGTTCCAGTGATTATAGACACAATGAGTTCCATCCAAGCCAGTCAACAAATTACATCATGTTATCTGAAGAGAAAACACCTCAAAGGTAACAGGAAAAATACAGAACAATGAACATTTGTCACATTTTATGTAAAATACAAAATTGGTCTTTGTAAAACAGTGCTTCTAATTTACATATTGATATCATTTCAAGTCTTGTTAGAAAGCCATGGATTTTTGCGTCCTTTGGATCTGACACACAACCCTTGCTATTCATTATGGTTATACTTTGGAAGCTACAATTACTGCATGGTGAAATTATGACGATTTTAGCCAGTTGTACATTATGGATGATGCAGGATAAAGCTGTGCATGGCTGCATTTAACTGAGCTGAACTAGTTTGAACAAAAATACGGTAAATTATTCAAAATACCCATAGAACCATCAGAAACTTAAATGTTTAAATAAGAACAAAGCAAAACCTTTACAGTTTACACAGGAAGAGAAATTATTAGACAGGATAAAAATAATTCTTGGCATTGGCGTTTTTGGTGGCAGAACAGTTTCACTACTTCACAAATAAAAGGAAGATCAATGGAATAGCTCTGTAAACAATATACAGTTCGGCTAATACATTTCAATAGGTTGAACATATTGAGGACTTCACATATCTCTCCATTCATAATCTCTAAACACATGTATTTTATATTCAAAGAAGACAAAAAAGAACTAGAAGGATTATGGCTAAATATATAATAAACTATTTCTTCGTACTATTATAATGTCAATTAAAATATAATATACATCTACCACTATAAATGAACAAATACATCCTTTTACTCCTGTGGGGAGCTTAATCCATCTTGAAGTGTATATCTTTCAGCCTCTTCCTCACTTCCATCGAGACAAAAAAAAAAAAGCTCAAAATTGGCTAGGCTCAGTTGCACTTTGAAAACTTTTGAACAGCACCCTCTTTCTTCCAACTGCTTGTCCACACAGACATAAGTTGTGTCACTTGTTGCCAAAGGACATATCTTAAATCTCACCATCAGTCCCTGGGAGATACTTGGCTTAAAGATGTAGAGAGAAGTCGTCCCTCACTTATGGACTGGATGGGAGTCTGGGAGATGGACAAGACCCCTGACTGTCAAAGCTTGCGGTGCGAGTCTTCCACTGAAAGAGAGACGGAAAACAGAAGGAAAGAGAGGGAGAGATTTAAATATTGAAATGCAAATGTTCTTTTCCACTCTGGAAATGTGTAAGGACAGACAGTCACCTCCTTCTCAGACTTCTTGGGCTCTACGAGCGGGTGCCAGTGAGCGATGGGTTTTCGAGGGTAAGCGAGCATCTCATTCCAGTGATCTCTCCCAAGTCCCTCAGCATGGCTCCCTACACGACAGACTCCAATGATCTCATTATGTCCCACTCTACACACCAGGATAATAAGGAATAGATTTTGAAGCACATAGACAACATAATATTTGTACAGAGAAAATATCAGATATTGTATAACACTCACAGATCGTAGTCCATAACTGATATGTGTAAGCTGACTTGATCCATATTCTCTGGGGGAATGTCAAATATTATCGCCTCATTATATGTTGGATTCAACGTGTTCTTTTTTATGGAAGTTTTCTTCTTTTTCAAGCGTCTCCCATCACAGATCAGTGACACCTTCACATAAGGATCTGCCAAAAGAGCAGGGAGGTGTGACACCAGTTTCTCAACGTTTCTTTCTCCTTGTCTTCTCATGGTCTGAAAATGTCTGATGAAAGGACTTGTAATTCGCTTGCTGACAATGATAGATGTGACTGTCCAAGTGTATAAAAATGGAGCCAAGCAGACAGATGAAAGAAAATAAAGACACAAACATAAAAGACAGCAGCATACCTGAATAACCGGTTATATCCATGGCTTTGAGGTTCCTACATTTGATGACCGTAAGTGTGAGTCTTCCTGCAGTTGGCAAGTAGCAGAGAGAGAACATTATCTCTCCCAGATCCACGCTCTCCTGCAGAATCAAATGGAGACACACAAAATCCAGTAGATCATGACATCATTACAAATAAATAGCTACGTTTACTAATATTCATAGTTATGATAGTATTTCAAACTGAGGGTGAGTAAATGATGACACATTTAAATTCCTTTAATCCCAATTCTGTACATTATTCAAATGTTTGGGGTCAGTAAGATTTTTTGTTTTTGAAAGAAATTAATACTTGTACTTAGAAAGGATGCATTAAATTGTTCAAAAAATGACTAATTTCTAATTTAAAAAAAAAAAAATCTGTTCTGTTCTTTGTTTTTTAGCTTTCTGTTAATCAAATAATCTTGAAAAAATGGATCACAGTTTCCACATTGATAATAATAAGAAATGTTTCTTGAGCATCAAATCAGCAAATTAGAATGATTTCTCAAGGATTGTGACACTGAAGACCTGGTAAGATTAAAAGACATCTGTCAAAAACATTAAAGGGATAGTTCGCCCAAAAATGATATTTAACCCATGATTTACTCACCCTCAAGCCGTTCGAGATGTATATGTCAATCTTTTTTCAGACGAACACATTTTCAGTTATTTTAGAAAATGTCTTAGATCTTTCAGTGGTTATAATGTGAAGCAATGGGGTCCTCCTCATTCAAGTGCCAAAATGTGCATGCATCCTTCACAAAAGTAATCCATCCGGCTCCAGGGGGATAAACGAAGGCCTTCGTGCGGTTTTGTCGTAAAAATATACATATTTAAAACTTTATAAATGAAAATAACTGGCTTCCGGTAGCGGTCGACGCGCGTTCACGGAGATGGATGCTGGCGTATGACGTAGGACGCGTCGTGACGTAGAATGAACGTAGAGTTTTGTTTTGCTCTGCTCTGTTCTACGTCACGACGCTTCCTACGCTACGTCCTACGTCATACGCCAGCATCCATCTCCGTGAACGCGCGTCGACCGCTACCGGAAGCCAGTTATTTTCGTTTATAAAGTTTTAAATATGTATATTTTTACGACAAAACCGCACGGATTACCCTCAGAAGGCCTTCGTTTATCCCCCTGGAGCCGGATGGATTACTTTTGTGAAGGATGCATGCACATTTTGGCACTTGAATGAGGTGGACCCTATAGGTTCACATTATAACCACTGAAAGATCTAAGACATTTTCTAAAATAACTGAAAATGTGTTCGTCTGAAAAAAGATTGACATATGCATCTCGAACGGCTTGAGGGTGAGTAAATCATGGGTTAAATATCATTTTTGGGCGAACTATCCCTTTAATAAAATCTTACAGACCCCATTTAAAAAAAAAGTATTTTCTATGAGCGAAAATGCTTTGTAAAAGCATTCTTACTTAAAGGGTTAGTTCACCCAAAAATGAAAATTCTGTCAGTAATTACTCACCCTCATGTTGTTCCAACCGCGTAAGACCTTTGTTCATCTTCGGAACACAAATTAAGATATTTTTGATTAAATCTGAGCCATGTCTGAATCCTCCATAGGCTTCTATGTGACCGAAACTTGCTGGCCCAGAAAAGTTATTAAAGACATCGTTAATATAGTCCAAGTGACTCCAGTGGCTCAATCTTAAGTTTATAAAGCGACGAGAATACTTTTTGTGCGCAAAAACAAACAAAAATAACGACTTTATTCCACTATTCATTTCCTTCTCTCTGGACCTCTAGTTGGTTCGCGTAGTGTTTTTGTGACGTGCAACACAGACGCGCTGCGCAAAAACACTACGAGGCCCAGAGAGAAGGAAATGAATAGTGGAATAAAGTCGTTATTTTTGTTTGTTTTTGCGCACAAAAAGTATTCTCGTCGCTTGATATACTTAAGATTGAGCCACTGGAGTCACTTGGACTATATTAACGATGTCTTTAATAACTTTTCTGGGCCAGCAAGTTTCGGTCACATAGCAGCCTATGGAGGATTCAGACATGGCTCAGATTTCATCAAAAATATCTTAATTTGTGTTCCGAAGATGAACGAAGGTCTTACGCGGTTGGAACAACATGAGGGTGAGTAATTACTGACAGAATTTTCATTTTTGGGTGAACTAACCCTTTAAACTGATGCATTGAATAGAACATAATTCACATAATAATGGTTTTATGAAAAAGATAGGGACATAAAACCATTAGGAACAATTCCTATCAGTTTGGTAATTTACAGAACAGACAACTGAATTCACTCAGGTAGTGACAAACCAAAATGTTTCAAACCAAATATATCAGGGTTATCTTCCTTTAGAAGTTTGGAAGTCAGTCCTGTATTCTGTAGACAAATACAATGATAATTTATGGGATTCACTGCCACATCTAAATGTGGTTGTTACTCCATAAATATGCTGTACTACTAAGTCTCTTTAACAAGCCTGAAATCTAGAGGTCAATTGATTGTAACCAGGGCCAACTGCCATTAATAAATTGACCTGATAGACCATTCAGATGAAAGGTATTGAGTGAGTGCATCAAAACTCCTCATGTCTTTCTCCCACATTTAACCCATCTTGAGAGCTTTAGCCTTGACAGCTCATCTACTGAGTTCAGTGATCTCTAGCATATACTATAATCAATCATGTGAATGCATATGCCTTATCACAGCACTATAAAAGTCATAGCTGAACACAATACCATAGTGAGATGACAGTATGATTACCTTATAGACAACTAGGAAATGTCTCGAGTCACAGAGTAAGACTAGTTAGTTAAACTGCAGTTTGTGTGGCTGTATCAGTGATATAATTAGCATTATTTTACATATCATTTAGCAGACGCTTTTATCCAAAGCGACTTACAAATGAGGAGAGCAATAGAAGCAATTCAATTAACAATAGTTTACATAACAATAGTAATGTTTTTCTCTGATGAATAAAAGCTTTTACATATTAAACTGTGCAGTTAATATTAGAGCTGCATGATTCTGGATAAATTGAGAATCACAATTGTTTCACAATTCTACCACAATTCTGAACAGACAACTTAACAAAAACAAACATGTAATTTACTTCAATTTCAGTCAAAAATGTTAATTGCTGCAATCTATTTAAAATCGTTTATTTAATTTCAATGAATTATTTCAAACAAATCGGTTTGAACGAATTATTCAGTGACTCACTCATAAAGATGATTTAATCTATTTGAATTGCTACCGTAGACATTAATGTTAGTATCTTAACTAAAAACTTTTATCCCAGTACTTCTGTGATAATTTGAATATTTGTAACAGAAAGGCTGTTTCGTACCAATATGTGATAACTGCTTTCTCTAGGTCAGCAGCAGCGCAAGCACAGATTTGAATGTTCTGGTTTTGTTAAAGGTTTAATAGAATGGGGCATTTGACTTTGAATCGAGATCAACTCTAGAACTGTACGTATTTGGTTTGGAGGGGCAGTAAATAGCTACAGTAACCTCTGTCAAGTGTAACTAGAAGCAATGGGAGTTTTGACTCCAATGGTGCCCTTGGTGAGACCAGACCAAGTTTTGAAAAGCTGTTTGGAAAACTTCAATTTCAAAGAAAGTGTTGGGTGGAACTGAAAGCGTTTTGCACATTGCTGTCAAACTGCTGCAGGTGAGTGATACAGAAGTAGAGCGTCTGAGAGCTTTGCCCTGGAGAACCTTAGGCGACTGTCTATAATGTCTATGCCAGAAACCCCCTTCTGAGTAGAAGAGATACAAACCTGAAACTCAAAACACTACACTCTTTAACATGTAAGAGTCCTGCTGCACCAAAATAACTTTAATATGATGTATAAGTTAGAAAAGCCAGATAGTCTGGCCTTATTTTGGAATTTCAGGGCACTGAGCATCTATTTCCCTAAATATATTACATAAATTAAATATACTGCCTTAATCAGATGGTAAAAAAAAATCTACACAAAAAAGCTCTTACCTTGAAAAAAACAGCAGTTGGCAATAAATGCATCAGTTTATAGTAAAGAAAAAAGGGACACAAGAGGATATTTAAAAAAAAATGTTTCAGTGTTTTTTTTTTTGTCAATGAAAGTAAATGGGATCTAATTTTGTTTTGGACCCCATTGTCTTTCATTATATGGACAAAAACATTTGAGACATTATTGAAAATATCTACTTTTCTATTCTACAAAAGAAAGAAAGTAATACAGGTTTGGAACAACATTAAGGTGAGTAAATGATAACAGAAGTTTGGATTATTGCTGACTCAGTATTCTCATATAATAAAGCATTAATTGTTGTTTATTGCCCTTGATATTTTTAGTACTTAATATACATTGCACAATTTATCATGTTTGGTAATTACAATTTCGACAAATTACCATATCACACCCCATAGGACACAGTCTATGAATCATCTAATTATTCACTGTTTGTGTTTTCAGAAATACTCAATACAAGTGTATTCCTATATTTAAAAAGCCAAATCATTAGGGTCACATTAATGTGACATAAGCCACATTAACGTGATAAATCACCAGTGGGGTCTGGACTCACTAAATGTAAAGAGGATGAATTGTCTTACACTAGTGGCGTACTGGATGTCCTTCCAGATGGATGTCTCCCGCGAGAGGTCTGAAGCTTCGAAAAGGTTTTCCAGGATCACCTCACCAATCATATCGTGCCGTGAGAAGCGGTCAAAGTCAAACACACTCAAGTGGAGCTTTCTGGACCCCAGCTCCTCGTATGGGACCGGAAACTGAAAGGTCTCATCAAACGTGGGGTTGAGCGTCTTGCGGTGCACGCGAGTTTGGAATTTACGCTTGCGGTCGGGGAGCAGGTAGATCTTGACGTAAGGATCGGAGCTGCCGCACAAATCCTTCGCGGGTAAGTCGAATGCCTTGAGGATGGTGACGAGGAGGAGCTCTCCCTCATAATCATACTTAAGGGAGAAGTTGATCTTGCCGCATGTTTTATCAGTGCCGTACTTAGATGACTCCTCTGCCTCCACCGTGCTCTGTTTGTAGAGTTCCGGTTGGATGCGTCCTAGAGAGGCAGCGGTGCAGATGGGATGGTCCTCCACGTCTAAAAAATCACTTCCGCGGTCCAGACTGGTGACATGGTGCATCTGCCTGGGAAGGTGCTTCTTGAAGGAACTATGCCTGGCAACAATCAGACAAAATTTGGCATCCTGATCTGAGGCATTGGTTCTTTCACAAAAAGCACACCAGGTGCTAATCTACATTTGAATTACAACCTGTGATCAAATGCAAATTGATGATGATAATTCTGGATATGCTGTAAGGGTCCCATAATGTTCCCTCTAAATATGGTTTTACTCTGGAGTTATAGTGGTTTTCCACCATCTGACCTTTTTTGTAGTCAATAAAACCCAGAGACCTCCTTCAGGTCTAATTGTGTCTGACATTTACAAGATTTCCGAAGTATTAACATGATTAGGAATGACTGGAACTAACCTCATAATGGCTTTGTATATACAGTAAACCGTGATGACCTATATGAAGGTCTTCAGACACAAACATTTCTTCATTCTTCCAGAACACTGACCTGTTAGAGGAGGTCGGCTCGGTTGTTTGCCGTGAGATACGCGTACGTCTCAGCAAATGATCCTTCATGGACAGCTGCACGTCTGCAGGGATATCTGGCGACGTATGACTAATCTTCACTGCCGCCTCCAGAAAGTTCCCAGGATCCTTCAGCTTGTCTGATGCCATAATGTCTCCAAGGGCTGGGTAGTAGTCACCGTGACCTTCTTCTCTGTGTTGGTCTCTCTCTGGCCGGGTGGGGGCAAGGGCGGTGGCGCTAGAGGAAAGCACTTTGCTGCGCCAGGGCACCCAGCACAGCTTCCAGGTGGCGACGCTGATGACACCCAGCAGGGCCAAACCACACACCGCAAATACAAGCAGCAGGAGACTGAAGGAAATGTCTGGACAGAAGACACAACATGGACAGAAGGGGACATTGAAAAAAAAACGCACATAACGGACTTCTACATACATTTCCATCAACTACACAATTATAAAGTGTACTAATCGTTTCAAAGTACTGTATGTTGACCCAACTAGTGTTTTGAAAGATTTAAAGATATACTAAATGCAGGCTGGAAATTATACAGTTAAAAATATAACTCTATAAATTCATAAACACACTCTCTGGAAGGTGGTGACAAGACATTTTTGCAAATTCGACAAAACTCACTGATAACCACCAACGTCTTGTGTTAATCGATTCGAAATTGCAATTCATGCATTAACATTATTATAGTAAATTTACATAAACAACAGAAACCCATTAATTTACCAATCACAATAATATGCAGCATTTGTACACTTTACTCCCGTATAAATGTGGTTAATTGAGTGAGTAGCTTTCTCCACAACATAATTTTTCTGACGTGCTGCTGTAATGAAGTAGAGACTACTACATTATTTTTGTTCCTTGTTTTTTTACTTGATTTGATGTTCGATTCTTTGCGGGTTCCCTCATACATTATACTCTGAGTCTGAGAGGATCCCTTGGGCATTTTGGCACATGCCTCATACACTGATTGTTGACATGCTAAAATATATAGATAAATATGTGTATATATTTAAATGGTATAAAGACATATAATGTATTGAATGTTAGCTTGCTTATTGTGCCCAAAATAATCTATTAAAGTCCACGTCATTTTTAACAAGAAACTATGCTTCTTACCACAGCATGAGAGCTGTAGTGTAAGCAGTGTTTTGGGGACAAGCATTGTTTTTGCTGGCATATTTCTATATTTAACACATTAATGATATAAAGGAAAACATTATAAGGTTAAAACATGATTTATTGATTTTGTAACTTAGTAATTTTTTTGCTCCCTCTGCCGAAAGTACAACGGATTTTTTAAAATGGTTTTAGTTATGATTACATTATCAATCAATGTCACTGGTAAACTGGTAAAACGTTTCAAAGCGCTTCAAAGGAATTGTCACCAGTTTCAAAAGATCTGTACACAAATCATTTAAAACCATGTTAAAAAGAGCTTGTGTACATTGCAAAACAATGTCCCAGCATGCAAAACATACCTTATGCTGGAGTTTTCAGCAGGGGCTAATGATGGTTTTGGGAAACTGAACAGGTAAATAAGTCATTTTTTTCAACTAGCTCGAAACTCTTTCACACCGACCCTGAGCCAGCGGACCATCCTTATTGTTGAGCCTTGGCATACAAAATCAGCCACAGCAAGCAGCTCTTTATAAATTAGATTAAAAAAGAGCAGCTTAAACATCAAAGAGAACCTGTAGAGGTGCTATCAATGGCTTAGCCTTTCATGCATCTCCGCAAAACCTGATGCCAGCATTCATCGGTTTACTAAAACAGCATATTTCAACGAAATATCTTTCCTTATCCTGTGGAGAAGGTAATTAAAAAACAAATGTCCTGATCATTCCATGACTGCAGCACACATCTTGATCAAGCACCACAAAGCACTCACATAAATATTAATCAGCACATGCTGAGAAGACAACCTACAACATAGTTGTATATGATCATTCAGTATGATGCTCAGTCGGTTTGCCTCTTCATAGGGACAGCAATTGGTTCTTACGCCTTCAAAATGGGCCTCTTAAAACCAATCTCTAGTGTGAATATTACAGGTTAATGAGTAAATCGTTAGACTGCAAAAAACTTCTCGACACTGTCGGGTAGACAGCATTAACACTGAAGTGCACCCAACTTCCAGATGGAATTGCAAATGAGCTAAATGTAATTACAGACTTCTTCATACAAGAAGAGCAGGTCATTGGTCAAATTCCTGCTCGACGGCAACAATTATATCTCTGAGTGGATGGAAAAAAGATCTATTTTTTATGATTATTACAAATGCGTTGGAGTGCACGCCTCTCAGGGATGGAGCACTTGGCTGGCAACCAAGAAAACAAACATGTGCGGCATCGATGTACATTCTCATTTCAATCACACTCTCACAGTTATTCGCTTATGCTACTGGGGGACTGAGAGCACATAAACAACTTGACAATATAATTAATGTGCCAATAAATGTGGAAAATCGGCCACTTGGGAGACTTTGTGGCAAAAAAATATGAACGTACAACACACACGCACTGGATACTCAAAATTAATAATTCGTAGGTTAATTGCACATGTGTCGTTTCTGATTTCTGTACAGTCTAATATAGCAGAGCAAATGCGCCAATTTTCATGTGTATAGTTGGCTGCTTTTGTATATCTAGGTCTTGTGAAAAATAACAACATGACCAAAGTTATCATTACCAGGACTTTACTATTATATATTGGTTTTAAAAACAAGTGTGCTGTTAGCATTTGAAATGAAATGTTGATCTAAAAAAGAAAATAAACTAGTTTTAAATGAATAAGAAGTTTTGTAAATCTGTTTTGAAATAAGTTGCTTTCCAGATAAAGGTTTCAGAGTCAGTGATATCAGATTGTGTATGTATTTTTATTGTACTTACCCTGTAACTACATGGAACAAGAGGGTAACAAACACCACTTACCCTGTATGGAACAGGAGTATTTAAAAAAATTGCAAGTTTTATTTGCCTTGAAATATGAACGACCAAACTTAAAAAAAAAGCCTTTGGCTATATTATTATTATTACAAAAAGGTACAGTGTATGTTTTTGCTAAATTGCTCCCAAACTTAAGATTGTTGCCTATCAATAGTAGAATAAGTACCCCTTAGTTCTAAAATACTTATAGTATAAATAATTTGTTAATTTTCCTAGTTGTTACCCCTTTATTCCCCAAACTTTACATATTAGTCCTTTATTCCTATGTATTTATAGGTACACTATAATTACCGAAAGTTACGCTGTAAATTTGTTTTACTCACGCAGAACTTTGTGGGCTGTAATCTAAAGTGTTACCCAATAAGGATTTTAAGTTCATAGGTTACTTAGACCGTCATCAGACCAGATACGCAGAGACGTATTAGCCTCTCAACAGTTAGACTCTTTTCAGCCGCAAATGAAATATTAATGGGTGTGATGCAAGGTTACACAACCATTACACTGTTTACGCTTTGACAGCTTCACCTCACACAAGCCGGAGTGCATTAACAAGAACCAACTGCAATCCTATAAAGGCCTCAGAGACTTTGCAGTGATGTAAATGATCCAGTTTATATGTACAAACAAAAAGACATAACTGTACTACATTCTCCTCAGTAATACTAGTGGCAATTTGAACAAGCAAAACATAGGTCATGAATAATTAATAATGATTTATCATTGCTTTTGTTGTTATGTTTATTAACCTGCTGTTTTGTGACATCTGCAGTTCATTTTCTACTCAAAATAACCCATTCATAAAAACTATACACTGATTGTAACCATTATTGTGTACCTGAGGCCTCTATGTTCAGTGGGGTTATGGTACCTCATATTGTGTAGATATGTTGTCTTACAAAGTGCAACAAGAAATCAACTGTTGTTTACCGTACACGATAAAAAATGGCTTAATTCAGTGATACATTGTTTGAGTAAAATTTAAAGTTCAATATATAGTATAAATTACTCAACAAACTCTAACTGGCCAAGTTAAATTTACATTTAATTTAAATTTGTTAATTTACATAACTTAGTTAAATCGATTTTACCTAATTCCATTATTGTGAACTTAACTTAAAAACATGCAAAAACTTATTTTTTCAGTGTGTATTCAGACGGTAAACATTGGTTTGTACTTTTGAGTAGGAACTGTTTTACTTCATAATATCATTTTCAAGTTCACTGTAATTATGTACATTGGTTCCACATGAATCCAGTTACACAAACATAACTTCACCAAATTCAATGGACTGAAGTTATTTTTAACTGTTTTGTTCACTGAATTATAAGATTGCAAGAAGTCTCCCCATTCCCATTCTCATCTTGTTTAAAGACACATAAAATTATTTTTTATTTCAACAGTTTACTCTACCTGTTAAGTCCCATACAAAGCATGCAGAGAACTGCCGTTTCAGTAAAGTCTAAAACAAAAATTATGTTGCTTATACTGGATTGGTTCACATTTGCCCTACATAATTTAATCTAGTAGATTGAACATTTTAGAGAATTATAGTAATTGGAAGCAAAGAAAATAAATTTAATAGAGAAACACTATTTTGTTAGATCACAATTAATAAATCGGAAAAATAGTGTTTTCCTGTTTTTTTTTTTTGTTTTTTTTTCAGGGTATAATGAAATCTACATTGATCAAGTATTAGTATTATTTACCATGGCTGAGTAATATTAAAGAGTTTTTTTTTTTTTCATGAATGAGATTTAAATGTGTTGTTGCTTTCCCATATGAAGCTGAAACAAATCCAGTGGAACATTTCCTGTGACCAATACATCTAATTAAGGCTTGTTTGGTACCAGTGACAGACAGCATCTAAAGCCCCAGGGTTTTTCCTTTTAACTTCTATTCAAGTGTCTTCAAATCTAACCTGGTATCCATAGAAACCTGTCCATTAGACATATCCCACCCTCTATTTTAACTCTTCTACTTGAGAAGTAAGAGTTTAGCGCCATTTGTGTTGCTGTCACTGCTGCAAAATTGCAAACCAAGGCTATATTTTGCTTTCATCTGTCACAGTTTGTTAGAAATACCTTAATCAGTTATCCCTCAAACCTTCATGCAATCATAAAAATAGTGCTGAACACATTTGTCCAATCAGTTTCAGTTACAGCATTTATGACATAATAGCGGCGGTGTTGCCATCAAACACTGTTCTGTTCAGCCATGAGATGAAATAGAAAAATTGATGATGTTATTTTTAAAAATGTAAAGTGAATGATATATTACAGCAATGCTAAATGTTTTCTTTTAAAAAAGCGTTTTAAATAGATTTTAAATATTATTGACTGTATTCGAGAATCTATTAAAATACTTTTTCCAGAACAATAAACCCATTCAATTATTTACCTTATTGATTTGCCATATAAAGTAAATCCAATGCAATGAGAAAAGAGATTTATATAGACCTAACACTTCCTCTCAACCTCTAGACTCTATGTAAGCTCCATCAAATACTACTGAGCCCTGTTCAAAGCTCTGGAGGGAAATCCGGTTAAATGTGCTCCTACTATTAGCTTGCAGCCATTCACAAATCCCCGTGGTATACGGTTGTGACAGCTGTGGTCAGGGCCAGCAAAGTGAACATAAGGCTATTGCCCACTTTAATGAATAGAGAACAGCGTGCTTGTCATCAACACTCGAAACACAGGCCTAAAGCAGATACAAAGCACTTTAATAAGCATCTCAAAAGTGCTTCATTAAAATCGCACTATTTATAGTGCTGGTATGTTGCGATGATTTGCTCTTTTTAATCATTTATTTCATTCACTGCAGGACCAAGTATTCCCTGCATGAGCAAACTGCAGGGTGATTTGATTCCAGCAATAAGATCTTACATCCTGCAGATAAGCTGGTAGTATTTATTTGGCATGAATGCTTGCATCAATCGCAGAGTAGGCCTTAAAAAGTGAAAACAGTGAAAGCAGGAGTGAATACAATAAAAATCACCATATTTGCCATATTTCCCTCTGCTCCTGCCCTGGTGGCCATGTTGACAACATGGGAAAGTCCTCTTCTTTCATGCCCTACACTAGCAGCAATTTGCAGACAAGCAATTACGCTGATTGCAGAGTAGTAATGGCCATAGACTAACATACGATTACCTCTCTCGATTGTAATTTCAGTGCCCCTAATGCATAAAACCCCTTTCAACAGTACAGTTATTCATCATATGTTATGTCTCTGTTGAGTCTTCGGAATACAGCCACCTACATTGATCAAACTATTCCACATCAGTGCTATTTATGCAATCAATGATTATGTTATAGTGACAAAACAGCTATGGATACTTTTCCATTAACTGAAATTCTTCTATGAGAACAAGAGTAAGAATAAAAAAACGTATGATCACAACTACATATTTTGGAGGTAAGATTGTTAAATCTACTGGCTTTATTTGCCTAAAATATTTATTTGAAAATGTGATTTACAGTTTATTCTAATTTTCAAATGTTTTGATAGAATAACAGCTTGACTGTGATCTGTATTCCAAACCAGACTATGTGAGTGGATCATTAAAAGTTGTGTGATTTTGCTTGGGGCAAAGAGCGTTTTTCAAGTCAAAGTGAATGTGACCGCGCGGAGCAGGGTTTCTCTTGCTCCAAGATTGCTCGGAGCTGGGTTTCTCCCAGAGCGGAGTGATTGCTGGGAAAATTGCTGATGCTCTTGTAGCACTTGGTCACTCTGTACGTTACTTAGCGACATGCAAAACTTCATGCTTTGGCTTCAATTGGAACTATTTTTGTTGGTAGAAAAAAATACTTTCATTATTGATAATGAAAAAATACTGTTTAGAATATGGCAGCATATTGGGTAAAAATTGAGCTTCTATAGAGGGTCCCAGGACATGACCTTTGGTGAGATACAATGCTAAAGTGTTAAAAATAGTAGTTATATAATTTAAAGCCATGAAATGGAAGTAGCGATAAATCTTTTCTTCCATACGTTCTAGTAAAACAAGTCTGTCGGCCAGTTGATTGTCAGAAAGGGGCGGGGTTTATGCAGACTAAATGATTGGAGATGTCTGGCCTATGTCACCAAAGAGAAATCAAGTGTAGCATTAGTTCTGGCAGGTCACGTCAGTCAAGCTCAAGTCAGCTGACTCTCAGCTGATCCACGTCTACCTATAGGAATACGACGCCTACCACAGCATCCCTATGTATGCATTCAGCATCATCAGCAGCTTTATCGCGTTGCTCAGGAGCCAATTACCCTCCTCCATCCCCAGCTCCTCCACAAGTCCAGTCAAGACTTGGCTTCTGATATTCCTCTTTGAATCAGACTAATTTTTCTTGAATTATGTTCTACATTAAATTATTGAACATTAATGATATCTGCAAAACATTTATGTTGGTTCTGTTCTGTTTACCCTAAGGGGGTTATCGCTGTTCTCCTTGCTCTTATCCATGCTAGGCTGCATGAACGGGCAGGGAGTTCTTGGCCATAACAGACCATACCGCCAATCCAAAATGTATGCTAATTGTTAATCATCTTTGACGATAGCAGTCCTGACAGAAGTCTGTTTCTGGAAGATTAAGTTATGACATTTTGTTTGTCATTGTTTTGTCAAGAAATGTAAAAAAAAAAAAAAAAAAAAAAAAAATTTAAACACGTGCGGATGATTTTGTTCACAATAAAATCCGTAACATGCAATTTAGAAAATAGATTTTTGGATTTTTTTTCTCATGCCAACTTTAGTTGGGGGAGGGGTTGATATAATAATGTGAATACAATTTATTTTGCATTGTTTTTTGAAAAAATGTGGGGAAAAAAATATGAATCAGAATGTAACTAAAAGGAACAATTTGCAGGAAAAATATTCTTCTAGCAATTAGGTGAAGCAGCAAAATCGCACTGCAGCTTTAACAAGTTATTAGCATGTTCCTCGCCTTCATTGCACCTCACAGGCTGATGTGTGTTCGGCACAGAACAGAGAAGAAGGAAGCGAAAACTGAGAGCGTTTATAAAAACAGCTCATTACATGCAAAACTCAAAAGCATTGTTTTCACCCCAAAGGCCACATACATTGGATACAATTCAGGACTGTGTCTTTTCCAGATAAGCAAAAGAAATCACATCATCTGCCACATTAGAAGTGCCATTCCCTTCCTTTAGGTTGAAACTGGGCTAGATTAGCATTTGTTGTGCAGGCGAAAGGCGAGTGTGAGCCAGAGATAAGGCGAGAGAAGAGCTAGCTTACTGGTCTTGATGGACACGGCCAGTCATTCACAGAATAGGCTGAAGTGAGTGGCCATTGCCTGTATTTGGCTACACAAATACCCCTAAATCTTTCTGTCTGCCAATTCTTAAAGGCAACAACAAGAGTGCGATGAAAGGTGAAATTGAGGCAATATAGTGTGACACGGTAGTAGCCGTAGCTGGCTACAGCTTTAAGCCTAAAGGTGAAAACTGTCCCTATGTGTTTCTATCAAACACAGTGTACTTTGTGCAAGAGAAAGAGAAATAAACAGAGGATGCTAGCAGCTTTCAGCAAAACCTCAAACAAGTTTTAACAAAACATATTGAGGTTGGCCATGTAGTTCGACCCAGTCAATACTGCTGTACTGATGACACAGCGCCATTGGTAGGCTACTATAAAAATAGAACCCAGCCAGCAAAAAGCCAACCAATATCATGCATCCATTATCGGTAAAGCTCATAATAAAACCCTGCTACATAGTTTGGAAACAGAAAAAATATTTGAAAGACAGTTGCCATACAATGCAAATTGTTAACATACTTTCCACCAAGTTTACTAGCGCCAACATCAAAAGATGTCTCATGAAATAAGTATATCTCATTTAGGTCACTGGGAAACAAATGAAATATTAATATCATTACTAACAACATCATCAAACAATGATTGTAGCACCTGTGTCTCTCACTACAGCACATTGAAGGCAACTGCTGTCGAGTTACATTTTGAGAGGTTCTGCCCTAAACACATATTTTGGATATTTATCCCATTCCCGCTTATATAGCACAATCCATCTTGGGTAGCTAATGCACAGCACTGTCATTATCACCTAAAGGCTGGGACACTAAGTCAGTGTAATACTAAGGGATGATAAGCAATGCACCGCAGCCTGTTGTAGCAGATCTTTCATTTGCCTACATTGCAACTTTAGGAGATGCAGCTGACAACAATGCTTTAACACTATCACCTCCAGTGTGATCAACTGCCAATGCAGGAGAAGGCTCCAGACGACCTGCTGAGAGGAACCGTGATGGACCAGACTGCCACTGCACCAGAGAAGCAAGTCGCTGCACTTGCTGTACCCTTATTTACTCACACACAAAAGCGTGTCATCATGTGGATACACACATTCTGACTGCAGTTTGAATGAAGGATAATGTATGTGCTGTGTGTACACACCATATCCATCCTTCCTTCTTTCAGCACCCTATTCACAAGAGGATCTGGATCTGCACACACTGTGCTCTAATGAACATTCAACTAGAAATGTAAGCTGCTGTCCTAAGCAGCCCCAGGGCACCACCAACACCTTCCTTTCACTGCCATATGTTTAATATGCTCAAAACTAAAGCACAGAGATTGTGAGATCAATACAACACTGTATAATAGATATCAACCTTTGTACTTAGGTCATAAATACTGTCCCTGGGATGAAGCAGCCACAGATGGTGCCAATTAAGATGTACTAAAAACTAGATTAGAAGAAAACGACATAAAAGTCCCCCACCCCTTCACAAAGTTATGTTTTATGGAGATTTTTTTCTAATTAGACTATTATGAAACAGGGCAGCCTATAATCTTTTCAGTAGTCGAGGGAGCTTCAAGAGCTGTTTACGCAAATTAGCTGAACACCTGCATGAAAATCCTATCAATGCTGCAGGAACTTTGAACTCTTGAATTAAACAACAAATAGAACGAACAAAATGATAATATACAGTATTATAGATTAAAATAAGGCGTATAAGTACACAAATATTCATCAAGTAAAAAAAATATATATAATGCGTCTTTGTAGGTAATGCAGTTCTGTCAAAGCACGTAGCCTATGTAAAGCACTGATAGGCTACAGGATAAAAATACACTCCCAACTTTATTGAAGCACAAATATATAAATATATATAATTTCTTACCACAAAGCGTTTTTCCTTATGTCTCACTTTTGGCATTCCCACTTAAACTCGCTTTCTTGCAGTTTTTGAGACCCCCTGCCTCAAAACAGCTCTTGTCTTTCCGCAAGCTCGTCTCAGAATGAGCTCTACACAGCAGCGTGCACGGGACCGCGTTTCTATGGCACCGCGAGGAAGCCAACCATTGCTCAGCTCGAGAGATGCTGTATTGTAATTGTCTAGGGGCACACACACACACACACACACACACACACACACACACACACACACATTAATTTTGCTGGTCACAACTGCTTCAAACAAAAGCCCCGCGGCTTATCAATGGCTATACTGTATGCTACAAATACCGTAGAAAAAGTAAAAACTTTACAGTAAAAACCTGTTACCTAAATATAGATATTGCATTAGATTTTACGGATTTAATGTATAAATGTATACAATTTACTTTAAATAAAGTTCATGCAAGTTAAAAGTAAAATTCGAAAATCTATATTACATTCATAGCCTATAGGCTACTTTTACAAAAAATATAGGCTTGTGAATGATGATTGTTTTTTATTTGTACATTTTAGATAGGCTACTTGTGTGCTTTTTTTGGTTTCAGTTATGAGTTATGTACATTATGGGACATATATGCTATTTGTTTTGTTAATATATATAGCATTATCTATTATTAGGCTAGGCTGGGCTTTATTATTAAAGCAGATTATTTGTTCAAGACGGTATAACCTTATCAATTAATGATAGGTTATATGGTTATGATTTGTAAACTACACAGACACCAAAATGCAGTCAAGTACTACACTGTATTTTTTTATAGTGGTTTCCATATGTATTTTTTTTTTAGAAAGTTAACTCATGGGAAATTGTATTGCTATAATTTTAATTTATAATAGAGAATGGATGACATAAAAGCATGCATATTAATTAAAATGCCTCATGAATTTCAAAAAACTGAGAAGAAAGGTAGTTGTTATTTTCAGAATTATTAAAAGGCAGGAAGGGTAATTAAGAAAGACTTAAAAGGTTCGACTTTGAAATGCAATGAATCATGCAGTAGACTCTGTCAGACCCTTAAAGGGATAGATTATATATAAGCATCTATCTGTCTGCACTGAAGTAAGAGTGTATGAAGCATGTGTTCTGAGAGTCCTGTTGTGTGGCTCTGAATGCGGGACTACCTGCAGTCATCAAGAGAGCCTAAGTGCTTCCGTACTAGCCTCAGGTTTAAAATCGGTAAGACCTGGAAGGATAAAACGTCGAATGAAGATCTGTTCAAAGTGACCAAAAGTGAACCACTTTCCTCTCACCTAAAATTCATTCGGCTCAAATGTGCTGGACATGTCACCAGAATGATCACATACCCCACGCAATTCTGCACAGTTTGCTGAACGAGGGTGCCGGCACTACTGGTAGACCCAAACTGAGATATAAAGACGTCCTGAAAAGAGATCTGATAGATTTCAGCATACCAACTAACTCCTGGACCCAGACAGTGCAAAACCAAGTAAAATGGCCATTTTTACTGTGGCACCCAGGGAGCGATTGGGGGTTAGGTGCCTTTCTCAAGGGCACCTCAGTTGTTGGTAATGAGAGTAACAGAGAGCGCTGTTCATTCATTCCCCCCACCTACATTTCCTGCCGGTATTGAGACTCAAACCCGTGTCCTTTGGGTTACCAACTCTCTAATCATTAGGCCACAACTGCCTGCACTCGCAACAGAAGCATGCCCAAAAAACTTGAAAAGTTGATTTACACAACTCGTGCACTGTATTTCAAATCACATGAAATAAGTTTTGCGTGAAGGATTACATTTATGATACTTTTATATTGCTTTTTAGGAGCTTGACAACTCCATTCATAATTCACTTTCATTATATAAAAAATAGCTGCCAAGACATTCTTTAAGTCTACGAGCATAGTCTTTACAGCATACGAGTTGAGTAAATGATGACAGAATGTTCATTTTGGGAGAAATGTTCATTTAATTTTAATCATGGATACATGCAGCATCCAGGTCTGACTGTAGGATCGCAGTTGTATGCACAGTGATGCATGCATGGCTGCATTAATAGGCTCCTCTGTCTTACAAACCCTATGTGCCTTGTTCTTGCATTCATGTGGTTTGCTGCTACTTCTCCAGCTGCGATGTCACGGTTCCCCCTAGCCAACTTCTAGACAGATTAACATCAGTGATCTTGTAGCTGCATTGGGAGGGGGATGTGCTCTTGGTGAGCAGAGCCCTGGACTTTCATCTCTGCTTTTCTCAAAGGCAGTTAAGCAACACAGAATACTTCATGCACACACTTTACTTAAAAAACATACTGAAACTGCTCATAAAAACTTCAAGAGATAATCTTACACTATTGAATGCAAAGATATGTACAAAATCATGAATATTCTCTAAATATTTCCACCCTGACCATCTTCCAATGATGCAGTGTTTTCCATTTCTATAACATATACAGGTATCATATTCCATTCAGTATATTAAAACATGATAACACATCTTTTACTAAACAAACAATTTGCTTAGTGGTAATTGTGGCTTTGTTATCTTTTGTATCAAAACACGAATCAAGATCTTGGAATTCAGCATATGGGCTTATAAAGGATGTTAATGACGGCAGAGAGAAGGCTGCGGTTTGAATGCGGAGCCTCTGGAGGGTTTGGTCAAAAGCCCAGCTCTGTTTTAATTTCCATCTCCTGCCTACAATGAGATACTGTACAACAAGGCTTATTCTAATGTAAATCATGTGGTAATTATGTGCGCCCTCAATAACATTGGCTAGGATTTTCACCGTGCAGACTGATTTTACAAACTAATAGAATGAAGCGTGTAGGTTTAATTGGTAATTTATTCTCTGGACATAAGGACATATTCGGCAGTGGTCAGCTAGAATAGAAATGCGCAAGCCAACAGTTAAAAAAAGATAACTCAAAAAAATAAATTATGGAATCAATTACTTACCCTCGTTCGACATAAAATATTTTGTAATGTGTTTTTTTTTTTGGTCTGTGTTGTTTTGGATGCCATTAAAGGGATAGTTCACCCAAAAATAGAAATTTTGTCATCATTTACTCACCTTCATGTTCCAAACCTTAAAAAATGTCTTTCTTCTGTTGACAAAAGAATATATTTTAAAGAATGTTGGAAACCAGACAGTTGACAGTGGCCATTGACTTCCATATTATCTTTTTCCAACGTATATGGTGTTTACCGTCAACTGTTTGATTGACAACATTCTTTAAAATATCTTCTTTGTGCTGAACAGAAAAGAGAAACTCATGTTTGGAACAACTTGAGGGTGAGTAAATTATGACAAAATGTTCATTTTTGGGTGACCTATCCCTTTAACTTTTGCTGTACAGACAAAAACAGTTGAAACATTCATCAAAACATTGTTCTGAAGAACAAAGAATGTCATAAAGGGGAATAAATTATGTCAATTTTCATTTTTGGTTGAATTATTCCTTTAAGTAATAGGGAAAACATGCTGGTTATATAAAATAATTAAAATTCATCATGTCAGAAATGAAATTTTACCCTAAAACAAATCAAATATTTCTGAATGGGTGCACAGTGTTTCATTATTGTATCATATCATATACTGCATCATGTAACACAATCAAATTGAAATACTGCATGTAATGTAAATGATTCAAAGTGTGTTGAGGGGTAGGCAAATCTGAAAATCACTTAAACCTTAAAAAGGTGGAGAGGAGGAACCATTCTTGATCATTCTTGTCTATGGGTCATTAATAATACTAATGGTGTAAAGATGTATTATTGCGTGTTATTGAGAATCTCTGTGCCTTTGTTCAGTCCTGATAACTCAACCATGTTTGAAATCAATATTCACAAGCTTTGGATAATTATTCTGCAAGGGATGATGAATTTGCCTTTTGTCCTGTATTGCAATACTGAGTCAATGTGTGTGAATCTACATGTGCTAGCAATACATGTTGACACATGAAAAGAAAAGAAATGCTTACGATTAAAATTTTCCTTCTTTATACTACAAAAATCTTTCCCTCGACATGCACAAAAGTGTGACCTCTATGAAAAGTAGTTAATGTGGAACTGCTGCTGAATAAAAATGGAAAAAGTGGTGGATAAGCAGGTGAGTAAAAGGTCTGGATGAAACGTAAAACAACTTGAGATAAACTCCTGGCCTTTGTGTGGATTATAAAGAATAAGTGAGAAAATGGGGTAAAATGGTCATCACTGTAAATACTTTTTCTTGTTAACATCTGTTATTCAAATGTGTATTCTCTGCTTATGTTATGCAGACTACCCCCAAAAATGAAAATAATGTCATCATTTACTCACCCTCATTTCATTCCAAATCCATAAGACTTTTATTCCCCTTCAAAACACAAATGAAGATATTTTAATGAAATCTGAGAGATTTCTGTCCTTCCATTGAAAGACTACCAAAACTCTGATGCTTCAAAATGTTTAAAAAGAGATTGTAAAATAAATCCATATAAATCGAGCGGTTTAATCCAAGTCTTCTGAAGAGACACAACCGATTGATATGAATAGATTTAATTTATGCTTTTATTCACATATAAACATTGATCAGCAAACAGATGCTCATTGGTTCTCTCGCGTCAAGCAAGCATGCTGGAGGTTTCGGGACCAAATTTGTTCGCTGATCAATGTTTATATCTGAATAAAAGCCTAAATTGAATCTGTTCATTACATAAAGCAACCATGTCTTTTCAGAAGTGTTGGATTAAACCGCTCGATTATATGTGTTTTGGGTAAATAGATTTTCATTGTAGGGACAGAAATCTCTCATCTTTCATTAAAAAGATCTTCATTTGTGTTCTGAAGTTGAATGAAAGTCTTATTGGTTTGGAACGAGATGAGGGTGAGTAAATGATGACAGAATATACATTTTTAGGTGGACTTATCCTTTAATAGTCTGTGATATAAAAAAGCATTTTATTAGCAAATTAGCATTAAGCTTTGTATCAGTAGAAACCCGGTAGTATTTTCGAATGACCGTGCTTCCCCTCCCTCATGTACCCCTGAGACGAGAGATTTCTGCATTGTGTGTCTGGAAAAAAAACTCAGATGACGCAAACATTGTCATTTTGCGTCATCTGAGGCTTTTTTGGCCAGAGGCTAGAGACTACAGCCAGTAGTAGGAGATAGTTCCGCATCTTTTCACCCCGCCCGTAGGGGGTGGGATCTCACGATAAAACAGCGTCTTTTCTGTTTTGATTCAACTAGTAACCTAGTTGTATAATTTCTTCCAATACTGCCCTCTGTAACCAGTAGGTGTGGCTTGGGAGTGGCCTCGCAGGGCAGCGAAGCAAGTGCATTCTGGGAGTTGTTGTCTTTCATCCACATGAGCCAAAAATACATTTTCTGGCTTTTCTCAGTCTAGAAGGCACCAACTTCTAAAATTATTTCACATTTCTACTACATAAACCCAATTTAAATACATATTCATATTTCCAGCGGTGAAATATCCCTTTAAGGTACAACATACTTAAGCTAAACTCAGCAAAACAAATGAGCACACAAACTCACATTAAGACTCAACATATCGTCAAGTATTAGGGTTATATTACTAACAAGTGTAACAATTAACCATTACACAGAACAACCTCATTTATTTGCTATATGTACGAACTGTGCCAAACGGTGCAGTTAAAACCAGAGCACACTGCTTGTGTCTCACAATGCAATGCAGCTAACTTGCTCCATTGCCAGATTGATGAATAAATATGTCTAAAATTTGATTAAAAATGCAAAATAACCATGCATTTCCGAGATGATAACTGGGCTGCACTCGCTGAATTAAATGTCATTGCAACAAAATATTTAGCTTTGCATACTTTGCAAAGACACATGTTTTATCTTTGCAACTTTGCCCTTTAGAAACTATCATTAGGTGTGATGTCAAAGGAAGTAGACAGGAAAAAGTATATGGCTGCGTCTGAAATCGCATACTCTATTGAGTAGGAACTCATTTTGAATAAGTAATTACTTTGCGACCACTAAAAAGGTATGTTCTAGATAGTATGAATGTGTGTAGTATGAATGTAATCCAGATGTATTACATTCACCAGGTTGCTCTTATCATGTGACCTTCCAGCGTCAGTTGCGTCACTTCACTTCCATTCATAAATCCTCTCCTGTGGCCTCACGGGATAGCCAGAAGTAGTAGGTTATACGGATACTTTTTGCTTTTATGAGTAGGCTACTGTGAATTCGGACGTACTTGTTTTGTCTACTGTTTTTTGGCTACTAAGGAAGTATGAGATTAGCATACACACAAATTAGAATACACAGATATTCTAATTTGATTTTTGAATTTTTGTCAATGTAGAAAGATGAATAAAGATTGTATTCAAATGGGGCATTGTTTGCATCTGGAAACCAAAACTAGTAAGGGATGACTCATGTGATACATCATTATTTGGTTACGCTTGGTTTAAGCTAGTAAGAGTTACTTTGAAGTCTGTGCATTTGACTAAAATTAAAGTGATGAAATTATATAGAATTATGTGGGAGTCAGCTCCTACACTGATCTAATGAATTATCATAAATGTTTGGCAGTAGATGAGTTTATGATCTCTCAGCATGCCATGGAACCACTGCAAGACTGATTGTATCTCTGACCTCTCATGAACGGCGATCTCAATGGCACTTTGTATTTGCCGCTGTGTAATAAGCTTTATGAGCTGAAAAATTTTATGTTCTATTCCCAGGTGGTGAAAACGGTTTACTGCCAAGAATTGAAAAGCAGTCTAGCTCATGGGTGTTTGTACATCTAACATGTTTATTTGTTTGTCACCCTATTCTCTGCTAAACTGTAGAGCTTATTGACCAAGCAAATGCTATAGGCCTACATTTATTAATTTTGAAGAGGCTATCTTATTGAATCAATTTTGAAAACATGCTCATAGTGGCAAACACATCTTGCAGAGGGATATTTGTCTATATGAGTGTGTAATTTAAAGACACACTCAGTTTTTTTATTTTTTTTTTGCTGACAAGAAAATGACAAGAAATATGACAAATACTGGGGATGGGGTTAATGAGATAAAGTGAGTAGAAATCAGATAAGATTACATGATCTTACCCACTTCTGTTCATGTATATATATATATACTATGTATGTGTGTGTGTGTGTGTGTGTGTGTGAGAGAGAGTGAGTGTGTGTAAATGTGTAAAACATTTTAATGATGAAAAAAATAACAGAGTGCACCTTTAAGTTCAAATTATTTTTTAAATAGCACAGATTCTCCAGAACATGATAAATAACATGAGAATATTTACACATCTACACATGGATATTTCTGATCTTATTTTCATCATCAAATTTGAGACCATTCCAAACCATAATTCACTCACTTTCACTAGAAGTGAGTGCAAGGCTTGCACAACAGTTGTGCAAGCCCAAGCATTACAATAAATATTGAAAATACGGTTGAATTTCTTGTTTGCCACTGTGAGGCAATTTAACTGTCAGCAGCCGCATACATGGCTTGTTAACCTCGGCCCATGCCACTGAACAGAGAACAAATTTAACACAATCAGGGATGAAATGTCACAGTCACCCCATAACAGGCAGACCCTGGAAATTAGATTTTAGAAATGAGTCCATTTGGATGTTGCTCTCGGCCTAAACCCCCTGAATTCTCTCCATGTCCCGCTACAGGGCAGTCTGTGATTCAATTTTCCGTTGTTATAGTCAGGCTCATTTTCAATCGCCTTGTTTTTTGCTCGCCCTCATCTTTTGAGATGGTCGCGGCTTAAATGTCTTGATTCCTAGAAGTGATGCACATGGAGATAGACATCTGAGATCAATGTCCTTTGCAATGCCTAAACACTTTTAGCACAAAGGGCCTCCATTATCTTATTCTCAATGGCTGTTTTTGCAGTTAATGAGATAGAAAAGAAAGCAATGGTGGATTTAATGTAGTATTAGGATAGCTTAATCCCAAATTAAAATGATTTTATCATTTACTTACTCTCATGTCATTTCAAATAACAGACTTTGAAGTTTTGAAAAAATATCCTGCATGCTGCTCTTTCAATAAAATGAAAAAAGGCTGTCAACTACGAAATGACAACAACCACACCATAAATCTGTTGATCCAGATAACAAAACCGATTTATTAGTCGACACAGTGATACCATCGCAGTTAACAGCCTGGAGTGGAAGATTATCAGTGGAAAAACAACTTAAATCTTATTTCTTTTTACACAAAGCTATTTGGATTATATGGCTTGTTTCATATAGAAAACTTTTATGATCGTTTTATGGTTGTTTTGAATCCTTTGTAAAGCTTAAAATCTATTGAAGGTCAATAAATGTGAGATTATTTTATTTCTGGAAGATCACTGTAATTAAATGAGCTTTTTTTCTGAGCTCTGACACCTACATTCTGATGTCAGTGTGATATTGTGAAGTTGAGAGACAAGGTTGAACTGCTGAATTTGGTTCTCACATTTACTTTATAGAACATTGGCTGTCTGCATGTATAAATGAACATTATTCATACCTAAGATGATGGCACTGCCGAACTCCCGGCAGATTTCGCTATTAAATATAAGCTTAGTGCAAGTGAGCATATAAGTCTTATAAAGAAAAATGACAAAGGAGGTAATTTGGCTGTGCCTACACTGTAAAAAAAAAGTGAAATCTACAGTAATTTACTGTTTTTTTTTATAGTAAGTTACTTGTCACTTGCTGCCAGTGAAGTACTGTGAATTTCACAGTCAATTTCTTACAGTGTAGTCTACACCTGTTCAGTAATTAACAGTGTCTATAAAGGTATGGTCACAAATTAGCTTGGCACACAACACTGGGGTTTGCTAAATTATTTAATCATACCTCACAGGGCTTCACCAGCACACAGGAATTTCCCATTGGGTTACTGAGAATTAACTCCCCCGGTAGTGATTTTACACACAGAGCCACACAAAACACCCTCTCTGTCTTGTTCCTTCTTCAGCAGGGAGGAGAACACAGAGTGTGTATGCTATTTTCCCTGCTGGTCTGATGTCTACTCTCTGTTTTATTTATTCATGGCCACATAATGCGGTAGCTGCAGTAGTAGCCTAAGTCTAGAATGAGCGGCTGGCTCGCTGCAGTGGAGCTTAGTGTGCTAAACTAATCTTTAGTGGCTAATAGTAATGTTCTGCTCAATGTGTTATAGACACAGATGGAGGAGAGGTACTACTCTGTAATGCGACTGGCATTCTGCTTGGGTTCTCTTCATCTTTTTCAACTATAGTGGAAAGAAATGAGGTCCCCCCTCCACATGCCCTCTATTGCTCAACCATTATACTCAGTCAGATCCGTCATGTTTGAAAGGAAATGTAATTGATTTAACCTTGAGGGCTACAATGCAATAGAAATGGGGTGAGAAAGATGGTCATCCCTAACATACGCCATCATCATGTGCTTGAGTGGCGTTATATTGACTTTGACCATCTTAAATTCTCTTTCCTCGGCACTCTTTTTATACAAGCCAGTCAATAAACTTGTAATGCTGGTTTACAATGAGAATAAATGATGGCTTCAGTGTTTACACCAATAGCTTCGAAAGTATGGGCATAACACGACTAAGATATTTTTAACATGCTTTAACATGAGTATTTGTTTAAAGTCATAACTGACATGTCAGCAATATTGATAAATGCATGGAACAAAATATCAAACATGAGCTGTTAGTGTTGTGGAACAGAGACTCAAGACAAAATGATACGAAACAGGTTTATTGAAACAAGAAGCGGTGAGCACCAGTGGGTGAAAATAATGGAGAATGTCTTTGAATAATGATGGTGAGATATACTGACAGTCTGTGGTTCTTTTGCAGGTGATGAAGGAGGTCGTGGATGATGTGGTGAGAGATCGCTGGAGTACACACAGTGGAACGGAGAGAGGTAAGTAGCTGAGTGATGACAGGAGGAAGACGATGAAGACTTTGGAGAAACAGGACGGTAGACAATCACACTAAACATCAATCGTAGGAAGGTAAGAGTAACAGGGAAGTCAGTCCTTACTCAAACAAGACCAGACAATGTGACTGTGTGAGGTGAGTGTGCTGATGATCAGATGACGTGCAGGCGTGGATGATTAGTACTCAGGTGACAGCGATCTCTGTGATTGTGTGGTGGTGGAGCCTGGCTGATCCCTGACAGTTCTATAGCATTAGAATTTTTTGTTTAAATAAGATATGTTTAATAGCAAATAAAGATGGCAAATGCAATCCAATAATAATTTCAAATTCTTACTATGGTCCCAAAAATGCTACTTAATTTCTCAGACGACATGGTATGGATAGTCTTGTAGGGTTTGATTCAATAAAAAATAACCGATGCGTCTTTCGTTCACGAATCAGATGAATTTTTTCTGGAACTGAACTGGCCTGTTGGCTTGTATGCTTTTGATTCAATGAAATATGCTGCGTCATTTTGCGACATTGACACTGCTATTGAAATGAACTGAATCAACACTGAATTGACTTGAGCTGAATAATGACACTATACTGTCATTAAGTTGGCAAATAAGTTGGCAAAACTAAAAAAAAATTTGGTAATGTTACATCAAAAGTTTTGAAAGAAATTCAAAGTTTAAATAAGCAGACCTTTTAAATACAATTAGATTTAAAATCATTATGATCATTATTAAAATCATTAAATTATCTTTAACTTAAAATATTCAGGAAAGCTTACTAGTCATTTAACTTAAAATGATCATGTAATCTCAACTTAAATATTTCTAGTTGTGGAAATTAGCTTTAAATAGTTACTTCAGTAAATGATAACTGGTAACACGATGCTTTTGATAGCATTAGCATAGCATAGCAATTGCTGAATAAGTATGGCAATATAGAACATTCAACATACCTGTTCTCAAACTAAGCTCATGAACCACTCATCACCATGATGGTAACCCCCCAAAAACCCAACATAACATAAACTCTTCTGAGCATAGCTAAACATTAAACATTACTAAATCTCCCACTTGGGTGAGAATTTATTCTAAAGGTGACATACATGTTACTACATGTACTTTCTATAGTAATAACAGTAAATTATGCATAATTACTTACAACTAAACCTAAACCAAACCCTAACCCATAACTTTAACTCTATAGTAAGTATACATGTAATCAAATTAATATTACTCAGTACTTGTTTAAGTACAACTATACGTCACCTTCAAATAAAGTGTAACCTAATCGTGCACAAAAAACATTATATAATACTTAATTTGATAATTTACTCTTCCTTTCGAGTGCCATGGCAAAGCATGCTGAGAAATAGAAATCCCAGCCCAGTTTCAGTGAAAATGTAAGTTTGTATAAATTAAAAGGAACAAGTTTATAAAACTCAAAACAATGAAACAACTCACTGCAAAAAATGTTTTTCTTACTTAGTATTTTTGTCTGGTTTCCAGTCAAATATCTAAAAATTCTTAAAACAAGATGCATTTACTAGATAAGTAAAATTAGATAAGATATTTGTGCTTGTTTTCCTGGGGAATTAATCAAAATTAAGTGAGTTTTTGCTTAAAACAAGCAAAATGATCTATCCATGGGGTAAGGAAAATAATCTTAATTCAAACAGAAACAAGATTATTTTTCTTACCCCATGGACAGATAATTTTGCTTGTTTTAAGCAAAAACTCACTCAAAGGGATACTTCAGGATTTAGCATTAAGCTTTGTATTAGTAGAAAACCTGTAGTATTTTCGAATTACCGTGCTTTCCACCCTCATATCCCCCTGAAAGGGGAGATTTATGTATTTTTTTGTCTGGAAAAAATCCTCCGATGACGCAAAAATCGTCATTTTGCGTAATCGGAGGATTTTCTGACCAGAGGCTAAAGACTACAGCCAGTAGTAGGGTCTGTCCCGCATGTGTTCAACCCGCCCATAGAGGGTGGGGTCTCACTCACATAATGTATACACACAGTCAGCCGTCTTTCTTTAGAAGCTAAACTTGCAGGCTCTTGTTCTGTGAAGAAAGCTGAGTAGTAGGAGAAAGCTGAGTAGTAGGAGAAAGCTGAGTAGTAGGAGAAAGCTGAGTAGTAGGGGTTATCCTCCTTTTCCCGGACTTGTCTGGCGGGCGAGATCGTTCAAAATGTCCTGGATTCAGCTTTTGCTTTCCGTGGTCGCCATTCATTGTTTACATGCACACCTCTTGTTTCAATCTAACTGAATTCATTCCGATTGGTGAATCTGAATGTAGTGTTTACATGAACGCTAAACAAGTGATCGGTTGATGTGCGTTTTAACATTGCTACGAAAATTCCCGCACCTCCGTTCTCCCGCGGCCGTCAGCCTCGTCCTGCTCGCCACAGTAAACATGATGAATGGCGACTATAGAACACAAAAGCCGAATCCCGGACATTTTGGGCGATCTCGAAATCCCAGGCTCGTCACGGAGACTCACTGGTAGCCTAACCTTGTTGTTTTCAACTGTGCTCTCTAACCGGTAGGCGTGGCCTCCTAGGGCAGCGAAGCAAGTGCATTCTGGGAGTTGTTGTCTTTCATCCACATAAGCCAAAAATTAATTTCTGGCTTTTCTCAGTCTAGAAAGCTCCAAATTAAAACATTTCTTCACATTTCTTCTACATAAATGACCTATTTTAAATACACATTCATCTTTCCAGAGGTGAAGTGTCCCTTTAATTTTGATTTATTTCCCCAGAAAACAAGATATAATATCTTATGGCATTTTACTACTTTAGTAAATGCATCTTGATTTTGCATCAAGAATTATTTTGATATTTGGACTGGAAACAAGACAAAAATACTAAGTAAGAAAAGCATTTTTTGCAGTGCTCAGATTACTTAAAATGTGTCAGTTTTGCAAACTCAAAAGAAAAAGTTCTAAATACTCATAAAAGTTAATTTGATTGAACTAATTTATTTAATTTAGGTTTACCCTACTCAAAACAATTATTTATTTTGAGCATCAGGGTTTTGCATGCTGTGAAGCTGCTTTGAAACAATCTGTATAAAGCGCTGCTGCTATTGTATAAAGCGCTGCTGTATTTAAATAAATGTGACTTGACTGGCGGTGTTGCGTTGATGCTAAACAGTAGTGCAGGATACAGAGTCAGAGTATTTTTTGCACTGTGTTTTGTCTGCATCAAAAAAAGAATATACACATGCGAGAACCAAATGATGTTTCGGTCCCTAATGACCAGGCAAAACATTAAAATTGTCAAATTTGGATATGGTTACAGGTAAGACATTGCTTTGTAGCTCCATTACATGGATGGCATAAAGTGTTTACACATGCAGGCTTAAAAGCATCTAGGCCCATGCATGTACACATTCTTTGAGGCAAAGTGAAATATATAAAGATTCTTTTAACAGTGGGGGCAAAACCTGAATTATTAAACAAACAGCTTTTTAGTTACGTTTACATCTGACATCTTTGAAATATTCATTCATGGCAAAACGGAGGCATGACTTCAACACTATGCAACCCATGAATTACAGAAAATGACGCTCTTTACTACAGTGCAGCTGCAGTAACACATGCTCTTCCACATCAAGAGATCTATTCCAAAGGGATGTTGAACAATTGCTTTAGATAATTAGCAACAAACTGCAGAGCATTGATCAGTGTGTCCTCTGTTACGTTCCCAGTCCTGCTCTATCGTGTTGGATTTTGGCATTGCATGAGTGCTGCACCACCTGGCTCTCCTGATGCATGACCTTTGCTTTTTGGCAGGGTGGGTGCAGCTCTCGCCATGGGGTTGCGGAGGCCAGCGGCAGTCCTCCATTCATCTAGTATTACTGCCTGTGGACTGCAGGTTCCAGAGCCTCCCTCCACTCCTAGTCAAGTCAGCAGGCATCTCCCTTCACATACTCAGCGCTTCCTTCCTAATTAGAGCTCAATCATTATGATTTTATGACATTATGAGCTTTTTTTTTTTTTTTTTTTGCTCTAGCATTACTAATGGAAAAAGTAGTACAAAGCATTGGTTTTGCGATTTTACATTGGACATCAAGTGGCAACCCAAAGCAGTACCAAGTCTAATGGAGGCTGGGAAATTTTTCAGCCTGTCCTTTATTTATTTATTTATTTATTTATTTATTTATTTATATGTGTGTGTGTGTGTGTATATACTGTATATGCATTTAAATGACTTCAGAAGTAGTTGAGCATTATTAAAGAGCTGGCATTAGAGCTTTTCTGTGGCGTCAGTGATTCATGTTTATTTGTGGATAACACACAGTGGCATTCACAATCCTTGCAGTCGGGGACATGATGCAGGTCAGGGCCTGCGGTGGTTTATTTGATTTCTCCTGTGACAGAAACTCAGAGTGACAATTAGATTCTGTGTCTTCCTCCATGGCAGTTTGCCAGATATGAAATTCATTATAATTTGTATTGCTTTAGACATTCCTATCACCTGCCAACTCAGAGATATCACAGCTCCTTCGATCTTGTGTCCAAAATTCAATTTCATGTCAATTTAACCTTGTGTGGCTGCCGTGAACCTGTAGTCTGGAGCGGTGCGTTGTAAAACACTTGCATCCATCTTTCTATAAAGCACATCAATGAAATTTCTCCAACTTAAGCTTAATTGTGCACTTGTCATTAGACAGGAAAAAAAGGAGGCGCCACAGGTACAAATCGCCAATAAGTAGCATCCTTATTTAGATGAGAAGAACATCAAACACAAGCAGGCTCATTAGGGAAATAAAAAAGTGCCAGGTAACTAATGGCAATTCATTATTTATACAGAACTTACTTTCAAAAGTTACCTCGGTATTAATCGAACAGAAAATGGGCACATCTTAAAGGTCACGATCCTTTGAAGTCCTACCTCAAGCTCATGCATATACGCAGATAAACATAAGCACGTCCCCAGCCGACGTCACCCCCAACAAACATGCTTCCCATCAAACACTGCAGGAACCTTACCTGCACTGGATATGTTGGGGTTTTCACTGGTCAGAAGCACGAGGAAATCCTGACAGGTTTCCGAGTCTAGGAGAGGGCTGTCATCCAGGCAGAGGTCAACGATAAGGGCCACTGCCTTCTCACAGAACATGTCCTGGTCCTCAGTGGCGATAGCACTCATTCTGTGAGCCCAAATCCCAACTGCTTTTGTCCTTTTAGCATCTAGGATGGAGACAAACGGTGGTCGTAGCACTCCAAAAATAGATGTAACTACCTCTAGATCCCTCTCTGCAACTCTTGGATGTTCGCATGTGGGCGAATGGTTGTGTGGGAAAGGGGGCTTAATAAAGCAGTAGTAACCCCAGGTGCTCTGGGAGTCAAAGTGCATCACATTATGTCTAGATCTTCCTCTGAGCTACTGTTCAAACACAGGTTTTGGAGGCTTTTGTCCCTAAGCCAGTTTTTGTCCACTCCCCTTCCCTTGTTTCCTCCCTTCTCCTGTCATTCTTACATCGGATAGGGAAAAGGAGAGCTCCTCCTCCCTTTTACTGCTCCTCTCCCTTTCTTGACCCTGAATTTGCTATTGAAGCTTTTTGATATACATCCCCCAATGTTCAAAGTTTCTATTATTTATTTGATGGAGCATCTGCATTCTCCTCCTATGTTCTTGTGAAGGTTTTTTTCCTTGATGCTACAGCCAGGTTGTGGGATCTGAATGTTTTTCAGTGGCTATTGATCGTCTGATGATGCAGTTTTTGTTGAGTAATGGTAAGCAAAATCCATGAGGGGATTTCCTTTCTTAGGCCCATGCCCTCTAACATCAATATCATAAAACATGGGTAAATGTCTCTTTTTCTTACTCGAATAATAAAATATTCCATCATGATCAGTGGTGCATTTCTGTTTCAGGTATATATGTGTATATTGGAGCTGACTATTGTCAGCTAATAAGCCATAGGACGGAATGAATGTTGGCAGTTAAGTCACACATTTTATTTTTAATTTATATATATATATTACTATATATATATATATATATATATATATATATATATATATATATATATATATATATATATATATATATATATATATATATTACTATATATATATATTACTATATATATATATATATATATATATATATATATATGGGTGGTTGACATGACATGGCCTTTTTTTGGTCCAATGTGTCAATGTTTAGTAAATTATAGAAAAATATATCAAAAACTGTGGTGATATTGTTCAGAAAGTGCTGTTTTATATGGACATACAGAGCATTCATGGGTTTAATCTTCCATTTTTTCACAATTTTCAGCCAAACCAGAATAAACTCATATGGCGTGACTGTCCCAAGCACATTTCACAGATTTTGATTTTGAATAAAAACAAGAAAATTAATTAATTTTCTGTTTATTAAATCATATATTGATATCCCAGATGTCTACTTGTGAGTCTGCTTGACTAAAAGTTCAGGCATAATATTTTGAATCAGCCCTTAACTAAAACGTTTTGTCCCGGAAATGGATATCATTAGGTGTGACGCCATATTCCCTTTTTTAAAAGGGCAATTGTTTGGAGATCTTTGGGGTGTGGGGGTCCTCCTTTCAGGAGGAAGAACAACACCTCAGAAGGACACTGAAAGTTACAATTAGAGTTTTCTCTCTTCATGGTTTAAAAAAAATCAAGTATATCCAGCACTCCTGCTTCAGTTCCCTTTTGCGCTGTCTTTTGGTGTGACTCATTTTACACGAAAATGCCCAAATGAAATTACTTTTCAGTCAAAATTACCTTCAAAACTATATTGTCATATTGTAGTTAGCATGGTTTTAGCATGTTAGCATAAAAGCACATTGCTTAATGTCATGCTAAGTACATGAAACCTCATATGGTGTGACACAAAATCATAAGGTGTGACAGGGTTTTCTTGTCACACCACATGATTATTTTGTCACACTATATGATATGAATTGCATTTAAATACGTAAATAATGTTCTTAGATACATTTTTTATAACTAATAGTTAAGTTTATTGAATATTTTGACCTTTTAACACATTTTGATACTATATTATGTACACATTTAATATCTATACACCAACTCAATTTGGTGAATCCCTACTATCCCATTTTCAAGCTGGATCCATGTTTAACTACAGCATTTTGTCACTCAAATGTTTCCCTTTATTTATTTATTTATTTGTTTGTTTTTTCAGTTTGAGGTAGATTTCAGTAGATGGCGAGATAATGCGAATAAAGAAAGAACAACGAAATGATACATCAGCTTGCTGTTCGGTCATTGTTTTACTCATCCTCATTTTGAAATGAATTTATACATTAAATAAAAAAAATGTTCATTGATTTACTATAAAAATTATTATAATTCATGTAGTTAATATTCAGCAGATTAAAATAAAAAGTGCAACATCAAATGAATACAGTAAGTGGATTAATGCATGTGTTATAAACATATGATTCTTTGCTACTTTGAGCAGAACTCACTGTTTTAAACAATTTTGTGATTTTTGCTGTAACTGAAACAATGATTCACTTGTCAAACTAAGTTGGGTTGTTTGTTAAATGCAGCTAATACAGATTTTTGCATACAGATTGTTGTGTGGTGTGACATCATATGGCGTGACACCATGTCATTTGGTGTGACATTCAGAATTTTGAAAGATATTAAGGCTTTTTGGTTATTGATCATAAAATCATCAATGTGACAGATGGGGAATAGTGCCAGCAAAGGTTACAAGCATTTTGGTACTTTTATAGCAAGGTATTCCCAAATTAATTTGAAGTATACAAGATTACAAGTAAACGTCTGTCTATGAGTGATGATAAAGTAAAATAATGCAAAATGTAACATATTTGCACATAAGAATTGCTATACTTTTATATAGTAATGATAAAGAATCAGGATAAATTGACTTACATTATCACATTATACCCCTTTTTAATTTAATACACAATAACATTCATGTCACACCATATGACATTTTTAGTCACTAAGACAGTAAACTAGTGAATAAATGTAAATTTTAGGACAAAATCTACAAGACCACATATATATTTGGAAATATAAGCGTTGGCAGAATATAACCCAATGAGTTCCATGACTTACAGTTGAGATTTTTAAAAAAAACTTTTTTTTAGCCAAATATGTCAACCACCCATATATATATATATATATATATATATATATATATATATATATATATATATATATATATATATATATATATATATTACTATATATTACTATATATTACTATATATATTACTATTTAAATGTTTGTGGTCTGTAATTTTTCTCATATGGTCACCAATGCTGCATTAGAAAAAGCATTTGGAAAAATAAAATTATCAATATCCTTCAATAAAAATTGTAATGGTATGTTTGTGTGCTTATATGCTTTTACATGACCTACACTGCTCATTCAAAACATTAAGAGCTTTTATTCTGAGGATTGGTGCATTAATTGTGTGAATCATTGTCTCATCCATAGTTTGTGGATGTCAGAAGAACATTCAACTGCACTTCGAAACTGTATCTCAGTTCTTAGAGAAGACAAGATGTATAGTAAAAACCTGCCTTTATTAAAAATTTACAGAGAGAGTAGATGGAAGAGTGTAGCAAGGACACATCCTCACTGCTGCTCTGCCTAAAACTTTTATGCTTCCATCTACAAAGCTTTTCTTTGCGCATAGAGAACCTGAAGTGTTTATGTTACTGAGAGAGTGCTGAATTGAGAATAGGCCTACATTAAAAACGGTTTTCCTCTCTCGTTCAAAGTCAGTGCATTCAATTGAAAATCTCTATAAGTTGTCATCAAGTATGACCTTAACCATATTGGGGTTCCATGGAATATGACCTGATCTCACAGTGTTCATATGCAAGCACAAAAACAGAAATTAAATGTTTCCTCATGTCTTTATTGAGCGGTACAAATTCATAATTGATATTTTTGCTGTCGTTACATTTGGCACTATGACTAAGATTTTGATATGAAAAATTATAGAGAAAATTTTGAATAGTGATTAGCTTTTTTGTGTAGAATGAAATCCTTGAAATGGATTTAAAATCCTCCTCATCAAATGATTTTGCTTGATCTATATGCTATGAACCTCCGAATATAAAGATCTCATAGCAAGAAACTGCCAACATTTTAAAGACAGCTATATTTATGTATAAAGATCAATTTATATTATGAAAAACAATATCATATACTGTACATAAAATATGATCTGGTAATTAAGTTTTAATAAGTTGAGATTTTAAAACCAGTTACTGTTGCTAAGGATGAGTGTTTTTTTTTTAAAAAAAAGACCTATATAACCTTTATTTCTTTCCAAAATAAATTTTTGAGCAAGTACTTAACCAGCCAGTGTTGCAGATTTCGAACAGAGATGGCGACAAAGAGGAAAAACTACGGACTGCAGCTTTAACTGAATCAAACACAGGCAGAGTGTGAAAACTTTAAAGGGGGGAGGAAAACAGAATGCTTGTTCCTGCTCATATTCCTTAATAGGGAGCATCTGCTTGGAACAGGCTTATCGGCTCCTTCCGTGCAGGCCTAAAACACAGATGAATATTTCATATGCAAACAGTGTGGGGCCTCAGCTGCAACTTGTGACTGTCTCTACCAAGAGCATCTTGAGACACATAGAGACCAGGGATGGAGAAAAATAGCCGGTCTCTAGAGAACTCATTTAAGCTATTCCATTCTGTATGAGATGCTCTGAAACGTGATTATTTTGAGAGGTGAAAATCATCTCTGAAACGCACAGCTGGATGACACCTTTTCCAACAAAGACAATTCTAATATTACATAGAACTCTTATTAAGGAATAGATCTGACAATAGTACATACATTTATACATCTTTCTAGGCTGGCAGATGAATAGACATGAATTCATGTACTGCTTCAAATACATTCATTAAATTCTAATAATAATTTCCAAAATGTACATATGTGATGATCTGATTCTGCACAAAGAAAGTTTAATTTATTCTTGTTGATATTCTTGATAGTAGCCATCCTGTAACATCAAACTGATTGATCCCACAGGTTTGACTTTGAAGCGTGTTGAAGGTCTCTATATGACCCTGGCTTAGATTTATTGTATTTGCTCCACACATGCACACCTGGGACATCTCCATTAATGATGCACTGAATCAGTATTCATGGGTTTTCATTCAAACAGAGGAACTCAACGGGAAGTAATCCGTATTTTCCCATGCACATCCAGACTGTTGAATCACCTGTGGAATTTACAGTACATGAACATGGCAGGTTAGGTCAGTAATGTAGTATGCGGGCTGTGTTTTAATTTTTCAGTGGTTTCTGCAGTCTTATCAAAGATAATTTCAGAGCAGTTTTAATGGTACTATAAATATTCTGGCAAAATCTGCTAACTTTACAATCCTATAATGCTAACATCCTAATATCTTAACAAAAAAGCTCAAGAGAAATAGAGGTACAGTAGCTGTTCAGAAAGGAAAGTAGAATTATGTTCCATGTTCATGCAGTATTTCTGCTCTTCGTTTTATTATATTTGGTTTTTATTAATCTTCCCTTCCAAAACTAAATTCATCTCTCTGCTCATGTTAGGGCTGAACAGTTGGGATGCTAATAAGGTGCAAATTCCGAAGGAGGGCAATGCATGTGTCACCTTCTCCAGATTTCGAAGATGCTATATTGACGCAGTTCAAGGAAACTAATGCACCCACTAAGCACCAGTGTTAAAAGGATTTCACCCAAAAAGGAACATTCTCTCATCATTTACTCACACTTGTGTGATTCGAAAGCTGTAGGATGTTTTTCTTCTGTGGAATACCAAATTAGACGTTTATCAGAATGTCTAAGCTCCTTTCTTCCATACAATGAAAGGGATTGGGGACTGTCAGAATGCAAAAAAAGCATAAAGCATCATAAAAGTGGTCCATATGAATCACGCACTAAATTTGAAGTCTTCTGAATACATATGATCCCTTTGTCTAAAACTAACATAACTGAAGTCTTTGTTCACTGAAAAACTGACCTTTAAAAACTTTTTTTGGTTCACATACAAAGGCCCATCCATAGATCCATATTTGAAAATGCCCTTCTGTATCAGTTCCACTTCAGACTTAAAGCAGCATAAAGTGAGTCCTATTCCACATTGCATTTCTTCCCATGAATCCTTTTAATGTTATTCTACTATGATATTTTGCCTGTTGAATTGAATTGGAATGTTCTTTTCCCTGATAATGTGACATGTGAGATTCCACTGGTGTTCCTTCTAGTTGTTCACAGATTCGGCTCCTTTTTCCCTTTTTTTGTGGCCTGTTGTTCTCCATTAGCCAGTGATCCAAATACACTATGGCAGAGTCCTAGATAATTCTGTGTTTGTGTAGAAATAATGCCCACGGACAGAATGATTAATTACATCTTTGTGGCATTACACATTCTGAAGGACAAGTCTGCAATGGCCAAAGGAAATTAAATACAGTACGGAACCAACATTTACTGGTTTCCCTTCTTTTCTAGTTCACTGTGTTAGTGTCACAATTGACCGTTCGCAAAGACCCGCCCCCTTTAGTTACTGTTGCTAAGTCCGACAAGCTATGCTGCTCTCACGCCACTCCATGTTCTCAGTATTTAAACAATAAATACTGTTTTGTGGCTCTTTAATGTGTCTGACAGATCGCTGTAGAGCCTCAGTTAAAGCTGCTCGTGAACCGATCATCTCTTCCTTCTAGTTCATTTATAGCTACAAATAAACATGAATGAACATAAGAAGGAATGTTCTTTTAAACGCAGAAAGACATCGGTACAGTCCGTTTTTCAAGTTCAAATTCTCCAACGTTAATCTACTAACTCTCCTGACTGCTTTGTTGGACAAAAATTGCGGATTCAGCAGATTATGATTGGTCAGATCGCCTGTCAATCAAACTCCCTTCTGAGAAGGGTCAATTCCATCTTTGCAAGTACATTCTGGCGCTTCTGACTCACTCACAGACAGAGCCTGTAAGTATGTTTTCATATTTTAAGAATTTGCTACTGACTATTCAAACGCGAGTTTTGCGCAGTATAGAGTAGCGCTTGCTTGTCATTTCTACGATCACAAATGCAGACATGGTTTTATGTTTACATAGTGTTCTCACACCCATAGGGCGACGTGTAAAAATACAGTATAAGTCATTATAATATGTCCCCAATGAAATAAAACCTTACCAATCTGATTCGATCTGGTCCAGTCGTTAAATGACATGTAAAATAAAGACATGTTGGGCCCTGTTTTAAGGATCTGAGAGCATGGTCTAAAGCGCACGGCGCAAGTTCACTTAGGGCGTATCCGAATCCACTTTTGCTAGTTTAAAACGGGAAAAATGGTCGGCGCGCCAGGCGCATGGTCTAAAAGGGTTGTCCCTATTCCCTTAATGAGTAATGGGTGTGTTTTGGGATTTACGTGCGTTAAACCAATCAGTCCCATCTCCCATTCCCTTTAAATGCCAGTTGCGCTTGCGACATGGCAGATTCGCTATTTACATGATGGAATTTGATAGTGGAAAGATGGAACGTGGGCCCTATTTTAACGAACTGAAACGCAAGTATCAAGCGCGAAACGCAAGTAACTTTGTGGGCGGGTCTTGGGCGCTGTTGCTATTATACCGGCAGGATAAATGACTCTTGCGCCCGACGCAAATCTAAAATGGGTTTGTCTGAAGTAGCTTCATTATTCATAGGTGTGGTTTGGGCGTAATGTGAAATAAACCAATCAGAGTGACATCTCACATTCCCTTTAAGAGCAGGCGAGCTTTTTCCATGGCGGATTGTAATTATAAAGGCGGATTTGCCAGGCGCACGCCAGGAGCGGTTCACAGCCGAGGAGACCGACGTTCTCATCAGGGCCGTAAAAGACAGAGAAGTGACATTGTATGGGGATGGGAGAAACCCACCCAAATTAACTTCGGTTAAACAGGCGTATAATAATTTGGGTAAATGTGTAAGCTAGATTTATGCCTATTTTTTCACATCTTCATGGACACAACAATGATTTCCCTCGTGTGTTAATATTGTTCCTTGTAATAATGTATGGATTTCTAAAAATGAGAACTGCTGTGTCTGTGTGTAGATGAGATAAGCAAAGTGTATGCGCGTTGTGCACACCCTACATTGATTATGGCCAAGCATGCGCCCTTAAAATAGCATGAATAACATGCGCAACGCACCACTGACTTTAGACTAGGTTTTTCCTGGTCAGTGGCGGAATTGTTTTCTTAACCTGAAAAATAGCACCAGGGAACGTTTGCGCCGGAACACGCCTTCTCTTTGCGCTGAACCGCCCCCGGGAGCGCAAATTCATTTCCTAATTTACAGACGTGCGTCTGTGGAGGGAAAAGTCTGCTGTGCGCGGGTGCAAAATAGGAATGATACATGCGTCGGTGTACAAAGCCAATTGCGCTGGGTGCAAGATAGGGCCCCGTGTCTCCAGAGCGCAAACGGAACTGCTCATGCGCGAGGTAAAAGTGCGCAAGCAGACCATCTACGGGACAAGCCGGATTCCACCATGTATTTATGTACACAATAATAATATTTTACATTGTATTTTATTTTAAATATTTGGCAAGAACAAAGTATTTTTATCAACTGAACATCAGAATACAAATGTTTTTATTAAGTTAGAGTTATATTATATTTATTTATTATATTATATATTTATTATATTTATTAAGTTTTCAGGTTATATTTTAGTGTTGGTAACATAAAACACAAACTTAGTAATCATCCCACATTTGGTTTGGTTGATTGTGGTCACCCTATATATAGTCGTCTTTTGGACATTATACTATTGTAAAAAAAATCTTCAGTTACTTTTGAGGGTAATTTTCAATGGAAGCTATTCAGTTGAAGATACATTTTCAACATATTTTGTACATTTCATATATGTTGTTCTCCTGAAGAGATTCTTCGGCCTTTTTTCCCTTCCAAAAAACAACATTAACATTAATAAGTGACTATAATGGAAATGTTTATTTTGCATTAGTCTCCCTGGAGTCAATGTGTCACCATTTTTGTGATCAATATCTCTCTGCATGTGCTTGGATTTGTGCAAAAATGCAGTTATTATAACTCCGCATAAAATACAGAGGTTATATAACTCCAAAGTACATGATCGTGTAGATTTCCATAATTATTTACTGTCAGATATGAAGATGTTTCTGAATCTCTCATTGTGTATTCACACAAATCCCATTTTCATGCTCCGCCATCTGCAATGCTGCTTATTAATGAAGAAAAATGATGCACATAGGGATGAATGCTACGGTGTTGTGTCACGAATGGCCGCTGCCTTCAGGCCTTCCAAGACTGTAATATAAGATGGATGTCAGTGGATGCTAGAGTTAAGCTGTGATCTACAGGCCTGGGTTTCTTGTTTCCAGATGAGAAAACAACTAATGCAGAAAGGTCTCATTAGCTATCAGTCTATGTCCTGACCTGCACAACCGTGACACACCAAACAGAGATACAGAGAGGAAGATTAAAGGATAGGGTGAGGCAAGGAGGATCACTTCAATGGAGGATTTCGCGGCTGTTTCATCTGTCCGGACCATCACTCTTAAGTCTTTGTTAAAGTCAGCGAGTGAGGTTATAATCCGATTAGTATGCCAATCACCTAGACAGATTTAAATACATTCTTATGGCACTCTAAGAGAATTCACAATGTTTTGTATTAACGCAAAGACCTGAAAATTGTGTTCAAATGTTAAATCAGCCATGAGTTACAACATAAATCCACAATTATAAGGGAACAAATGTAATGACAGAAGACAAGCCCACTTCAAAGCTGTCAATTTTTGTTTTGGACACAGACTCTTAAAATTGTATACATTGATTTTGTGAGTTCATAGATCAGTCTCATGTTCCCAGATTCTGTATGTAATATTTTTATTGTAAATTAATCTAAAAATGTTTAGTAAAGTTATACTTTCTCATATCCCTGATTCATTTACAGAGTATTAGTAAACCATTGATTCAGCTGAAATTAGTAGTTTGAGTTTTAGGGTAAATTGATTGTTTTTGAACAATTACAGATATGTAATTGAAAATTTAATTTTGGTAACCCTAGAGCACAAAAATGATAGCCTGGTAATACCAAACTCTGCTACTTCGCTTTGCTTCGTAGACAGAGTCTGGCATGGCATAATTGAAAAGCGTTTTCTTTCTCAGGGGGGGGGGGGGGAATCATTGGTTACCCGTAAGCCAATCACATAACGTTTGGTTGTGTGTGTTGCGCATGCTCAGCCGCATCTAACTTCCACTGTAAACACATGTATGATGCGAAAACAAAACCATCGAGGGAAATACCGGAGTGAACATGGCTGTGAACGACTTTTGCAGATTATGTGAAGTAAATCTACGCATCCACGGTACAATCAGCATTTACGTCACGGCTCTCAGCCCGCCCTCTGTTCGTTGATTGGCCGGCTGTTTTCAGGCCGGAGGAAAACGGAAAGCTATTACGCTGTCTCAGACTGAGTACAGAAGCGAAATGAAATTGAGCGGAAGTACGAAGTCTGACGTAGTCAGGCTACAAAAATGACACACTTCACCTTTAAATCAATTTATTTGGAGCTTGTTTCCATGAAGTTAGTTAGATTACTAAAGCTAGTTAGTCATGAACATTTGAGACCCTTGTATCAGACAGAAAATCTAGATCAATACCTCTTTTTAATGTTTACTTTCTTTTAGAACATGAACTTAACCCTGAACAAAGAAAAATAAAAAAAAGCCCTCACGGATATGTCATAACACCCGCGCTATGGAATCCGGCATTCATTATTCCCTCTTATTGCGATGGATGAGAGCTCTGCTGTAATGCAATCAGTCTGCAGGGGGTACCGAAATGAGAACTGTGAGTGATGGAGCTCCTGTAGGCACCTTAGAAGATCTTTAGAGACCATCATCCATTTATTCACTTTGAGATTTCTGCGTGAGGACGTGAGTGGAATGCTTGTTTCTAGATCATTCCAGAAGGGTCATTTAGCTTCTCAGCAGCATATACTATACAGTGCGACTAAAAATACATAGAGTTTCAATGTAGGAGGTTTCAGCAGGGCTACTGTAACTGTGAGGGAGTTCACCATTGTTATTTTAGTTCCTCTAACTGTCTAAGGAGAGATAAGAAGCTGCTGACCTCAGGTGGGGGCACTCTGGCATGTGGCCCTGTCTTAATGAGGCAAAATCCAATAGTTAGCTTTGTAATGAGCGAGGGTCAGCCTAAGAAAGACCTGTGCCAGTGTGGTAATCTATAAAGTGTTTTCAGTGTGGGAGGATTGGAAATTGATTTGTGTCTGTGGTGCGCTCTGTCTAGGCTTTATCTCTATACAATGTCGAACCTGATCAGGAAGCACGTGGGGAAAATGTAGCCATCTTGCTTAGAGGTTATTTTAAATGTTAATTAGAAAGGGTGGTATGTAGAAAGAGGTCACGGATGAAGCTTAAAATAGTTTATAATGGCTCGAGAAATTATCAAGATAAGGTTTATTGCTGTGAAGTGATATAACATATGGAGAGTGGACAGAGTGTTATGCTAAAATTAACGTACAGCAGCTTTTCAAACCTTAAAGCGAGGAGTAACTGTGTGTACCGTTTGTGTGAGTGTGGGTGGGTAGCACATGTATGCTTTATATGTGCAGTATTAACTAGAAAACAGCACATGGAATTCACATAACAATTTCAAATAAGTGGGAGGCTATTAATACTCACTAAGTGATCTGAGATCTTTTGCTTCAACATTAAGCTGCTTGTCACAGCAAAATATGTACAGTATGTTGCTGCTGTATAGTTTAATTACAGATAAACAATACTTTTAGTTCAGTAACCAACACAAATGAGCATGCACAATTCAATATCCAATATCGATTGATATATATCTACCATTGACGATGCATTTTTAAAAATGAGATGCCATTGAAAACCATCTGAGACGCCCAACCATCATACTTTTTACTTTACACAAACTCATTCGTTTTACTTTTCTGGTGGTTAGTTTCTACTGTTTTATACGACAATTATATTTATACTACTGTTCAAAAAATTTGGGGTCAGTTAGATTTTTTAAAAAGAAATTAATACTTTTATTCAAGGACGAAATTGATCAAAAGTGACATTAAACACGTAGGGCCCTATTTTAACGATCTAAGAGCATGGTCTAAAGCACATGGTGCAAGTGCACTTAGGGCGTGTCCAAATCCACTTTTGCTAATTTGACGACAGGGAAAATGGTTGGTGTGACCGGCACATGGTCTAAAAGTGTTGCCCTATTCTCTTAATGAGTAATGGGTGTTCAGTTGCCTCAAAATAGCAACGCACCAACAATGCGCCTGATCACACCTCGTTTGAACTAGCAAGAAACACTTGTGTTGCGCCTGGTGCCGCATTGTGCCGGGTGTATGATAGGGCCCTTAGGGTATGTTTTCAAACTGAAAACAGAAAACTTTTTATGCACTTTTGCCGTTCATTTACACGACAACAGCGTTTTGGGGGCCTGAAAATAAGTTTCAAAGTGCAAGGTTTTTAAAACGATACCTTTACCGTCTCCATGTAACATAAAAATTGAATTTGTGAAAACGATGACGTCATGCGCATGCGTATTACATGGTCACATGATCCCTAACTATAAAACCCGAACTGTCATGCAAACTTTTCCCATTTATTTTCATTAAAACTGTTCATAAAGCTGTTTTTTCTTGTGAGAACTGTTGGCTGGTCCCCCTAATAATGGTGATTTTAGGTTTTGACGGTCCTAAAGCAACGCCCTCCATATAAATATGAACCTGCAATGCAGCTGCAACTGGCTAACTTCAAATCCACTGTGCTTTCTTTGTTGATGATAGCCTGCAGGCTGGATACACTGAACTCAGTATATTTGTGCCTGAGGGAATGAAATCTGACAGCGCGAGCCCAGAGGAATATCTAGCAGCACACTCACTCTCACATCCAAGTGTTAACCACTCCTGTCACCAGGAAAAGCAGCAGAGACAAAGCGTAAAGACTGAAGTGACTCAGAATTTCAGTCTCTTGATTTCATGTGATAGCAGAATCACTTTTAGTCTGTCAAAGTCCTGTATTTACTAGGTTTTACCACCAGGGGGAAGTAAATGCATAAGTACCAAAACCAGACAGAGCGATAAAAGTACATGGGAAACCAAAACAAGTTTTTGCTTCAGTCATAACCAGGGCTTCATGGAATCCGTATCCAAAGAACTCCACAGAATTGTCATTCAATAAGCTATACACATTCAAAAAGCTTTGCCGTGTGTATCTCATTATTACAAATTTTGAGTAGTTTTATGCTTTTAGTATTTTAGCCCAATAAGCATGCACTCATATTTTGTGTATTTTGCAGAATAGATTTTGCAATAACTATGCAATAGTGTCCACATCTTGCATAGTCATATCTTATTCATGGGGTGGTCAGAGGTGGATATGGAGGAAACAGAGTAGTGAAAGGATAAAACTCACTGTAGACATGAGGCATGGGAAACTAAAGAAATAAACTGAAGCAAGGGCAAGACAGGGGAGTGGTGGAAAGGAACTGATTAAAAACCAGATCAAGACCTCAGGCAGACTTTCTCTTTTTCTCTTCACTCTCTCTGACTGCAGACTTTGGCTGTATGCTGCTGACAGTTCCAAATTTAACCTTCAAGATAAATGAACAGTTGAGATGAATACAGTAGGGGAGACCGGCTGCAATTGTGACGGGGGGACTTTAGGGACACACTACATTTCTGAAGTTTTTTAGTCACCATGAAATCAAAATTAACAACTCTTATTTTTATGTAGGCCTAATGCACAGTATTTATTATAAATTATTTATCTGTGCACATAAGCTTTTTTAAAAATTCACGTGCTCTCATGATCTTTAATCATGATCTTTAATCAAGAAAACCCTTCCTTTACATCTTGCAAATCTGTTCTTCCCTGATGTTGACGTGCACCCACACGAGGGCGGGAAAATAACCTTTCCCCTCCAGCAAACTGTCACTCACATGAGATTGCAGCAATTAGCAAATAACAACAAACAATCCAATAAATTCCCGCCATTTAACGACACAACAGGGAAGAAAAGACGATTGCAACTTCTGCTTCATATTGACTGTATAGGGTAGGCATCGCATAAGATCCCACCTTCCCTTCAGAGCGTCTCCAAAGCCACGCCTCCTTCAAACCACATTCAAAGCATTTTCAAAGGCTCATAAAAATGTGTTTTGGCTTGAAACACAGTCTAATGGTCTAAAGAAATCCTAATTTTAAACATATTTTACTGAAGCAATTGTATGGACCTTTGCCTTGCCACTTTCTATTTGAGCCAATGCAGATGAACGAGGCAACGCCGCAACAAGCAAAGTAGAGGGCAAGACCAGAGCCCATCTACGGAGAGCCTTGGCAATTCCTATTAGCCCCATTGTATCGATCTTGGTTGCAGTTCCATTAGAATTCCACTGGAGGTGATCGCGGGCGAGTGCAGACTGAATGGGAGTCTATGGGGCTAGACGGCTAAATGTATCTCTTTCACCCGATTGCTGTTGAGAAATCTCAGATTTTATTGTAGGTTTTGCAAGTTCAACATGGGTTATAGGTTGAAAGTTGAATGAACGAGTACTTGTGTCCTTTCGATTTCTTACAGGTTGAGTTGTTGTTGCCCATAACACGCTAGCTTTCTTTTAATGAACTCTGATTGGTCAGTGAAGGACTGATTACGTGATGGCATCGTGGCATCCGAAGCGGGACCAGAAACAAACAAAACAAAAACTTGTCTAACACGTGTGTTTACCTGTGTCAGCTATGTTGTCGATGCCTCGAGAGTCGAGAGAAAAGAAAGTGCAGAGCGTGAAAGCACCAAAGTGACTGAAGGATTGCTGTAAAGCAGTATCTCTGGTCGTACGATGTGTATGACGTCATTGACACTTTGAAAGACTTTTTAAAGCAAATAAGTGACTCTAAAAAATCTAACACCCAGCAATGTGTAATTTCTTCGCATCTCCTTTCGAATACAACATTCAAATTACTAGAAAAAAATTATATCCTGAGAAAAGTGGATTTTGAGGGGTATAGCGCCATAGACCTCCATTCATTCTGCACTCGCCTGCGAGCACCCCCGCATGGAAAGAGACGTGTTACTGCAGCCAGTCCAGAAACCGGAAGTAACCAGAGAGTGCCAATTCTCTTCCTATTAGACATTCTCTGGCAAGACCAGTGGGTAAGCGTTCCATATTAGTTTGAAGGTACCCCCGGGAGCCGCCATTGGCTAACAAGCCTTCACCTGCTGTTAGCATCCCATTGACTCCCATTCATTTTGGCGTCACTTTGACAGCGAATAACTTTACATCTGAGGCGTTTAAAGACTCCATTTGTCCATTATTTATTTCTAAAGAAACATGACAATGTATAAAAGGCTCCATTACCTTGTATCTTACGTTATGGCCCCGTAGAAGCAGTTTTTGTAAAAGTAGGCTAACGATTGCGTCAAAACCACGCGACTCTCTGGAAATTACCGTAGAGACAGGAAGAGAAGCTCGCGAGCAATTTGGGGGACGCGGAGGCATAAAGTCCGATAAAGTCAAGGGAGAAGGCCATAGAGAGTCATGACGTTGCTCCTGCTCCTAGCTCATGGACAGATCCTTCTCACACTCTCCGTCTCTGCAAGATTCGGAAGGGAATGGTTCCGATTTCGTCTGGCACAGCTACTAGAAAACTTACAACTGTCAGGCAGGCTGCTCACGTCACATCCCCGTCGTCAAGCTCAGTTTGAGTCTGCGCAGTTCGCCTGGCAATCAGGAAATGACTGCTTCTAATGTGCTTCAACTTCTCTCCGTTGAAACCATAGACAGTAAAAGAAATGGACACAGCGATCCCATTGGAACTCAATTGAGACAAGTGAAGCCCATTTTTAGCGATTACTTAGCACTTCCTTTCCTGACGCGCAGACTCAAACCGAGCAAAGCGTTACACGGACCACGTGAGCAACCCGTCTGTCTTCTAGTAGCTGTGCCAAGAGAAATCTGAATCATTCCCTTCCGAATCTTGCAGAGACGGAGAGTGTGAGTAGGAATTGTCCATGAGCATGGAGCAGGATCAACTTTTGCTAGGTATTCTGATTAATTATATTGTCATTTTGCCTCTACGTCCCCCCGATTGCCAGCGAGCTTCTCCTCCTGTCCATACGGTAATCTCTCTAATGTGCGACAAAGAGTCGCTTGGTTATGACGCAATCGTTAGCATACTTTTACAAAAACTGCTTCTACGGGGCCATAACATAAGCTACAAGGTAATGGAGCATTTTATACATTGTCGTGTTTCTTTAGAAATAAAAAATGGACAAATGGAGTCTTCAAACGCCTCAGATGTAAAGTTATTCGCTGTCAAAGTGACGCCAAAATGAATGGAAGTCAATGGGATTGCTAACGCAAGTGAAGTTCCGCTCAAGATGGCGGCACCCGGCCGACTTCAACTTCCGGTCGACTTCCTTCCCGCTTGGTTGAAACCTATGGGGTCGCTGTGTCCAGTTTATATACTGTCTATGGGCAAGACTAGCCTGATTGTAAAGCCTAACGTGATTGGTTGTAGCGAGAACGTGCTACGATTGGTCAGCTCAATGTGGCCGTTAGCTGATTGGCTGAGTAAACGGTGGGTGGAGTCCACTTATTTGTGGATTTGTCTGCACGTCGACGCCATAGAGCTGGTAAGTCCCGCCCACCCGTAAAACCCCACTGGACCTCTAGGTTGAGAAACCGTCAATGCAAGTGAATGGGAGAAAATAATTATTTTCTGGTCCCGTTTGAATTGTGCCATGAATGTGAACATATGTTGTCTGTGAATTTTTTATATAATTTTTCATGTTACGAGTTTGACAGTATATGGTATGATTCTTCGGCTAGCAGTTGTGGAAAAGACATAACGAGAAAGACTACATGTCGCCTATGAGACGTCACCCCATAAAGTTGACTTATCCGTGGTTTTTGCCAACCTCAACGATTTTGTCCTCTCCCTGAAAGAAGGCGGTGAAGTGCACCAAAGACACAGCCATGTTTAGTGGGATCCGTGAGCTAGTGTCCGTGTGCGAGTGGTGTTGACGTTTCAAACGCGTCGAAAGTAGCGAAGAGTTGTAGTCCACAAAGTGCTCTCACACAAAGTCTAACCATATCAAACTTCTACCCGCTAAATTGTAGCATTCTTTACACGAAAAATTATATTAAAAATTCACAGACAACATATGTTCACATTCATGGCAAAATTCAAACGGGACCAGAAAATAATTATTTTCTCCCATTCACTTGCATTGACGATTTTTCAACCTAGAGGTCCGGTGGGGTTAGCAGAAGGGGCGGGACTTACCAGCTCTATAGACGGTAAAGGTCGACGCTAGAAGTGTTTCAAAATCCACAGATGCGTGAGGGGATTTACAAATGCACAAGAAGCAATTCACAAATGCGTGCAGCGATTTACAAATGCACAAAAAGTGGTTCACAAATAAATGCCAGGCAGAGTTGTGTTTGTGACATAAAACACATTTGTAATTTTGCACCACATTTTGCAAATCTCATTTTATTTATTTGTGAGTTTTATACATTTTTGTGAACCTCTTTACATTTATTTGTGGATCTCAATCTATTTATTTGGAATAATGCAATAATTCCTAAGCCCATACATGAAGGCAAACAGCAGGGAGCAAACAAAAGCATCACAAGAAACAGTGTTAAACTACCTCATGTCAAAAAAGCACATAACATTACAATAATAATGAACATAAATAACTTACAATGCACTGACCGTACCTGAAAGCTGCAGATTTATTGCAGCTTTGATAATGTTGCTTTTGAAATGCATAAATTGGAGTCACAAACTGCTCCGATTTAAGCTAACTTTAAAACTATTTTTGTTTGATTATTAACACACTTTAAGTACTTAATTTATCTCTGACAAAAAATTAACCTCTGATAACTTTCTGAAGAAAAAAAAAACCTGACAGAAATGTTGCCTATTAAACTATATTATTTTTACATCTAGAGCAGCAAACTAAGCATAAGCAAGCTGAATAAACCAACAATGTAACAATAGTCACAGAGAAAATGCATCTGTCATACAAACTTTGACAAGAAGTCAAAGCAGCAAACTTTGTGAAGTCTTCGGGCTAAAGTATGGAATGTAAAGTGCCAGAAGTAGCCCGGCTCTGACAGGTAAGGAAGTGCAAACAAAACACTCAGGACATTTATACATAAACAACGACAGGTCTGTTCTCAGACCATCTCTGTACATTCAGGGACATTTTTCACCTGAAGATGGGGGAAAAAACTCCCCACAGAAATTTTTTGACATGAACTACTCAGTAATATTAACTACTAATTTAAGTATTAAGAGATTATATTACTACTTTGAGGTTCACTCTTATTTGGGGAATTGAGGGTTAATATGATTTTTTTCCCACTGTTACAATTGCCCCCTGACATTGTTTTATATTCAAAATTAGTATCAATATTCAATTAAATTATCATTCTTTCTTATAATTTCATTATAAAAGTTTATCTCAATGTAAATATTTACTATTACTTTTGGAACATATGTATGTTTTCATTTCAAAAAGATAGCAGATAGATGTGTTATAGTCTGAAGAAAAATAGATCTAAATTTGGTCCCAGTCCACTGACACAATGGCCTAAATGTATTCATTATTTTCCCAAACTAATGAACTAATCTGCCGAGTTGCTAATCAGCTTAAGAAAAGCCTGTAGAGACAGTTAGCCATGAGTCTAAGCAGACACATATGCTCAGCTCACAAAAGCCATAATCTTCAATAGACTGCATACAGTATGTGAGGATGATAATGATGAGTATATCATTTAAACCATTATTAATGTATTGATTTATTACTCTGTATGAGGGTAGTGAGACCATATGCATGTTTTCTTTGGCAGACAGAACAGCCGGTGTATATTTTTGTGCACATTTGATCAAAGATGAGGTAATCTCTTTTAATCTGTTTTATAGACCATGGTCAGGTGTGGGATAAGAGTTTAGACTATAACAACAGATTTACCCTTCCCCAAAATGTCTGACAGGCCTGGTTTATAAAAGCATAGTTGTTGTCAACCTGAATGGATTAGGGATTTGTCACACCTGATAAGAGCGATCTTACACGTTGATGGGATCTGATCCAAAACAACCCAGATCATCCAGGTCTACCATTTAGCTCACCAGCTCAGGGCACCAATCCTGCTCAACTCAGCAGTTGGAAACATCATGTCCACATTCCAGACACATGATTCACTAGCAAGGACAAATAAGTCTCAAATGTGATGGATAGCACCATTTTTTTGCACAACAGTGACAGAATAAGATTGTTTCTCCAGACGCGCTGTGTCAGGAACAGCTATATAGAACCCAAATAGTAGTGATGGTGAGTATAGCTCAGAAGATTAAGGCAGAATTGTCTGTTTTGCAGAAGAGAGTAAGTGTGGTTTATGCACAAGGTGTTTAATGTAGGGGAGGCAGGGGGAGAGAGAGCTTCAGATGGTTAATACTCCACATATGGACAGCTTGGCAAGCCATGAACAGGTTTGCTTGTACTGAAAAGAGATGAAAAGGCATGGGGGTAGGTTGGCAAGAGAGTGCCTCATTATTTTAAAGTCACCATGAAATCAAAATGGACTATTCTTGTTTTTTTTCTCTCTTCTCTTCTCTTCTCTTCTCTTCTCTTCTCTTCTCTTCTCTTCTCTTCTCTTCTCTTCTCTTCTCTTCTCTTCTCTTCTCTTCTCTTCTCTTCTCTGTGTTTACTGGGCACCATACATTTTTTTTCATGTTCAAGAAGCTCACTTGTAGATACGTCACAATAGGGAAGAATTGACTATTGCAACTTCCATTTTTTGGAAACTCTATGTTGATGATGAGAATTGAAAACATATTTAACAGCTAATTATGATGTATGTAAACAAATGCATAAAGACGTAAGTGTTTTTAGCTAGTTTCAGCCTGACGCAGTTATCATTTCATGTTGTTTAAAGCAACAACATGGAACTTTTCCTCAGCGGTCGCCCTACAGGTTGGAAGCGGAATTGTCCATTACCGCTGTCGTAAAATGATTTACGGTTACTGTATATGAAGCATGTAGGCTTTTTTTCATATGGGCAATGATAATATTATTAATCTTCCTCCTTTTATAATTTATACATATTTAGTAGACTAAACATTTTAACTCAAACATTTGCGATTTGCATGTCGATTACAATGCTCAAATCTGAACGAGAATAATAGCGATAGCATCCTAACCATCTAAAACTAACGCATGTTAGTGTTTACTAGCTACCAGATTGATAATTCGCTCATCTACTAGCTGATTCATGAAGATAAATGGAGGACCAGATAGTTTCCGTAACGTAGCCAGGCAGACAACAGATTAGAAAAACTAAAGATAGTATGCAAGCAATTTACAGTTTCTTACTAGTTCAACAGCATGACGGCCAAGTCAGCATCGGTCTGGTAACACTCCTCCTCCATTAGCTCACGCCAGCGAGCAAACGCTCGACCCATATTGATCCTCGTCCTGCCTTTCAGTTTATCACTCTCCCTTTTCCTCTTCCGACTCTACTCCGACAAAACCTTGGACTTCTTACGTTTCGCTGCTGCTTCAGCCATGACGAAAACAGACGCACGAAAATAAACGCGCTGGTTGGCCACATTTGAGGAAGTGGGGGGCGAAGTGACGTATGCCGTAAAGCAGTCGAATTTTGTAGTTCTTTTTGAGCGCTGGTTACTACCCGCACCCCGAAGTTACATAGTGCCAGTAAAAGCGATACAGACCCCGTCAGGCTCTGGCAGACGTCTCATTCAACCTATTGTAAGTCGATGTACTATCACAAGGGTCTTGGAAATATATTATGAAGGTTGAAAAGTTCCATGTTGTTGCTTTAAATAGCAAATGCATTTGCGCCCATTTGTGCACCAATGGGCGTGCTGGCCTGAAAACAAGGTGTGTTCAGGGGCATTGTTGGCACATTTTTATTTTGAGGCAACTGAAGTAGAATGCGCCATTGACCACGCAGCAGCACACAAACATGCCAAATATTAAAAATAAAAGGATTACAATGTAAAAGATTATTATTGTATACATAAAGATATGGTGGAATCCGGCTTGTCCCGTAGATGGTCTGCTTGCGCGCTTAAACCTTGCGCACGACCAGATCCATTTCCTCCCTGAAGAAGCGTTCAGTCTTTCCGCTTGCAAATTCCGCCATTTTAAATAGCAATCCGCCATGACTAGAGCGCAACAGCGTTTTTCCCGTCGTCAAGTGGAAACGAAAGTAGATTCAGACACACCCTAAGTGCACTTGCGCCGTGGACTTTAGACCATGCGATTAGAATAGTTAAAATAGGGCCCAATTGTTTTAACTGGTTATTTCTGTTTTTTCGATTGATGAAGTATGTTCACGAGCTGTTTAATTCATAAAATTTAATACAAATAAAAATGAACAAAAACTAAATTTATTATTTAAATCTATCACATGATGGAAAACCCTAAAATGTTATATGAAGCACCTGACAGAACCCTTTAAGGCTCAATAAAGAACCTTATACTAAGAATGTACAAATGGAAAATTAAAAATAGCCACACTTGAGACTGTTCATTAAAAAGAAAGAAAAAAACGGTCTGAAAGGTAAAATGAAATGTCAGATTGCTGAAAGAGAAGATGGGCAAGGGAGGTTAGGGAAACGGCTGCGTGTTAAAGGGATAGTTCACTTTGAAATTAATTTTTGATATGTTTTAGCTTACCTCAAGGGCATCCAAGATGTAGGTGTCTTTGTTTCCGCAGTAGTTTCAATTTTGATATTTTTAGGTCAAACCGTTCTTGTCTGTCAGTCATATAATGCAGGTCGATGGTCACTGTATCAAAACACAAGCACAGAGTCCAAATTAAAACAATTCCCCATCGTCCAAATTAAACAATTCCCCATCGCAAGTACACATTGACGGCCTAAGACACGAAACGAGCGGTTTGTGTGAGAAAACGAACAGTATTTATATCGTTGTTATCTCTTGAAAACAGCACACGTCTAAATGATCTGACGGCGCGGGCGGTATAGATGTATATACATAGATGTCGCCTTGGCTACGCAGTTCATTGGAACGAAACCGTAGCCAAGCGACATCTAGTGTATATATCTATACCCGCCCGCGAGCGGGTATAGATGTATACACTAGATGTCGCCTTTGCTACTACAGTTCATTGGAACGAAACCGTAGCCAAGGCGACATCTATGTATACATCTATACCCGCCCGCGCCGTCAGATCATTTGGACGTGTGCTGTGTTACAAGAGGTAAAAACGATATAAATACTGTTCGTTTTCTCACACAAACCGCTCGTTTCGTGTCTTAGGCCGTCAATGTGTACTTGCGATGGGGAATTGTTTAATTTGGACGATGGGGAATTGTTTTAATTTGGACTCTGTGCTTGTGTTTTGATACAGTGACCATCGACCTGCATTATATGACTGACAGACAAGAACGGTTTGACCTAAAAATATCCAAATTGAAACTACTGCGGAAAAAAAGACACCTACATCTTGGATGCCCTTGAGGTAAGCTAAAACATACCAAAATTTATTTTCAAAGTGAACTATCCCTTTAAGTAGGTATAAGGCACAATGAAGTTGGAGGTAGTAACAATAGGAAACGGAGGAGACAACAGTGCTTTTATGAAATAACATGTCTGCTTTTTTAACATGACACAAAGCTGTGCGTGCTAAAAAAAAAAAGATGTCATGTTGACTTTGAAAGTGGATATGCCATGTTCTTACAACGCAATTCAATACGTTTCAGTAAACCTTGAGTCCAGGAGACAAAAACTTCGTGCGTCAACGAACGGCACAGTCAACAGGTCATTTTGTGTCTCTTCAGCACACGGAAGGTGAAGCGCTTTGGACGTTACTAAAGCATACAGATAAGAGATAAGATATTTTAAAGAAACGTAACAGCTATACAGTATACTAGGGAACCACCATTATTCGCTGTAGTATATCATATAGATGTCGGTAATATCAAACTTAGTTGAAGTGACTTTGTTGTTGGAGGATTGCCAACTGCGCGTCAGAGCTCATGTCTGCTCTTCTGCTGACACTTAGCAGCGGATGGTCGGATGTCTCATCTCTGAGAACAACAGATGAATACGTCGGATTTGGGAATTAACCCACATGGTTAACAGCACATAATGCATCGATACGGTTCGCCACCCAAGAGCTGGCTTGGACTTCGTTTGCTACTTGGTAAGTGGCATTTTGTCTTATGTGTTACCGGCTGCAATAATGTGAGGTGTACCTGTATATTGGGCATATTTGTGGAAATGATGAAAACTAGTGCTAAAACAGCGTGCTGACGTGATAAGTGTTGAGGATGTCTTAAAGGGATCGTTCATCTGGAGTCATTTCATGTCCCAGTCACTTTTCATTTAATGAAAATGAATGATGTCTGAGGATGTCAAGCTTCAAAATCACCAAGAACGTATCATAAAACTATTCGTCATGTGCACCATGTAAGCCCAATGAGATTTGATATATTCATCGTGCGTATGTGGTTTTTGTATTTTTCACAATGAGTTATTAGACATGCACTATTTTCACAAGTTTGGGAATAAGCATTCTTTTATTTTAACTTGGGTAATAACAGTTGGTAACTAGTTTTCTCTTAGGCTGCAGGTGTGATATCTGAGTGATTTCTGTACATTGTGACCCTAGACTAGTCAGTTTACGTTGTGGCAGGTAGACAGACGGCTCTGTGGTTTACTTCTCCAATGGCTTATCATGAGGAAATGTCTGTGATTTAATCTGTATACAGCCAACAGCTCATTTTTAACAGCTGCAAGGGTAGATTGCATTTAGGTTGATTTTTTCCAGATAAAAGTTATACCAGCTGATTTTACATGAAGTGATTCCAATTCATAGATATTGACTATTATAATTAGAGGGCCAGTATTTATATTATTACATTTTAAATGTACAATTAATTTCCTTCCTGTGTTTTTCTCTATAGATTTCCTTTCAGTTGTTTACATGAAATGTCTTATGTCCACTTAAACAAATGTATTTACATTCCCTTATAACAACCCTTGCTAGCCAAAGGAACTCACATGGTGTGCAACTAATTTTTTTAGTTGCAACATGACATTCATTTTTTTCCCCTGCAAGATTGACCACAAGATCATTAATTTTTATATTCTTTTCGGCAATATAAATAGTTCGAAATCCTTATAAAAAATAGTTTGACAGTGGAAACAAAGTGACTCTGCCAACCAAAGGAAATACCCTTTATGTTCTGTCTGTGAGGTCCAGGGCCATAGTTATTAAATTCAAACTTCAAACTAACAAATGGGGCTTTTATGAAGCTCACAGTTTATCAGTGAAGCAATTGAGTGGTATTTCTTAAAATAATGTCAAATATAGTCTAAGTATTTGAATTTATGATGAAGAATACCAGAAACAGAGACCTGTTTACCTGATTTTGAATAGGAGTCGTTGCATGGAACTGTCTAGGCTATTTGGGAACTGTCACTTGGCTGACTAATTTGCCATCTAGCCTCCAAACCAAGCCCATTACTGGTTTCAGATAGTTCGCCACGTGCATGCATGACTGTCCTAATGCTAGTGTTTTAAAAAAAGATAAACATTGTCAGGAGAATCACAGATCAGGGGATTAGCCTAGTTATTATAATTGACTGTATCTATCACACCACAGTGTTCTTTCATGTGTGGCCAACATTCTGGTGGTAACATATGTTTTACACGCTGAGTATTATGAGCTGAAGATAGCATGATGACCAGCCAAATGCAATGCTGTAGACAAAATTTGGGTGTGGTGTGTGATGATCGTTAGCATTTAAACAAATGAATATTACTTGTATATTACAATCTCGCTAGGGGTGCTAATGCACCATCGTAGATGCACAGTGGGTGTCTGTAGCAAATATTTATTATTATGTCTTTTAAAGACTAATATTTTTAAAAACTATAAATTAGATATATATTTTTATTTATTTAACAAGTTAGTGTTAAATAATAGACACTCATGTGAATAGACACTCATACTGACTTCTAGACTGTTTTATTTATTTGTATCCGATTAAATGCAATTGAACAATGTATTTCTAAAGACATGTTTTGTAGTCATGCTTTCGTCTGCTACATTGTAATATCTTGAATTATCTTCATTTGGTTGCTTTTATCAGTGAGATTATATGTGATTAACCTGATTAATTAATGATTACTCAATTATCGATTAACAGTCCTAGTCTTTATTTAAAGTCTTTTATGTTCTCAGAATCGTGAGTGATCACAACAGTGCACCAGACGAGCTATTTGAATAGTCAAACAACAACTACAGAGCAACGTACAGCAGAAACAAGAATGCTATGATGTCTCAACAATAAAGTTCGAATGTAATTATTTAATGTAAAAACAGCCTGATGAAACAAGCTGTACTTATGAAAGAAATTGTCGTACACTAGCTCGCAGAGAGAAATGTCTAGATGAAGATGCAAAGAGCTTTGTTGTTTGTACATGTCCCAGCGAATGATTAAGCTGACAGAGTCTGAGACTGCGGCATATTGGCTTGACTGCCACTGGAAGCCTGGTCATTAAAACTAACCCCTGCACGTCACACTGCTCCAAATCACTACCATATGGTTGGAAATGTTGGATCCCAACAGCTAAGACTCTCCCATGCTACTCTCTAATTTGTCAGAGCAAAATTAGAAACTGTGGGGGTTCTGGAGGGCACTCGCCAACTCTTGCAGCTATTCTTTTAATCTTTATCTTAACCCTTTCTCATTTTCAACTTTCTAAACCTGTTTTTGAGAGGTTATTGTCCTCCATTACTTGCTCTATATCATTGACTCTGGCTTGAGAGTCTGTAAACTATGATTTCTGCTTCATTGCTCTATATGATACTTTAACTTTGAGATGCATGGAGTTTGTGGGCTACAAGTAGGTGGACATCTCAAAAGGCAGCTTTGTATCTCTTGCCATTCTGAAAAGTCACAGGTCCAAGTCTCCCTCACATCCCAGCATGCACTTCACATGTGGATGAATGCACCGCTTGTCTGGCGTGCTGTGTGGGTCAAGCCCCCCTCTTTTTCCCCCTTCACATACTGGCTCACAAAGTCCAAAGCACCCTGCCTGGAAACTTTAGAGAAATCCAGTATTCTGAGAACTTTTCTCCACAAGAGAAGCCACTCAAGTTTTAGTACATTCTCTAATTTGGGGAAACATGATGAGAAGTACTCATCTAAAGACTGATGTTTGGTTCAAGGAGTGAAGAACTTCATCTCAATCTCCTCCGTGTTAACGAGTGAGATGTGGCGTTAGATTTATCGGTTGTGCTTGGATTGTGAGGCACGATGTTCTATTGGCGACGGCATGGGTCTTATGAACTGGAAACTCTGCCATGTACACAGAGTAAGTTGGGAGTGGAGAAGTACACCTGGACCTCCCTCATGGACATTACCCAGAAGTCTTGTGGTAAGAGATTTTAATTGACACCATTGAATGGTGTGAGACAGTTTGGTTGAATCATTATTTATTTTTTACCTTAAAGGTAAATTGCAAAATTGTGTTTTAAAAGTTTTTTGTTTGTAATTTCGAAGAAATTATATAAAATTGAAGATGGATAGGCTCTGTGTTATGCCAAATTTCTTATGCTATGTTTCTTCTTAAGTACGTTTTTCATTGAATGACTGGTACAAGATTGCAATTTTTTCTCAGAGGGCCTATAGTTCACCCAAAAAATGAAAATGTTGACATCATTTACCCTCATTTCATTCATTTCATTTTTTTTTACAAATTAAGATATTTTGCAAAATAATAAATGGGGATGAAGACCATGGACTATCAAATTTTGAAATGAACAAAAATCTTAAATGCATCATAAAAGTAGTCCAAACAACACATGCACAATTTTCCAAATCTTCCTAAATATAATAGTTTTATGTGAGGGATAGGCTGAGACTTTAGTTATTTGCTGCAAATCTGGCCTAGAAAATCTGTGGTCTCCATATACGTTCATTGGAAAAGAGAAACAACAAAGGACATTCAGCTACAGTATAAATAAACTCATTTTGTGTTCCATGGAAAAAAAGTGAGTCATACAGGCTTTGCAAGACAAGACATTAAATAAATAATGTTAGTTTTATTCAATTGTATTGTGTGATGTCCCCACAAAGATGGCAATATCCAAAATCCCATTGAGTAAAGCAGTGAATAAATCATGCTAAGAGTTTTTATTTTTTTATGTAAAAATGCAGAAAGGTTTCTGTGATGGGTAGGTTTAGGGTGTAGGCTTAGAGGATAGAATATACAGTTTGTACATAATAAAAATCATTATGGAATGTCCCCATAAAACATGAAAACCCTATGCGCGTGCATGTGTGTGTAAATCTATGCCTTTACACTTAGGTCTTATCCAACAAAATGGCTTCTTTCTTTTTTGAAACCTTTGTTTTGTCTTTTTGTGGAGAACCACATGTTTGGTTTCCACTAAGTAGTCAGAAGGTTTAAGAGACTACTGTGACAGCAAAGTGTAGGGGGAGAGTGAGTTTTAGTTTGTCCATACTTACTATCCTTACCATTTAATCTGTGTGCTAATGCCCCTATTATGACCCACTTTGAATGACCTTTGCCTCTGGGAATATTTTGACTAATCACTCACTCTATCCCTCTTTGTCCATACAGTCAAGCAAATGTTTTTTTTCTGTTTACCTAAATCTTTAGATTTATTTTAAAGCTTGTGATTTTTATTTTTATTTTTAGCATGAAGTGAAGTTTGTCATTTCTTAAGTCGGACTTCCCAAAGACATTGCCCATCTGCCTATGGTTACATAAGCAGGTTGTGCCTCTCCAAACTCACAGCATCAGTTGAGCTAATTTTGCAATGTCAGGTTCTGTCTAATCTCATTTAAGTCTTAAACGCAAGAGGATTAATCAGCTAGGAATAAAGAATCAATGACAACTCCGCTTCCAGACCTTCAGCTGGTAATGTTTTGACTTTCTCAGGCTTTCCAAAACATATACTGGCATCCATGGCATCAGCTTGGTGTTCCTCCAATGGAGGCAAAAGAAAACAAGTATAATATAAAATATTTCCGCTCTAACACTTGAGACAGTAGATGTGCGCTCCTTAGGAACTTCAGCAAACAACTGGGCAAACAGAGGGGCACGAAAAACAGTTCCTGGCATTCTGCACATTCCTAACATAGAGGATTTTTAGGAGGTGCCCTATACCTCTCTGACTAAAGAAGGAGAAATGGAATATTCTTCATCGAGAGATGGAGGTGACGTGAGATGGAATGTGTTGAGGATAATATCTAGAGTTTGGCTTGGACTGTGTGGTGATGTTCTACTTTCAGGATGTTGGAAAAGACACAGATGCCTTGATGAAGTAGGAACTGTGTACCTTTTAAATACCATGGTATATGAAAATATCAAACATTTAAAACCATTGCATGGGCATTCCAAGTTCTGTCATTATATATATATATTTTTTGACCATTTATAAATGCTAAAATGCCCTTTATGCATAGATTTTATTGTTTTACACTTATCCCAGACCGAGTCTTTCATTCTTAACTACTGTATGAAAATTTTAAACTATGATAATCTAAATAAAGTGCAAAATAATCAAAAACAATTTCAATATTAAGTGTGTGAAAGTGTATAATTAAAAAAAAAAAAACTCAAATTGTGACTCAGTCTCAGTAAGTTCCATCAAAAAAAAAAAAAAAGTAGCTTTGTTAATAGAAGATTAAATTAACTAGTTTGGGCTTTTTAACTTTTTTCAAAACAAGTTAAGATTTTTTTTTTTTTTTATATATAAACAACCTTGTATCAATATACCATCACTGTAGCATTGTATACTTATTATTATGTAAGAAATCAACCTATATGAATGTTTCTCAATAATACGTAATGTTGCCTCTATTTCTTGTCTATGTTGATGATTATATTGTTGTCTATAATCATCAATGGCTTCTTTTTAGCCAGTTTTGAGGTGGCAGCATTGCTAGAAAGGAGAATGAGGGGTGGAATCAATGAAAGATCGTGCACTTTTTCACATGAAACGAGTTTCTAGGTAATTGGAATACCACTGCCCTCACTGAAAGGAAAATCAGCCAGTCTGCCAGCAAACTTGTAATGTCTGGAAATCTTAGATTTCCGCCAAGCTTTTTTGCTCGGTCTGTTTTTCTCTATTTTTCCTCTTTCTTTTCCTTTTTGTGTTATTGTCAGTTCTTCAGTTTTCAGTTAATCCCTTCCTCAAGGTTTAATATTTATTGTAATTTTAATCATCTCTCCTGGTACCAGTTGTTAGTCTTTATGGACTTGATGGCATGGCTGAAGGAAAGGATGCCATGGCTAACTCGAGGTATGCATGTTGTAAAGTGATACATGCACTTTTATTTTATCAGCATGTCATGCAATTAAGTAGTTGTCACAATTGTATCACTCTACAAGCTCTTGTTTGTAGTTCTCTGTTATTTCAATCGCTCTCTCTCCTACATATCCCCCCAGCTGCCTCATCTATTGCTGTGCTGTATTGCTGTTATGTCTTTTGGCTTATGCCCAAGGACATATCCCCCACAGGCTCACTGTGTTCAGAAGAGTCCCTCCATGTTACGAAATGTCTCAATCATATTTATCTCCTTCATTAATCTCCTTTATATTACTCCTGGATACTTGATACTTCCATAAAGTTTGTTTGCTGCCATACTCTTTTCCCTGTTATTTCTAATGGGGTTTTAAAATGCTTTAGTTGGTTAGCTTTGTCCAGGTTGACAAAATGCAGTTTTTTGTCATGATTCAAGCGTTTAGAAACACAATTTATGAGACAGTTGTTGTCAGATTTCACTGGGGATTTCAAATGTGAAATTTAATCGTAAGCTTGGTGAACAGTTTTGGAGAATTTGATGTTTCCCCATTCAAAGCTGCACTTGTATGCCCGAGAGGCATTTCAAAGATGGCCGCCGAGTGAAAAGACTCGTCTTAAAGGGACTTTGGTAATATTACCACAGACCTTTTTTTTACTTATAAATCCAAAATCAGCATTTAAAAAATCCACAGGATTCTATAGCAATTACCCTTCATGTGCGATAACATTTATCGTTGTTCATCAAATCCAGTCGTTTAAATAGTAATCCAAACAAACGGGAATGTCGCATGAGGGCAAAAGATTTCCTCACACAGATTTCGCAACGGGTTCAGGTTGGTCTCACAGATTAGCCATGTAGACCAAAAGAAAGCTGCTTGTTCTGAAAGCTGTGCTTTATACATTGCTACACTATTGACAAAGGACAATGAACCTTTTTTGTTTGTGAAATTTGACTGCACCTTTCCAGTTTGACCTACAAATTGACCTCACTTATAATTCCCTCCCACATACAGTTGACCTTTAACCTCTGTGTTTGTGTGTTGTTTCAGGTGAGAAACTTGCACAAGAGGAGAAAACCGGTATCTTGTGTCAGCATCCCATCTGTCCTGAACGGCAGCTTGCTTCCAAGGTAAGACATCATAATGTGTCACACGGTATAGGGAAGCCCTGCAGGGGTGACTCAAACTGGTAAATCTTCACCACTTAGTGTTTTCATGAACTTACGGACAAAAAATCTCAAGTAAGCCTATTGCATTTATCGCATGGAATATTCCAGGACAATAATCATTTGTCATGATTTGCGCTTAGGGAACTGACAGGAAAAACAAAAGTTTTGTTTGTCTTTGTGCTGTTGAAAGTTCAGTGGCGATAGGACGGATGTGACGCTATAGGCAGCATTTCACCAGTCCTCTGGGAGTATGGGGATGCGAGTATGGAAAAGTGAGATTACTGCTCGCTCGTTTTCGTTTATGAGGCTGTCCGCACATAAACACACTTAAACAAAACACATTATGTCTCTCCTTTCCTGTCTTTCCTCTCTCTCCCTACGCTGTCTCTGTTCCTATGTCTCTCTCTTTTTGTCCGTTAAAATGTAATACATCTAGTCTGTTGACACTTTTTTGATTGCTTTTTATTGTCATAGGTTCATTGCCAAACTGGTTTAGCTAAAGAGTCAGTGTCCCTCCTTCTTTTAAACATCAGTCACTCACATTTTATCCTCACTGGCAAACCCGATGCCTATTCATTACGCACACTTTCCACTAAAGGTTCCTTTACCTTTAATATTGTCAATTACAATGCTGCCGCAGTAATGTTCTGATGTATTGGTCTTCAGGATTAATATAAACAGTGTTTGAATTGGACAAATACAGAGACCAGTATTAAGATATATATATATATTGAGACACAAATTATAATAATATATATGTATATATAATATTATTATTATTATTATTATTTTTATTTTTTTTGTTAGCCACAATATGGGGGAAAATTCCCTCATATCCTCTTAAAAACGACTACTTTAAATACATATTGGTCTATTACCCACCCTAAACATCACATAAAAACAACTGAAGTGTGATTGCTGGCTTACATGCAAGTCAGATAGTTCATTTTTGAATGGACAATTATTGGTCAAAATAATGCAGATAATCAAACCTGGCTTGCGAGACTAACAGTCTTTTGTCTAGTATGACCAAGGATGCAGGCTATCTTGTTGAGCAGGTACAGATGAGAGTACTGACAGTTTTTTGTTTGAAAGAATAATTCCCGGTACCAGTCTTCTTCAAACTGTGGATACAGATAAACCCTTTCTAAAGGAAACCGATAAAGTTTGTTTACACGGAGCATGTCTGATTCATTATAGGACATCACAGTGATGTTTGCTTGTTTTTTTGGTGTCCCACATTTCCTGTCTGCACAACACTGCCAGTGTCCTCTGAACTTTAGTGAGCTTTTGAAAAGAGTCTCTGGGTAAACACTTCTGTTTCTAGTCTTCTCTGATCGAAGCCAGACTTAACTTAATGTACCCAATGTTTTTATCGGAACCAGGAACACACTTATGTCATTACCCTTAAAATATGGAAAGATGAGAGGAACTCTTGTTTATTTGAAAAGAACGAAGGAGAGTTTTCAAGTGTGAGTATGTGCGTGTTTATGTTTTGAGGTCTTTGTGGCTCATCTCTTGTGGGCTACAAGTTTCATGTAGGTTTGTTCTTCCTGTCTCCTGCAAGGGGTCAAGAGGTGAAAATACACAAAGATGATGACGATAATTTGCTGTTGACGTTTAACTGCTCATCCTGCTAGCTGACATTTAAAGGTGAAGTGTTTATTTTATCAGTGTTCAGAAACTCTTATCTCAGAGACAACTATAAGTAAGCAATTCATAGATAATTTCCCCTTAAAACAAGTGTAAATACTGTGGCTCCTGTGGCGTTTTCAAACCATCATTCTGTTTGTTTGACTTTGAGCATCCCGACCAGCAACAGTGACTCAACCAATGGCATGAGTTTGGGGGAGGGGCTATGTGTTTTTCTGACCAATGGTAGCTAGTAGCAAGAAATGACACAATTTAGCTTTAAAGTCACCATGAAATCAAAATTGACAATTCATATATTTTTATGAAATATTGCAGTAGTTATTATTATTATAAATGATTTGTACGTGCACATCATTTTTTTTTTAATTCATGTGCCATCGTAATCTTTAAACAAAGTAACTTCCCCTTTGCAACAACATCTCTTCATTGTCCTGCCCTACATTTATTCTTGTTCGAGAAGCCATTCCACTCGGATATGTCACAATAGGGAAGAAAAGAATATCGCAACTTCCGTTTCATGCCGACTTTGATTATGGCTCTTTTCTTGTGTGTAAACATACTATGTCACAAAACTAGATCCATTACAGATTAATTCAACACAATATTAACAAAGAACAGGATCTGTAATATTTTAACACAGCATGAGAGTTTGTGTATGTATATGCCTATTTGCTTGGATAATTTATGTGTGTGTGTGCATTTTCATGCTTGTGTGCATGTGTAAATGTGTGTGTGAAAGTTGCGAAATAGGCCGACCGTCCTCTTCCCTTACACAAACATAGACTAAACAGTGACTACACTATAATAAACACAGACATTAGCAGCTGACTGTAATTTGTGTTGTAAAAGATGAATGTGCTGCTAACCAAGACACTACTAAGCTGGAGCCAGGATAGAGTATTATGGGTTAGCAGATTGGATAATGGTGTCTTTCAAACACTTTCTTCATGAAAATACCAGAATGCCGCCCTGTCACAAGGTTGCCAATGTCTTGGCTTCAAAGGCTTGATTTCAGTTAGAAAAGTAGGTTCATTGCTTTTCAGTCTTCAATAATATATTTAATCTGTTGGCTTGAGGTTAACCTGGCATCCCGTCGCGATGGATTTTCCTCACAATGTAATTTTAGAGACATCAAGAAGCTCACAACCATGAAAAGAGCTTATTAAAAGAATCGTTCAACCAAAAATAAAAATTGTCATAATTTATTTATATAGTTCCAAACCGGTATGACTTTATTTCTTCTGAGGAACATGATATTTTGATAAATGTCAGTGTTTTTGTCCATACAGTGAAAGTCAATGTTGTTTGGACCCCAATGCACTTCATAATACCTTCTTTTGTGCTACTTTTCCTTTAAAAAATGTACGTTCTCAAACTTGTTCACAGTCGTTAAAATGATTGAAAGTATCATTTCAGCTTCTGCAGCAGATCTGTGCTGTTTCTCCTCTGTCACTGCTTTATGTCTCTCTCAGCTGAGTGTGAGAACAGACTGTCCTGTAACACAATGTTTCAAGGACAAAAGAATTGAAAAGTGGAGTAAATCAGTGTTTGTGCAATGCTTTGGATTGTGAAGCCTCACTAACACTTTCAACCACCAGATGGAGCAATAATACTCACTTTGTGCGTGTGTGCTTGGAAAGCCACATGGTCATAGACAAAATAATTTAAATGCAGATTTTAACTTTAATTTAACAAAGTTTAAATTATTTTAATGATTGCAAAAATGATTAATATAGCTACTAATATTTCTGCAGGAAATCGAACTATATTTTAAATTTAATCTTTATCTTTCTTTATTTTCTGTTAAAGGTGCTGGATGTAAGTTTTTGACTGTACTAAAGCCTACAAATACCATGATATGTTTGCAGATATTTAGGAAACATGCTGAGTTCACATACTCGTTTCTCTGAAAAACAATGCTACAGCCAGTTATTTTACTTTTGAAATGTGCGTTCCGTGTCGGAATGTCTGTTTTTGTTTTGGTCTGTGCGATACCGATTTACTAGGGGTGTAAGAAAAAATCGATACACATGAGTATCGCGATATTTTATTTTGCAATACTGTATCAATTTTCAAAAACGCAATATCGATTTTTTTTTTTTTTTTTTTTTTTTAATACGTCCAAAAATATTCATGGTAAGACGGTGGTTCACGTTTATGTTGTTTAAAAGGCTCGCCGAACGGTGCGTGTCCACTGGCATGGAGTGAGCGGAGCACGCGTTTTCAATTCATTCCATGGAAGTCGAGCTTCACGCTCAGCAGTGCATTTTGGGATTGACAGCGGACCGGAGAAAGCGTTGAGAGCGACTGAGAGCGTCAAAAGGTGGTCGGCAGTTTATGATGGATTTAGTGCGCAAATCATTTTTTTTACAAATTAGACGCTTTGCAGTTGTTTATATATGTTAAAGATTTTATTTTGGATGTGTTTATTGTTATTATATTGGCTGGGTTTATAAAATTGAAAGGATCTTTGCTTGGTGCATTTGGAAACAAAGCTTGTCTATTTCTAAATGTAATCGCGTGCATGATGATTATACTGTCCGTGTGTTGAAAAAAACAAACACACTCGTAACAGACACACCCCAAAGCGGAGACGTTACAGCGTTGCCAGCGGCACCGAGCGTAGTTTTGCAGCTGTAGTGGACGCGCACCGTGAAGCTGCGTTCACACCAAACGCGAATAGAGTGTCTGGCGCGAGTGATTTCAATGTTAAGTTAATGCAAAGATGCGTTTACGCGCGTCTGGAGGTCCTGTGGCGCGAATGAGCCGTTTAGCGCGGCAGACGTTAATTTGCCTCATTCGCGCGTCCAGTTCTTTTAAAATCTTTTAGCACATAAAAACTTGATTTCAATAGGCCTATATGACACATTCATTTTGTTCACTTTCATTCATTTTCGTCCAGTTCACGTTGTTGTTTTGTATTGTGACAGGGGCTATGTATTTTCTTTTATTATGGCCTACTTGAGAAATATAAAAATTTGCTCACTAAGAACCTGTGAACCACAATACCAAACTGGCAGTCTGATTTTCTGTGAACTGAATTGTTAACCCTTAAGTAAACTTCTTTGACTTTTATGCACATCATGTCTTTTTTTAAATATAATTTTTTCTAAAATTATAGTCCTACTTTAAAAAAATCCCAATATATCGCCTTATGCACAGTATCGAAATATATTGCAATATATTGAATTGTGACCCATGTATCGTGATACGTATCGCCAGATTCTTGCCAATACACAGCCCTACGATTTACCCAATAGTATTTCGCCACTACAGGTTGCCAGTTGGTGGAAAACATGCCATGGAAGCAAATGAACAAACTGGGTCAGAGATTGCAGATTCGACCCGACCTAAAAAGCTTCCGCACCTATCTAAAAATCTCTATGAATGGGAGCATATTAAAACGCGGTATCAACTCATCATAAATCAATAAATCAACTCATCAACTTACAGTGTAAAGCCCTATTCGCATTGGATTAGTATTATCTGGGGACCTCGTGTGATTTAAAAATGACCCCCCCACATCTGAATTTCGTGTGGCGCATTTGCACGGGATAAGCGAAGCCTGTGATTTTACTCGAAATTACTGACTTATCTCCCGGATATGATGTCAATAGGCTATTGCTTGGAAATGTCTGTCGTTATTATAGGTCTAGCTGTATGATATATCATAAACAGAAGATTGGTTACCACATGCTGCTATACATGTAATTCATCTCCATCTAATCATTAGGCCCGAGCACCGATGGTGTGAGGACCCTCTTGGAATTGCTCCGTTTATTCTTTTTGTTTTTGCTCTTCTGATGGTTTTCAGCTTTCTCTTTCTGCAAATTGTATAGTTGTATCTTATGGTGTATAGCGATATTACCCAGTACCCAAAATATTATCAAAACACTCCAACTCCATTCTTCGCGAAAGATGGATAAAAAAGCGCACAGAAAACAAAAACCTTGAAAAAATTATAAACGACCCCGCCAAATCACAGAGATGCCGATTTGCACAGGAATAATATTATCACAGGACCTCGTTGTTCGGCGAAATATGGTAGGTCATTTGCGGGGGAATTTTTACTTTACAAATTACAAACATGGCCGATTCGCACGGGATTAAGATCACATACAACCTCCACAATTATTACAAATGACTAGAGGTTACCAGGTAATACTTATCCCGTGCGAATAGGGCTTAAGTCTCCTCGCATTCCAATGTCAATTGCGCTCGTTCCTGTTGTGTGTCCTCAATCTGGCAACCCGCGTGATTGTCGAATCTGAGCAGGAGGGCTCTCTCTCCAATATTTTGAATTTGGACTGCAGTACCCATTTCAACCGCTAGCTGTCAATCTTACATACTGCACCTTTAAGGGAGTAATTATTTGGATTTTAAAATACTTTCATATCACATAACCATAAGTAATCCTTTTGCAGGTTAAATTCCCGAAAAGAACAAACTCTTTCTCTTTGTGCCACTATTCTGTTTGTTTGAAAATACTGCAAAACTTTTCCCAGCAAGATTGGCTCAACCAGTGGTGTGAATTCGGGGCGGGGCTATCTGTTTGAGTGACCAATGGAAGTCCTTAGGAGTGTTTTGTGAAAACTTTTGGAAACAGTTTCATGCCACTAATGGAGGTAGAAATGACAAAATTAAACTTAAAATGTATTGATTTAATTTTTTCTCCCAGTTGTACTCTCATCAGACAACCTATATTACCTCTCGTATTTCATGATGCTGTACCAGCTGTCAACATTAAGATCTCTAATTCTCTCCTTGTTTGCTCTCTTTTGCCAAACATAGCTCTCCGCTCTCTCATTCACTCCTTTAAAGGAGACCTCTGATGTCACCAGGCAGGAATTAAGACTCTAGATGAACAATAAGGTCACAATGCATGACCCCTAAGGTGTAAAATTACAGTCGTTTTCAGCTCTGCATCAGGTATCGAAATCTTCCTCGCCTCAGGCATAAGCACGTGTAATGACGACATGCTTCAAAATAAAGCCAAATGTCAGTCGTTTTGATGAGCATGTGGGATCAATGTACTATTAAAAAATAACTTCAAAAACTTTATATCTAAACAATTAAAGGAGAAAACGATTCTATTTAAAGTTATTATATCATATAAAATTAAGATCTTAAAGTAAATTAGATATTGTTTAGATACTACATATCATATACTGTATTGAATGTATGCTTACTCAAAACCTCACCATGTGACCCTGTTTAACCCACGAAATTTTTTAAATGCTTGAATGCTTCCCGTCGTTCACTGAGAGAAAAACAGTGAGCTCACACTTGTAGTCCTCTTACACATCCAAGTCCTCATAAGGGAAGACCGAGAGACGTGGCCAGTGTGGATTCAGAGTTGAGTAAAAACAGGAAATGGATGTCAAAGAGTGACGTTTAGCTGTTGGAAATGATGACACTTCTGTCTCCCTATGTTTCTGAGAGAATGCCGTCAATGGGACATGCTTTGCCTGACCTGTCACATCCTTTGCTGTTTAGGTTACTTTTTGTATAGTCTTGTTTTTTCTGAGGTCATTAATGGCAGATTATATGAGATCTTTGAGTGCGAGTATGTTTGCACATTGTTGTTTTATCATGAGGTTATTGGGACTTAAAATATTGGGGCACAATATTTTATGAACTAAGTCATCATTAGGCCTTACATCAGCCTGCTATATAAAGCACTGACAAAGAAAGAGAGGAAGGATGAAGGGGGTTTTGATAGTGTAATATTCTGTATTCGGTAGATGTAAGCTCAGCCGCAGGCTTCAAAGACTCTGTTTTTATGTAGGATATCCTGACACCACATGACCCAGTACTCTGGGAAGAGTCTGAAGTACATGATGGCAAGGAGACAGTTGGTGATGGAGCGCACTGGTATATAGTGGAATATTGAGCAGAGAGTGCTCACATGCTCTGGTTGGTTTAGATATGAGAGAAATGGTTTGAGATAATTTGTTTGTGTGTTTAATGTGTTTACTGTCGCTTTTTATCTGCCTTACTCATGAAAAAAGTATTAATTCCTTTAAAGTATATTATATACTATGTAACATGTTAATGTCTGTGATTAATATTTCACATAATCACATCATTACCGCACTACACAAGCTGATTGGCCTCTGCTGATCCTGCAGCCAATGAGATTGCTTGCTCAAAATTTAAATCTGGTTTAGTGTTTGCTAACCCTCCACCTCCCCTGGCTCCACCTGCATATAAAAGAAGACAATTCAAATTCTCTACATTATGAACACTTTTTAATTAGAATGTACATGCTAATTAGCTGGTAATCCTGACAAACTTCTGTCTTTCCCAAGTGGCAGGAGCTGTACTTATATGTTAGTCATCAACATGGCCACCAAATGTACTGACTTGCCTTTAAGGGACCAGATGGACAAGACTAATGCTGCATGATTATCTTAAAATGCCCCTATTTTAAAACTACCGTGCTGATATATTGGCTTATCACTAATATTATACATGCATGCATTTGTCTAAATACTGCAGGTGGCTGCTGATCTAAGGTACATTTCATCTAATCACTATAAATGACAGAACTAAAAATGAGAACAGGGAATGAGAATATGCAATGAAAGATTATAAGTGAGGCAGAGCTTTGTGTGTTTGTTTTTATATGGGTGGTTGGAAAACTGTGTTTGCGCACGGCAAAATCAGTGGGAGCGGGTGTGGCTGGAAAACCACAACTCTTTAACACTCTCTTTTAGATCTAGTCGGTACACACAGCTGCTCTATCTGAATCACCTATATCACCACACACACACACTCACAGACTGTTCAGAAGCAGCCAGTAAGAAAGGAAGGAAGCAGGGGAAGTGGAAGAGGGGAGAGAGGGAGAGCAAGAAAGGGGGGGTGTTGGGCGCTCAAAGCATCGAGTTGTCCCGGGACTCTACGTTGTTCGCTGACATTCTTACGGACCGCGGAGAAGCTGTCACTTCAGGGGGGAGAGAGAAAGGCAGGCGCTCACAGACGTGCACACACACATGCGTGTGACACCAGTATCAGGTGTGTGTCATAAATGCATTATTGTATGTTATTTCACGGCGGCAGCTGAGGTTTTATGGTTGTTATTAAAAAGTCTCTGAGCTGCGTGAAGTGCTGCGTTTTTTTAACACAGATGTGTGAAAGGTCTCAGAGAAATGAGGCATAGCCAAACTGATGAAAGAGTTAGTGCTCTCTCTCTCTCTCTCTCTCTCTCTCTCTCTCTCTCTCTTAGTTATCTAAGGTTTTGCTGTGTGCTTTCGTTCAATGGTTTTTTGTTCTGTCTTGCTGTAGTGCTTGTTAGATATTGCACTTTGTGGTCATTGTAATAATTTTTCTTGTGTAAAATCTCTACAATGACCTTTAAATGTGTGCGTACACTGGTGTGAGTTTGTTTGAGGTCTGTTCAAGTCATGATAACTGCGAGGAGGGAATAATAATGGACTTTTTTCCAGTCCTCTCCAGGCCCTTTGTAAACGACTTCACAAGACAATCACAAGCTGATTTTATAAACTTGGCTCTACATTCTCTTGAGATCATGTGGGGCAAAACTAAAAATGGATTTTGCGCTCACAAGGCCTTGTAAACGTTACTGTGCCATTTGGCTTACAGCAGAATGATCGTCTAAGATCTTTACAAAAAGATGTTAATGTAAGATGTTAGTGTTTGTTTCTTAATACGTTTGTTTTATTTACTCAAATTAAATTGAATGTTATCATTTTATTTTATTTTATTATGTTGGCCATTTGCATTGGACATCGAAAAACCACAAGTTAGTGTTCACTTTCTCTCATAATCAGATTTATATTATTTATATTATTTACAGATGTTACGGATATATATATATATATATATATATGGTTCTTATATACAGTATGGATGCAGCATGGGTGCATTCATTTTATCAAATCTGACTGTAAAGTCATTTATAATGTTACAAAAAATGTATATTCCAAATAAATGCTGTTCTTTTGAAGTTTATTCAAAGAATCCTGAACAAAATTGATCATGTTTTCCATGAAAATATTAAGCAGCACAACTGTTTTCAACAATGATAATAATAAGAAATGTTTCTTCACCAAATAATGATTTCTGAAGGATCATGTGACTGACTGTAATGGCTGCTGAAAATTCAGTTTTGACACCACCGAAATGATTAAGCAGTGACACACCTGAGAGATTTTATATTGCACATTAAGATGCAGCAATGGCTGCTGGATTTATGTTATTTTTCTTTACTTCGAAATTAATATCATTTTTGTGTACCTCACAATTAATATGTTTATAAGTGCGAAACAAATATGACAACTTAAAGAGAAGAAAAGGCATTGTTTCAGCTTTCGGAGTGCTTCTCTTGGCTTTCAAAATAATTTTTCCTTACTGTAACTCATTGCAAAGGCATTTCAAATAAGAAGACAAAGACAAAAAAGTTCCAGGTAGGATAAAGTAACAGTTTGGCTTGGCAGTAGTTCCTCTCAACCTTATTTAGCCTTATTTAGCAGCAATCTGGCTTTATTTTCCCCCAGCTGGAAGCTACTTTGGTAATATATACATATAAAATTGATCATGAATGCAAATCTTCACCACATTTTCAGTCATAACGATTATTTTTCAAACTGCTGCTTTTGCGATTATATAACCTCTAGAATCTGCCCATTTTCCTGTTTCTTGTCTCCTATTGTTTGTTGGGGTTTGCTGGCACATGCCCTGTGTCTTGCTTACTCACTTCTTGTGGTTTTCTCTCAGAAAGTGCTCAGGCGCTTTGTCACCACCTCAGCATTTGTATTGGCACCTTCCGAAGGTTTAGTATGTGTGCTTGAATATAGTTTGAGTGGTTTTCATTTGAACCTGAACTTGTTTGAGAAGTAGCCATAAGGAGAAAAATCACTGCTTTTCATATGACGGCTCGTTTTTTGCATGTCTGAGTGTGTGCTGCTTCTGTTCTGAAGCATATCAAGAGAACAATAGAAGGAAGCACACAACCAGGAGGTCTTAATCCCTTTCTTTTTCTATCTTTCCACACTTTATTTCCTGCTGCTGTTGGGCTTATGGAACTTGTGTCTAAAATGGCCTTTGGAAAAAAATGCTATTGCAAATTCATGGTATGTTGAGCCTTATGGCAACATAATGTTGCATAATCGCACAGCAGGGTGTTTCTTGTCGAAACTTTTTATGTCCCAAGGGTTGATTTTTATGCAAACTCTCAACTTTTTTTCTTTTTGTTATACAGTATGAAGGTCACATTAAAGTTATGGAAAGATCTTACCACGTCGATATCATTTGTTTTTGATATTTTTCTAATTCCTTTTATGTGTAGAATTTATTTAACCATTGTCTTAGTTAGGCCCAGGCTTTATTAAACTAAGGAAGTCATAAAAATGCAGATTATTGCATTTTAAAACCTTTGAGAATCTCAGAGTCAGAAAGAGTATGAATATACACATTTGGAAATTGTTAGAGGACAAATTAAATGAGCAAGTAAGAGTGTGAAAATTACTTTAAAAGGCTTTTTTTTTTTATTCCCAGGGCTAGAAGCGCCCATAGTTGAAGAAACACCCATCATCATTAAATTTTGAAGAAAATTGGGTTTTGGTCATACTGCCAATTATATTTGGGTTTCACACTGCTGTGTTTTTCAAATTTGACATTATTAATTTATGATTTATGCCTCAGGTTTGCCACCACCCATCGTGTCAGAACCTTAGAGACGGCAGCCCACTGCACCTCTGTGAGTCATGTGACTCAAACTGCCATCCCGTCGCCCGTGACGGCATGCTCTTTGACAGGCACCCACGGTTTGACCTGCAGCCACAAGGTAAAGCTCTCTCTATGTGTTCTCTTTTTCAACCTATCACTTATTTCAGCCAATTTAATTCAGATGAAAATAGATGTCAGCTGCTCTCAAGACAAGGATGACACTTATAGTTAATTCTAATTACCAGCTTCTGGCAGGATGTTAGAGTTGCTTTTCTTCCTCTCGCCCACAGGTTCCATCCTGGCCCGGAACGTGTCCACTCGTTCCTGTCCACCTCGCACCGGTCCCCCCTCTGACATGGAGGACGGAGAGGATGGATGCGCTGACCTAGGGTCAGTTCTTTTTTCACATTTATCCCTCGATTCTTGCGTCCATTATGGGCACAGGTTTTGGTTTGTTATAATGAAAGAGGAAGTCTGTGTACTTTCCAGTGGCGTCATCCCCTGGAGAACATCTGGGATAGGATTATCTATTCCTTTTGGTGATCAAACTACTTTAGGAAATGGAACAAAGAGCATAAATCTGAACTCTTGAGTTTATGGGTACAAACTGTTTTTGGCAGGCAATGTGAATTATGCAAGTAATTCGATTCGAAAGACTAAGTAGCTTTAGCTTACGTCACGTCTAATTTTACTTTTCTAAGTCACTAAAGCATAGATGCAAATCAGGTAACATTTCAAACACTTCAAAAACTAGGGGGCTGTAGCGCACTTCTAAGGTGGCCGCAGAATAGTTTAAAATAAAAAAGCAAGGCAAGATTTAAAATAAGAAGAAACGGCTAAAAATAATGTTTCTTTTTTGTTTGGATATACTGCATGAGGCAATTTTAAAAGTGTGATTTCTAGACCTGGAAAAGTCATAGAAATGAATACATTTATTTAAAGGGGTCATATAATGCCATTTTTGTACAAGCTAATATGATTCTTTAGGGTCTAAATTAAAAGTTTGTAATATACTTTAATTAAAAATTCTCATCAGTATTGTAAGAAAACACTAATTTTACCTGGCCAAAAACAGCTCTGTTTTCAGCACGCCGTTTCAGTGCATGTGTCTTTAAATGATAATGAGCTTTGCTCACCCCGCCCCTCTGTTCTGTGGGTACACCGTATTAGACATTCTCTGACCGTATCTAACACAATAACCACGTGTTATTCGTTATAAACGTGGGATTATGAATTATATTGAGAACGTCGTACATAGAAAACATGCCGTAATGTACCCTGAGTGTAAACCTTAGACGCATTCATCGTGAAGCCTGCAGCAAGGTTTGCAAATTTCGCAAAGATTAATAAAAATACTAATATAAAGGTTAATAAAACATTACACTCACATCTTCTGGAGGTTCAGCAGGAACACGTTGGTACCGATCCGTTTTTTCTCGTTTGTGAAGCTGTCTGGTGTGAAATGATTCGCGCAAACATGAAAGCACAGACGATCGTGGGGAATCCCCGTGAGGGAATCCCCGCGTCAATCCTTTGGGCATATCGCTTCAAAAACAAAACTCAGCCACTGCTTCTTCAACGGCTCGGATTTAGGAACATCCAAATGACTGCTGTGTTCCTTATTACATCTAAGAACAGAACACCACAATCGCTTAGACGCCATTTTACTCCAGCATATCAACAATGGCGGACTACTATGACGACGGCTGTCACAGCTTGCTCAGGGCGGGTCTTGTGTTGAAACACGGCTGTCAATCACAATAGCGGGAGGGGCGTACGATCTTATGACGTCACAATATCGAACGGCTTGATTTCAGAGATGGTCAAACATATAAGGAGATTAAAACAAAACCACTGGATGGATTTTTATCATGATAGGATGGTTGTGTACAGGCACTGCCAACAGACATTTCAGTGCAATCAACTTGTAAAAGTGCATGTACCATTATATGACCCCTTTAAGTAATTTAAATATTGTATAATGAATGTATATAAAATAATTATAATAACCCTGTAATCACAAACTAGAGAAGTAAATTATGAAGAAGACCATGAAAAATGACCAATTTGTACATTACAATTCCTAATTTTGCAGGCCAGTTCTGAAAGCGAATTTGTGGAGCATGCAGCAGACTACCTCAATCTGGCATACTTTGCCTTCTCCAACATTTGATCACCATTTGATGCATTACTGCTTCTATAATCAATAAAATATGTAATCAATAGAAAACTTTTCGTTTGCCTCCTGCTTTCTGTGGATGGCAGTAGTGCATCTTTGAGCTAGGCACATTACGCTGTCTTTGCAGCCTAATGTACATAAATAAATTGTGGTTTGTGCTGAAATGAATGACAACGTCTAGTGCCTGAATTATGTGTGGTTGGTGAAAAAGACACCTTTTTTGTGATTAAAAAATCATGGCATTCATTGTATGTTCAATCATTCCTTGTTTTTTTTTGTTTATCTCAGGGATCGCAGGAGTGGAGGAATGAAATTGGTTAAAAAGAAGACCAGACGCAGACACACAGATGTAAGAGAAGAATAAGAGATCTGATTTTTATTAAGTCTGTGTGACATTTTTCTTTCTCAAACAAGTGATTTAGTTTTGCTGGCAAGATTTTGGGACTTGATGAACCTCTGAGTCAGTGCTCTTGACCTTTCTTTGTCTGAAGATTTAATCAGTTTGTATTTGCGATAACTGTTTTCCTGAAACATAAGCTGATTGTACGTTCTTCACTCCTGTAGGATCCTAGCAAAGAGTGCTTCACTCTGAAGTTTGACCTTAATATTGACGTCAGCATGGAGATTGTCCCAGCTGTGAAGAAGAAAACTTTGAGGTGATTTGTTTGTACCCCTAGGTGGCGCAAATAAACAAATCAGTGCATTTAGAATCTTGTATAGCTGACCTTTTAGCTTTGTGTTTCAGAGAAGTACTGGGAGCCGTGTTTGAAAGAAAAGGAATCGAGCTGTCACGTGTTAACCTGTTCCTAGATCAGTCCAATACCCCACTTTCACTGGGATTTGAAGCCTACCGCTTTGGTGGCCACTACCTCAGAGTACGAGGTAATGTTCTCCTTACAGTACTTCCAAGCACTATACTGTGAAATCAATAGAAATGACTGTTTTTTTATGTAAGAGCTCATGTAAATATTAGAGAATCGATTACAGTATCTCTTTTCACTCATTTTCTTAATGTAGAAATAGAGATATAACACTTTTGCTCATTTATAGGGACAGTTCACCCAAAAATGAAAATTGTCATCATTTACTTACCCACAAGTTGTCCCAAACCTGTATGAGTTTCTTTCTTCTGTTGAACACAAAAGAGGAAAGAAACTCATACAGGTTTGGAACAACATGAGGGTGAGAAAATGACAACATTTTCATTTTTGGGTGAACTGTCCCTTTAATGTTGCTAACAGTTGCAGATTATGACCAATAATAATATTTAAAGAGTGAAAGAAAAGTTATTGGACATTTACTGGTACTCCAGCAACTATTTCTAATGACTAAATTAAAATCTACATGTATATAGCCACAGTCCGAATGGATTTTGTTTTGAAAGTTTGAATAATTGATTTGTGAGCGTTGGTGGTTCTCAATGTAGTTTTATACTGACGGGTCATTTTCTCAGGAAAATGGAAGGACATGTCATGATTTAGATGTTTCTGTGATGGCATGATGAAAAAAAAATACTATAGGATTTTATTTACTATATAATTTTACTTTATGATCATATTTTATTATGATTTAAGAATGAAGCACTCTGAGAGAAAGTGTCACGGGGCGAGTGAGCGAGAGACGAGGATTCAAGTGCAGAGGAGATTTAATTAACAAACACAGACAAAAATACAGAAAACTCAGAACTCAGATAATCAACAGACAGGAACATCAAAGACAGGTAACTCGGACAACGAACCAGCACAAGACTACAAACACAAGGAGGCTAAATAGGGGAACAACAAAGGAGGGTAACGAGACAGACAGGTGGGACAAATTAACCAATAATCAGATAACAAGATGGGAGGGGCTAGACAATAGACAGGAGAGCACATGGCACAAAACAACAAACACCCATGTGCAGCACAAGACAGAACAGACACGTGACATTACCCCCTCCTTAAGGAGCGGCTACCAGACGCTCCACTAGGGACGGGAGGGACAGACCAGGGCGGGACGGGAGGGACGGGGGGCCAGGTCCAAGAAGGGAAACAGAAACGGGGGTAACAGACTCAAGGGGGCCAGGGTGACACAGACAGTACATCGGGGGAACAGGGCGAAGCAAACAGTCCATCTGGTGGCCGGGGCGAAACAAGCAGTACATCGGGTGGCCGGGGCGAAGCGAACAGACCGTCGGGCGGCCGGGGCGAAGCGAACAGACCGTCGGGCGGCCGGGGCGAAGCGAACAGACCGTCGGGCGGCCGGGGCGAAGCGAACAGACCGTCGGGCGGCCGGGGCGAAGCGAACAGTCCGTCCGGCGGCCGGGGCGAAGCGAACAGTCCGTCCGGCGGCCAGGGCGGAGACTTTCCCTCGGGCGGCCAGGGCGGAGACTTTCCCTCGGGCGGCCAGGGCGGAGACTTTCCCTCGGGCGGCCAGGGCGGAGACTTTCCCTCGGGCGGCCAGGGCGGAGACTTTCCCTCGGGCGGCCAGGGCGGAGACTTTCCCTCGGGCGGCCAGGGCGGAGACTTTCCCTCGGGCGGCCAGGGCGGAGACTTTCCCTCGGGCGGCCAGGGCGGAGACTTTCCCTCGGGCGGCCAGGGCGGAGACTTTCCCTCGGGCGGCCAGGGCGGAGACTTTCCCTCGGGCGGCCAGGGCGGAGACTTTCCCTCGGGCGGCCAGGGCGGAGACTTTCCCTCGGGCGGCCAGGGCGGAGACTTTCCCTCGGGCGGCCAGGGCGGAGACTTTCCCTCGGGCGGCCAGGGCGGAGACTTTCCCTCGGGCGGCCAGGGCGGAGACTTTCCCTCGGGCGGCCAGGGCGGAGACTTTCCCTCGGGCGGCCAGGGCGGAGACTTTCCCTCGGGCGGCCAGGGCGGAGACTTTCCCTCGGGCGGCCAGGGCGGAGACTTTCCCTCGGGCGGCCAGGGCGGAGACTTTCCCGCGGGCGGCCAGGGCGGAGACTTTCCCGCGGGCGGCCAGGGCGGAGACTTTCCCGCGGGCGGCCAGGGCGGAGACTTTCCCGCGGGCGGCCAGGGCGGAGAAGACCCCTCGGGCGGCCAGGGCGCAGGAACTGGAACAGACGCCAACGGCTCAGGCACTGGAACTGGCACCACCGGCTCAGGCACTGGAACTGGCACCACCGGCTCAGGCACTGGAACTGGCACCACCGGCTCAGGCACTGGAACTGGCACCACCGGCTCAGGCACTGGAACTGGCACCACCGGCTCAGGCACTGGAACTGGCACCACCGGCTCAGGCACTGGAACTGGCACCACCGGCTCAGGCACTGGAACTGGCACCACCGGCTCAGGCACTGGAACTGGCACCACCGGCTCAGGCACTGGAACTGGCACCACCGGCTCAGGCACTGGAACTGGCACCACAGGCTAAGGCACTGGAACTGGCACCACAGGCTCAGGCACTGGAACTGGCACCACAGGCTCAGGCACTGGAACTGGCACCACAGGCTCAGGCACTGGAACTGGCACCACAGGCTCAGGCACTGGAACTGGCACCACAGGCTCAGGCACTGGAACTGGCACCACAGGCTCCGGTTCAGGAACTGACAAAGACACAGACAAAGACACAGACAAAGACACAGACAAAGACACAGACAAAGACACAGACAAAGACACAGACAAAGACACAGACAAAGACACAGACAAAGACACAGACACAGACAAAGACACACAGACAAAGACACACAGACAAAGACACAGACAAAGACACAGACAAAGACAAAGACACAGACAAAGACACAGACAAAGACACAGACAAAGACAAAGACAAAGACAAAGACAAAGACAAAGACAAAGACACAGGAACAGACACTGGCTCAGGCTCAGGAACAGGAACAGACACCACCGGCTCAGGAACAGGAACAGACACCACCGGCTCAGGAACAGGAACAGACACCACCGGCTCAGGAACAGGAACAGACACCACCGGCTCAGGAACAGGAACAGACACCACCGGCTCAGGAACAGGAACAGACACCACCGGCTCAGGAACAGGAACAGACACCACCGGCTCAGGAACAGGAACAGACACCACCGGCTCAGGAACAGGAACAGACACCACCGGCTCAGGAACAGGAACAGACACCACCGGCTCAGGAACAGGAACAGACACCACCGGCTCAGGCTCAGGAACAGACACCACCGGCTCAGGCTCAGGAACAGACACCACCGGCTCAGGCTCAGGAACAGACACCACCGGCTCAGGCTCAGGAACAGACACCACCGGCTCAGGCTCAGGAACAGACACAGGCTCGACGGCGGCCATCTTGTCAGAGGACACAGGCTCGACAGGTGTGACGTGGACACTCTCGGCGGTGGCCATCTTGTCAGGGGACACAGGCTCGGCAGACGTGACGTGAACACTCGCGGCGGCCATCGACCACCGGAATAGTCACAGAGGAGGTCTTCCTTCTCCTCCTCCGTCTCCGGACCACCGGACCACCTCCTCCGATCTGATCACCGTCTGACATGGTGCTCTCCTCCTCCAAAGTCCTCTGAACACATCTGGAGAAATATTCAAATAGGGAAATGGAATTTCCCTTCTCCTCCTCTGAAGAAAAAATCTCGCTCCGCTGAATCCACATTTTGGCTGGTTCGTTCTGTCACGGGGCGAGTGAGCGAGAGACGAGGATTCAAGTGCAGAGGAGATTTAATTAACAAACACAGACAAAAATACAGAAAACTCAGAACTCAGATAATCAACAGACAGGAACATCAAAGACAGGTAACTCGGACAACGAACCAGCACAAGACTACAAACACAAGGAGGCTAAATAGGGGAACAACAAAGGAGGGTAACGAGACAGACAGGTGGGACAAATTAACCAATAATCAGATAACAAGATGGGAGGGGCTAGACAATAGACAGGAGAGCACATGGCACAAAACAACAAACACCCATGTGCAGCACAAGACAGAACAGACACGTGACAGAAAGAGCAGTCTGACTTTACAAAGGAATTAAATAGTTAAATTTGAATAATTTTATGGAATCATTTTTACTTTTTATCAACAGGAGAGTGAATCAAAAATTAGATAAATTCATGTGACATCACTTGATAATACATTTTCAGCCAAGCATAAATGCCCATTGTGTGTGTGTGTGTGCAGCTCGACCAGGAGAGGAGCTGAGGGTGGAGAGGTGTGTGAAAGACCCCCGTTCTCTTAGTCTGCCTATCATGAGGTCCTCCAGCACACGCAGTTCCTCTACTGACCGAGCAGAGCATGGCTCTCTGGGACGCCGAGAGGCGGCAGACCTGCTAGTTGGCCTGGTAGGTCACTCTCTCTATATAGAGGAAACTGGGGCTAGTTGTCACAAGAGAAGTTTCATGAATTGTTTTGTTCTTTTAAATCTTTAGATTTTATTGAAAAGCCTTAACGAAAGGTCCGATGGTGACAGTTTAACACATTTAGGAAAGTGTACCTTATTTCCTGGGCATTAACAATGAAAATGTTTATTTTTATAATTATAATTATAATATTATAATTAAATATAAAGTATTTAAGGCACACTACCGTTCAAAAATTTGGGTCAAAAGTCTCTTTGATCAAAAATACAGTAAAAACAGTAATATTGTGAAATATTATTGCCATTTAAAATAAATTTTATTTTAATACATTTTAAAATGTAATTTATTCCTGTGATTCCTGTGTAATTTAGAAATGTAAAATAGAAAGTTCAAAAGAACAGTATGTATTTGAAATATAAATTATTTGTATCAGTGTAAAAGTCTCAATTTAAGGCATCCTAGCTGAATAAATGAATTTTTTTATCCCAAACTTTTGAATGGCAGCGTATGTGAAAAATACTTTTCAAAAAAAGCTAACCCTGAGTAAATATTCACCCAAGTAAAAAGTGTGACAACCAGCCCCAGTCTCCACTTTATCTTTTTCTTTGTCGCTCTCGTTCATTCTAGCATTTTTATCACATCCAGTTACCTTTCCTTCATCATTTTACTGTTCTTGTAGGAGTGTACAGTACATGACTTTTTATCATCTGAAACCCATCAATTCCACCCATTGTGCAAACACAATTGCGACATATAATTACGATAAATGTTTTTTTTCCAAAGCCAAGTACTTACCGCAAACCCTGTGAATGACTGAATTATTGTTTTGTGACAATGTTGTGTTGCCACCTGTAACTTATTCCCAGTATAACTCTCAGTTAGAGACCACAAGGTTTCTAAACCAGCCACCCTTTTTTAGGATCATATCAGAGACACGTCCAGGGTTGAGTTTGTTTAAATACAAGGATGTGTCTCGGAAATCCTGATCACGTTGCCAAAGGACTCGACTTCCACTTGAGCAGCATGTGCCAGCCTGAGTGTTCAAGCTCAAAATCAAACAATAAACCTTCCCAATAAAGTAAACACATCATTGTAATGTACCCTGTATGACATTTCGAATGTGTTTTTAGGCCTGTGCTGAATTCACCCACCTCCATTTCCCATGGAGCATTTGCATACGGTAGCAAAGTTCAAAGCTCACGAGATATTATTTCCTTGTGACTGTCCGAAAGTTCTGCATCATCAGCAGTTCAGTGAAGCACAAGGTTAACCGATTTCACCCAGGATGTCCCCGATGGAAAATCCTGTGGAATTAGTCGGAAATATTGGCTTCTTTTTTTTTTACTACCTCCTTTTTTATCTTTTACAGGAAAGACACGAATGAATCCATTGATACTTACCGTAAATCGTTTTTTTTTTTAAAAAGAAAGACTGGCTTCTGTAATTCAACAAATATGTATTTGTACTCCTTCAGTCCTCATACATACTGATCCTGGTTCAATTTGTAACTAAGAATGACAGGTGCAGTTTACCCTAAAGATGTAATGAAGCGATTATGTTTCTGTTGTGCAAGGTTGCTTTTACTGTACTGAGGTCAGATGGGTACTGTGTCCTAGCCGGTCAGGTTTACATAACTAGCCATAAATGTGATTGTCAAGCCATAGAGAAATGATAAGATAGTGCCCTCAGCCTGTTATTTCCATCTGGAAATACTGTTGTGTGTGTCATCTCAGCAAAAGACGGCACAAAGTGAAACAGAGCGGGCTGGAAGAGTGGCAGGAGGTTCAGCATTGGCACTGAGATCAAAGGTCAGATCAGAAGACTAACACACAAGCAGAGAGAAACAACACAGGAAGATAGAGAAGAAAAAGAAGAGCAAAAAATCAAGAAGTTTCGTGTCATTTTGAGGTGGATTTGAATACAGCCATGATCTATTATGTTTCTTTTCTTCAACTATGCCTCAAAACTTGAAGAGGACTAAATAATTTTCAAGGTATCTTTAATACCGGATCTACTGGAACTGTGCCATCTGGATCTTTACGTCTTATATCCTCTTGCATGGTAAAGAAACCCGTGCCAGCGCTGAAATGCTGAATTTCCGTCAGAGGACATGGAATGTGCCCAGCGTGTCAACATTCCCAGAGGTTCCAGGTGGAATGCTGATCCACTACAGTCCTCTGAATGAGCTTCCTCGGATTCATGCCCACAGGGCTCACGCTACGGGGTTGGTGGCCGCCCGCGTGCAGCGCTTCGAAGCTGTGGACGCACCACCTCCCAACCCCAAGCCAGTAGCTACACCGACCCCTCCTAACAGCCCCACGAATCCACCGGGAGATACTAAACAAGGCATCAAGGTAATGCTGCAGAATGCAGGCTTAATATCAGTGTCAAATCATCTGGTTCAGGAGAAGATGCGGTTTATTTTCTCAGTAAAAAATATCAGGTAACCTAGAAAAATATACAAATGTGGAAACATCTAAATTGCTGTTTTAAATCAATTTATAATATTATATTATATTATATTATATTATATTATATTATATTATATTATATTATATTATTTAATACAAAGTAATTTCATAAAGGTCAGATAGAAAAATCTCATTAAAGTCTCTTTAAATTGCATGTTTCCATCTTTTACGGTGAAACTGGTCTGTTGTCTTACTGGAATATACAGTAAATCCAAATGAGCTATATAAAATATAGCCGTATAATATATGTATGTTTTTATAATGCATATAAAATATAAAACCAACCTATCACTTGCAGGTAATTCTGTTATATTCTGCTTTCCCCCCGGATATATCAGATACCATTTTGTCCTCAGATTATCATTATAGTTTTTTTGTGTGATTTATGATTAATATGAAATATACCACTTTTATGTTGCAATTCCCTTTATCATCATTAGGTCCTTAACCTTTGTGGGAAACTGAAACTTAAACTATCTTGCTCTCTTTATGCAGTATCTTATGATTAGAGGTGTGTTTTACTGGGGACATCTTGGTAAATGTGTAACCATGTACAGAAGCACCTGGAATGTTTAATGCTTGTGGCCTAAGTGTTTCCTTATTTCTTTATGTGTAAAATGTGCCTCGTTTTCTCCTCATCTAACGTATTTATTTAAGGAGGTACATTGTGGATGTTCTGCAAGCAATATTGCATCAGCAAAAGTGTTTTTACACAAAAAAAAGAAAAAAAAATGGTTGAATTTGAATAGTTTGAATAGTTTAAACTTAAATAACAAGATATTTAGAAATAAAAAAGCACTAAATAGCACTAATATCCCCCTCAGCAGATGTATCCCAATAAGATTTGACAGGAAGAAAGAAAGCTCAGGAGAGTTTTTCCCGTCTTGCTTTCTTTTACCTGATCTTAATGGTGGTTTTGGACAGTTCAGAGAGACTCTCTGCAAAATGCAAATTTGGACGTTATGCAAATTAGCACCTAATTAGTCACAGTCACTTAAGTCACCTTTGGATTTGTTACAAAGTGAAGAATTGTGTGCTGTGCTTTAGAAGACAGGACCCCAAATGTGTTTATATTCACAGTGCATATTTAACACTTTATCGACCATCTATCCTTAAAGGGACAGTTCACTCAAAAATCTAATTCTGTGGTCATTTACTCACCCTTCATGTTGTTTCAAAAACAACGTTTTTATTCTGTGGAACACAAAATAAGTTATTTTGAAGGATGTTTTGCCCATTCAGTGAAAGTCAATGGAGTTTCAGGAGTCATATAGGTTTAGAACAACATGAGATTGAGTACATTTTTGGATGAACTTTTATGCATTATATTACTTTTATTTTTATGCAGAAACAACAATAAGAAAGCCATTTGTAGTGTCACCGTGACACTGTTTGAGCATCCCAATAGCAACACTGGCTCAACCCATGGCCAGTTTGTCTTACCAAACTGATTAGGAAAATATATTTAATTATTTTTGCACATTTAAACCAGCACATTAATCGTCATGTACTATATAGCAAATTTCAACTGCTAGATATTGTCAAAAAATGTAAACTATCTATAAAATTGGGATATTTAGTACATCCTACTTTACTTGCATACATAGTACATTAATGTAAAGCAATAGAAACTGCCTGATTTACTTTATTTCATTGCAAAATGTAACTATATTATCACCTAGCTCTTTGGATATGTAAGATTGTCCAACTTTATCCGTATACATACGAGTAGGGTGATATATACTATATAGAAAATAGCTCTAATCTACTAAATGTGACTATAAGGTGTGAAGATATTAAGATATTATAAACATTAATATCACCATTTTCTGTAAAACTACTTTGAAACAACGTAAAAATGACTAAATGACTTGACTCGTACGTTGCCCAGCATTGAAAATCCCTTTCACCGCTTGCATTCACAGCAGATGTGCAATAAACGTTGTTTTGCAGTCAGCTCATGTCGCTGTTGATTTTAAAGCGAGCCGCTGCTAGGATCAGTTGTTTGAGGTAGCTGAGGTAGCAGAAGGAGCTCCTCCTCCCCTGCTCCTTTCCCCTCTCTTCCTGTTCACACAATAGGAGGGCAGGATTCTGCAGTTACTATGACACCCGGCCAGCCCTCCTCAGCAATGCAGCGTTCTACCGTTCAGTCCTCTCAGCCTCCTTCAGGTTCACTCGCACGCACGTATACGCGCAAGCCGACGAGCCTGTAGAAGTGGATTTAAATGCATTAGTCCTTTGACATCAATGTAGCTTTTGTGAGGGTGCAGGAGGGAAGCAGGTTGTAGGAGATTGAATCTGGGCGCAGCATGGGCCTGGCTCTCTTTTGATGCCGTGCAATGCTGTGGACTGCCTTGGAAATGCCTCTGACATCTACGGTGAGCTTATTATCGCTTGTCTTCTGTGTTTGACACTTAGGCTTTATCTGCATGGTTCAACCTTTTTGTAATCAAATATGAATGGTCAGCGACTGCCTGTCTGGGAATTAATGGGGGGAACAATTTTGCCTGCAGCCGCAGCGCTTGCATTACTGAATTCTCCATCTCTTTATAAATATAAGAAATGTTATGGGTTCATCAAGCATATTGGCTTGTTTTAAAAGGGATTTTATCAGTGAATAAGCCAAAATCGACTTTTTCTCTGATAACTCTTGGAAATATAACATCTTCAAATGCTGGCTGGGTGCAATGTTGACTTTGTGTTCCTCAGAGAGAAACTAGCCAAACAAATGAGTCAAACAGGTTCTTCGGATGGGCATAGACCAAGACAATTAGCTTGTCATATTTGAAGGATGACTTTAATTAGTTTTCTGCAACCAGGATGGTCTGTCATATGCAGCAAGTAGGGGAGCATTGATTGATCAGTGCTGTTCAGAAATCAGAAATCTGGTGAGTGAATTTATCTGATCAGAGCAAAAAGCTAAGAGCATATTGACTTGAGCTAGAATTGTTTATCGATTTGGGTAAGCAACAAATTGGCTTTTGGCACAAAACATTCTGCCTGTTCAGAAAAATTGGCATTGTCCCAGAACATTGACGAATGAATTGACCTGAAGATCTTCAAGATCTTTCTCTGATGAAAAATGCAAGGTTTGTTTTTAACCCATTGTAATTGCATTTTCCACTGAAAAGAAAGGCATCATCAGAACACAATGTCCAAGTAATGAGCCCCAAGGGACATTGAGTGGCTTTCCCCACTACACTCATGCATTCTTCATTTCTCTCCATTGTCGTGAACAGGGAAAAGCCTTTCCCCTGTTTTCCGAGACATGCCTTGCCTCTTTTCCTGTTGTTGCCGAAGGGTTCCTCTCGCTCGCTCGGGTCAAAGGGTTCGCTAATTCTTGTCAGTCAAGTCTCTAATGCTTCAACCTTTCTGTGCGGAGAATGTTGGCAAAACCCACATGGCCTTTTCACCTGTTGACAGCTGAATATGCTCCCTAAGGTCAACAAAGTTTTTTTTACCCATCTTCAGGTGAAAGATGTCCCTGAATGTACAGAGATGGTCTGAGAACAGACCTGTCGTTGTTTATGTATAAATGTCCTGAGTGTTTTGTGTTGAGTGTTTCCATACTTTAGCCCGAAGACTTCACAAAGTTTGCTGCTTTGACTTCTTGTCAAAGTTTGTATGACAGATGCATTTCCTCTGTGACTATTGTTGCATTGTGTTTTGTGTTGAGTGTTTCCATACTTTAGCCCGAAGACTTCACAAAGTTTGCTGCTTTGACTTCTTGTCAAAGTTTGTATGACAGATGCATTTCCTCTGTGACTATTGTTGCATTGTTGGACAATTCAGCTTGCCCATGCTAAGTTTGCTGCTCTAAAAGTACGAATAAAATAGTTTAATATGCAACATTTCTGTCAGTGTTTTTTTACTTTTTTCTTTCAGAAAGCAATAAGAGGTTAATTTGTGTCAGAGATAAATTAAGTACTTCAAGTGTGTAAATAATCAAACAAAAAATATAGTTTTAAAGTTAGTTTAATATAGTTTTTTAAATTATAATACTTTTTTAATATTTTAATTATAGAATCAATAATAACAATATATATATATATATATATATATGAAGAGTTCAGATGCAAAAGCTTCTAAGTGCCATCTGACTTAAATGACAATTCATAGATCATTTTCATTGCCATTTAAGTGAAATTACTGAACTAAAATATACAAACTTGATAAAAATGATCATTCTAGAAGAAAATTTCAGATGGCACTTAGAGGCTTTTGCATCTGAACTCTTCATATATATATATATATATATATATATATATATATATATATATATATATATATTATATATATATTCTCTTTTGTGTTTTTTTGTCCTTCAACTCTTATGAGGGGTCCAGGGTCACCCCAGCCCCCGCCTCAATTCAAACATTGTTCTGTGTTTACCTTTACTTTTTCTCATTGCCTCTCTTTTTCTATCTCTCTCTCACTTTCTGTCTGTGACAGGGTCAAGCGCGTCGGCGAAAGAACATGCCGGAGTTTCTGGGTGAGGCCAGCGTCCCCAATCAAGACTCCTTATCCCAGTTGAGCGGTTCTCTCCCTGGATCTATAATGGGTACAGACCGCTGGAGGAACCGCGCTGCCAGCCGTTTCAGTGGCCTCTTCAGTTCCAAGGTCAGCATCTGTGAGCTTCCAAGGGTTGTTTTACATTCGCAAGGCACTTTCTCATATGCAAAACAAGCACTTACATATTCTTGGCAAGCTTTTTGCATTTCACACTTGAGCGAGTGTTTAACCACTAAGGAAGAGATATCAATTTGTCAAAGTATTGCTCCACTTAACAGTGGACCAAAAACAGGAAAATGTACAAGTAGACCTTTCCTATAAGTCCACACTCAGGTTTTCCTCACGTGCAGGGACCTTTGGTGTGTTTTTGTTTGCATGCCCTAGAGATTTAGGTTGGTTGCGTAGGGAGTGTAAACTTGGGGGCAAAGCTCAGGCCGGGACCTCTTCCTCTCTGTGACTCTTGTAAAAATCCCATATAATAGCTTGACGTTGGTCCGGTATGGACAACAATGCCTGCTTGGGGGTGGCGATGGCTTGTGAGATCATTAAATGTGTCTTGAGATTTACTCCATGCTGCAAACAATACACCATAGTGTTAAAATAATATGAGTAATCATTTTGTGTCTAATATTAAACATAACACATATGAGGTAAAATAAAGACATACTTTTCCAATTGTTCTTATTTTGAATAGCTGATGTTATGCTTGGGATGCACAATACTGTATATCAGTACCATATCATTATCAGATTATATTAAAAATGTAATTTATCTGTCAATATTGAATATTTAATTTATGATGCTATTTTTTGCTTTATCTAATGCTCACTTGAATTTAGTCCATTATTCAACCATTTTCATACTGTACATTACAATGGTGTGATGTCTAAATTCACATAAACAATTGTTTTATTCTTGGTTTATTTAAACAAAATAGTTAATAATCATTAATAGACTTTTAATGATTCATTATTTTATTTTATTTCCGCTTTATTTAATAATTAAATTTCTCTTCTCAGGAGTGTGATCGTGCGGAACAGCTGCAAAGTAAGCTATACTCATACACTATGTTCGGATTACCCAAGATGCCACCGCAGCTCTCGTTCCACAGAGACTCATGGGAAGAGGAGCCCAACCTGGAGCTAGAAGAAAGCTGGAAGCAACTTTTGGAGAATCCTGAGGTAAACACAGAGCATTGCTTTGAGAATTTTTATATAGATCAATTAGGATGTTATAACCCATAATACATGCTGGATTAACGTTATCTGACTTTATGTGCAATGATAAACCTGTCAGATTAATGACCATAATCAGTTATGGTTTTATAACTTCAGTTTTTTTCATTGATGTTTTTGTGTTAGGTCTTTGCAGTGTCATGGAGGTGGATGTTTTATTGCTCTTGTCATGATCGGTTTTGTAAGAGTAACCAAAGTAACAAAACAGTGAATTTTTTTGTAATTATTAAGCAAAGTCTACACCACACTCTTTTTTCAGATCACTCCCAAGACAAGCAGAATATACTAACAACGACCCAACAATGAAATCCTTTTTTTTTTTTACTACACATTATCATTATCACTCTATTTCTTATTATCAGTGTTGAAAACAGTTGTGCTGTGAGACATTTTTTCTGGATTATTTGATGAATATAAAGTTTAAAAGAACAGCATTTATTTAAAAAAAATCTTTTGTAACTGGGTGGATTTTATACATTTTGTTTTTAAATGTTTAATTTTTGTCTTGTAGATTTTAACCAGACGTCAATGCCATCAGCAAGAGGCCATATGGGAACTGCTGCAGACAGAGTCAGACTACATCAAGAAACTGCACGTCATTACCGATGTAAGAACCTGCTGATAAATTCATTAGCACCGTCCTTGTATAATCTGTGTAAATATGTGATAATGCCATTGAAATAGGTCTCATGGTTTTCAACCATGTCCATATGAGTAATTTACAATAGTAATATTTTTTAGTGCTATTTTGACTGTAGCATTTATGGTACTTTTATGTGACTTGTGACCGTTTAGATCTGACACTTTATAGCACGATATAATCACACATTCTCTTCCTCTTTCACCAGCTGTTTCTATGTGGCCTGCTGAACCTTCAGGAGAGTGGTGTACTGAGTGAAGTCGAACCTGTGCGTCTTTTCAGTAACATTCAGGACATTGTGCAGCTGCATACATCCCTGTGGGCTGAGGTCATGTTGCCAGCACTAGAGAAAGCCAGACAGAACAGAACCGTGCTCAACCCCACTGAACTCCATCAGGGTTTCAGTACTGTAAGTGTGCACAATATCTCACACAGGAGACACTAGTATTTTCACTTCCATTTTTTTAAGACTTAAAAACTTAAGATCTGTAAATTTCATTGACCTGATTACATTTTTGTATGCAGTTTGGTTTCAGATTCAAGCCCTATATCCATTACTGCATGGAAGAAGAGGGCTGTATGGAGTACATGCGCTCTTTACTGAAAGACAATGAGCTCTTCAGAATATATGTAACTGTGAGTAATTATTATCATCCATATCCGGTTGCTCTTTAACCTTTGAGGGATTTAGTCTGGCGGAAAATATAAAGGCACCTCTGATGGTTTATTGTATATGAGAGAGATATATGAGAGTTCTTTAGCATAATAACCTGTATTGTAACAGCACCCTCATTATGACTGAGTGATTTCCTCATGGTCTGCTTGTGCTGTGATTGTATGTTTATGATTGTTCACCAAATGAGACTTTCAATAAACTTTTCCATCCTGTAGTGGGCAGAAACTCATAAACAGTGCAACCGGCTGAAGCTGACAGACATGTTGGTGAAGCCTCATCAAAGACTCACTAAATACCCACTGCTACTCAAGAGCGTGCTGAAAAAGACTGATGACCCGCCAACTCGTGAGGCCATTAACAGAATGGTAAGAGATTAAATCTTTCAATTTTTTTTTTAAATAGAACACATGTGCACATTATTCAGTAGCATATAATTGATTTGAATGTTTTTTTACAATAGTGTATTAATGCCACTGGAATTGCCAATCAATGCCAAATTGAATGAAATTAACTATAATATTATGAAATAGCGAAAACAAATAGATAGAATAAGTTAACACAATTTTTTTTAAAGAATATATGTATAGTATAAATATACTGTGGGGTTCAAAAGTCTAAGGCCACATTTAAATTCTTGAATAGAGAAAAAAAAATCTAGGAGTTTAAACTCAGTTTAAATTATATTATTATATTACATTATTGCAGAATAAATATTTTAGATATACTTCTATCCCTCAATCAATTCTCCAAACCACTTATCCTTTGTAGGGTTGTGGCAAGATATTCTTAAACCTATTTTTGATTCAACTTCTCAAGCAAATTGTTATGCTAATAAAAATATTAAAACATTAAAACATATATAAACATTTTGAACTCTACTGCACTGTATTTAGGGTAAAAATATATTTATTTTTTCATTATTATACTATATTGAATAATATTTTTTTGGTCAGGTGGCTGCTGTTGAATGCTTCATTAACAGTGTGGACTCAGAAATGAGACAAAGGGAGGAAAAACAGAAGCTGGCTGCCATCGCTGGACGTATAGAGGCGTATGAGTCCGTCGAGGGGGCCAGTGAGGAAGTGGAGAGGGTGAGACACTGAGGCTTTCGTATGTCGTTTATATGAGATCTTGTATCTTGGGTGTATTTTGTCATTTACTGAAAAAAAAACAAGTTGCAACTCCATTACCTGCTTGATGTCTCTATAATCATCCATCATGCATTGATCCTTCAGATCCTCAGGGAATATAATAACTTTGACCTGACCGCTCCAGTGATGGGCGCCCCACCTGAAGAAACCCGTCAACTGTTCTTAGAGGGAGCGCTGAAGATGAGGGAGGGGAAAGAGAGCAGGGTACGATTTCTTGTTTTTATTTCTTAAAACAGAGTCAGCATTTCTGAGTGCACTTTAGTAAGAAATAGATTTTTAACTTACAGCCAATAGTTGTCTAAAAGCTTCTCACCGGTCTCCATTACCTCCTGTTTCCGACAGATGGATGTGTACGGTTTCCTGTTCACTGACGTCTTGTTGATTACTAAGCCGGTGAAGCGTGTGGAGAAAGTGAAGGTGATCCGGCAGCCTCTCGTCATCCATAACGTAGTGTGCCGAGAGCTGAAAGACCCAGGAAGCTTCCTCCTTATCTACCTCAATGAGTTTCGCTGTGCAGTGGCCTCCTATTGCTTTCAGGCCAACAGTGGCACTCAGGGCCGCAGCTGGATTGAGGCCATCCACAACGCACAGGTATTAGAATTAAATAACACACTGCAAACGTTTGCTTACTAATGGTTGGTTTCTTAAAACCATTGGGTTTGTTTCCTAGTTTTAATATGAAGAGTTTTTCCATGCAGAACCAGCTTCAGAGACTTCGCTCCGAGGCCCAGAGAGATGACACAGATGACAGAGATGAGGATGAGACGGAAAGCAGCATGTCCACCTCCAGCTCTCCATCACTACAGCACAGAGACCCTTTAGACAAGAGGTACTGTTTATAAATGATTCCTTATATACTGTATTGAGACTGTATATAGATTATTCATGTAGGCATTAGCAATGGCAAGAACATGGGTTCATATCCAGTGTTGGGGAAAGTTACTTTGAAAAGTAATGCATTACAATATTGTGTTACTCCCTTAAAAAGTAACTAAGTTACTTAGTTACTTTTTAAGAAAAGTAATGCGTTACTTTTGCGTTTTTATTTTTGGGCAAATGTAAAGGCCCTTTTACACCAAAATTTAAATAATAAGGCTGAAAGAAATGCAAATTCACTCCTGTGAAGAGTGAAGAGTGCGCAGCTCAAACAAACCTTTCAGCTGTGCAGCCATTCTGTATTGCAGACGAAGATTTAACACTTCCTTCACCAATAAAAAAATCTAAAGTCATTTTTGCTTATGGTTTAACTGAAGCATCGAAGGTCAGCAGCCTTCATTTAAAGTCAATAAAGTGAGATTAAATGCATACAAATATTTGTTTTATTTAACATATTTAATTATTGGAGGTTTGCGATTTTGTATTTCACTGATTTGATTCATTTAGAGGAATACAGAATCTTTTATTGTGCATGTGAGATTAGAAAATGCATACTCACATTTAGTCTAGATCTACAATAACCATCATGTTTAGACAGCGCACACTAATTTTTCTCAACATGGAGATGAGATCTGTCAGTAAATAAATGGGAAAACAAAGCAACTTGTGTTACTTATTTGAAAAAGTAAAGTAACTCTGTAAATGTAAAAGTAATGCGTTACTTGAGAAAAGTAATCTGATTACGGAACCCGAGTTACTTTTAATGCGTTACCCCCAACACTGTTCATATCCAACGGAATGCAAAAATTGCACAATACATTTTGTAAAAGAGCAAAGTACATCAAGCACTCTGATAAATATCAATTTTCTTTTCCAAAAGCCTCTCTCCTTCACCAAGTCACTCCGATGGCTCCACAGAAACCCTCTCCGTGGCTGCCATGGAAGAAGCGGATGAGGTCGGGTCCTTGTCGACTGTTCAGGCTGCATCGTTAAAAAATCCCCTGCTGTCTGATTCTTCAAGCCTGCGGGATTCCTACTCTACTACTCTAGACAGCAAAACTCTGGAAGGTCTGGGTGATTTGGTCACAACAGACTTGGATGCAGAGAGTCGCTCTCTTTCTATAGACAGTGCGTATGGAACTCTCTCACCTCAGTCCCTGATCACAGAACTTGATTTAAAGAGATCGGTTTGCCAGAGCGAGGGAGAGGAGACTGATCCTGGGGAGGAAGAAGAGGGATTTGAGGATGATGAAGATGGTGACGAGGAGGATTCAATAACCTGGAATGGCTCCCAGATTACTGTAAACGAGTCCTACGTTTTAGACCATGACCATGCGAACAATGAGGAGCTCAGGCAGAAGAATGACTTTTCTGGGATGTCTCAGGTCATGGGTTGTCGTTCCCAAACGCTGCGGCGCCGTTCGCCCGTCCAGCCCCGCCCAGACTACTTGCAGCACTTTACCCTCAGGTCACGCTCCGAAGATGACCTCCTTCAATGCCTCACCGGTCCTCTCCGCCCCTCTGGCAGGAACAATGTAAGCAAGAGCTTGACACATCTTGCCAAACAGACGTCTCAAAGCTCTGAGTTATTCCAGATGGACGAGGAAGGCCTCCGCGAGGATCCAAAAGCATTGTCGAGCAAACTGACGAGCACTCTTAGGAGAGCAGAGGCCAGGCATGTGCAAAGGACCCTCAGCTGCCCCAATGGCCAGGCAGACTGTGAGATTACAGAGATTGAGACACTCCCCTCTGGTGGTCTGGAGGAAAAGAGTGATTTGGTGCTTTCCCAGCAGCCACATCAGCAGCATAAAAAACTGACTGTGGCTCAGTTACACAGGATACGTGCTACCATGGTGCTCAATTCAACACTGACAGCATCGTAAGTCTACAATCACTCTTAATGTTTCACACATTTAGGTCATGCTTAACTCCAATTAAGAGTTCAAATATATTTGTATATTTATAATGCATATAAAAATATTTTTCATAAATACGTGTTCAGAAATTCATAATACCTGTTATATATTTATATTTATTTTACACAAAGATAATGAAGCCTAATTGAGGTTTTAGTTTTTTGGTGACTATTTCAGAATCATTCTCCCCCAGTCTTCAGTAGCTTATGGAGCCCCTAAAGGGACATGATGGTGGAAAAATATATATTTCAATGCTTCTTCGCAAGAATATTATTTTCCATCACCATGTTCCTTTAGGGGCTCCATAGTAGCTTGTTGTAATATGAATAATAATAATTATCATTACAGTAATGGAAAAATATACATTTAAATATTGTCATTTTAAAGTACACTACCATTCAAACGTTTGGTGATGATTTGATCCAAAATACTGTAAAAACAATAATATTATGAAATATTATTACAGTTTAAAATTATTGATTACTATTTTAAACTTTTTTTAAAAAAATATATTTTATTCCTGTGATGGCAAAGCTAAATTTTCAGCAACCATTAGTCCAGTCTTCAGTGTCACATGATCCTTAAGAAATCATTCTAATATGCTGAGTTGCTGCTCAAGAAAATTCTTATTTATCAATGTAGAAAAGGTTGTGCAGCATAACTTTTTTTTTTTTTTTTTTTGTGGAAACCGTTATAAATTTTCCGGGATTCTTTGATGAATAGAAAGTTCAAAAGAACAACATATATTTTAAATAGAAATCTTTGTAACATTCTACAGTAAATGTATTTACTGTCACTTTTGATCAATTTAATGCATCCTTGCTGAAAAAACAACAACTTTTGAACAGTAGTTTGCATTTGTAAAGTACTATTTGTTAGTATTTGTTGTTTTCACTACTGTATTGAGAATAAAACTCATGAAAGTCATGAAAAGGTCCTAAAATATAATGCAAAAGTTTATAGTTTCAGTCGTGTATCCACAAGCAAGTTGCAATTAAAACAAGCCGCTTAGTCCTTGTCTTTCTTCATCAACTGCACATGGCAATTTAGCCATTCCCATAAAGTTGCTATCAAGAGATTTCAACAATTGTACCCCCCAAAATCACTAATAGCTTGCTGACAGATTGTTCCTGCGGGTTGCCCCTCATTGTCCAGACATGTCCTCTTCATTGTTAATGTGTGGCACATTATTAGCTGTCACTGTGGACTCATTAGAAGACAATGTGCTCTTCTGATATAGCTTTTAATTGGGCGAGGACACAGTAATCTCAGTCTGATCTCAGGCACAGGACAGCCAAACCCCTATTGTCTAGCCGTCTGTGGGAAACTGGCATTTCAACATCCAGGGGCTTTTGTCCCTAGTGTGTTTTATCTAATAATCTCAGTCTCCACCCAGAGTTATTAGAGAATTTGAACTTCAGACAGAATGACTGCATCTAGAATACTGATTTTTCCATGTATTGTATCTATTTTTACCTAATGGAGGGTCTCTAATTGTTCCTTGATGTTTTAGTGAAGGATTTGGTGTTACGAAATGCTAGAATTGTTACCAGCCGCTTTATAGAGAAGATCACATTGCAGATGTATTATTAATTTGCTATTTTTATTAACCCTATTCTGCTTTTTCTGCCTCTAGGGAAGTTTAATGTTTGAGTAAATGAAGCTGATGCCATTAGCTGGTCTATTGGTGGGACTTAAACCATTTCTTTGGTCCAAGACTACATCTACGAAAACGTGTACCCATGGGGACATACAACTCAGTGACAGGAAGAGGTCCAGGGAGAACGCTGTGGAACTCTCAGTTAAAAGCCATGACCATAATTCAGTAATTTAATATTAACTATAAAGTTGAAGGGTCATACATACAAAGACTGTCTGACAATGAATAAAAGTGACTTGAGTTAATCAATTTTTATTTAACGATGCAACAGTCAGGGCTTTTGCAGAGTAAAAGGCACAGAAAAAAAAATCATGTTCTTTCTAACTTCTAATGTGTACTTCATGCATTACTGCCCTGTGGAGGTATGTTATCACACACAAAAAAGTATGAATATAAAGCACTCTTAATCCTAGAATGAATTGTTTGATGGACAGAAAAATCATTTAACCTCTGAGTCCTAAGGGCTTTTTGCTAGATGAAATAGCTCCTGAAACACCTAAAATAGATTGACTATTTTAGGTTGTAGTAATTTACTGAATCACACTTGTGAAAAAAAAAAAAATGAAATAAAAGAACAACTGTGGACTACTTTTGCTTCAAACGCCACAATAAAAATCAACTTGCATGCATTTGTTTTTTTCCAGTGTTCTGTAAATATGGTATTTATTGAACCTGCTTTGTTTTGTAGAAAATATACTTATTGTTGATGCCTTTTGATTGTTATGTCCCTTTTTGGCACTGTCTCTAATTTGTCTTTTGACATCATAATAAGGGCTGAATCCATGTCTTGGATTTGATCAGTTTACATATGTATGTATCTTCAATATTTACAGGTTACCAATTTGCACAATGCTCTCAAAAGAAAGAAAAAAACCCCACAAACTTCTAATTAAAATACTTCAAATGACAAATCCACTAGCAAAATGTGTCTATTTTGCTTATTTGCAAAACTGAATGGATGATTTAATGTATTGTTAATGGGAAGATATTCCATAAATGGACGTCACAACTCACAACAACAAGTGTCTCATAGTGACTGCACCGAGTAATCCTATGTTTATGTCCTTACAGCACATCTGTGTCTCAACTTTATCATGATTTTAATAGCTTTAGTTATGTGCAGGTTTTCTTTTCTGTAATCTTTGCTAGCAGCATGGTTTTGCAGAACGGGATCCAATAATTGCAAAGTTTACTTAATCCAGAAGGTGGCAGCAAAGATCTACTTTTTTTATATATTAAATCTTTGACTTTATTTGTTGTTTGTACAGCTGATGGAAAAATATGTGGTCATGCAACTTAACTCATTTTTCCATCATCTTCTTCATTTTTATGTAAACCCAAAATATAAGCAGGCCAAAAGATTAAATCAACTAAGGCACTTAGTATTCTTACTATTCAGAAACAAATGTGCTATACATGCAGTTTATCAGTTATCACAATATTACATATTTATAATTTAGCACTGAACTCGGTTTTCCGTAAATGTTTGGTGAAATGATAACTTCTTGTTCGTTTTAAGAGCATGACGTATTTGGGTTCTTGGGAGAATGAGGCTGTCTTGATTGTTTATTCCCTATAGTTTTATTGCTAGTTGTGGGAGCTGAGTCTGCAATGTGTCCCATACCATGCTGCGAGCAAAGCCTGTGAACACACCAACAACACCTTGAAGAAACAGCGACTGAGGCACCATCATATAATTTTTACCAGGTGGTAGGCTATACGTCTCTGCCATAGGCTAGCTAGTGTATCAAAGACAATATGCACTATGCAACTGAATGATCATCTGTAAAATATTACAAATAACAGATTGCTACATACAAAATACGTTTTTAATAATAATAATAAATAATAAAAAAAAAACAGTCCAGATCGTATAATTTAGTGACATTTTTTTCTGCGTTCCTCAGATAAACTTAGCGTTCGCTCGGAACAGTTTATCGGGGAAAACTATTTTGCTTTGGCAAGCGAACACAAAGTTTCTCGGGTAGGCTATCAATTCTCAGAAAAAAAAAAAAAAAAAAATTTTTAGAGAACGCAAAAGTTGTATGAGCAAATGCTCTATTGGTTTCTATTGGGAGTTATTATTTTAAGTTTATATTTGGGAACGCAAAAGTTTATTATTTCGGGAACTATTTTAACTACTTACTGCTAACTGTCATTACTGTCCTCATATAATACTTTTAGTCTAAACTGTTACACGAAGTTCCGAAAACAAACATTTGAATATGTCGACTTTCTGTTGGGCATTTCATTTTTTTTATGAGAACTGTGCTTGAAGTTTTCATATTTGCTCTCAGAAGTAGGCTACTATTTTTATTTCATACCCCTGCTGGATTAAAGGAATATGAACAAAGACAGTATCTGAGGGGGTTTGTTGTTGATGTAAAGGGGGCAGGCCATGCGGAGGGACTGAATACTGAAGGTAGGTCAGTAGAACAGATTGCTGCCGATGCTGCTGATGTCGCTGGTCGACAAACAGCAAGTGTTCCTTCGCGATAAATGTTTGTCAGGTGAATAAAGCTTGCTAATTCGGCTCTATATTGTTTTTAACATATAATAGTGAGAAAAAACCAAGAGGATATCGGCCATGAAGAACTTTTCGAGCGCTTTCCGAGCGCTTTTCTTGGCTCAAAGTGAGTATCTGATTTATCCAGCTGAAACAAAGTTACTGTTGTTCTTTAAGTTATATCGTGGTTCTATTTACATTGACTGCTGATAGAATAACGGATAGCCTACATGATTGTTTATTACTCCTAAAAATGTATAGCCTCATTTTGGATTAAATACATAAAAGTATGAGTGTTTGTGTGGGAGGTTATGTAGCCTACAAGAAACATGTTAGGTTATTCTCCCCTCACCTGAGTGTATATATCTTTGCATGTCTCTTGAGAGTTATTGAACATGTTTGTGAATATTCTCTTCTGTTTAAACGTTTTATAATGTCATGTAATGGGTTTTCAGTCTGTATTTTGCACTGTTGAGACCCAGACCCAAATGCTAAAACCAGCTGGTGCAGATAAATTCAAACCTGTGTCCAAAACTGATGACTTTGTTTTGAACTAAACCAAAGAAAAGGTTCTGCTCCAAACAAACCCGAGTTGCATGACATGAGCACCAAAAGTAAAGCACATATAAGGGTAAAAAAGCAAAGGAACTATAATTCTGGAAATTAAATTCCACAATGTGGCATTGAATTTTCTTTTCTTCAAGAGGTTTATCCACGATGGCTTTGTTAAAGTCTCTAATGGTTCACCAAGAGCCAAAGTTTATTCTTTTCGAGGTCTGCACTGAAAACAGAATGAATCAAGAAAATTCCCCTTACCTAACACAATTGGCCGAATTGCATATTTAGAACTCAAGAGTGATTCAGTGTGATTCACTTGACACAAACAGTAAAGACATAAGGTTTTATTTAAAGCAAGTGAAGATGTAGGCCTATTATTTAGACATACTCATCTTATTGCAGATTGAGTCAGCATTGTAATCTTATGATTAACTTTTTTTTTTTTGTGAGAAAAGACAGGCCCCATTGGCAATTCTTTTTTTTCTTTTCAGTTGCAGCTTGATGTTTCATGGTAAACTAACCCTTGTCTGAAATGGACCTGTCTTTGCCTATATTAACTTCTAAAAGGATTTGGTCTATACACTGACTTACTGAAGTAAAATGCTCAGTATACTTACTATATTCTCTATCTTGACCATATCTTGACTATCTTGACATGTTATTATAGTTTTTATTTTGAGTGGAAAATCCCATAACATTATGATTCTGCACACCCAGCAGGTCTGTAAGACAACAAAAGTCTACTATTTTAACTCATGTAAACAAACCTTGGCTACAAGGCTTAAATATACCCAGGCCTGACAAACAACACTGAGTTTTCTACTTGGCTGAGATTAGGAACACTGGAGTTTTTTTCAGGTGAAGAGTTATTTATGAAATCATTGCCATAATTAAAACATATAGTTCTTTATTATTCAGTTCCTTTGTAGCTGTGTTCCATGAATGTCATAGAAGAACATCTGAGCCCTGACTTTAGACTTAGAAAATGGAACTTTTGCTGCAGAAAGAGAGAATGAGACAAGTTTAATAAAATTCATTTTTAAACTTATTTCATACCCATTCTGATAATCTGTTCAACCATTTTGTCAAGTTAATGGCATATTGCATGTTTATTGTAAAAAGCTTAAAGGGAAAGTTCACCCCAAAATTAAAATGGTCATTGTTTACTCACCCTCATGTCCAAACCTGCTTTTTGAACACAAAAGAAGGCATTTCTAAAATATCCCAGTGTTTTTTTTTCTTCATGGGATCCAGTGTTGTTTGGACTCGAACATTATTTAAAATATTCTTCTGTTCCACAGAAGAAAGAAAGTCTCACAGGTTTGGAACGACATGAGAGCGAGCAAATGGCACAGAATTGTAATTTTTGGGTGAGCTGTCCCTTTAATTTGAATGAAGAATGTAATATGAGAAAGACATAGAAAGTGAGATGCAGTTTTGTAGGTTCACATTCTCATGTGCAGGTGTCTCTTTGCCCACAACACGTTGGTGTGAATATGAGTGTGCGTCTGTGAATGAAAATGCGTATGGACAAGCCGCCGCATTTCAAAGTGCTTCCTCAGCAGATTCCAAACCCTTGACCCTCTCCCTCCACCTCCTCTGCCTTTGGCTCTGTTTGCGGTTTCTCTGGCTTCTAACACATCCTTATTACTGCCTTTCTATTGCCCTCAGGATTTGCTGTACGTTCTCAAAAGTATTTCCTGTTTTCTCATTTGACACAAAATCATTATGACATGCAACAACCCATGTGAAAAAAAAGTATTACTGTGAATTTTTTCTTCATTGTAGAAGTTTTTAAAAAGTTTAATATTTTGTAATGCCTTTCAAAGGAACTATCTATTGTGCAGACAGTGACAGATGACAAAAATCTTTTATATTTGTAGCATGTTGAAAAAGGAAGCACAGAAAATTTTACCACTTTATGACTATGGGAGTGGTTGGATTTTCCCAGACCCTCTTAATGCAAGATTATTTGGGACCGTTCAACCACTCCCTTAGTTTTAAAGTTCATAAAATTCTGTCATTTATTCACCTCATGTTGTTTAAAAAAAAGTTTATTAAAAGTAGTCCATTGTGCACTATTTTCCAAATCATCTGAAGCCTTATGATAACTGTGAAACATGCATGCGAGTCATTATTCCCTGATAATATTCCAATCCAGTGAGCTGTAAACTGCTGATTCACTGATTCATTTGATCAGATTTGACTATTTATTTGTCGATTGAATCAAAAAAGGAATTGATTTGTTGTTAACACTTACAGTAAGGATCAATTTGTTAACATTGGTAATCTACATTAGTTAACATGAACTAAGTATGAAAAATACTTCTAAAGCATTTAATAATTTTAATGTTAATTTCAACATTTACTAATACAGTATTAAAATCAAAAGTATCTGTTAATATTATTGGTTACACTTTATTTCGATAGTCCATTTTAGACATTCTACTAACCATAAGTATTTTTTCAACTACATGTCAACTAACTCTCATTGGAGTATTAGTAGACTGTAGTTGACTGTCAGTAGACTGGTAGGTTATGGTTAGGTGTTAGGGTTCGGGTTAGTAGAATAAGTTGACTTGTAGTTGCCAAGTTACTTGTAGTTAGTAGAATATCTGTTGGGAGACCAACAAAATTAGCAGTTATTAAGCAGACAGTCTACTAATACTCTAATGACAGTTAGTTGACATGTAGTTGCAAAGTTACTTATAGTTAGTAGAATGTCTAAAATGGACTATCGAAATAAAGTGTTACCATATTATTCAATGGACCTGAGCTGATATGAATTAACAATGGCAGTTGTATTTTTATTAACTAACATTAACAAAGATGAATTATTACTGTAACAAATGTATTGCTCGTTAATTTACGCATTTACTAACGTTAACTAATAGGACCTTATTGTAAAGTGTTACCAATATGATTATGAATCAGATTGTTTCTTCTATCTCTCATGAGCATGTCAAAGAGAGCTAGGGTGAATGTCGTTTTTTCGTTTTTGGTGAACTGTCCCTTTAAGGTTGATTTGAACTTCAACTTGACCAAAATTTCCATGATTGAGAATAATATGGGTTTAGGTAATATTTAGTTAAATATTTATATTCTAAGTCTAAAATTTACTTTAGATTACAAAGGAATGTTTTATTAGCCGTGAGTGTTTTGACTCTTCTTGCAGACGCAAGGAGAGGTGTTTATTTCTAAGGGTTACAGACTCAAACATCCATAAATAGTCCTTTCAGACATAAGTGATGCAAATTCAAAATGTTGGTGCTACTGTTTTTTTTCCTAAATGCTTGTGGACAGAGAGCTTTTTTACAAACAGGGAAACTTGCATGGCTTGGCTGTCACTGCATTCCTCTATCTCTTTGTGCATTACTGTGTATTTGTGTATTACTGTACTATTACTTCATATAAATCACCCAGATTGGGTGCTGCGTAGTGCCTGCTGCTTTTTGCAAGCTAATTATAAACAGTGATTTCTGAAAATAGTGATAATATCTCTGGTCTTTGGGATGAAATTCATGAGGTGGCCTTGATCAGCACTGTTTATTAAACTTGTTTTTCCGGTTTGCTTATTTTTACAGTTCTGGCTTCCTTCCTCTTCAGCCCTGGTAAGTGCATAACTTGAACCTTAAAAATATAAGCACCTCAGATAATGTCATATTTATCCAAAAATATACACTACCAGCTCAATTCAGAGTTTAAGGTCAGTACGATTTTTTAAAGAAATGAATACTTCTATTCCGCAAGGATGCATTAAAAGTGACAGTAAAGATTGTAAACATTGTTACAATAGATTTCTAGTTCAAATACATTTTCTCAAAGAACAGCAATGTTTTTAACATTGATAATAATAATAATGATTCTTGAGCAGAAAATCAGCATATTAGAGTGATTACTGGAAGATCATACAGTGTGAGTAATGATGCTGAAAATTCTGCTTTACTTTAAAAATCTTACCGACCCAAAACTTTTGAACATTATCTACAGGACTGAGAATGCTGTAACTACTAGTTTACTGCTGCTGTAGCAACATTTGGTTTATAACAACAGCACTGCTCCATTTACTGTAAGTAATCACATATGATAGTGTTTTTTGATTATTAGACCTAATCTGTTTTCGGGAAACCTGCCCTTTGTGTCTCAGCGCTAGGCCAAAGCGATGGCAGTGGCGTGGTGGTGGCCATGTACAATATCAGCGCTTCCCAGGGATCACAGGCGATATTGCAGTGTCATAGTCAGCGCATGGTATGGACCCAAGACCGCCTAAAGGACCGCCAACGGGTAGTGCACTGGGATTTACTTCGTAGTGGCCCAGACCATGCAATGGAACGTGTTTTAGACATGTTTTCTGCTGGAGAGCAGCGCATCTACAATGGCTACAACCAGGGACGCATTAACATGCCCAAGACTGCTTTTAAGGATGGTAACTTCTCATTGGTAATTAAAGGTGAGATACTTTTTGGCAACACAAATGTTACTTAATAATATCACAGTTAATCAATCTCTCTATATGTATGTCCAACTCTAGAAACTGCCTAACAACCACAAACTGCTCAAGTATTCAAAAATAAGACCTATAACTTTCACACATCAAAATAACCAGGGGTGGTGGTGGCGCAGTGGATAAGACACATGCCTTTGGTGTGAGAGACCCGGGTTCAAATCCACTGTGAGACACCAATGTGTCCCTGAGCAAGACACTTAACCCCTAGTTGCTCCAGAGGCGTGCGACCTCTGACATGTATAGCAATTGTAAGTCGCTTTGGATAAAAGCGTCAGCTAAATGAATAAATGTAAAATGAATAAATGTAACCTTCAAACTTCAAAACTTCCAGGCAAAGCCCCAATGTTAATCTTCTAGATAAATGAATGCATTTTGTCTGGGTTCCTTCATTCAGATGTTGCAATGAGTGACAAAGGTATCTACTCCTGTAACCTGCATCATCATTACTGCCACCTGTATGAGTCAATCAAAGTTCAGCTCAATGTCACCAAATCAGGTTGGTAAACTCACTTCATATTTTAGAGTTTTTTGTCTGGCTATTCTTGGCATTTAACCTGCCTCTTGATCAAACGGTTCAAGTTCATGCCAAATAAGGAGATGTCTGACGATTAAAGAATGGAAAGAATGTGAAGGCCGTTTGAAAAGAAAATTTTGCCCTCCCCTCTGTTCATCTCCATTCTCTCTTGATTTCTTATATTTGTAATAATTTTTGAACAGTAATTATATATACATACTCGTACATGCATTCTCAGACACTGCCTTTGCAATTCTGAGGCCAATTTAGTTTCAAAGAAACTTTGCAAAATAGAGCAAAAATAGACAAGGTTTTAAGTCTAAAATCCGTTGTATACAATCAATAGGCTATCGCATTTGCAATTGTGCTGATATTTGGGAAAACAGCTCTCTATTTCCTGTTATAAATATTAAAAACAAGAACTCATACAGGGACATTTTTGCCCCTTATATCTTTTGGTTTTTTGGTAGACATTTTTATTCATTTTGGTGGCACTTTTTCGAGCTCAAGCAGACGGAGGCCCCTTCTGTTGCGAGGCCTGTTTCAAGTGAAACATACCGTGTGTGCTGCATACTCATCCAGCTTTGGTTTTCTCTCAGCACGTAAGGAGAGGCGGTTCTGGGACGGTCAGAAGGCTGTGTATGTGGTTCTGGTGGGCAGCACGGTGGTTCTCCCTTGCGTTAACCGCCGGCCCATCTGGACCGAGGGCAACAGTCAGGAGGACCAACAACAGGTGGTGCACTGGGATCGTCAACCTCCAGGGGTCCGACATGACCGCGCCGATCGACTCATCGACCTGTATGCTTCTGGTGAGAGGCGTCACTACGGGCCACTGTTTGTTCAACGAAAGATGAACATTTCTGCCACAGCATTCTCGCAGGGAGATTTTTCTCTGATCATCTCAGACATCCAGCTCCTAGATCAGGGGCTATACTCCTGTCATCTCCACCATCACTACTGCGGCCTGCATGAGAGACGCATCTTCCAGCTTTCCGTGACCCCTCAGATCCCCCAGATCCCTCAGATCCCTCAGGAACCCACAGATGAACCTCAGTATCTTCCCAATGAAGACCCAAGTAAGAGAAACACACACTTTTTACTTCATAAGACACTACTAGTAAAATAATTGCCAGTTTTGTACACACCTGCTTTTTCTTTATTACTATTTTCAACATTTTAGAATTATGATATGGTATGGGAATAATTTATTTAAAAGAAAAATCTCATCATAAGCAGATTTTTTCAACTACCCTACCAACATTTCATGTAGGTATTATATGGGCTTGAAATATGGGTCCTACACAGGTTTATCCATGGGTTCTATGTCAGTTCTATCTGAATAAGCCCCAGTATGGACAAACCTATGTAGGGCCTATATTTCAAACCCATATTATGTCTACATTGGCCCCACCATTAAATGTTGCCTGGGTAGTCATGTACTGTCTCAGTCTCACAGCACACAAGGGATTTTCCAGAAATTATCCCAAATTATCACAGAAAAGTTGCTGCTGTCAGGAATTCTTGTTTGTTACTTGACTCGTTATGACTTGTTTGCACCTTCAGATTCCTGTAAATATTTTTTTGTGAATGCATCTCTGTTGTTCGTAAAGGGTGTCTAAAATGGTTGTCAGTGGACAACTCACAAGTTGCATGAGGCTAAATGCCAGTGCAGACCACTTAAACAAGTTGGACAATAGAGCGTCCGTCTTCGAGCATGTTCCCGAATATATTTTTGCAACTCAGAGCCCTGGGCATGGGAGTTCTCCTGATTTAATTTGCCTTTCTTTCTCTGTTGATGCTCTTGATTTGTCATTTGCTCGTATTTCCAAGAGAAAGAGGCAAGGGTTGATGCTCATTACTGGTTTAGTCAACACTTGTTTTACAGAACAGTTTTGCATACTTGGTCAGCATTTATTAAGCCAAAGAAAAAACACTCACCCCACTGGAAATCCAATTTTGTTTCTTCTAAATTGAATTTGTGTTGACTAAATGATAAACATATATTTATAATAAAGAAGAGTAGGAGAAATGGATGTAATCACAAGGCATGAACTCAAACAAACAGTCATGACCTAAAATAGTCTGAGGTACGTCTGAAGATCTGGTTACCCTGGTGTCTGGGTTCACGTTCATTAAAATGCAGCAGTTCTCTTTTAAAGCTCATTCTTCTTTTGCTTCAAGCATGCTTCTTTTTCTCTCATTTTTTTTCCTCGCTCGCATTCCACTGCCGCTCCCTCTCCCACTGTCACAGCTCGCTTTTTCAGTTTTGAGTTCTGCTCTGGTTCGGATCATTCGATAGCCATATGTTTTCCTTTGAGGTACTGCCAGGCAGACAGGAGCAAAGTAGGACAAGAAAGTGCTTTTTTTATTTGGATAAGATGGGGAGGTAGATGATGTGAACTGTCTGGGAGATACAAATAAGGAAGGAAATATACGAGGCAGAGACGAATCAATGCATATTTTTAACAGTGACAAAGAGAGTTGGGTAAAAGAAGGGTGGGGATTCTGCAGGAAAAAAAGCACTAATAAGAGAATGTGGGAAAGTCATTTTCTATGGTAAAACTGTTTCTACTGGACCTTAGACTACACAAACCTCAGTGGAATCTTGTGGATAACTTTTGGGCAAGAAAGAAAAGAGCTAAACACTTTCTGCACTGCTGAATTCATTATTAACAACTAAATATTTCTGCATTTGCAAAAAAACTTTGGGCATCTGCAGTGATGCAGTTTTTACACTGTGCTGTTTTGATTTGCAGTGTGAGTGTCTGTATTTTGTTTTGTTGTCAGTTTTGTCTTGTCTCCCTTCCTTGACTTAATGGGACAGTTTTGACATCATTAATCACCCTCATGTCATTTCAAACCATTATGACTTTTTTTTTTTTTTTTTGTCAAACACAACATTAAAGGGATAGTTCACTTTGAAATTAAATTTTGGTATGTTTTAGCTTACCTCAAGGGCATCCAAGATGTAGGTGTCTTTTTTTCCGCAGTAGTTTCAATTTTGATATTTTTAGGTCAAACCGTTCTTGTCTGTCAGTCATTTAATGCAGGTCTATGGTCACCCCCTCAAAGAGCATGCACAGAGTCCAAATTAAAACAATTCCCCATCGTCCAAATTAAACAATTCCCCATCGTAAGTACACATTGATGGCCTAAGACAAGAAACGAGCGGTTTGTGTGAGAAAACGAACAGTATTTATATCGTTTTTACCTCTTGTAACACCTACATCTTGGATGCCCTTGAGGTAAGCTAAAACATACCAAAATTTAATTTCAAAGTGAACTATCCCTTTAAAGCTTTAAAATAGATTTTAAAAAAGCTATGAAAATATCATCAAAATAGTTCAAACAACTTACGCACATTATTCAGAGTATTATGAAGCCGTATGATAGCTTTTATTTTTGCACACTCCAAAATTTGAGTCATAAATTCAAAATAAATTTTAGAGCAAGTACATAACCAGCCAGTGTCCAAAACTATCTGCTTGCCTTAGCTCAATTCAAAACGTTAAGCTTGTAATACTGTTTTTAATTCCAGTGGTACTGGTGGATTTCCACGTGAAATTCGAGCATGTCTTTGCAACATTACGTCACATCATTCTGTACACATAAAGAAGGTGTCTCGGCTAGTAGGCTAAATGGCGTGTGATTATGTTGGAGGTGGAGATTTATAGCCTTTTCTCACTGCACTTGATATAATTAAACTTATCAATTTGATGGCGGATCCAGAAAGGTTCAAACGACAATCACCAGTGACAACTGGAGATTCACCCGTTGTAAAATGCAAAAGACTTTGTTTCGAACTTCGGAGTGGCTACAGAAAAAAAGAGACTGCAACCGGGCCCATGCGAAAACAAGGATAATATCGGAAGGGCATTAAATGTAGTCACACAGTGCTGATGTTGTTAACATTAATAATTTGAGAATAAAGTATAATTTGCACAGTTTGACGTGATATGATAAGAGATTGTTAGATTTAATCAGTGCGATTTACTGCAATGCTTTTTTCCCCTTAGTTGGTCAGAATAAAAGTGGATGTTACTTACGTGTTCAGATGACATTTTCAGGTGAAAATTCTTATGTTGGTCATACTTACAAAAAATAGAATCTGTGATTCCGAATGACAGTATCCACACCGGCGCGGTGACTGACAGCTGCACATTCTCCTCAAAACATTGGATTCATCCATGCTGTGCCGTGCCGAGGCACAATCCAAGTAAAGTTGATCATTCCGCAAATAACTGCAATTGCAGATGGCAACAAAGAGGAAAAACGACGGACTGCAGCTTTAACTGAAAAAGTCTCACTGAAAAAAAATCTCCTTTGCATATTTGTGAAATGAGTTGCAATGACCATTCAACGAATGAGTCTTTTGAATCATTTTGAATCATTCTTTTGATTATCTTTTTTAATGAATCGGCCAGTCTGGTAAATTCACACCAGTCTGAATTATTCGATCATGAGTTTTCAAGTTCAAATGATCCATCTGCAGTAGTTAACAGCTCACTGGAGGGGAAGATAATCAGTGAAAAATGACTCAAAGCAGAAGCACTAAACAAATCGTGTGATGCTTTTAATGATGATCGAATGTTCATTTGTGACTAAACTATTCCTTTAAAGTGTCAGATTTCCTCAAGACACCCTTAGATGTGTTTTGCTAAGTTGTACAGTGTACACTGCAGCCTGTTTACAAATGCCAGTCTTTTTGACTTCCGAGCTTTTAACTGTTGCTGCTTCTCTTTGTGGTTTGACTTATTTATCTGCTATTTTTCCCCTCTTCTGTTTCTTAAATTTTCCTCTTTATCTGTCTTGCCTGTGTTGTGCTCTCTCACTTCTCACTTATAGTCTTCTCCTTTTTTTGGCCATTTTTTCTTTTTAAACTACGTCTTCATCCTTTTTGGAGTTTTTTTGGACAGCGTCTTGTTTATCTGCAGGAAAAGGGAAGTTTACTTCATCTGTAAAGCATCTGGCCAGCTGTAGCTAGAGCTCAACATTAGACAGTAAGCCATGCATAGGGAGGAGACTGTTGTAGATTTAGGTCAGCCCACCCTCAACATCCCCTCATTCCCCCTTAAACCTTCCCTCAACCCGTTCTTAAACCAACCGAAATGTGTCAGTCCTTTTCTCTGTTTTATCTGAGCATGAAGAAAAAGACAACTATCTGGATCCAGCATAGCCATTACATAAAGTTATTTCCTTTTTGGACTTTCCATAATTCTGTTTATCCTCTTATGGTCCAAAACTGTTTTAAACCAGGTGGTTCCAATCATGTAAATCACTCGCTTAAAGCTTTCACGAGGATCTGGCATATCAATGATTGTTTAAAAGTTGCAAGGTTTGAGTACATTGATGTTCCCCTAAGGTCTTTTAAGCAGGAGAGTCCAAGACACGTCCCAGTAGAAGTCCTGATCTTGATTGTTTGGCCCATAAATGCTTGGCTTTTATCATGAGCCCAAACTCAGTATCATCATAAACATGACTGTTCTTGAATACATCTGTTCATGGACAGTCAGGAAATAGTAATAGATTGTTTCTCAAGATCTGGGAGATGTCTTGTTTCTTTTGAGCAATTATTATTATTTGTGGGTCCGAAGCTAAGCAAAACACATCTTTGCAACATAACCATAAATAACTGTTAGGGAAATACTATTGTGAAGAAGCCTCCTTTGTGGTTTACCAGAGGTGAAAAATACAGAAATGAATGTATTTCTAAATTTTGTAGTTGCCATTTCAGAAAAAAAAAACTTTTAATAAAGGTAACAACAACGCAATATTGTGACAAAACACACTATATTGCTCTTTAGCACGGCTCTAGACTGCCAGTAACCAGTCATATCCGGCTTTTTATGAGGTCTTGAAAAACGAGGGTAGAAGATCCTTCAGCTGTTACTGATTACAGTAATCCACCATACGATATTAGCCTGTGTTCCCCTCAATGCTGTGGCTTCAAACATGCACAATAAGCAGTTAAGATTGAGATTACAGGGCAGAAACTGTTATTCACACAAGTAACAATTACATAATGGGTATGTTTTAAGCAGTAGTAGGCAGAATTGGTTTGTTCTCAGAGAATTGGTGGTACATTAGAAATATTACATTTCAAATATCTGTATTTGGGGGTATTAACATATAAATAATATCAATATTAATATTATTACAATTTAAAATAATTGTTTTCTATTTCAGTATTTCAGCATTTACTTCAAATAAAAATATTTTGTAACATTATAAATGTCACGTTTGATCAATATAATGCATCCTTGTTGAATTAAAGTCTTTTTAAAATCTTACTGACCACAAAAGGTATATATATAGCTTTTATCAACCATGAAAAAAGCTTCAAAAAAATGTATATAAAAACTTCATAGCAATAAGATCTCTAGAAGCAAGAATATCGCTCTGATTTTCAGCTATGGCTCTTTTGCAAGATCCAAATATAATAGTCTCTGAGTGATTTTCCACATCTCATAATATTTCTTTTCTAAGAACTATGATGTCATATTTAGTCATCTCCTGTCGTCATTTTAGGCTGCGTGTCTTTATTATGTCTGTATCATAGACGAAGTGGTGCAACTTTGGCTTATTTATCTAATTTATAAAAAATTTCTGTGGAAGCAAAACGGCAAATTCACTCAATAAACTAAACCACATAGTACCTCCCCATTTCCCCCCATTCCTCCCTCTGTTTTCCACCACTCTTCTTATTTAAATCCATGTTTTACTGCCAGGAGAGAAAAAAAACAGTGGATCTCATTCTGGCTGAAAAACACGTGGCAGTTTCCGGTCTTTCTCACAGAATCTTGACTACAGTTAAAATAAACAAGTGCACAAACTATGCTGCTGAAAACCAAGTATTTACATTCGCATATGATATCTTTGTCCAAAGCAACTTAAAATGCATACCTTTAATGCATTCTATCTTTATGTGGGTTTTCTGAGAATCAGTCATGACCTTGTGTTGCCAACATATCTCACCTCCAACATCTGTTCAGCCCTAGCGCCATCTGTGCTGATTCTTCAGTTGTCGTGTTGTAGATATCCCTATAAATCCAGCTCCAGTGAATATCTGGAAACTTTATTTTATAATAAATCAATAATCTAAAAGTATATTAAAAGTACAATTCAAAAGATCAGTTGTTAAGATACTCTTCAATAGGTTTATTATTTGCTCTGTATATTTTACATTTCCTTATATATATTATTACCTTCTTTCACTGTTGAAGTTATTTTTGTTGTTTTGGAGTTTGGTATTTCAGTTATTTTTCTCTGAAATTCTGTTTAATAGCAGGTTAATCATTATTTTATACTTTTTTTGTAGTATTTTATGTAGTATATTTAATATAGTATGCATTCCATGTAAACTAATGTGGAGCCGAATAAAGAATAAATAGCTCAGGAGCTTGGATGATAATGGTCTCATTTAAAAAAAAAAAAAACTTAAGGCATGAAGTCAGAATATGATTATATCTGTAATATATCTCCTTCTGAAGTGCTGAGTTGTGCTTTTTCACAAAGGATCTCTATAACCTTAACCTTAAACTTAAGCTTTATAGTAACACAGGGCCCTCTGCTGGTTACTGAAAATGACAATAAGGATCAAATTCAAGGCCAAACTCATGATCATTTTCTCTTTTAGACACCAATATGGTGGAAGTGCCGCCGCATGTCATCAACGTCATCTTGCCAGAGCAAAGGAGTCACTTCCTGCAGCAGCTCGGCTACATCCTGGCAACTCTCCTCGTACTGGCCCTTATCGTGTTGGCTATCGTTCTCCTCACACGTCACCGGAAAAGACCAGGTTTTTACCTTTTATTGGTCCCTTCCATCTGTCATTTTGCATTTTATTGCTCATTGTATGGGTCAAAATTATCGATTTTTCTTTTATGCCAAAAATCATTAGGATATTAAGTAAATATCATGTTCCATGAAGATATTTTGTAAATTTCCTACCGTAAATATAAAAACCCTTTATTTTTGTGAGTGAATGCAGCACAATCGCGAACATAAATGAACAACTTTAAAGGCGATTTTCTGAATGTTTCGATTTTTTTGCACCCTCAGATTCCAGATTTTCAAATAGTTGTATCTCGACCAAATATTGTCATATCCTAACAAACCATAGATCAATGGAAAGATCTTTCTCAAATTCAAAAAACAGACCCATGTGACTGGTTTTGTGATTTATGCTGCACCTGATTTCATATTTGCAGCTAATTAGTTTTTTTATAAAACGTAGGCCAAGATTTTGATCCACGTAAAGTTGAAAGCCCACCGCTACCGACGGTGACGTATGTGTGAGTACCCACTGATGTTAAAATGCCATCTGTGAACATTAAGCATCAGCTGTCCTGAATAAAACATCCACTGTCCTGATATGTCATACATCTAGGGGCCACACATCTTGTGTTAAGAAAGAATGTGAGGGAAGCATTTCAGAGGTGAAGTCAAGCAACCAAGAGGAGACCAAGTTGGGTGAGTTTACTTCAGATTTCCTCTCAAAATGCTGCACCACCTTTTAAAAGACTTGGCCAATTTTTTTCTGTTTGTCTCCTCAGACTACAAGAACAATCTTCTGAAGGAAGCTGAAATGTCCAAACTTTGCTCCCCAAAAGCCATTGACCTGGACAGAGGTAAAACGGACCCAATCATGATTATTTTCTGTCGTCCTTGTCTGAGAGGTTTACAGGCCTATTCTAATATGTAATTCACATTGAAAAATAAACCCCAAACTTAAGTGCATGAAGACAACTAGACACCAGACAACTAGTTATCAAATGTGATTCCGTTCATACTACACATATACCCTCATTCACAGGTTCATATAAAAATGATCAAATTGCATTCATTAACTACAGACTTTTACAGTACATTGTTAGTTCTTTTAAACTTTCTATTCATCAAAGAATCTTGTATATAAAAAAGTGTACTTTTTTGCACCATTATATAAAGTAGCAACCATTTTCAACTGTGATAAATAACAAATGTTTCTGGAGTGCAAAATGATTGTGATATTTACAAGCATATTAGAATGATTTCTGAAGGATCATGTGACACTGACAAGTTATTTTATATTGTAATAATGTTTCACAATTTTACTGTTTTTTTTTTACCAAATCAATGCAGCATTGGTGAGCAGACGAGGCCTCTTTTAAAAACATTAAAAAAATCATACCAACCTCAACATTTTTTCTCTGCAGAGATGGAGAAGCCATCTTGGAAATAAGCGGTACATTGCCACTGGCTGGTCCAGGGGGAGATTTGGAAATCTGGAATTCTTGGAAGAAGAATGAAATATGGAGAGGCAATGAAATAAGACAAAAGAAGGAGAGAAGGACACAGTTGTATAATTTTTTCTGACTCAAGATCCTCTACATTTTTGGCTCTTGTGAAGCTCGCTGGAAGCACCAGAGTCTCATCATCAGCAGTATTTTGGACAACTGATATATCAGACTGATGGCAAACAACTAAAACGACAAGCAAAAAGCTTAAAAAATGCAAGAATATAGTCTGCAATTTTTTCCCGAATTTGCCCAATGCTGCCACGCACGCTATGAGTGAGAAGTAAACGCACCCAGAATTATGTGTCCTGAGTGTCAAAATGTTTATATTGCTGTGAGATTTGGGCAATGAAAGGTTGAGGAAGAAGGAGGAAGAACCTTCTTATTCATTGTGGAATCAAAAAAAAATGTAGAACAGTTTTTTTTTTTTTACGGATTTAGTAATGTTTTGCAGAAGCAATTGGTACATCACAAAATAAATTTTTATTTTTTGTTCATATTTTTCAGCTTCTCAATAGGTTTAAGCTGTGCTTTCTGAAAGCTACAATTCATAAATCTAGCATTCTTTTATGCAGACACCTTAAACTGTATTATATGAACAGCATGATTATTAAAAGGTACTTTTTTGTTTCTTAATGAAATCATACTTGGTAGACAGTTTAGACAAAATATTTCATATCGTAAGTCTTCATAATATTCTAGACCAATTTAAATCAGTATGTTTTCTCATTTTGATATTCTTTTCCTCTTACTAACTTTGTTACCACTAAAAAGCTACATTCCCCTTAATGCATAACATTTCCTATCAAAATCATCTGTATTCTGTCATCTAGAAATACTGTCTGTTATCACTTTTTTCATGTTATCATTTGTATATTTTCATGTTTACTTTTTTTCATGTTACAAACCTTACTAATTGCTTTTGTCACGGTTTATTTGAATATTCTTGCATTTAATGTATTTGTTTTCATCCATACCGCTCTATGCTAACAGGCAGCTTTGAGGTCATTTGCAACAAACAATTAAGTGTGAAACTGATGCTAATGCATCAAGGTAACTATACAACATGAAAATGATTTAATTTGAACAATTATTAAAGGTACACGATTTAACTTTTGGCCCTCTAGTGGTTAAGAAAACCCTGCATTTTGCGGAAAAACATTGTTTTGGTTGTGCTTTGCCTCTGCATGAATGTGCAGTTGAATATGGTTCTTTCTCATAAATAAAAAAGAGATAGATTATCCTTCTGCTCATAAAGCATTCACTGCTAGGCTTAAGAGATATAACCAGTTTAGATGGAAAGAAAAGCCAAGCCGATGTCGATTCTTGTTTTATTACAAGGTCTGTTGTGTTCTCTTTTTTCCAGCAGACTCTCCTCTGTTCTGCTTTTTTTAAATGGGTGATTTAAAAATTTAGCGTGCTTTCTTGCTCATTGTGACAACAAAAGTAGCTCCCACACCATACACGCGTCAAAGTAGCCAGAGCAACTTTTCTCTATTTGCAGATATGACAAGACACACACGGGTGAGTGTATGTATGCAATTTCCCACGAAAACCATCCCACTTGGTCTAAAATTTATACACAAAAATACGTTTTGGAAATTAATTTAAAGGGTAACTCTCGCCAAAATGCAACCTAGGGTCTTTTTGTTAATCTACCCGAGGCAAACTTTCGTTTAAAAACATAATTAGAATGGAAACTCCACTTTTAAGTTTGACCGTATTTTCGTTTTCGGTAAAATTTCTTTTTGAATGGGAGTGCTTGGGGCACTTCTATGATAGCATCAAAAATCGCTATTTTTAAAGCTACACTGTGTAATTTTTTAAGTTGATTCTTAGCAAAAAACACTTTGTTCTTTCAAAATGATATGTGCTCATTAATGTGTAATTACTTCTACCAACTAATCAAGTATTCTCGTAAGCGTAGAATCTGCCATTTAGAATACATACGAGCGAGTCGCTCGAATGGCGGCAGCCATGTTGCGCCTCCATCTTGAAAATACATTAGCCAAAGAGGGACATACCTGGAAATTCAAGCTTCGCCTTTCGCGTTTTTACACTCAGTGGCACCGTGACGAATGCGAGGGGGAGATGACTCGCGACTGCCGGCAGATTTGAAATAATACAGCCACCGTCCTGAGTTAAAACGCCCTCGGAATGGGAGGGGCTAGAAAGTAATATTCAGTTGGTAGTCATAAACAATTTCACCGCTAGATGGGAGAAAATCCTACACAGTGTAGCTTTAAAACACTAAGGCGGCTCGACACAACATGAAACTTTGCTCAAAGTATCACCAGGGGCTCTTCACATTAACTCGAGCATTGAGAACATTGTTTGTGTGCACAGAGTTTACTAAAAAGAAAGATTTTGAACAACTCACTGTAGCTGTGTCCACCGGCATTTTGTTAGTCAAAAATAGTCGATCTCCGAATGCGAATGAACTGACTCTGAATTTTAGTATTGCTTCTTATATGAGGATCCTTTTTCAATACAAGGTCAATATTGATTTTCACTAACTACAAAACAACAAATTATCCATGAATTTATATGGAACTAAGCTTTAGGAGCTTTCCATCTTTACTCTCCTCCCTGTTATGTTGCATTGCATCGACTATTTTTGACTGTCAAAATGCCGGCGGACACAGCTACAGTGAGTTGTTCAAAATCATTATTTTTTAGTAAACTCTGTGCACACAAACAATGTTCTCAATGCTCGAGTTCATGTGTAGAGCCCCTGGTGATATGATACTTCAAGCAAAGTTTAATGTTGTGTCGAGCCTTCTTAGTGTTTTAAAAATAGCGATTTTTGATGCTATCATAGAAGTTCCCCCAAAAACGCAATTTGACCGAAAACGAAAATACGGTCAAACTTAAAAGTGGCGTTTCCATTCTAATTATGCTTTTAAACGAAAGTTTGCCTCGGGTAGATTAACAAAAAGACCCCAGGTTGCATTTTGGCGAGAGTTGCCCTTTAAATTGTTCATTTTGAACATAAAAAGTTACATAGTGTACCTTTAATATGGCTATGCATTGCAAACATTTCTAGCTTGCTCAAATCAGTTATTCACTGTGTACAGATATATATACAGATTATCAAGGTGAAGCAATTCTTATGGCCATTATGATGATTAAATGACACTCAGTCACCCTTTTAATTTCCTTAAAGGCTCCAAATAAGAATGTGTCGATGTTACATTGATTGAGGTTCCAAGAGGAATTTGCTGGGTAGACTACGGTGCTTTTGGTACATGATGCCATATAAAGGATACTTGATTATTCCCATCCTGAAGCGGTTTATATTATTGATGATTTAATTTTCCAGTTCACTGCAAATGTTCTCTCATTCAAAGCAGAATAAAATAAGCACAATTTAACCTCTGGATGATCTTTTGCATGTGCCAGAGCATTTAGAACATTTTTGATGCTGGACATGATCTCAAACTAAATCTCAAGTACTTGATGTTTTTGATACTGGAAATAATTGGTACAGCCACTTGCTCGTTCATGAATGAACAAAAATACAGGAATGTCTGATGAACTGCACTTTAAAATTGCTGCAATGTTTTGACAGACATTTCTTATCATTTTACCACGAGTCATATCAGTGCTGTCAACACAATTATCTCAGCCATCAGAACAGATTTGACTCTTGCCATGCATGAACGCAAAATGTCTAACATAGTTTTTTTTAAAGATAAATATTATAAACATAAAAGCTGGGGTAAATGAATTAAATGAAACAATTGAATTAAATCAAATTTTCTATAGGAGAGATTGACACAAAGGAAATATTTTTTAAAAGTATTTTTTTTATATATTTTCATTTTTGTATTTATAACATTATACTTTGTATTTTATTACATTTGCATCAAATTACAAAATAACTTTAAATCAACACAGAAAAAATTCTAAAATTGGGCTTAGAATCAGTTACTTTACATTTATGGAGATGAAACTCACCACATAAAGTTATCAGTTTTAATCTGTCATCCATCTCAATTGACCCGGAGTCCCAAATCAAAAACAGCACATTCATAATCTCAAAAGTAAAAAGTAATAAGCAGAGAAAATAAGCCAGGCTACTTTTTTTCCAGAACTCCTCAGCATAATCACATTCAAAAAACAAATGTGGTATTGTTTCAAGATTACAGTTGCAGAATGCGCACTGTGAAGAGATGTCTAACTTACACTTAGAAAGAAGAGAGTTACAGGGATAGTAGGCTAGGCTAATTATGTAGAACTTTAAAGTAAAGCTCTTTCCACTTGTTAGGTAACGGAAACTTATTAATGCCAGTCAATATATTAATAGTAGAAAAAGAAGGATAATTTCCATTTGAAAAAAGCTTTGGGATGACAGCTGATTTTCCTAATAAATATATATAGCCTATATTTGTTTTTACATTTGACATTGGAAAGCTCCAATCCTCCAACAGATAATTGGGGCAATAATTCACAGACTGATACTCTGCAGTATGACCTAATTTTTTATTTTTTATTTAAACGTTTCATTTTAATGTTTCCGGTTCAGGTCTTTTGTATGTGCTTCGTTAAATATAAAGCTGTTTTACTCAAGATACCTTCAAAGGAGCGATCAAAGATGAGCAAATGTCCATCGCATATGTAGATTGATATCTATAAGGGATATTTTTTTATTATTATTCTCACAAACATTCGGATATTAAAACTGAATAAAATGCCAACAATAAAAATAACTACCTAGGTTAGCAGAGCTGTTAACACTTTCTCCAACAAGCGAGCGTGATGATGAGACCTGTTTACCTGTTTGTTGATGAATCCAGACTGAGAGTGCATTGCTTCCGTCTACCACGCGATGGCGGCAGTGCGCAGGAGAACGGCTCGGATATTCCAGGCTGATTCTCTCAAGGATGTGAACCTTTCCTTCCTGTTTCAGTAACACAAGCAGCAAAACCTCCGCATAGTGAGCTGCAATAGATATCCATCAGGCCTCCATAATGGCAGTGTACTTATCCTTAGCGTTACAAAGTCGCTTACTTCACAGCTTCAATCGCGCTAAATGCGTGATTGTATTAATTTAGCATCCATTATTATAGACATTTTATTTATTGTCGCCGCACGTCTGGAAAGGCAGCATCAGGAACACGCGCCGTTCTTCGGCAATTGTTCCCACCATATTCTCATGGCGGAGACTAAAATCATTTACCATATAGATGAGGAGGAAACTCCTTATTTGGTGAAACTGTCAGTGGCTCCAGAGAAGGTAACTTTGGCAGATTTCAAAAATGTCCTCAGCAACCGACCGGTTAACAGCTACAAATTCTTCTTTAAATCTATGGATCAAGATTTTGGGTAAGTGAGATGATGGGAATTGTCATTGTATTCATTCATTCATTGTATTCAGTCCCCGATGCGACTGAAGCTGTCATCGTGGCAGAGATGATTTGTCATCATTGGCACCTGCCTGTCATAGTGATGGCTGTATCATCTCCTCCTTTGTGGGATCAGCATCAGAATACAGTCATGCTCTTAGCTGTTAAATATGCTATAGCACAACATACATCTCTTTGCTTCTTGCATTTGCATTTTGAACTGGTTTGTTTGCATGGTAGCCGAAGTTTGACCTTAGCAAGAGGAGGCAAAACACAACTAGCAATAACGGACACTTGTCAATAACAGGCAAACAATGTCATGATTCTGACTTATTTTCTGTCAGCTTATGAAATCTTGCTTGAAAAAACACATCACAAGCTGGATTGCTAGTCTCTCAGCTTGGCCAGGGCTGGCCTGTTGGCTGGTTTCAGAGTGATTTTCCAGCTGGTCAGACTTGGAGACCATCTTAAACCAGCTAAGACCAGCAGACCATGAGTAACATTATCCTCTCGAGTCTTGCCAGAGCTGCCTGATGTGATTGTCATCCTCTATGAACAGCGGGTACTTTCCACAAATAGGATACAAAATAGTGCATAAGTAGGTTTTTTCTTCTTCTTTTTTTTTTTCATTTTCAACAAATGGTCAGTGAAAAGAGATAGCCTAATTCTGACAACGAAATGTTTGACCTCATGACCAAGATGTTGTGTATAAAACGCGGGCACTACTGAATAGCCTACGAAGATTTCATTCATAAAAAATGTGTTTATAATGGTTATATTTTTACTGTGATTAATGAAATATCAATTTATTAGATTGTCAACATTATGAGTAAATTATTTTATACAGTCAAGTCAACTTTATTTATTTAGAGCTTTATACAATACAGATTGTTTGAAAGCAGCTTTACAGTGGGAATTGATTCAATGATACAAACAGAGTTTCTTTTGGCAGAGCAGCAGCTCTAAAAGAAAATAGTGTCATTGTTCAGCTGAAGTCAGTTCAGTGTTGATTCAGTTCTGTTGAAAAGATCATCATTTCATCTATAAAGCAGTTCTGCGGTAAACAGTGATGTCATCGTCCAGCACAGTTCACTTCTTATCCAATAGTATCAGTGCTGTTAAATCATATTGTTAAATATTAAGTGTACCCAACTAAGCATTCTATGCAACAGTGGCAAGGAACCCAAACTCCATCAGGTGACAGATTGGAGAAAAAAACCTTGGGAGAAACTAGGCTCAATCAGTTCTTCTCTGGCCAACGAACGAACGAACGAACACGGTGTGATTATGATTCAGGCTGCATCACAAGTCAGAAATCAGATTGTATATCAGTAGCATTCAAATATTTCATCCAGTTCCTTTTGCTACCGTCGAGAAGGTCAAGACCACTGAAGTAGGACAGGGCAAAATCCCCTGAAGTACATATTTGTGAAGACTGTGCATCCCCTTAGGCATAGTTTGATGCCTTTTATCAGTCCCAGTCTTTTACAGTAGCTGCTAGCACCTCATTTATGTGCACTCAAAAATGTATTTGTTTTTAATGTAACTTCAAACCAGTATACTCAGATCCTGATAAAGATACATTGCAAGGACTGTTGCCTCAGGCTGTTTATAGCAGAATGCACCATTAGATCCTCATTAGCTAACAGAAGGTCATTAGCTTACAAACTGCTTTAAAAGTGGTTGATTATTACCCATTATGTCTCCACTTGCAGAGTTTACACCAGACTCGGGTTAATTATTGTTTTCTTTTTGAAACCATTAATCAGGCATGATGATGTAATGCTGATTGCTTTTACCAATTGGCAAAATCTTAAATTGGCAAAATCAAAATCTTTCATGGTATTAATACAAAGTTCTGTCATGAAACTCTAGATGGTGCAGGCATGTGATTCACAGATTAACTTAACCATCATAGAGTGAAAGTTTATCAATTGCATGTTTTGTCTTGCCAATTTACACATTCAAGCGATTTTAAAGGGGTCATATAATGACATTTTTGTACAAGCTAATATGATTCTTTAGGGCCTAAATTAAAAGTTTGTAATATACTTTAATGAAAAATTCTCATTAGTATTGTAAGAAAACACTCATTTTACCTGGTCAAAATCAGCTCTGTTTTCAGCACGTCGTTTAAGTGCATGCATCTTTAAATGATAATGAGCTTTGCTCACCCCGCCCCTCTGTTCTGCGTACACCGTTGGTAACACAATAACACAATAACCATAACGCGTTGTTCATTATAAACGTGCGGATTCTGAATTATATTGAGAACGTCATACATAGAAAACATGCCGTAATGTACCCTGAGTGTAAACCTTAGCCGCATTCATCGTGAAGCGTGCAGCAAGCGATTTGCAAAGATTAATATAAAGGTCAATAAAACGTTACACTCACTTCTTCTTCTGGAGGTGCAGCAGGAACATGAATAGTTGGTACCGATCCTTTTTTCAGGAGCAGCTTCTTAGCAAAACCAGCTTTATAACGTTACTGACCCTCGTTTGTAAAGCAGTCTGGTGTGTGAAATGATTTGCGCAAACATGAAAGCATTGACGTTGATCGTGGGGAATATTCCCTTCGAAAACAAACTCAGCCACTGCGTCTTCAGCGGTTAGGATTTAGGAACATCAGCATGACTGCTGTGTTCGTTATTACACCCAAGAACAGAACACCACAATCGCTTAGACGCCATTCTGCTCATAGACAGTGCTCCAGCGTATCAACAATGACGCGTGGACTATGATGATTGACAGCTCGCTCACGAGCGAGGGCGGGTCTGTGTTGAAACGCTGCTGTCACTCAACAATCGTGGGAGGGGCGTCCGACCGTGTGACGTCACACGGTCGAACGGCTTGATTTGAGAGAGGGGAAAACATATAAGAAGATAAAAAAAAAAAACACTGGATGGATTTTTATCATTTTATGATGGTTGTGTACAGGCACTGCCAACACACATTTCAGTACAATCAACTTGTAAAAGTGCATGTACCATTATATGACCCCTTTAAACCATTTACAAGCAAGAAGAGGCGAAAGAGAACTCAATTTGGTACTTGTGTGCTGTTATTTGTGCGCACCCACACAGTTTCAGCCTCGTTTCAGCCTCGTTTCAGATAGCGTGCGAACTCCGAATTGATTCCTCTTTCATGTCTCCTTGCTCTTGAAAGGACACATACACACAAAACTATATCAAATACCCATGTCTGCAAGTATTCTTTGTAAAGTCGTTTTAGTGTTTTAAGTGAACATACACAGTTGAGAAAGAAATCGGATGTCTATCATTATATTGGATCTGTGCATTTGGTCTTAAAGTGACAGCTGCCTATAAATAGCCTACATGCAGCTGTCTGTGTCATTCATGTTAATCAAAGAACAAAACACAGCTTTAACCAAGATTAATCTATATTTAGTTTATACGGAAAACTATAGTGTTATTTTACATTCATTACATTTCTGTACCTGAATACTAATTAGACCTTACTTTATTTGTAACTTTGATTTTTTTTTTGTATTTAAATGCCTGTAATTTGTGTTTTTGTTCTTATGTGACTGTTCACTTGTCTTAATAATGTTTGAACTTAAGTTCGGCTTTGCTGTGGTATTGAAGTACTTAAAGTGTGCTTTAAGAAATAAATTGAAAGCCAAGTTAAAAAAAAAAATGTTTTTGGTGTCTGAAAAATTATTTAAAAAAAAACGTAATATGATCCGAACCGTGAGTTTGAGTTTAAAATTGCATAAATATTTTGCATTTTATTTTATAATGGAACTCAGGCCTGTTAAATCTTTCTTAAACATCTGACTTGATCTTTTAAAAAATATAACAAGTCACTTAAAGTAAATAAAGTTTTTAATCATCATCATCATATTTCATTTTTTAACTATGCCTTTAATGTTTTTGATTGGCTCCATATTTGAACATTGAAATTCAACAAAGTTAAATAAACTTTCCTATTGAAACACTCACTAGGACATCATGCAAATGAATTTTAAGACTAGTTACATCAGTTCTTGTCTTACTTAAGTTTGGGCATCTTTGCATCACAAAACCTTTCTCCTTTTTCATGATGAGAATTTCCATTGCTGGCACCAACATCCTCACTTAATCTTTTCATTTAAATACAGTACACGCAATACTCTTCGTTCTGTCAAATACACATTATATATCTCAATATCTTTTTAGGTTCTTAAACTTTTCTTTTGGTATCTTCTTTTTAAGGCCATATAGTTCCAGTGAAATGGGAATGTCATTGTGGCTCCTTGTGCAAATTGTTGAATTTGATAGACTTTCAATGGTCGAAAACCAAATGTGGGTCAGTTTGCATACATCTGACGTATTGTATTTAAAGAGGACTATCTGAATAACAAATAATGTTGAAAAAAGAAATGTACCCTTATTATTCATATAAAAGCAATAATGTCAATCTTGATTTTTGAGAGTCAAAATATACATTGTTATGAAGAATAAGGAAAACATGGCTTTTTAGATGGTGCAATACCTTTATTTTACTTTTGCATTTTAGAAATGTACATCTACAAAGCTCTGGGTGTCAATTTATCCTTTGAATGTCTTCTTCTTTAGAGTAATACTGTCTACCATTGGTGGTTGAATGAACATAAAAATGCCTTAGAACATCCTGCCCTATTATTCCGCTCCTCAATGCTGCCAATATACTGTACCACTTCTGTTGGTGCACTGCAGCAATGTACTGTCCAAGCACATGCTTCTTGTTGGGCAGATCTTCAGGAAACTGGACTAAAAGTACCAGTGGTGTCAGCTGAAATGAAAATAAAGGGCTTTTCACTTAATACACTTAATCCTGGGTTATCATCATTCCAAACCCTGGGTAGAGGTACGTTTCATACTTGTAATTTAGAATTTATCCAATCATGACAAATTTTCAAATTAGAACATCAATCCAAAGTTTATGAATGTACAAGGTACAATGTGAAATGTCACATAACCTATAGTTGTAATTGATAACCCTAGGTAAAGTATGAGCAGTGTGAAACATGAAATATGATTGCCCCAGGATTCCATTGACCCAGGCTTAACTGTTTAAATTGTGAAAAGCCCTTAAATGTTTCGAAGTATGAGCAGTAGCACGTCAAATTTTGGTTTGAGACCCTGAATAAAAAGTGAAATGTGATAGAGGGGCCAGTGACATTTCACATTCGACAAGTATCCAACATTCTTTAAATTTTGAGGATTTTATTAGTGTGGTTAGCTATTCATAGATTATATAATGAGAATCTGAGCATAGTTGAGACAAATTAAATGACAGAAAATGAAGGAAGACTGTATATTTTGACAAATGTCGTGTGTAGTCTGTATCAATTGTCACAAGGCTTTCTCGTGAGATGAGGATGATTTCCATTGCAAAGTACAGATTAGCTGAACCGACATCGCACCAGCATCCTCACTGAACCTTTTCATTTAAATACATGCACAATTATTCTCAGACAAACACTCTTCCTTCTGTCAGATACTCATTCCTGTTCTTCAGTAAAAAATAAAAAACATTTGTCATAATTCAATTAATTGTGCCCTGTCTTCATAGCACAGTATGGAAGAGTTTAACTAAACATTAATTATAAAACCAGACACTTAAATAGTCTTTTAGTGTTTTATATGTGTTTTTAATCCTTGCAAATCCTTGCAAATTCTCACTATGACGTTATGGAAATGAATCTCAAGTCTAGTTTAACATGACATGTTCTTGTAACAGTTGCTGTCTGTCTCACCATGGAGATGTTTGGGCTTCTTAACTTCCTTCTACTGGCACTCCATACGTCTGCCGATAGTTCCGTTCCAGGATCAGTGAAGGAAATCATCCATGTGGAGAAGAAGATGACCTGGTATAATGCAAAGAACTATTGCCTAAATAATTCTGGGCAACTGTTTATAGCCTCTGATAAGAACGAGCTGAAGAATCTCAGCGGTTCTGTCAGCCAGCTCTCTTGGATGGGAATTTATAGGTTTTCCGCAGCTTGGTACTGGGTGGATGAGACCAAATCCAATTATTTCAACTGGTATGGAGAATGTGCCGTAATGAGCAAGGCTGGACATTGGTTTTATAACACAACATGTGACACTAAACTATTCTTTGTGTGTAAGAAGGATTCTGGAGTCTGGGACTTAGTCAAAGAAAAAAAAACTTGGTTGGAGGCAAAACAACAGTGTGAAACGGATCACGCTGGTCTTGCGATTATACGTAATGATTTGGACAACAACTTAATAAGTGCTATGCTAAATGATAGTTTGGCTTGGATTGGTCTAGCTACAGTTAAAGAAGATACTCCTTTGAAAGAGACCTGGAGATGGATTGGAGACAACAAGCCTGTCATATTCTCCCGGTGGTTAAACATTTTTTTTTGTGCAGTAATTGATTGGAGAGGATTCTGGCATGACCGCGTTTGCTTTGAGGAACACCCCTTTGTCTGCTTCAGAAAAGTTAACAGTATCCTCGAATTCAGGCTGGTCAATGAAAATAAATCCTGGAAAGAAGCTCAGACTCATTGCAACCTGTTGAGCATGAGCCTAGTCATGGTGAAAACCGAAGCAGAATTGACTTCACTGGTGGTGTATATCCATGGCATAGACAGCTCTTTCGTGGATAATCTTTACTTTTGGATTGGGTTGTATAATAAACCTTGGTATTGTGCTAATGGACTATTAACAATCCAGTATTGGAACAGCATGCAACCGGATAATCTAGATTTCATGAATAGAACCATGCCACCAGGCCTACAAGCTTGTGGAGCTTTAAAAGATGGTGAGTTGTTCGATGAGTTGTGCATAAAATCACTCCCTTTCTTTTGTATGGCCAAAGTGCGCTCTATGATCCTGGTGTCAGAACCCAAATCCTGGATTGAGGCCTTGACACACTGTAGAGACAGATATGTAGACTTGGCCAGTCTCACATCAGCTATGGAACAGCACACCGCTGAGAACAAGGTTCAAGATGTCCAGAGTGATTATGTATGGATTGGCCTGAACTTTCTAATGGGTAGCTGGATCTGGGTGTATGGGGATGATGTACAGTATAAGAACTGGGTAAATGGTGGAAACCTACAGTGTCCAGTTGCTCGTCGCTGTGGTGCCCTCAGTGTGGCAAACGGGACGTGGGAGGCCAGACTCTGTGAGGAGAGATTGGAGTTTCTCTGTTTCAAGACTTAGAGACAGAAGGAGACCGAAAACTTGCTCACTTACAGGAGAGTTTATGTAGTTTCTCAATTTTGATTTATTGTTTTGCATTTTCATAGTGGTGGTTGGTATTAGTACGTTAAAATGGTTGCTAATAGAAACGAAGAATAAACTATTCTGTTATTGCCAATGGACAATAGTGCAGTAATTTCAAAGTAGTACAAATCAAAAGTGGTTTGCCTAATGCTTCTTAGCTTTAAAGATCCTAAACTGAAAACACGTTAAATATTTAATAAATAGCAGTTAGTTTTTTTTTCTTTATTAATTTTTAGTAATCTATTTTAATTTTTGGTAAAGTATTTTACTTGTTTAGAATGAAACATTTCAATATAGATTGTGATTTTGATCTGATTTGTGAGTGAATAGTTTGAGTAGGTTAATTTCAAAGAATCAGTGAAACTAGTTAACAAGTAAGTAAGTTTTAATGATAAATTTGTGAATTGTTTTGAATTGACCCTTCGCAGGGAGTTTGATTGACAGACGATCTGACCAATCATAATCCGCCAAATCTGGCATTTTTGTCCGACAAAGCAGTCAGGAGAGTTAGTAGATTAACGTTGGAGGATTTGAAATTGAAAAACGGAGTGACTGACGTCTTTCCGCGGTTAAAACAACATACATACCTTCTTAAGTTCATTTATGTTTATTTGATGCTATAAATGAACTAGAAGGAAGATCGGTTCACGAGCAGCTTTAACTGAGGCTCTACAGCGATCTGTCAGACACATTAAAGAGCCACAAAACGGTATTTATTGTTTCGTTAAAAAATGACCAAATTTGCCTAAATAATTCTGGGCAACTGTTTGTAGCCTCTGATCAGAACGAGCTGAAGAATCTCAGCGGTTCTGTCAGCCAGCTCTCTTGGATGGGAATTTATAGGTTTTTCACAGCTTGGAACTGGGTGCTCTACTAACTTAATCTACTAACTGAGCCACAAAACGGTATTTATTGTTTCGTTAAAAAATAACCAAATTTGAAAGTTGAGACTTTGTTTCATATCAAAAGTAGCCTGGTCTGTCCTGTCTGTCAGCGTGTTGTCAGTGGCTTGTCGGACATAGCAACAGTAACTAAAGGGGGCGGGTCTTTGTGAACGGTCAAGGTCAACAAGTGTGGGAACCCTGACTATTTTGTATTTTTACAAATTTGCCATAATAAATTTATCATTTTCATCTCTCAGTTGGTTTGTTCTTTCATGTGTATGCTTAATCTATTTGTGAAATGTATGCTTTTACTAAATAAAAAAAAATAAAATAATTATAAGTCTAAATCTAAGGCTACTAAGTCTAAATCAAAGAACTAGACCAATGAACACATTAGTTCGGATTAGTTCAGATCACATACTACATTTCTCATTGATGTTAAAATACTCCTCCTATAGGCTATCTGTTGATTCTTACTTGCTTTCTTGTGAGATAAAAAGAATTTCAATTGCAAAGTACAGATCATCTAAACAGTGAACCAACATCCTCACTGAACCTTTTCATTTAAATACATTCACACTTTTTCCAGACAAACACACTTTCTTCTGTCACATACTTGAACTGGTAAAGACTCACATGTGTAATTCATGTCTTCTTAAACCATTAAAATAGCTTTGTGGATTATAGTTAGGCCTAAATTTAAGTTGTTTGAATGCTTGTCTAGATTTTTATTTTTTATTTTTTTTTTTTATGGAATGTAAAATCAGCAGTAATATATGACAGTAATGATATCATTCATTTGATGTATTTTAATTTATTTAGCTCAACTAAACTTTTTTTTTCCCTTAGGCTTGTTCACTGTGGTTTAACAAATAATACATTATGGTGTGCGGTTTCTCGGACAGGGTTTAAATTAAGACATGAGTGGGCCTTAAAGGGTTAGTTCACCCGAAAATGAAAATTCTGTATACTCACCCTCATGTTGTTCCAACCCCGTAAGACTTTCGTTCATCTTCGGAACACAAATTAAGATATTTTTGATGAAATCTGAGAGCTGGCTCACTCCTTCATAGGCTGCTAGGTAATTTCATCTGCCGGCCCAGAAAAGTTAGTAAAAACATTGTTAAAATAGTCCAAGTGACTATAGTGGCTTAACCTTAAGTTTATCAAGAGACGGGAATCATTTTTGTGCGCAAAAAACCCCCTAAAATAACGACTTTATTCAACTATTAATTTTCTTCTGTATGGGCCTCTGACGTGAGTTCACGATATTCCCATTCATTTTTAAAAAAAATAAAAAATCTTCTCAATGCTGCCAATACTGTACCACTTCTGTTGGTGCACTGCAGCAATGTACTGTCCAAGCACATGCTTCTTGTTGGGCAGATCTTCAGGAAACTGGACTAAAAGTACCAGTGGTGTCATCTGAAATGAAAATAAAGGGCTTTTCACACAACACCTAATCCTGGGTTATCATCATTCCAAACCCTGGGTAGAGGTACGTTTCATACTTGTAATTTAGAATTTATCCAATCATGACTGTTGACACTGCAAATTTTCACATAAGAACATCAATCCAAAGTTTATGAATGTACAAGGTACAATGTGAAATGTCATATACCTATAGTTGTAATTGATAACCCCAGGTAAAGTATGAGCAGTGTGAAACATGAAATATGATTGCCCCAGGATTCCATTGACCCAGGCTTAACTATTTAAATTGTGAAAAGCCCTTAAATGTTTCGAAGTATGAGCAGTAGCACGTCAAATATTGCTTTTGGTTTGAGACCCTGAATAAAAAGTGAAAAAAGGGGCCAGTGACATTTCACATTCGACAAGTATCCAACATTCTTTAAATTTTGAGGATTTTATTAGTGTGGTTAGCTATTCATAGATTATATAATGAGAATCTGAGCATAGTTGAGACAAATTAAATGACAGAAAATGAAGGAAGACTGTATATTTTGACAAATGTCGTGTGTAGTCTGTATCAATTGTCACAAGGCTTTCTCGTGAGATGAGGATGATTTCCAATTCAAAGTACAGATTAACTGATCCGACATCGCACCAGCATCCTCACTGAACCTTTTCATTTAAATACATGCACAATTATTCTCAGACAAACACTCTTCCTTCTGTCAGATACTCATTCCTGTTCTACAGTAAAAAATAAAAAAACATTTGTCATAATTCAATTAACTGTGCCCTGTCTTCATAGCACAGTATGGAAGAGTTTAACTAAACATTAATTATAAAACCAGACAATTAAATAGTCTTTTAGTGTTTTATCTGTGTTTTTAATCCTTGTAAATAAGGTTAGGTTACCATAAGACTGAATGTTTTGGATTGGTTTCCTCATTTCAATATGGATTAGGAGGAAAGTTAACCATTTCATCTTTACATAGTAGCTCAAAGCATCCTATTCAAATACTCACTATGACGTTATGGAAATGAATCTCAAGTCTAGTTTAACATGACATGTTCTTGTAACAGTTGCTGTCTGTCTCACCATGGAGATGTTTGGGCTTCTTAACTTCCTTCTACTGGCACTCCATACGTCTGCCGATAGTTCCGTTCCAGGATCAGTGAAGGAAATCATCCATGTGGAGAAGAAGATGACCTGGTATAATGCAAAGAACTATTGCCTAAATAATTCTGGGCAACTGTTTATAGCCTCTGATAAGAACGAGCTGAAGAATCTCAGCGGTTCTGTCAGCAAGCTCTCTTGGATGGGAATTTATAGGTTTTCCGCAGCTTGGTACTGGGTGGATGAGACCAAATCCAATTATTTCAACTGGTATGGAGAGTGTGCCGTAATGAGCAAGGCTGGACATTGGTTTTATAACACAACATGTGACACTAAACTATTCTTTGTGTGTAAGAAGGATTCTGGAGTCTGGGACTTAGTCAAAGAAAAAAAAACTTGGCTGGAGGCAAAACAACAGTGTGAAACGGATCACGCTGGTCTTGCGATTATACGTAATGATTTGGACAACAACTTAACAAGTGCTATGCTAAATGATAGTTTGGCTTGGATTGGTCTAGCTACAGTTAAAGAAGATACTCCTTTGAAAGAGACCTGGAGATGGATTGGAGACAACAAGCCTGTCATATACTCCCGGTGGTTAAACTTTTTTTTTTGTGCAGTAATTGATTGGAGAGGATTCTGGCATGACCGCGTTTGCTTTGAGGAACACCCCTTTGTCTGCTTCAGAAAAGTAAACAGTATCCTCGAATTCAGGCTGGTCAATGAAAATAAATCCTGGAAAGAAGCTCAGACTCATTGCAACCTGTTGAGCATGAGCCTAGTCATGGTGAAAACCGAAGCAGAATTGACTTCACTGGTGGTGTATATCCATGGCATAGACAGCTCTTTCGTGGATAATCTTTACTTTTGGATTGGGTTGTATAATAAACCTTGGTATTGTGCTAATGGACTATTAACAATCCAGTATTGGAACAGCATGCAACCGGATAATCTAGATTTCATGAATAGAACCATGTCATCAGCCCAACAAGCTTGTGGAGCTTTAAAAGATGGTGAGTTGTTCGATGAGTTGTGCATAAGACCACTCCCTTTCTTTTGTATGGCCAAAGTGCGCTCTATGATCCTGGTGTCAGAACCCAAATCCTGGATTGAGGCCTTGACACACTGTAGAGACAGATATGTAGACTTGGCCAGTCTCACATCAGCTATGGAACAGCACACCGCTGAGAACAAGGTTCAAGATGTCCAGAGTGATTATGTATGGCTTGGCCTGAACTTTCTAATGGGTAGTTGGATCTGGGTGTATGGGGATGATGTACAGTATAAGAACTGGGTAAATGGTGGAAACCTACAGTGTCCAGTTGCTCGTCGCTGTGGTGCCCTCAGTGTGGCAAACGGGACGTGGGAGGCCAGACTCTGTGAGGAGAGATTGGAGTTTCTCTGTTTCAAGACTTAGAGACAAAAGGAGACCGAAAACTTGCTCACTATACAGGAAAGTAGTGCTGCACGATTAATCGTATCGCAATCGCGATGTCAAACCTACGCGATTATATGACGCAAAATGCTGCGATTTTATATTAAATAAACAAATTAGCGCTGTTAACGCACTTATTAATGCAAATGCTTTTAAACCATTCATGCGCGATAAGACATAAAAGAACGAGCTGCCTGTGAATGTCCTCCTGACAGACATACACACACACACATACACACAAGCGCGCCAGTATCAAGTTATCTTTCGCGGTAGAACGAACAACACACATGTATGCCATAATGAATGCGCTGCCTGTGAATGTCCTGACTGTGACAGACAGAAAGACTCGCGCTAATATCGTGCGTGCGCACAAAACAGCATGGCAGAATACAGTTCTCTTTCGAGCTTGAACGAACAATAACACACACAATTATGCCAAAATGTCTTTTTGTCGAGTGTCTTCATAACATAAGAGTAGTCTTATGATGAACATGAAGAGTTGTGATGACTCGTGAAAGAATGAGGCGCGTGTGAGATCCGCGTCTCTGATAGCGGCTGGTCTTAAAGGGACAGTACACAGTAGCCACTAATTATATCTGTCACTAAAGTTTATTGTTTATTTACTTTTTTATTTTTCTATTTTTTTTTATTATTATTTTTCTTTACCCCTGACATGTATGGTTATATGTACTCTTGTATGTAAATTATGTTTTGTTCTTGTTAAAATGCAAAAATAAAATAAAAAATCTGTCGCTAAAGTTAATCAAAGAACAAAGGGAACAGAGAAAAACACTCACTGCTCTTGACTAAAGAACTTTTTTCTTTAGGCTGATTATCACTAATCTGTGTGTGCATTTATTTTCCTTGAGAAGCAAGCAAGTTGACTCATGAAACCATTTGTTTATTATATCGCATATCGCAATCGTAATCGCAATATTGACCTCAATTATCGCAATATGACATTTTCCCCAAATCGTGCAGCCCTACAGGAAAGTTTATGTAGTTTCTCAATTTTGATTTATTGTTTTGCATTTTCATAGTGGTGGTTGGTATTAGTAGGCTACATTAAAATGGTTGCTAATAGAAACAAAGAAAAAACTATTCTGTTATTGCCAATGGACAATAGTGCAGTAATTTCAAAGTTGTACAATTAAAAAGTTGTTTGCCTAATGCTTCTTAGATTTAAAGATCCTAAACTGAAAACACGTTAAATATTTAATAAATAGCAGTTAGTTTTTTTCTTTTTTTTTTCTTTCTTAATTTTTCTTGGTGAAGTATTTTACTTGTTTAGAATAAAACATTGCAATATAGATTGTGATTTTGATCTGATTTGTGAGTTAATAGTTTGAGTAGGTTAATTTCAAAGAATCAGTGAAACTAGTTAACAAGTAAGTAAGTAAGTTTTAATGATAAATTTGTGAATTGTTCTGAACTAACGTGAATTGACCCTTCGCAGGGAGTTTGATTGACAGACGATCTGACCAATCATAATCCGCCGAATCTGGCATTTTTGTCTAACAAAGCAGTCAGGAGAGTTAGTAGATTAACGTTGGAGGATTTGAACTTGTGACTGACGTCTTTCTGCGGTTAAAACAACATTCCTTCTTAAATTCATTTATGTTTATTTGATGCCATAAATGAACTAGAAGGAAGAGATGATCGGTTCATGAGCAGCTTTAACTGAGGCTCTACAGCAATCTGTCAGACACATTAAAGAGCCACAAAACGGTATTTATTGTTTCGTTAAAAAATGACCAAATTTGAAAGTTGAGACTTTGTTTCATATCAAAAGTAGCCTGGTCTGTCCTGTCTGTCAGCGTGTTGTCAGTGTCCTCTCTGCTCCACGATGTTCCACTGCATGAGAACATGGTGTGGCGTGAGAGCGGCGTGGCTTGTCAGACATAGCAACAGTAACTAAAGGGGGCGGGTCTTTGTGAACGGTCAAGGTCAACAAGTGTGGGAACCCTGACTATTTTGTATTTTTACAAATTTGCCATAATAAATTTATCATTTTCATCTCTCAGTTGGTTTGTTCTTTCATGTGTGTGCTTAATCTATGTGTGAAATGTATGTTTTTACAAAAAAAAAAAAATTATAAATAATTATAAGTAAATCTAAGGCTACTAAGTCTAAATCAAAGACCTAGACCAATGAACACATTAGTTCGGATTAGTTCAGATCACATACTACATTTCTCATTGATGTTAAAATACTCCTCCTATAGGCTATCTGTTGATTCTGACTTACTTGCTTTCTTGTGAGATAAAAAAAAATTCAATTGCAAAGTACAGATCATTTAAACAGAGGACCAACATCCTCACTGAACCTTTTTATTTAAATACATTCACACTTTTTCCAAACAAACACACTTTCTTCTGTCACATACTTGAGCTGGTAAAGGCTCACATGTGTATTTCATGTCTTCTTAAACCATTAAAATAGCTTTGTGGATTATAGTTAGGCCTAAATTTAAGTTGTTTGAATGTTTGTCTAGTTTTTTTTTTTTTTTTTTTTTTAATGGAATGTAAAATCAGCAGTAATATATGACAGTAATGATATCATTCATTTGATGTATCTTAATTTATTTAGCTCAACTAAAAGATTTTTCCCTTAGGCTTGTTCACTGTGGTTTAACAAATAAAACATTATGGTGTGCGGTTTCTTGGATAGGGTTTAAATTAAGACATGAGTAGGCCTTAAAGGGTTAGTTCACCCGAAAATGAAAATCCAATCAGTCAGTAATTACTCACCCTCATGTTGTTCCAACCCCGTAAGACTTTCGTTCATCTTCGGATCACAAATTAAGATATTTTTGATCAAATCTGAGAGCTGTCTCACTCCTTCATAGGCTTTTAGGTAATTTCATCTGCCGGCCCAGAAAAGTTAGTAAAAACATCATTAAAATAGTCCAAGTGACTACAGTGGCTCAACCTTAAATTTATCAAGCTACGAGAATACTTTTTGTGCGCAAAAAAACCCCTAAAATAACATCTTTATTCAACTATTAATTTTCTTCTGTGTGGGCCTCTGACGTGAGTTCACGAGAGCCATGACCCATGCACAAGAATTGAGAAGATGACGCTCACGGTCATTTGATGGGAAAGTGTGAAACGTAAGCCATTCATTTTGTGGCATTGGTAAGGCACTTATACGTTTTCTCGCTGGTTTCTTACAATTCGGGCATCCAGGAAGTGCACATTTTAGAACCATTTTAAACACTACATTGAGACCCATCTGCGTCATCTTCTCAGTTCTCGCGCATGTGTCGTGACGCTCTCGTGAACTCACGTCAGAACAAAACGAATAGTTGAATAAAGTCATTATTTTAGTTTTTTTGCACACTAAAAGTATTCTCATCGTCGCTTGATAAACTTAAGGTTGAGCCACTGTAGTCACTTGGACTATTTTAACAATGTTTTTACTAACTTTTCTGGGCCGGCAGAATGACATTACCTAGCAGCCTATGAAGGAGTGAGCCAGCTCTCAGATTTCATCAAAAATATCTTAATTTGTGTTCCGAAGATGAACGAAAGTCTTACGGGGTTGGAACAACATGAGGGTGAGTAATTACTGACAGAATTTTCATTTTTGGGTGAACTAACCCTTTAATTAAATTTAAAAATGGCTTTCTGAAACACAGATTAAGTACAGATTACTAACACCTGGACTATGGAGTCCTGAACTAAAATAAACAAGATTAATTTAAAACCATCTGTGCTAATCTGAATTAGCATGACAGAGACGCTTATAAAACATGGAATGAACCAAGAAAAACTTAACATTATGAAATAAATGGTTTTCTCTAATACACATTGGCCACAATTATTGGTTGCCCTAGAATTTATTATGAGTAAAATCTCTGAAGTATTTTCCCATTCATATTTACAATTTTTAGCACACCAGGTTAATTTTGTCCAGCCATGGTTTCCTGTTTCACAGGACTATTAATATGTGGGAACAAAAAGTTCAAATCCCACCTATTCCATTCTATTCCATCCAACACAATGAGTAAAAAAAACAAAGAATATAGTTGTGATGTGCACCAAAAGATTGCTGAGCTTCAAAGATTCAAGAAATGTAAGAAAATAGCACAAAATAGAGTCAACAAAATGTTAGAAAATAGTGTGACAATGTCCATTTCAACCATCAGGGCAATAATTAAGAAGTTCCAATCAACAGGACATTTTCGAAATACGAATCTGCCTGGAAGAGGACATATGTCTATGACCCTGTCCCAAAATTCACACTTAATATGCATTTTCAGTTTTGTGGACATAAAATTGCTTCCGTGTGCGCATTTTAGGTTTCAGAAGGGTGCTTGCGAGCACCCCCTTTGCGGTTGATATGCACACTTTTGCTGAGCCTCCACAGCAGACTGGAGAATTGGCGGAATGGATCTGCTGGAGGGTTAGACCTGCCTCCTGGTACGTTTCATTTAAGCCTCAATTTAGTCCTGGAGTAGCTCTAGTCTTCCTCCAGGAAATCAGTTTATTTAAACTCTGGACTAGACTAAGTCTTGGACTATTTAAAAGCAGATTCTTGTTAATCTGGTTTAAAAGGCCATTTCAGTCTAGGACTAGGCTTAATCTCTGTCCGGAAAACCACCCCTATGTCAGCAAGTTTTGCATCATTGAGTTGACACATTCATTACAAGCTGTCTTGTGAGATCCTCACCATATGCCCTCTATTCAAATCCATTTTGACAGTTTGCTGCTTGCAAAGTCAGTCTAAACAACACATTTAAACAGGATCGCAGTTATACATCACACAGTACACGAAGATGTTATCTAGTCCTATGAGCTCATTTTTCAGCGCATTGTGGTAGATGGTGAATACAGTGACGGTATATGCAGCATGCACAACCAATGCAGCAGTTTCATACAAAAACACTTCTGATTAAATACACATGCCTCTTTTTTCTTTGTGTCCCTGCAGGGTTGTCAAAGAGGAAGTCTCGGACGATAACGCCAAACTGCCTTGTTTCAATGGGAGAGTGGTGTCATGGGTGAGCTGTGAAAAACCTCTGCCTTATATAACATCTGAATCAGAGTGGAAAAGGCAGGCAGTCATGCATTCATATGTCGACTTGTAAGAAAGATGCAGCACATGCGCCAAATCATATACTGGACATCAACAGTTTTAGTTCACCGATTAATTATGCTAATTAAGTCTGAAAGGCACTTTGAAGTCTTACCGATTCTAAAGTGCAATGCATAATTCAGGACATTGCGTTCTGCTGGATGCCATTTTTATTTAGTGCCTTTGAGGCGTTTGCTTGTTGTAGTCTTTTGTTTTGAGTTTAATAGAACAGTTCAAACATCCTATTCATCCAAACTGTGTGAGGGATGAAGAGCCATTAAAACTTAAACAAAAAGCATCTGAACTTGACACTTATGTTTACTTAAAGGATTTCACACATAAATGAAAATTTTGTCATCAGTTACTCGCTCTCATGTTGTTCCAAACCCATAAGACTTTTGTTTATCTCCAAAACACAAACAAAGAAATAGAGATTTCTGCCCCTCCATTGAACGTCAATTTACCCAAAATTCAAATCCAAACCCAAAAAGGTTCTTAAAGAGATTGTAAAGTCCATATGAATCGCCCTGTGTAATCCAAGTCTTCTGAAGAAACACTTTATACCATAAACTGATTTTGCCGTGACATGTGAGAATGAACCTCATTGGTTCTCACAAGTCAAGCAAGAATGCTTGAGCTTCCATTTACCAAATATCAATGCTCTATGTTCATTGTGCTAAAATGCATTTATTTGTCTGTTTGTAGCTTGTATTGGCTGAGAGCTCCCACACAGATGGGATGTCGGTGTGCACTGACAGTCATACTGAGCTTCCCCCACCGCTGGAGAGGACGGGAGGCATCGGAGACTCCAGACCTCCCTCGTTCCAGTGAGTAACACGCATGTATCCTGTGCAACACACACTCCAGAACAAATTCACTACACAGATGCGCCATTTGTGCATATGGTATTTCATTACAGAAAACCTGAATCATAGAGGTGGAGTGACACTGTACATATTTAATGGATATTTAATTGTACATGCACATTTTCACTATTTTTATTTAGATTAGCTTCGCTGTCTGTTAATACTGACTTATATTTAGTCTCATTAAATATCAATTTTTCATACTCTACATTACAATGTGGTTATGCCTAAATTCACTTGTAGCATTTAAAATTATACATTTAGAGTTGTTTTTAATTTAGACAGAATAATACAGAAATTGTATATCTGTAATATATACCAAAAAAAAAAAAATCAAATAAATGTTGTTCTTTTGAAATTTCTATTCATCAAAGAACCCTGGAAAATAATGTATCGCTGCTTCCACAAACATATTAATCAGCACTTAGATTGATTTCTGAAGGATCGTGTGACACTGAAAGACTGGCGTAATATTGCTGAAAATTCAGCTTTGCTATGCAGGGATAAATGACATTTTAAAATATATTAAAATATACAATGTTAATATTTTAATATATTTTAGGTGATTAGCTGATTTGTGTAAATCCTTTAGTGAATCAATAGCAAATAAACATGAATTCCCCTCTTTTAATACACATGCTCAGTCAAACTCATTATCCTGAACTTCTGATATATTCAGTAGTTAAATTCCCCCTGTAGTCAATCATTTTATCCCTTAAAGGTACAATATGTAAGATATGTGTAATAAAATATCCAAAAATCACTTAATATATCACTTGATATATTAACGAATAAACTGACCTGTGTGAGTAGTAATTCAGCATTTGCGGGTAGTTCGGTAGAATGAAATGTCTTTATTCTTTTATATACGCTGATATCTGTCTCTCATTAGCAATCATGCCCTGCTTCACACCACAGTCATGTTAAGAAACATCAATGTATTCACTCATCCATAAACATTATTAGATCCTTTGGCACGATGACAAGTTCCATAATTCCGCTTAGCGTCATCCACCTACGCCTATGTTATTGTAAGAGGTTAGCGACCCCTAGCGGCAAAAAAAACAAACAAACATATTGTAGCTTTAAAACTCTTCTTTGATCACCAAAATGACATATTTAAAAGTTTTTTCCTGTGAACAAAATTCTTCATGCTTTAAAATAGCTTGAATGTAACTACACCCTTACTTCATGTAGTATATTCAGAGCCATGAATATGCTAATTAGCCCCGCCTCCACTCACTCTCACCATCTCAGAGATCCACTCGGTGAACTTACTGAGGTAAACGCTGCACAATGGTATCGCTCTTTACAACATCGGACACACAACGGTAATTAATATGATTAGCCTTTTGCTTGACAACGTTATCAAACAGCTAATAATGTGTTGCTAATGTTACACAAACCATGTTCCCGTTCGCCATCTCAGAGTCAGACAGCTACCTTCTAACACTCAATATCTTTGAAACACTTGAACAACTTAGAATATCAGTGGAGAAAGGCATATAGTTCATCATAACTTCGTAATATAAATCACATTGCTAAATCTACCCGATTTTTCATATCAACAGAAAAATATACCGTGATAACCTGGCTTATCTTAAGACTCCCCTGCTTCAGAGCATAATTAATGATATGCTATAGCCTGCCCGCAAGTCGAGGTGATTGGTTACAAGGTAGTTTGTGATGTAAGAAACACCAGCAATTTTAAACCGCGTTTTTGCGCCTGTCTTTGGTTCACTGCATTTTTAAAGAGAAAATACTCAGCAATGGGTGTTGACTTATAAATTTGCACATGGTTTGTCTTAAAGCATATTATAAACACCACATAGACATATAAACAACATTAAAAACTTGATTTTCACCACAGGGGGACTTTAAGAGATCAAAATGTTGTTTGTTCTATTTGGATCGATTCCAGGTTCAGTTGATATCAGAAATGGTATTATCTCTTGATAATGCTGTGATATAATTGCATTATATAACTGAATCGTGTGTGCCTGGTCAAGTGTAATGTTTAGTGTTCTCTGCACAATAGTTATTTAATAGTTAATTTTATGCTGCCATTGTGTTTTATGTTCAACCACTGAAAACATCCATTTATAGCGTGCACCAGATGTGCTGATTATCTCATCAAGTGCACACGCACATACACATTCACACTGGTGATGCACTCTTTCCCTCTCACACATTCTGCATTCTGCACATGCCGTGTCACCTTCACCTGCACACACACTCCATACACCTCCATGCTTCTTTTACATGAGGTGAAATCAGATTCTCTGATCACTCGTGTAGATGATTTTTTGTACATGCACTTCTACTAAAAGGCTCAAGAATCCCTTCATCGACATTAAACCAGAAATTAGTTAATTTTTAAGGTATTTTTTGGTAAATAGGGCAAAAATTAACAAGTACATATCACCATACTTCCCTAGTTCATTGATTACATTAAATGGAAAAAAATTGTATTACAAGTTTTTTTAAATGTTTGAATATGCAAATTAGACATCTAATTAAATATTCACTAATTTGCATACATTTCCAGATAAAGCCAGGTTAAAAATCTTGTTTCATTTTGTTGACTTGTTAGGGTCCGAGATTTTTACTGAATGGATGTCTCTTTTTATCACTCAAAAATCTGAAAATTCTGTCAACAGCCAGAAAGAAAAAATAAATAAATCACCATGTTTTTAAGAATAAAATCAAGCAAATGATATATGAACAAACCCCTCTGTAAAAACCTTCAGAATATATATATACAGTAGGAATTAAAACTTTTTGGTCATAGTGTCTTGCCTTAAAAAAAGAATGTGAGTTAAATAAAAAAAAAATCATGACAATAATCACAGTTAATTATTTGTGTTGACAACTAAAAAAATAAATTAAAAAAATTAATGAGCAATTTCAGTTTTAAAGCAAAATCTAAATTTTTCCAAGAACCCCCTGAAACCTGCTGAAGTGTGTTTACCCCCGGTTGGGAATCCCTGATCTACATAATAATCTCTCTCTCTCACACACACATGCATGTTGATGTTGTGGATGTAGGAAAATCAACAGCGTAAAGAGAGCAAATCCCTTTGGCTCCTGCTCCCCCACTGGGCTCAGTCATCCAGAAAGCATGAGACACAAATGTTGAAGGGAGTTGTGGTAAACAATGAGTGGTGTATCTGCCCATAGCAGAACATCCAGAAGGGACCTTTATTAAATCTGCTTCACTGCTTAACGGCATTACCAAATATCATTTTTTTTTTAAATATATTTAAACATAGGAGAGGACAGGGAGAGATATCTTGTGCATATTCATAGAACATGTCTAGATTAGACTTAACTTAATTATGTAGAGTAGTTAGCATCTAACCAGAAGCGGAAACGGTAATATATTGTGAAAATGCAAATAGTGTACAGAAGGCAAGAGAACAGTATTGTGCAGATGAAAAGGGATATAAATAGGAAAGGGGCTCTGAACAGTGATGATAGTGTATGAATGTGTATACATCGAGAAATAGCAAAAATAGTGAATATGTACAAGGACATGATTGATGTAGTAATAATAATAAGGTATAATATAAAGCATGGTACAAAATACATTTTCCCTGTAAAATATTCTTTTATAGTTTTTACTAGCAAAAAAAAAAAAAAACTAATTTGACATTACTTTATAGTAAAATTACATATAAGGCAATGTTCTACCATTTGCAGTTTTTCCACTGTATGTGGTAAGGTAACTCATTAACCAGTTAACAGGTTTTTACTGTAGCATTTTTACAGGGTTTTTTTCTATAAAAGTTACAACCATTTTTTACAGTGTGGATGGAACATTATTATTGCAGTCACACGCTCACACATCCAGTTCCTTTTATAAGGCAAGACATCAAAACAAACCTTATGTGTGGATTATACTTGTATAGCAGAATATATGAAGGCAGCATACAGAGGTAACTCTTTACTTGAAAAAATGCCAAATGATATCCTGAATAATATGAGTTAAAATTAACCCATTGTTTCGTGTTGATGAAGTGAGAATTGAGCCATACATGTGAGGATAAGCTGATGTTGATCACTTGTGCTGTTGCTGTGATATTTCTGCCCTCTTGTGGCTGGTTTTAAAACTGCAAGCACAAACTCATTGGATTATATAATTTTTGATGCCATGTCCTTAATTTCTAACATTGGTTGACTGACTCACTGCTTACATTTGTATCATATGTTGCATTCATGCAGTATACCTCACATTTTTAGAACAACAATAATAACAATATGCAGTAAAACACTAGCGTTAAAAAGTTTGGGTTTTTTGAAAAGTCTTATTTTCAGCAAAACTGCATTTATTTGATCAAACTTTATTCTTTATTGATTATTTATTCATGTGACGGCAAAGCTGAATTTTCAGCATCATTACTCCAGTCTTCAGTGTCACATGATCCTTCAGAAATCATTCTAATATGCTGATTTGGTGCTCAAGAAACATTTCTTATCATTGTCACTATTGAAAACAGTTATTCTGCTTCATATTCAGGATTCTTTGATGAATAGAAAACATTAATTTGAAACAGAAATCTTTTGTAATATTAAAAATGTCTTTACTGTCACTTTTGAGCAATTTATTGAATCCTTGCTGAATAACAGTGTTAATTTCTTTCAAAAAGTAAATTATACTGACATATAGTGTATGTGTCATACAAACATTATGATTAAAAATAAATGAATAATTTAAATAATTATTAAACATGTATTTTTTTTTACATCAACATTTTTGTATTAAAATAGCAAGAACTGAAGTGACTATTTTTTAATCATAAAACAATGTAATTTCTACTGCTTGTACAGGATATGTCCTCTTTGACCTACAGTGTATTTAAAAGTATTATATCTTCCGGAAAGGATAAACTCATTTTTGGCATAAGGTAAAAAATACAAAAGGTTATCACATTCAGGGGTCATATATCATTCAGGGGTCACACACACACACACACACACACACACACACACACACACACACACACACACACACACACACACATATATATATATATATATATATATATATATATATATATATATATATATATATATATATATATATATATATACTGTATACACACACACACACACCTTTATAGGCCACCTTTACTATATGGTGGAATAAATCTTTCACCTCACTCAGATTTCTACTGAAAGCACATATAGATGTTCATGCTTGCACAAAGACACACTTGCCTGCCCCAAGGGTGTAATTCAAAAACCAATTTTTCATGATGAAACCCCCTATGTGTCATTACCATTATTCTCTTTCTCTCTCGCTCACTCTCTTCCCCTTTCTGCTCTTCTCACAAAGACTAAAATAGTCTGCATTCCATCACTTACATGTATATCTTACATGCACATACAACATCTTATGAGTATCAGATAATACAGCTGTGCAACAGTGTGTCTAATGTTTTTCAGAGCTCATGCTGCATATGTTTCTGTGTGTGTGTGTTTGCTACAGTGCTAATGCAGTGAACAGCAGAGACGGTCTGGACACAGAAACTGGAAGTGAGTCTGTCCTCCGCCACCGCAGAGAGCGGGAACGAGAAAGGACAAGACGGAGGAGAGATGAATGTGAGTGTAGCTACAAGATTATTCCTAAATACTGTACTTTTATCAAAGGCAGGGTTCCTACAAGTTTTCCATTTCAAAATTCTATAATTTTCCAGACTCAAATTTCACAGAAAATTACACAGTCTGATTTAGATGATCGTTTGCTCCTTTATCAGTTGCTGGTTTGGCTTATGGTAAAGACAAACAGTTTCGCGTAATGAATTGAACACCACCTATTCATTCAGTCCTGTTCAATGATCACTTAACTTTTGCCATGAAAACACTCGGCTTGTACGATAATTATTATTATTTTTTTATATATTTTTTTATTTTATGTTTAGAAAACTGAAATGGACCAATAGTTTAGTTTTCAATAGTCACCATTTTTTTAAATACTTATCCAGACCTGGAAATGACTCAAATCTGTACTTTTCCATACTGTGTAGGGACCCTGCATAGGTGACCAAATCCCTGCTGTACATGCCACTTTATTTTGCATTCGTACACAAAGTTGATATAATCATGGCTTGATCCTACTCTGCGCATGACAAATCTCTTATGTAGGATATTTGCCTCATTGGTGTGTTAAATATATTCGTCTTTTCAAACTGAGGTCAAAAAGTCTCCTCTTTTTGTGTATGTTTGTTTCACATGTATAGTGGTGTTTTCATCTTTGTCTTTTTGTGTATGCGTTTGTTTGTTTTTAGCTCATTTATAAAGTCTTAATTTATCCAATTACCTACCATGACACACTGAAACGACTTCATCTTTTTTAAATGTGTTCTCACATTAATATTACGGAAGAATACAAATAAAGCAATCTGTCATTTAAATTACATTTACATACACTCTTATTGTACATTTTGTTTCTCTTCTTTCTTTGTTCTGTATTTGTTCTTGAGCTTCCATTGATTGTTTGCACAATACATAACTGCACAAATAACAAATGAAGACACATTAATACAATGTATAATGGCAAACAATGTTTGTAAAATACTTAATTACAACAACAGGCGTTAACAGAGCAGAATCACACACCCTTCCTGTCGTCTATTCAACATAGTCCTCACCCTTACAAAACAAATGCTTTCTCACACACAAACACACCCAGACCTCTCACAGTAATTTATCTGTGTTTGTGATGGTAGCGCAGGTCTCTCTGTTGGCCCATTAGTTCCCGCTGATCATTAATCAGTGTGGCTTAATTAGCTGGCCAGTCTGGAGACAGTGTCAGTGGTGACAGTGCAACACTCCTTGAGTTCAGAATTAATAGGAAAAAAAGGAGAAAAAAATATTAGGTTTACAAGATGCACTGTTCCTCTGGGAATAGCCAGGCGGTAGCTAGGGATTCTGGGCCCCTGACTGAATGTTGTGATGTGGCCCTTTGCTATTTGCGAACAAAATGCAAAGCAGGAATATGGATTTATTTATTTATTTTCCATTTTTAATTAGATTTTTTTAATGCTAAACACACAACACAAAGAAATTTACATATATAACATACTAATACAGAGAGGTTACAAAATGAATAAAAAGAAAGAAATTAAATGAAAGGACAAACAGTGGGATGTGGCTTTATGCACCACCCTACACAGAAAACAGTTAGTCAGGCGAAACAAACCGTTTTCCACACATACAAGCTAACGTCACACTTCAGACTATATATTTTATCATCAAATTTCTGTTTAGAGGCTTGTCACCCCTCGACGCGGGCAAACTTTGCCTCGTAAATTATAATTGCACAGTACATGATGATTATTTTCACGCTCGAGCAGAGACTGCAAAAATCGAAATTGTCGCGCGCTCATTGTCCACGCGCTGCTGTTGATGAATGACAGTGCGCGTCTGGCGAGAGCGCGAGCAGAAGGGGCGGATAATAAATTCATATCGCGCGCTCCCGCGGGAGTTCTTCTGTCTGTGTAGTAGTTTATTTGTGTGCACCGGCGGAGAGAAGCTCTTCTGTCGTTAGCGCTTTCTGAGGTAAGGCGACTTCACTTTACAAAAGTATTTTATTTTAAAATAAACAAAATTCGGGTAGGCTATTCATTTCATGTTTTGTATTGCTAGGCTAAATATTAATTTATCAGAAAGACGTGTAATTGGCTTGTATTTTGTTAAGAGCAAGTGAAAATAGTATATTATAAAGAAGAAAACTGATATCTAGTATATACAGAATGCTAGAGTTGTTAAACTGCAGCAAATATAATAATAAAATAAAATAGTTTTCAGTATATTTTTACAATATTTAAAAAAAAAATTGAAACATCCTTAAAACATGATTTCAAAAAGTGTTCATAATTGGCTTGTTCTTGTATCCTATATTTAATTTTTTTTAAACAAATTTTATTATTTTACGTTAAACTTAAATAATGAAATAAATGAAACTGAATTAACTACAATTTTAACCAGCATGTGAAGAATTATTTTTCAATAGATTGCAACATAATATACCTTTGTGCATCACTGCTAAACATGTGATATATCTATAGTCTGGGTTTAAATAGGCTGCTTACACAAATAGTGGTGATGTATTGAGTACTTTGTTTCCATTTCGTTGCCTGAAGTCAAACATGGCTCTGTAATGGATTGCCTAGTTTGCTAGATGTAGATCTGCATTAAGCTATACCGCCATCTTTTGTAGCTTGTGGCCTGAATAAAAACACAGAATATAAATTATATTTAAACATATTTTGTTCTCCATTAGTCTTGTGCATTTCCTTCCTCATACTGCCTGTCTTTTGTTAATCAAACTTTCATCAAACTAATTTAGTAATGACTGCAAGTGCAAAATAAATAAAGTACTAAAGACTGCCTTAAAATTCAAAAGACTGGCATGTGAGTGAGCATATCAGACAGTATGAGAGAGCGATATCAGCCTATTGAAAGAAGCACTGGCGGCCCAACTCTCCTGGAGTGTTTCGGGTTCCACCAGAGGCGATACCAAAAGCCCGGCTCACTGAGATGCCGCCGCCTCACCAGAGCCTTCCAGCCAATCAGATGCCACCCTGAGGCAGAGCCCCACCCACAGGAGTGTATGTTTTCCTCTTTTTAAGTTTGTCGCTCAAGGTGCGATCAAGCCATGAATATATCCAAATATATGGTTCTCTTTGTTAGTGTTTTGTTGTTTCAACAAGGCATTCACAAGCTCGCTGTGTGCATGATTGTTCTTAGTCCCGCGTGTGAACGGTCACACAAAAGCCGAGCGGGTGGTGAGGGACTCGGCCATGGGCTGTGACAGTGGCTCTATGATGAGCAGTGAGCTGGAGTCAAGCTCCTTCATAGACAGCGAGGAGGATGAGGATGCTAGCAGGTTTGGAATGACATTTTGCTTTTACTGTGTGCTAGACTTCGAACTGACTTATTCGGTCTTGGCTCAAACTGTATATACAATAATCTATCTGTTCTTCTCTTCTGTGTTTGTCTCTCTCAGGCTGAGCAATTCCACAGAGCAGAGCTCTTCTTTTCAGTTAATGAAGAGACATAAGCGCAGGCGCCGGCGACACAAAGTGGCTAAAATCGACAAGGTTAGCAGTGTGTGTGTGTGCTTGCGTGTGTGCACCTACTTAATCACATATTGGGGACAAATTTGTATCCAGAAAAGAGCTAAATCTGACAAAACATCCCAAAACCTTTGGGCTAGGGTGTGGGTTATGTTATACTATTGTTCCCATTCAGCCAAGTAAATGTGTGTGTGTATATGTATGTATGTGCATATATATATATATACATATATATATATATATATATGTATTTGACTTCTTAGGGTTTCATGTATCTCCTTTGCTTTCGTATCCACAGTCATCTTCCTTCAGTAGTATCACAGATTCAACCATGAGCCTCAACATTATCACAGTAACCCTCAATATGGGTAAGATCAGCTTGCCTTTTACTTGTACACGTACAGTGTGACACAAATTCATCACGTCCGTTCTCTCTCTTGTTTGCACAGAGAAATATAACTTTCTCGGCATCAGTATAGTGGGCCAAAGTAACGATAGAGGAGATGGTGGCATCTACATCGGCTCTATCATGAAGGGAGGAGCGGTGGCAGCTGATGGGAGGATCGAGCCAGGCGACATGCTGCTGCAGGTAGATTGTAGTCTGGATATTCATTTCTGTTTGTGATTAATTTAGTTTGGTTTTAACAATTTTGGGACAGATTATTTTTTTGTAAACTTTGACAGTGTAAAAAAGACATTCCAAAGAGGCTGTTGTTGAAGCATGCGACATTAAATGCTATATGAGCAGAACATCAGCTTTTTGAAAAATGCTCCTCAGTTTGAAGCAAAAGGTTCAGAGAGATGGTGGGAAATGGTCATGAAAAACCAAATTACAGATTATAATATTTAATAATTTTAGTGTGTTATAAGCTTAAAGAAAGTTTAAAGTTGCAATGTAGGCCCTGTAGTTTGATCATAAAAAAAAAAGGCTAGTCGATCCAAAAATTGAAATTGTGTCATCTTTTTGCCCTCATGTCATTCCAACTATTATGTTTACCATTACCACATACCACATCTCAGCCAGCTTCATTTAGACAATAGCCGTCAAGCTTAACAACAGGCAAGCTAGTCTGGCGTTGACATAAAATAGCCTTATGCCAGGTTGGAAATGCCCCCAAAATTCAAGATATGAAGTTCTAAAATGTGATATAAATTACCTAACAGTTGATTTTATGAATAGACAATTTTTAGACACAACATTGTCAATTTTGACAGTTTTTGCTCTATTTGGCCAACAAAAATTGTTCCAAACAAAGCAGAAAACTTGCGTCTCCCAGCAACACACAGCTGTGTGGCGTTATTGAATGATTTACCGTTTTTGAACCAATCGGGTGAGGCAATGATTCAATGACCCATTCTTAAACTCGTGCTGAATTCGGAACCGCTTACTAGCATACTACTATTTCTTTCAATGGCAAAAATAGTAAGAGTAGTATGTAAGTATGCAGTTCCGAATTGAGCATCAGTGGACACTTGTGTCTTTCATGAATAAATCAGCTGGTTTGAACGAATCAGTTGAATGAATGAATCTATGATTCACTTATTACGACTTGCCTTACTTCACTGGCGGTTTTAGTTTCATAATAGTATCATTTCATATTTCTATATTTAAAATATAATATTTAGACCAAACAAATTTGGTTCTCATTGACTTCCATTGTATTTTTGACCATACAATGGAAATCAGTAGGAACCAAAACTGGTTGGTTACCAACATTCTTCAAATTTTTCATTTTTGGGTGGACTATCCCTTTAAAAACACCTAATAGATCAGTTTTTCAGTTCGAGTAGCAGATTAGTGTAATGCAGTGGATTGGCTCTGCCAGTGGTGTATTAAAGTGATTTAACACTGCAGGGACATGCTTACATTTTATATTTAAATGTATTTACATTAGCTTTTAAGGATGAGATTTGGCCTCTGGCTTTGTGGCTTTAGTAGTGATTGTCTCTGGATCCAAATACAGCCTTCAAATGCCTCCAGCAGCTGCTGATCCCTGTTGAGAGGCAGATTACAGTTATAGTTATGGATTAGACTGCATATTTATATTGGCATGGCACAGTTTGGCACACTGATATTATTAATAAATTACCTTAAGGTAATTACCTTACCTACCTTGGTATGAATTTCTCACAGAGGCTCAAAATATTGCTCTTCCTTTAAAGCTAACATGTGTGTATGCCACATCTTGACTTGCAGGTAAATGATGTGAACTTTGAGAACATGAGCAATGACGATGCTGTCAGGATCCTCAGAGAGATTGTCTCAAAGAATGGGTAAGAATAAACATGTCTGAATTGTAACATTGGACATGAGGCTTAGATGTAATGTGTTTTAACTAACCATTGTACTTGTCTTCTGTAGTCCTATCAGTCTTACTGTTGCCAAATGCTGGGACCCTTCGCCTCGCAGTTACTTTACAATACCTAGAGGTCAATACACAAACTCTTTATCTACGCTTCTTTCAGATAAATGAGATACTTGTCCATCTTATCTGACTTATCTGACCTGGTTTTTCCCTCCCAAAGCTGAACCAGTTAGACCAATTGACCCGGCTGCATGGATTTCCCACACTACTGCACTAACAGGATCTTACCCACAAAACGGTACAGTCTTTTCTCTCTGACAGAGCACAACATCTTTTTTTTTGTTGTTGTTGCAAAGCATGATCCTAATCATCTTGTTGTCCTTCACAGAGTTTGACGATCTCCCGCTTACAGTGGGAAAAACGGACATGGCCACCATTGTAAAGGTGATGCAGGTCCCAGACTCAGGACTAGAAATAAGGGACAGAATGTGGCTGAAGATTACTATATCTAATGCTGTAATAGGTAAGATGTCTTTTGCGTACATCACCTGTGAAAATATCTCACTCATGTTATTACTGTTGATGATGTTTTAAAAAATGTGTAAAGCAGTGTTATTTTAGTATTGAGATTAATATTTTGAAGGATATATTTTTTTATAATATTTATATGTATATATTTATAATTTAATATGTATGATTTTTTTATACATTTTTATTTGTTTTTTAGTTATTGTGGCACATCAAGTCACATCACAGTCATACTTATATTAGATGTGTAACTACTATATACTATTACGTCAAAAAATAATTGTTAGGTACATTGTGTACTCATTGTGTTCATGTTGAATTACAAAACACTGATATTGAGGTGGGATACGGGTAAGGTTAGTTAGAGGTTTGGTGCTATGGGTAGGTTTATATATAAATGTAATAAATGTAATTACAGAGATTAATTACAGCTGTAATTACATGCAGGTATTTTTTAAATATAAGTACTATGTGTATCTACACAATAAGTGCATTGTATCAAATGATTAATTGAAATGGTTACACTTTTTATACATTTTAACGTGTCTTTGTTACACTATGATTATACATTTAAGTACTCGGTAATATTAAGTAACTACATGTACTTACTAAATGGTTATGATTAGGGTTTGGTTTGGTTTAGGGTTAGTTGCATGTAATTATGCATAATTAATAGCTATTACTGTAGTAACTACATGTAACATTATGTAACAATGACACTGTAAAATAAAGTGTTACCTTGAAATGTTATAAAGTGGGACCTGTAAAACTTTTTTTATATTTTATTTTATTTCTTAACTTACCTTTTATTTTATTTAAAGTAACAATGGTTTTGGTTAACTATAATAACTGTGGTGTATAGGTATTCATCTATCTGTATCTCGCATGTTACAGGAGGTGATGTAGTAGACTGGCTGTACTCACGGGTTGAAGGATTCAAAGACCGGCGTGATGCTAGGAAATATGCCAGCAGCCTGCTCAAACACGGCTATCTGAGACACACTGTCAACAAGATCACCTTCTCTGAACAGTGTTACTACACATTTGGAGATCTCTGCCAAAGTACAACACATCTCTACATTTCCATCATGCTTTTTATTTCTCCTTACAAACAAAATGTTTCCACCTCTTTATAATTTCTGCCTTTGTTCTTAGACATGGCTACACTAAACTTGAATGAGGGATCGAGTGGTGCTGGTTCAGAGCAGGACACATTGGCCCCTCTCCCCCCTCCGTCTACTAACCCGTGGCCCATGGGCGGCCAGCCCTTCCCCTATCCACCCTTCTCCACAGCGCCCTCTGGTTTCCCACCAGGATATTCCGACCCCTGCCACAGTTTCCACAGTGGCAGCGCAGGAAGTCATCACAGTGAGGGTAAGTAAGGAAAGGCCATCCTTGACTTCATATTACTGGATCACAGTTAGAGATTCCAAAATATATCTCAGCCTAGTTCTTGTGTCTTGTGGGGTCCCTAGTTAAAACCTTTCAAGCAAATCTCAGATAATTTTTCTTCTTCATTTTTGCCCACATTTTAAAAATTGATCTCCATCAGCTCATCATGATTTCATCTGGCATACATCTCATTCTCTAGTGCTTTTTGCCTTCAACGCTGATGCAGTGCACAAACACGTCCGTCTCAATCCACTGCTTCACATTAACCTTCACCTGTTGCTCATTTCACACATGCCATGCACTAGCTCAGTGAAAATGTCAGGAAGGAATCTCAGCAGCCTGCTGTGTGTGTTTGAGTTGCCTGTAAAGAGCAGTTAGATTGATCTGTCATCTCTTGAGTGAAGGTTCGGATGTGTTGTGTGGTTTGAAGCTTATGGATAGGCCCATGAAAGCAGTCAAACAAAATCAAACTAGGGCAGATATGGAAAAACATTTTAAATATTTGAAGTACATGGATTTTTGTACTATATATACACTACCATTCAAAAGTTTTGGGTCGATAAAATTCTTTAATGTTTAACTCGTATGCTCTCCAAGGCTGCATTTATTTGATCAACATTAAAAACCATAATAATTTGAAATATTGTTAATACAGCCATTGCTCCGCCAGTCTCCAGTGTCACATAATCTTTCAGAAATTAGGCATGTACTATATAACTATAGTGTCAATATATCGATACTCATAATACGTATTGATTTATGTTTGTTTTTAAACATATTTAGCTGGCCTGTATCACGTGACGTGACAAGATACACTTGTGTGGTGTTGCATTTTTTAATTGTATACATATTTATGTTATAATAATTTAAATTACTTGATTACTATTTAATTGTGCTCATATTTGCTTTTGTGGTAAATTTGTAATCAATGGCCAGTATGTGTCATGTGATTTGCCTTTTAAGTATGAAAATGAACATTATTTTGAAAAATCACATACCGATTTAAGAAATAATCAGTATCAGTATTGTTAAAACTGTAACAAAAAGTATCGGTATCATATCGAATGAAAAAAAAAAAATTGGTATCGACCATCCCTATCAGAAATCATTCTAATAAACATTTATTATTATTATCTATGTTGAAAGCAGTTGTGCTAATAAACATTTTTTGTGAAATCTATGAAATTTTTCAGGATTCTTCAAAAGAACTACATTTATTTGAAATATAAATCTTTTGTAATATAATAAATGTCTTTACTGGCACTTTTGATCAAATTAATGCATTTTTGCTGAATAACAGTATTAAAGGAGAACTTGGTAACTTTTTTAACTTAATAAAACTGTCTAGAAATAATTTGGATGGTTAAACAACCTGTTCTGGTGATATTGGTGACTTTCCCCGCTCCCCCCAGCGTTCCCAGGCGGAAAACCAACCTTGCAACTTGGGGACTTCCGTCCCGGCAAAATAGAAATTGGAAGTCTCGTGAGAAGCGAGAACGAGAACGAGCGCGAAACACGAATCGCTTTACGGCAATTCAACATAAACACACACGCATGTATGATGTTTTACCAGATTACCCACCTCGGTAGACAAAGCTCCACACGATTCAGTTGGCTTGCTCCGATCAAAACAAACGCACATGAGCAGCGGTAGAGAGGGGGAGGAGGCCGCCGCAAGTGAGTTTTTTACGACCGTGTTGTGAAATATACGTCCCCCCACAGCTGTAGGGGGAGCTCGTGGGGAAAACATGCGACAACAAAAGGGAAAATAAGCGAAGAAGTGACTAGAGTTCGCTAGAGTTGCCGAGTTCTCCTTTAAAATCTTACTGACTTTGAACGGTAGTGTCTATTTTCAATAGATATGACATGCGATGCCTCAATGCACTGACTCAGTTTAGTATATCTATGTATTAGACAGTTACACTGATAATATTATTCAAACAATGATATTTACATGAAATATAGAAAATGCTGGCTGCTCTAAATTCATTTTTGACCTTTATTACCGACTGATAATAATAATAATTAATAATATAGGCTACTAATAATTATTTGATTTAATTGAGTTGACGTAATTGAACAATAAATGAAGACTAATTGCTTAAATATTTTTATTAATATGTAACTTTAATAATTAAATAAAGCAGTATGTTCAATAGAATTCAAATCTTTACTGTGGTATCGAAATTGGTATCTAGTATCGTGAAATTTCAGCACAACTGGTATCGACTATCGAATTTAGCTTTCCTGATGACCCTGGATTTCACAATAGTTCCGACATGTCATCGCAACATGTAAATAGACATCTTATATGAGCGCCTATAAGATTTTATTTTAACTGAGCAGATTTTTATTTAGTACTTGATAGAGCTTCTGGTAACAAGGCAGACAGAAAGACGGCATAACTGTGTTGTTTCCTGTTCGTTTCTGCTGGGCAATGGCAGACTGATGGAGGAGGTAGTCCCAACCCTGGGGTGTCCGGTAAGGCAGCCTCCTTCCCTCTCTCTCTCTCTCTCTTACAGTCATGTCTCCCTCCATGACTGGGGTATTTCTGTTGCTGGATTTGTCCTGCTGCCTCGCCTCTCGTCTCTGTATTTCTCAGCATGTCATGTGTTGTGGATAAAGCGGCCACACAAATGAACTGCATACACAATAGTTTGGGAATAAACATAACAAAATCAATGTAGCTCCCATATGTGTATGTAGAAAGCTTTGCCATGCCTGTTATGTAAGAGTGAAATGATGTGGCTTTTGTGTAAAGTTTGACTGTTTTAAATTCAGGATGCAGCACCTCATGAACTCATTTGCATTGTCATTTGACTCCAGTGTCATGTCATCCAGTTTTAATTGCACATCTGATAGATGCATTTCATCAGCTCTTTAATTGCTATCATTTTTCATCATATTTTAGTCATTCTCTTTGAAACATGGAACATAGCATGAGTGCGAGAAATGCAGAACATTTCTCATTATATGTTAGTGAGGGATGGAGTGTTACTCTGAATTTATGAGTTACTTCAGTTGCTGAAGGATGAAGCACTGATTAGTTCTAGATCAGAGCTTCTCAACTGCTTTTCCTGAAAGATCCAGATATTACGTTTATAATTGCCTTCATTGCATAGGCCTGACAATATGCAACATTATTAATGACATAATTATTATTATTATTATTTTGAGTATTCACGTGCAAAACACATCATTGCCAACATAAATCATGTTTATCCTTTATAACAAGTGATACCTATATTATTGGAGTCTAGTTTGCATTTTTTTTTTTTTTTTTGCATAATGTTGTTTATGGTTTTCGGAGTTGAAGCCACATCACAAACTTTCCTTCTTGTTATCTGCATAATTTGGTTAGCTTCTAAACCAAAACACTGAGTTTCACTGGACACAGCCTTACAACAAAATAAGTGACATTCTTTTTAAAAAATTATATACACTATTGTTTAAAGGTTTGGGGTCAGTAGATTCATTAAAGGGATAGTTCACCCAAAAATGAAAATTATTTTCTGTCATTAATTACTCAGCCTCATGTCATTCCGAACCCTTTCATTTATCTTCTGAACACAAATGAAGAACTTTTTGATGAAATCTGAGAGATTTCATACTCTCCATTGACAGCTACGCAACTACCACTTTGACGCTTCAAAAAGTTCATAAAGAGATCGTAAAACTAATCCACATGAATTGAGTGGTTTAGTCCAAATTTTCTGAAGGGAAGCAATCTCTATCTGCAATGTGCAGCATTCTGTAAGATTGTAATAAGCAATATGTATTGGATGAACAGATTGAATTTAGGCTTTTAATCACATATAAACATTAATCAACTCGCACATCAGTTGTGGTAAACAGAAGCTCAAGCATGATCGCTTGATTTGCAAGAACCAATGAGGTTCATTTTGGTGTGTTACGCATCAAGAACCAATGAGGTTTGTTCTCGTGCGTCAAGAAGGTTCGGTTGAGCTTCTGTTTTTGTTCGCTGATCAACGCTTATAGGTGATTAAAAGACTAAATAAAATTTGTTCATCATATAAAGCGATCTTGTCTCTTCAGTAATTTTGGACTAAACCGCTCAATTCATATGAATTAGTTTATGAACTTTCTGAACTTTTTGAAGCGTCAAAGTGGTAGTTGCATTATAACTGTCAATGACGATGAATGAAAGTTTTACGGGTTTGGAACGACATGAGGGTGAGTAAAGTCATTTAAAATGTTACAAAAGATTTCAAATAAATGCTTTAAAAAAATCATGGTTTCCACAAAAATATTATGCAGCAAACTGTTTTAAACATTGATAATTATGATAAGAAATGTTTATTGAGCTGCAAATCAACATATTAGAATGATTTCTAAAGGATCATGTGACAATGGGGAAAAATCAGCTTTGACATCACAGGAATAAATTACGTTTTAAAATATATTAAAATAGAAAAAAAGTTTTAAATTGTAATAATATTTCACAATATTGATTTTTTTATTATTATATCTTTCATTAAATAAATACAACATTGAGTGAACATAAGAGACTTCTTTCAAATACATTTTTTAAAAATCTTACCGACCCCAAACCTTTGAAAGGTACTGTAGTTACTTGAATTTTATTATTTGCATTCATTCAGTATTTGTTTTCCCTGCTGTCCTCAACCAGACATACCTGAAGCAAATTTTTTGGTCATTGCATAGAAGTTAACTTTGGAAACTTTTGTTTTACCTTCTGTAAAAAGCATGTAAAGATTAAAAAATAAAATGCATTAGACTGATTTATTCCTTTCCTTTGTTCCCCATATAGCCATGTCAACTTCTGTTTATTTTCCAGGAAGTCGAAGCAGTAGTTCCAACCCTAGCGTTGGGAGGAGCCAGCGGCCCGTGCCGAGGGACAAGGACCGCAAAGCAGCGGGCAGCGGCGGCAGCGAATCGGATTCAGGCAACAGAGCAGGTGGGAGGCGGGTTGAGCGTTCAGCCAGCCAGTTGAGCCACCGTAGCCACGCTCTCTCATCTCGCAGCCACACTCATTCCCGAGTCCCTTCCCAGCACAGCCGCACGTCCTTCTCCTACAGCCACACTCCCTTCTCCAAGTACGGCCACACCTCCTGTGCACTCAGCGAACGGAGCCACGCCTCCTCTTACGGGCCCCCAGGCCTGCCTCCTCCCTACAGCCTGGCCAGATTGACCCCTAAGGGTGCTATCAGCAGCGGGCCCCCTGGGGCCCCACCAGTGAGGGAGATAGGGACCATACCACCCGAACTCACTGCTAGTCGCCAGTCCTTCCAGCATGCCATGGGAAACCCTTGTGAGTTTTTTGTGGACATAATGTAATCTGATGAACAAATAATATAATCTATTCTGTAATCTCACATGATGAGTGCCATAAATACATGCTCACTTTCACCAACTACACATGTGGCCGTACTGTAGTCACAAGTTAGTGTGGAAGATTGAGGATCATTTGTAAAGATAATCATGTGTTGAGCAGAGGGCAAATACTTGCATACACTACACAATCTTACAGACCCTTTAGAATAGTAATGTTGCTAAAGCAAGACTGCATTTATGTGATCAAAAATACAGCAATATTGTGAATAATAACTCTTTTCTTTCATCTCTGTGATGGCAAAGCTGAATTTTCAGCATCATTACTGCAGTCTTCAGTGTCACATGATCCTTCAGAAATCATAATAATATGCTGATTTGGTGCTCAAGAAACCTTGATTATTATAATCAATGCTGTAAACAGTTGTGCTGCTTAATATTTTTGTGGAAACCATCATAACGGTTTTCACAATTCTTTACTGTATAGAAAGTTCAGCATTAATTTGAAATAGAAATCTTTTGTAACATCAAAAAACAAATGTCATTTTTGATCAATCTAATGCATCCTTGTTAAATAATAGTATTTTTTTTAAGTATTTCATTTCTTTAAAAGAAAAAAAAAACTTACTGACCCCAAACTTTTGAAAGTATGGCAACCAAACAAAGCACCCAATTTTTCTGTCACCTTAAAAAAAGAATCAAACAGGGCTAATGTTACATTACACATTAGGCTCAGCACAAAATTTAAGACCAGTATTAACCATTTTAGCAATAAAATACACCAGCAGGCACATTTTTAATCCTAGATTAGCAAAAGGTTAAGACAATCAGACAATGCCCTCTGCTGGTCAGGAGCTGTTAGTCCTTTCCAAAGCTGTCCATGAAGAGACTAGGCTACTGATCACCCCTTTAAGATCCAGCAACAGTCAAAAAAGTATTTTCATGTTGTGTTTGTTCCTTTTCAAATGTTATTTAAAACAATCTTTATATTTTAGTTTAATTTTTTGATGCACATGATTAATGCTTAAAGCTCTTGTGCATTACAAGCCATCTGGGAGGGTGGCAGATACTGGAGGAATGAATCATTTTGACACGTTTCCAATTGCTACTAGGTTGGAAACATGGTAGCATGACACTGTTATGACTCTCTTGGCTATGAAACACTAGCTAGAAACATGTATTTTCAGGAAATATAAAAGATGTCAGGGTAAATTCAAAAGCAGCACTTATAGTGTGGATGCACAAAACAAATTGGCGCTTGCTGAACGTCTGAAATTAGTTGTATTTTCTTACATAAGATGTTCTTAAATATTGTCTTTTGCCCCTGGAATAAAGTGTCAGTTGTATGATGTGATATCTGGTGCTGGTAACCTGTTCATCAGTGTCTCAAAGAGAAAATGTCTGCTCAGAAAGCTTGTTTAAGGTAACTAAATGAAGGAGACTAGTTAGCACGTGGACTGTGTACTACTGTATGTGTAGTATTTAACCATTTGAGGACTGTCGCTCAAGATAAAGACTGTCAAATTGGCACTTTTACAAGATCTGATCTGCGCTTTTATTGTGAATCTCCATCTTTAGATGTGTTGTCTAATTTTTTGTCTTAGGAAGACTGGGCAAACACTGCTGTACATAGTTCATTTTTATTGTATATATGAAAATAGATAATTGTATAAAGTATATGTACAGAGCTTCTGGTCATGCCTTTTTGTATTTATGTAAGATATACAGTAAATTGAACTCTTGTGTTTGTAATTTTAAAGCAGTTTTCTAAATCTCATTTTGTTTGTGTTGTATTTGTCTGACCATCCGTAAGTGAAGCTGTCTGAAATAAACGATTAATCTTAACTTCCGGCTCATTTTCATTTGCCAGGCGCTGAACTAGATGATTGCCTTTACAATTTCAGAATTTCACAAAGTCTCTAATGTTAACCAAGGCGGCATTTATCTGATCAAAAATAAAGTAAAAACTGTAATATTGTGAAATATTATTACAATTAAAAAAAAAAACTGTTTTCTATTTCAATATTTTAAAAAATATATATATATTCCTGTTAATTTCTGTTGTTGTTATTATCAGTATTGAAAACTGCTGTGCTGCTTAATATTTTTGAAGATTATTTGATGAATGGAAAGTTCTAATTAACAGAATTTGTATGAAATAGAAATAATTTGCCATTTGTTTTTACTTTTGATTAATGCATCCTTGCTGATTAAAAGTTTGTCAAAAAAGAGAATAATTTACCAAACCCACATTTTTGAACCACATGTTTAATGTAGAGAAAAAAAAGACAAAACAATTTGGTTTGGATATTTATTAGTATAACATATTCTTGAATAAAACAAAGACACTACAGAATTTGTGAATCGCAATCGTGGAAGACGCTTATACTAGACAATAAGCATGAAGTCGTACGCAATACATTTCTAATGGGCAGGTGAGTTTAATGACACCTACTGTCCATTGTTCTTTATTTTAAGAAAACCTTTACTCATAAATTGTAACTTGGAATCCACATTTGACTTGCCTAACACAAGGCTTACTGTAATAAAACCACTTATTACTGAAATTAATTCTGCTGGTCTCAGGAATGACAATATGGTAGACCCCTAAAGTGTTTTGAAGTTTATATTATGATTTGCTCATATTTTTGAGATTATATTTTGAGTGATTTAAACACAGAGCAACTGTAAACATAATATATCAATAAACAAATATCAAAAAAACTGACAAATCCACACCACTGTAACCTCCGCAATTCATCCAAGTGCACTTAAAATCTCCACACAGACAGTTCAAAGCCCCAAAATTGAGAAATAAAATTGTGCGTGTTTTTTTAGGGAATAAGGTCTAAGAGGTCTGAGTATGGCGGCCTAATAAAGCTGTACAGAACAAGTATTTACAGCACAGCAGGTCTTCACACTTCGTCCGCTGAGAATGATTCAGTGCTGGGTCCATTTGATGCTCTTAATGTCAATGCCGTCCTGGACCATTTCCCATAATGGACTAATAGACACAAAAAAAGGAAAAAGCAGGTTATAACATTCCTTATTTTCCGACAGAAAGATCCAGTTCGCATGGGTTTTAAGTTAACTAATAACTTTTATTACATTCCCAGTCATTCATGATTACATGATAAGGATTTGTAAAAAATATTAATATTAAACATTCCCATGTTTTCCATGATGTGGGATGCCAGGTCAGACTCATGAATAGCTCACCTCATCTCCCTCAGCCGCTTGACATGCTGAATGCACTTGTCCACTGTGTAGTCCACTTCCTCCTCGGTGGTAAATCTGCCAATTCCAAATCTAAGAAAAACATCAGATCCCCTTATTATTACAGTATGTGTGCTCGTGGTTCAAGCAGGAACCGTGCTGCACTGAGTACTGAGACTTTAGATAAAGCAACACAATACACAAACATTTCGACTGATATTACGGAAAAACCACAAACCGAATAGAAGAGTGTGCCAAGTCCTCATCTGTCCCTATTGCTCTGAGAACATACGAGGGCTCCAGGGAAGCAGACGTGCAGGCGCTGCAACAAGAACACACTCAAGTCACTGCATCTACAAAGAGTTGTATTCATTAATTTATCATCATATCAGCATCAAATCATATATTCACTGCTGTAAGTAATAAAATTTAAAATAATCATAATAACAATATTTCAATTAATTTTCTAGTTTAACATTATCTCTACAAACAAAAACAATCAATCAATAAAAATACCAATAACAGTTATATAAAATCTGTAAATCTGACATTTGATAAAATTCATATTTTCCCAGGAGAAAAAAGAACTATTATTTAATCTTTCTGAATAAAAACCCATATATATATATATATATATATATATATATATATATATATATATATATATATATATATATATATATATATATATATATATATTATTTATTTATTTTTTATTTATTTTAATTAGCTTTTAGTTTTATATTTCCAGTTATCATTTTAATTTTTAATAAGTTTGCAATGTGCTTTTGTCTTTTATTCTAAACATTACTATTCAGGTTTAATTTATTTTTACTTTCAGTTTTAGTTATTTATTTGTTAGTAATTTTAGCACTTCAACTTTCAAATGTAAAATGTATCAAATTCAAAATGTAGCCTTGGCAACAATATACAAATAAATTCAAATCTAATAATTATATTTTATTATTTCAATGAACAAAAATATTTTGAATAGTTTTAGTTTTAGTAAAAGGATAACCTTTCTATGTGGTTAGTATATGTAAATGAACAACGTGTGCTCTTTCGCCATGTCATCTGCATATTTATAAACCCTGTTTAGACATTTTAAACTACTAACCTTCCAGAGGAAAGTGCGATATCTTTTAACGCCATCAACAGACTCTCCCCCTCAACGTAGGAAAATGATAAATTAATGCATCCTGAAGGAGGAAAGTGTTTTAGATTACAAACCCAAGTCAACTTTGATCCTTACAAATGAAAAATGATAACTGGAAAGTCGAGTCTCACCTGGGTATCTCTGATCTGGGTCTCCATTCATCACAACATCAGGAATCTCAGACATGATCTTCTGAATGAGGCGATTAGCAAGCATTGTCACACGCTTGTGATCGTACTGAGAATAAACAGGAAATGAAATCTGCATGTAAGTAAAACTTAAACTTAGACTAGTAGTAGCCAAAAACAAGCACTTTTTCCAACTCTACCTCTAACTCTTGCTGGGCGATCTCACAGGCGGCTCCGAGGCCTACGGCTAGAGGTGTTGGGACGGTCCCTGAACGCAGACCCCTTTCCTGACCCCCTCCGCTCTGCAAAGGCTCAATACGAACTCTGGGTCTTCTCCTGACGTACAAAGCCCCAACTCCTAATAAACACAAGCAATTAATATTTTGGATAATGCAACTATTGTGCATTTAAATGCTGAATGCGCTACCTTTGGGCCCGTAGATCTTATGGCCGCTGATGGACATCAGGTCCACTTTCCAGTCAATGACATTAACAGGGATCTTTCCGACAGCCTGAGCAGCATCAGTGTGAAAGAACACATTCCTGGACCTACACAGATTACCTGAAATCAAAAACATCTTTGATATAGATGATATGAAGACTGACAGGTATCTATTTGGAGAATGATGTAGAAAATAAAGGTTACCTATTTCTTTGACTGGCTGTTTGACACCAATCTCATTGTTGATAGTCATTATGGACACCAAGCTTGTATCAGGACGGATCATTTCCTCTAATTGCTGAGAAAGCAAAATATAAGATATAAATACAGGGCTTGACATGCCAAGCCACCAAATGCAGGTGGATTTCAGTGGTGGCTTAACACAGTCACTCCTACTAGCCAATTTGGCAGGTTGAATTTATGTATAATATATACATTTTCATCTGAAATGATAAACCGTATAGATACACGATACCAGCTGCGCGCTCTCTCTCTCTCTGACAGCGAGTTACACACAAACCCGCCTCTGCTCACTCACTCATTTCATTTGCTGAAGGATGAACATTTTTGATGTTGCAGGACTTTAATTTTGGAATAGGATTGCGCAATTTGCGCATAATTTTACTCATTCCCACAGAATTCGTGCTCACACCCGAAGTGTGTGCGCATAAAGCCACCTCTCAGAACTAAACTGAGATCTTTTTCGCTGCTTATTACACTTAAACAGTCAAATACACACGTCAAAATGCCAGTCTTGGCAGATATTCACATAAACCCAATCAGTTATGTTTTAAGTGGACATAAGCAGTTGAGAAAGAAAATGCACATCTAACAGTGTAATGGATCCCTGTGTCAGGTCTTAAAGTGACAGTGACCCAATTATGATATAATATAAAAAATATCTATAGGGCAGTTTTCCCCCATGGTATCGATATCAAAACTTTGGCCAGTGAAAATGCTGAGTATATATATATAAATATAACATTTAAAAAACATTAAAACAAGTCTTGCAATCTTTAAAATATAATAAAAACACATTTTTTTTAAAGACAAATTTCACATGTTTTGTGTAGTGTGCCACTATCAACCCCTAATAGTATTGCAATCTATTGTGACAGCCATAAAAACATAATTTCAACATTGTTTCAATCAATTTGGAGCTTGTTTGGAACTCCCTATTTGTTAAACAATGTGAGATCAGGTGAGTGAAATAATGTAATAATTTTTGCTATTCTGATAGGTGGATGCTTCCCCCTTAAGAAAGCTTACCTTCAGGTCAATCAGCCCATTACTTTTCACAGGTAAATACGTTATATCAAAACCCTCTGCCTCCAGGACACGACACGAGTCCAGCACACACTTGTGCTCCGTCTGGGTGGTAATAATGTGCTTTTTCTTAGCTTTATAAAACCGAGCCACACCCTAAAGACAAGAAAATACAGAGATTTGTTTTGTAATTCTTAAATACTAATGCAGTGGATCCTATATAAACTTCACCCATTTGATTATTTTAGAAAATGCCAAGTCATCTGTGCCCCAGCGTCCCACTTCCTCCTAATCCTAATCTTTCCTAACAGTAATGACATACTTACTTTGATTGACATATTGTTGGACTCAGTCGCACCACTGGTGAACACAATTTCCCTCGGGTCAGCACCAATAAGATCTGCTATTTGCTGAAGAGGAAATAAACAATGGTGTTACAGTAAACAGTGCATTTTTGGCTAAACCTAAATAGTATGCTTTCATATTCATAAATAAAGCTCTCAGCTATCGAATAAAACATACAGGTTTTATGAAGGATAAAGACTTACTTTTCTTGCTTTTTCCATTGCACTCTCACTCTCCCATCCATAAGCATGAGTCCTGGAATGTGGGTTGCCGTAGTAATTCACTTGATAGGGGAGCATGGCATCCAAAACCCTTGGGTCCTGTTGCATCAGATGTAAACAATGAAAACAATGCATGTAAACATCCAAGAAATGTTCTCATGAACTAGATTCACGAGTTTGAATAGTAATTGAACTAAATGGCATGGGTACCATGGGTGTGGTGGCCTGAAAGTCCATATACAGAGGTCTCAGCTCATCCTTTTCAAGTTCCCTAGTTTTGATCAACTCTGTGGAATAAGACAGATATGTTTATCAGCACTAAAAGTGACTTTTAGAATAAATAGAGCCATACAAGAAAGTCAAGCATGTATTTACATGCAAGTGTGTTATGTTAGCAAAGCCTCCTCGAGTACACAAGCTCAATTCAACTGCGTCACTGTCGGTCTCTAGACTAGAGAATGAAATGTACTAAAACTTTACCTTTCTGGCTTTGAACAGTGTTCGCAGCGCTTTGAGCGAACCTCAGTCGAGGGCTGGAGATCCCACACATGGAGCCCAGAAGTTTTCTCGACAATGTCCTGTTCATCATGTTTATGCAGTTACAGTGTTCTCAACATAAACGATGATAGATGGATAGACGTATTAAAAAAAGCTTCTTTCAAAACCTTTGTCAAACAATAAGCCCGTCAGATAAATATTAGTATTATTCGTGCAACTACAGAAGCAAGGACATGCCCACTGTCGCCATAAAACAGTGTGTCATAAGCTCTCAAAAACACTCGGAGGTTCTTCTTACACAAGACGCAGATACAGCGGGGGCGGGACGTCTGTTATTATAACTCTCATTGGTTACCTGTGTCTCTTGTGGGCGGGTTTTTGTGTCGTTTACGGAGTCTATTGGTTTAAAAGTAAGCCTGGTCTTTTTCGTTTACCGGAAATTGTAAACATGCTCTGTACAGATCCCTGTCCTTGGACATTCAGTTCATTTTGGAAAAATCAGCCACGCTTATTAAAAGAAAGCTTTAGTTTCTAGTTTCTCCTGTCACACAACATTATTCTTAAAACTGCGGTTTGTATTTTCTCAAAAGTAGTGACGAGAACTCCAAATAATTTCCCCGAATCGGTTCTTTTGAACAGTTTCAAATAAGTGACTCGCTACATTGCGTCATTACATAATTACGCCTTCGGTTCTGATAAAATCATTCAATCATATGTAGCCGGCCTATGTTACGAATTTTCAATTATTATTATTTTTTTAAACACAGATAGCAATAATTATGACAAAAAAATTATTATTGCATAAACATTCTAAAATATGACATACATAATTGACAATGTCATGACATAATTTCGACTTATAATTATAATTATGACGTTAAGTCTTATAATTATGACTTAACGTCTCATAATTTCGACTGATTATGTCATAGATGACTTTTGTGTCATAATTGATTTAGCCGAATTAATTTTCGCTCTGTCACGAGCAGAAAAAAAAACTTCTCAATGTAGGCGCGCTCTGGCGCAGTTAAGAATATAAATAATGGACTTTGTACTTATCTTGAAAATAACTTGAAAACGACGTGTGAAAATGAGGAAGTAGATCTGTGAAACATAAAGTCTGGAAAACCGCGATTAGAATATTCAGATCGGTTCTAAAAGAGAGGTAGGCCTCTACATTTCTATACAGTATTTATATTTATTGAAAACGAATAATTTGGTGTCTTCAGAGCTTTTAGCAACAGTTGATCTTTCATGCATTCATTACTAATTCAGGGATTGATTTTTAAGCCTATTTATATACTTCCTTAGCACAGTAAATCGTGATTGCTTGCTTACATAGGTTTGATTAGTTTTCACTCATACACTATTATTATAAAACATTTACAGGTACATAATCCATCCATAGCATCTCTTGGCATAGATGTCTCCAACTTCAGTGCACCACCTCAAACATCAGTGGTCATTACTTAGATGGACAGCAGCAATGCATGGATATGTGACTCTGAACAGAACCACTTTATTGCACACAAGGGATTTACATCTCTCAAAAACTACAATCTGCACAAATCCACCAATGATTCTAAACCCCAGAAGAAAATACAATGGCATGGCTAAACAGATGTCACTCCCACAAATAAACCATGCTTTAAAGGCTAATGAGTTTAGTTTAAAAGCAAATGGTTATGATGGACGGTATAATGTGTTCATCAAAGGGTTTGACAGTAATATCTTAGCATCAAACTCCCCAAGCGAAGACCGACGGAGTGCTGCAACGTGTCTACAGAGCCGTGGCATGCTGTTCGGAGTGTTTGATGGTCATGCAGGGTCTGCTTGCGCACAAGCAGTTAGTGAACGTCTCTTCTACTACATAGCTGTGTCTCTACTTCCACTGAAGACTTTAATTGATATAGAGACGGCTGTGGAGAGTGAACGACCTGTGCTTCCCGTGCTACAATGGCACAAGCATCCCAACGACTACGTTAGCACAGATGCTGGCAAACTATACTTCAATAGTCTGAGGACATACTGGCAGGAGAGGATAGACCTTCACGAGGATGATGACAATGATATACAAACAGCTTTAAGAAGTGCTTTCAAGAGATTGGACAATGATATATCCTTGGAGGCCCAGGTGGACTTTGGGGTTCCCTTTTCTCATTTCACACCTCTCAGAGTGGCTCTGTCTGGATGCACGGCTTGTGTGGCTCACGTGGACAGAGAAGATCTTCATGTAGCCAATCTGGGCGACAGCAGAGCCGTTCTTGGAGTCCAAGGGGATGATGGGAGGTGGTCAGCTCTCACTATTACCAATGACCATAATGCCCACAACCCAGACGAGATGCAACGAGTTCTCTCTGAGCATCCTGCTTCAGAGCATAAGACGGTGGTGAAACATGACAGGTTATTGGGCTTGTTAATACCTTTCAGGGCTTTTGGAGACATGAAGTTCAAGTGGAGCAGTGAACTCTTGAATCGCATCTACGAAGCACGTCCAGAGCTGCTGGTTGGAAACGAAAATGCAAAAATACTGTCTCCGAACTACCACACACCACCTTACCTCACAGCAGAGCCAGAAATCATATCTCATAAATTGCGACCTCAGGACAAATTCTTGGTTCTAGCTTCTGATGGTCTCTGGGAACTGATGCACAGGCAGACTGTTGTGCAAGTCTTAGGGGAACACCTGTCTGACATCCAGTGGAAGAAGCCAGTTTCTGGACTAAGTTTTACAGTTGGACAGATGCATAGACTGCTGCAGGAGAGGAAGAGTAGAGCTCTCTCTGCTCTGGAGGATGAGAACAGTGCGACTCATCTGATGCGTCACGCTCTGGGGAGCGATGGCAGCGGCTCCATTGAGCATAAGCGTATAGCCAAAATGCTCAGTCTGCCCCAGGATTTGGCAAGAATGTACAGAGATGATATAACAATTATAGTCATCCACTTTAATAGTTAATCTACTTGAAGCTAATATGAAATATTTTGTACTTTTTTGAACAAATTACAGAGCAAATTATTATTTTAATGACACTTTTGCAGTTTAATCTAATTTCTACTCAAGCAAATGGTCCATATGGTAGAATTTCTCATCTACTGTAAGCAGTCTAATTAAATCTCCACGTTTGCATTGCAAAAAGACATTGTGACACTTTTTTCAACCAACAAAATAGACACTTTTTTTAAATTCACACAATTCACTTTTTCGAATTAAGCAAGAATCAAACATTTTCAGTTATCTTGGCTTTATTTGAAATGAACTTTCATCAAGGACTTTACAAAAATCAAATCTTGATTAGAAAAAACAAGATGTTTCTAAACCTTATGGTCTCTAAACGAACACAAAAGATATTTGTCAGCCATTTAGTTCCCACAGCTCATAGAGCCAAAAAGCTGAATATGTTGATGTTTGATCAAAATTGCAGAGTTTAAATCAATACTTATTTTATATTGTGTATCTGGCAATATTGTACACTTCCTCAAGTGAGAAACAAGCCAATCGGATCTATCACAAAGACAATATATGTGTAAGGGGAAAAAAATATGTACGAACAATAAAAGATCAAGAAGCAAAATTCAATAAGTAGGCTGTACATAGGAAATTTTTTTTAAACCACAGAACTTCTCTCAATGTCCAAGACCTGTAAGGACAATATGCAAGTGAAGTTTTAACCTTACTGGTTTTGTAACCAACTTAAAGGAAACAAAACAAATGTGAGACAGCTTGCCGTTATTGTTGTCCAAAAGTTAAAAAGAGCAAGGCTGAAAAATGTGAATCTTCCAGAGATGATTGATCACCGGCGACTGGGCATTAGAAGCTGTGTAGCCTGCACTGACTCTGGGAAAAGGTTGTGGTATGTAGGAAGAGGGACATAAGCTGCTGTGATCATTTTACCTAAAATATAAAATCAAAACGTGAGATGACAATTCAGACCATAATGCATATTGTAACTGTGGACTGATAAGTGAATAATTAGAATTACCTCCAAACCAGCGTCCATGTAACGCACTGACTGCAGCCATGGCAGCAGGAATGGTGGGACACTTCACATAGACATTACCCTGAGAAAAATAACAGTGAAGTTTAGAATTACAAATTAAAATGCATAAGCTCCACATTTATTACAGTAATGAATCACAATGTTTAAGGAAAGCCACGCACTTCAGCGGATTTCTTGTCCACGTATATATGTATGACTCCACCGTGTTTGTTGCACTCTTCAATGACATCATCCTGAATTTCGATTTCCCAACCAAGATCATTTTCTCTGCAAGAAAACACTACAATTAAAACTCAGGCCTTTAACATTACTTTCTCTACGCAGATGTACCTGTGATTTTTTTCTTGCTACTTACGAGTTTGGATTGAACATGTTAGACAGCTGGAAACAGTGTGTTGCAATTGGTTGCGATGGTAGATTCAAAGCTTGGTTTGAGGGCACATTGAGGTTAAAACTCAATCCAGGGTTCATAGCAGCTGAAAGAAAGATGAACTTTAAATACAAACCCCACTGATCTTATTACATTAAAATAAATAAATGAAGACACATTTATTTAACACAAAAGACAAGGAACTGACCAGTAGCTGCAGCCATGGCTACCATGGAGCCACTCATCTGAAGGGCCTGTTGAGCAGCGGGTGGGATCTGCAGACCAGTACCTAACAGATAACAAAGCTTAAGCATTTTAAAACGCCACAAGACTTTACCCACTTCATAACAGTAGAAAACCATACATGTTAATACGGCAGATCAGAGTACATCCTTACCTTCGGCCAGTCTGGCCATGAGTTGAAGTCTTCCGGTAGTCCCCAGATCAATACCGGTCCTTTCCAGCTCATCATTGTCCAGGAAGGAGCTGGCGGTGGAGGCATCAGTGCGCTCTGTCACATGTCCCACTTTCATCGGTCTGCCAGCCAACTCAAAGCCATTAAGCTGTTCCAGAGCCTTCTTGGCGCATTCGGCATCCGAAAACTGAAGAAAGAGGAAAAGCTGATAAGCTCTTGAGAAGATCATAACCTCTTCTAGAGCTTGGCACCAGCTACTTGTCAGGTAATGTCAAAAATTCTACACCTTAACATTTGTGACATTTCAAAAGCAGTTTGACCATACAACTTACTGTGATAAAGCCATATCCTTTAGATCGTCCCGTTTCACTGTCCATCATCAGTTGAATGCTATCAATCTGCATGGACAAGGAAAGATCAATATAAATGTAAAGGAATAAGTGATCAAATAAAGTGATCAAATAATAGATGGCAACATTTACCCGTCCAAATGGTTCAAAGATGCCTCTGAGCATGTCTTCTGTGATGTTGAAGTGTAATGACCCGACATACAGTCTCATAGGTCCAGAACTGCCCTTCTGTAAGTTGTTGGCCAATGCAGCTGCTCTGTTCTTCTCAGCCTGGTGATCAAACAAACAATTTGCAATTAGAGGATGATCACATCTACAACCAAAGACTGCCAATTTATTCACAGGCTTCTCTGTTACCTGTGAAGCCTGGACAATGATTGGTACTCCAAGAAGTCTTTGACCAGACAGACCGATTGCCAAAGGTACAGAGGTGGAATCTACAAACTCAATGTAAGCAATTCCTTTGGATCTTCTGGAGTTTCTGTCAGAGATGATCCGCACATCTCGCACCTTTCAAGAAGAACAAAGGGAATTAGAGGTGTCTATCCAAAACCATAGTAGAACAGGTAACAGAGGTAGAAATGGTCCAAATTTAAACCATATAGATAAACAAACAGACTTTTCCCACTGCAGAAAAGAATTCCTCCAGGTCTCGTGGTCGGATTCTAGCTGCCAGCTGCATGCAGAACACTGTGCGTGCATCCCTTTCCTCAGGGGTGAGATTATCAATAGGCTGTCTGTTAGCAAAAGACAAAACAAACAAGCAGTGAATGACTATAATCAGCAAAGAATTTAGAAGGGGGAAATGTCATTTTCAACGGTCAAAAACTTACCTTATAGGGCTTTTGTCTTTCTTGAAAGGACTGCGGCTCCTAGACCTTCTACGACTGAGAGAGAATTTCAGTGAGTACTTTTGGAAAGACTTTCCACGTCTGACTCATACACAGAGCAAGCAACTACCCACACATCACAAAAATAGTATCATAGAAACCTTAGTTTGATGGCAGGAGGTGGGCCAGTCTTCCCTCTGGGACCACCGTTAAATTTCAGGCCAGAACTATGATTTAAAAACAAGGTTTTCAGGGTTTTTAATCTCAGTAGCTACGATTAATTACTCTACTACAAGTTCTGAATATATACTGCAAGCTTCAATTGGGAACACAAGGGTAAATGTTGTAAACATTACAACAAATGCCTTGTTTAGGGGGACTCTACTTATATTCTCTTCTGATTCACAACAGACATAAATCAGGATGGCAGCTTAACTCCTCTTCAAAGTTATTGTTCACACATCAGGAGCGCTGCGAGAGGCTTTTACTTCAGGTTAACATGCTCGCTATGGTAAAGAGACATTTAAAGAGCACTATATCTGAGCTGTGTAGCCACTTGAAAGAAAGATTGTAAAAAGATGATCAACTACGTACAACGGAGCTCTGTAGCGCCCGCCACGCTCCCTGCTCCTGGATCGGCTGCGGCGTCTCTCCCTGCTGCGGCTGCGCTTCCGCTCTCTGCTGCGGCTCCTCCTGTGGTCATGACTCTTCTTGCGATCGCGACTCTTGCTTCTCTTCTTCTCCCGGCTCCTGCTGCGACTCTTGCTCTTCTTTTTTCTTTCAATTTAAAGGTTAAGTTCAGTTAGTAAAATATTGAAAGAGCGTTTTGTAAGACAAAGTAAAACGGTTAGGAAAATGAAACTTACTTCTTGCTCCGCTCCTCGTGGCCATTGGTACTTATGGACTTGATGTCATCCTAAGCAGGGTCGATAGAAGACAGCATGAGGAGGACGGCGAAACATTTCAAGTCGTAAGGATAAAGAAGGGATGGGAACAAAAGAGAATATGATATGATCATTAAATAGGAGTTCATTACAGGGTTTGTGTGGGAAGACGATAAATACAAGGGGGACCTTTAGAAAGAAACCAACCACATGGCTGCCAATGTCGTTCTTCCTTACTAGTGCATTACTTGTGTAAAACGTCCAAAAAAATTTATAAAAAAAATAAATAAATCAAGTGCTAGTGCTATGCTGGGTATGTAAAAAAAGCATTTTTTTTTTTTTTTTTTAGACACTTCATTCATTAAGCACCCCAACAGGTTCAGTACCAAGGCTATCTGAGCCTAAGACCCAAAGTGGCAACGCAAGCAGCCAGCCACTAAACGAGCTCCAGTGGTGGATGCCATTCCAGTGATCTTCACCCCATTTGCCTTCGTGGATTGAAAGAGCTCGATGCCACCTCAGTCACACATCTCGCCCTGAAGCAAACAGGGATTCACACGGCTTAGTAATAGCGACTCCCACAGACCATCTATAGTTGAGTTGATCTTTTGTTGTAGATAGTTTACAAGATAAATGTATTTTATGGTGAACGTTATGACATTAAATGCTGAGCCCCATCAAATCCTGTTTGTAAATCCGCAGATTAACCATTTATAAGTATTTCTAAATGTTAGCAGCATGCATAAACATTTTTTCACTAAAACAGATGACATTTACAGTATATTTATCTTGGTTTATTTTCAAAGCGATGAACAGAGAATTAAGGAGACTCTGTGGATTTGCTTGGGTATGTCAACTCCAGGATTTCTGCACTAAGGATTATGACATTTTAGGCCAATTTCTTTTTAGTGGTTACCTGCCATATATTTATATGGTAAAACATGATATCTACTTCTAGCCATTTTGGAAGAAAACTTCCTTACGACAAAATATGGAGCTAAGAATATCATGCAAACAATAACATGAATACAGTCTCCACAGAGTTCATACCAGCTCTTATGTGAATCCACTGCATTTATTCTGGCGGGACCTATGTATCATTTTGCCTAAGTATTTCAACCAAGGGTACCACAGTACATCAATATATTGGGCAATTACTACCTTCATTTTTTTGACAGTTCACACTGGAATTCATGGGAGTAGAGGTGAGATATAGGCAAGTCTACAAAAAGAGATAGATGGGCAATTTATTCATTGAAACCACTATGACAGAAACATTAAAGTTATTGATCTGACAATAAAGTCTTAACGAAAACACGACTGGTTAGCAGTTTCAAATGAAAGTTAAACAGATTCCTGAGCGAGTTTATTTACTTGCATTAACACCCACCTTTTTGTATGGAGCCTCGAGCATTGCTTCGATGTCCAAATCATCGGCCATGTTGTTGTTGATCTGCAGGCGAGGAAAACAGTATTTTTAAGTGGCGTTATAATGCTAAACTTAAACATAAAAATCTTATTCTAAATTACAACACATAGGCTATATGTCTAACTTCTATGTTAAAATAGCATTTTTACACTCGTACTGTAAGTTACATTTCTGACTTGCGTGACTAACGTTAGACGTGGACAGGTTCATGAAACGTTTATTACAATCGCGAACTGTCTTGTTATTTATCAAATTTTGGACACATTTAGAACACATAAGCACATATAACGGACTTGTATGTACGTTTGGATATTTTTGGTCCACATATTTCGTATTATCGGTGGAGAATTTTTAAAATGGCTTTGTTAGCTTGTTAGCTACCTGGCTAAAGTCGTTGTTTATGCCAACATGCGGAAATCACCCACCCTACACGTCGCAAATACACGGATTAAATACATTTAATATCAATGAGATCATCATATGACACAAAGCAAGTTGATATTGGTCAGATTGTTCTTATAACTAGATCAAAACAGTAAATAGATATTAGCCTTTTCGTCTTACCTTAGACACTGCGGCCTACAGAGCTTTACAATCCTGACTCCACAAACGAGCGCTAAAACCCGGATCTACTGTCTTCTCCGGCTACAGTTGCAAACCCCAGGCGTTTAACACGAATCCGCACAAACCTAAAAAACACAACGGTATTAATCCAAAACGTTATCGTTTCAACTAATACTAGTCACAAGGCGCGTGCTGCGGCTATAAACGTCAAGCTGACTGGCGGCAAAGAGCTACTGCGCGTACACGTCTCGCTCTTGTTGCATAAGGGGAAGTGCGCCGAACTGTCCACCAGGGGGAACTCGTGTTATACACACTGACAACGGAAGTGTGAACAGGAAATACGGCAAATTGACAATAAATTACACACAAACAGACACACCCTGAAACTTTAGTTTTAGTTTTAATTTTAATTACAACACCCTACCCCCAGCCCCACACCTTCAATCTCAATATGGCAACTTTAATAAAATTAATTTGAATGAAGAATAGACATTTGCTGAATTCGAAACCACATAGCCTAGCCTACTACTCTAACTATTTCTGCCATAGAATAAGATATGGTAATTGTAGTACGAGTAGCCTAGTATCTATCTATCTATCTATCTATCTATCTATCTATCTATCTATCTATCTATCTATCTATCTATCTATCTATCTATCTATCTATCTATCTATCTATCTATCTATCTATCTATCTATCTATCTATCTATCTATCTATCTATCTATCTATCTATCTATCTATCTATCTATCTATCTATCTATCTATCTATCTATCTATCTATCTATCTATCTATCTATCTATCTATCTATCTATCTATCTGACTGTCTGTCTCTGTCTGTCTAAACATATAAACAGACAGACAGACAGACAGACAGACAGACAGACAGATAGATAGATAGATAGATAGATAGATAGATAGATAGATAGATAGATAGATAGATAGATAGATAGATAGATAGATAGATAGATAGATAGATAGATAGATAGATAGATAGATAGATAGATAGATAGATAGATAGATAGATAGATAGATAGATAGATAGATAGATAGATAGATAGACCACCAAGAGTCTGGAATAATGTGATCTTTATGGCACCAAACCACAAAGGAAGTGTGGGGGTACAAAAAAGAAAATACTCAGACTCAGTATTATAAAAAATAATAATAATGTAATCTCTATAGAATATTAAACACTTTTCCCTTCTCAGGTTTTCAAGTCTGTTTCACTCAGTTGACTATTTTACAACACACTTTACTATAAGGTCTCATTTGTTAATTTTAGTGAATGTATTAACTAACATGAACTAAAAATGAGAAAAACATTTGTTACAGTAGGCTATTTATTAATCTTTGTTAATGTCAGTTAATAAAAATAGAGTCGTTCATTGTTTGTTCATGTTAGTTCACACTGCATTAACTGATGTTAAAGTTCCCCTGTGGTCAATAACTTGATCTTTGAACTCGTCTAGATTCTTGAACTAGATTCTTAAAACTCGTCTTTGATCACCAAAATGACATATTTAAGTGTTTTTTCCTTGAAACAAATTTCTTCATGCATTAAAATAGCTTGAATGTAACTCTATACCTTTGCCTAATTTAGTATACGTGGTTCTATGAATATGCAAATTAGCCCCGCCTCCATGCACTCACTTGGTGACTATCCCACATTGGTTACAAGGTAGTTTGTGACGTCAGAAACACCAGCGATTTAAAACCGCCTTTTGTCTTAGGTTCACTGCAGTTTTTTTAGGAGAAAATACTCCGCAATGGTGTTGACTTATGAATTTGCACATGGTTTGTCTTAAATCATATTTAAAAAAAAACACATAGACATATAAACAACATTAAAACTTGATTTTCTTCACAGGTGGACTTTAACAAATACAACTTTTATTCAATGTATTAGTAAATGTTGATATTAACATTAACAAAGATTAATAAATGCTGGCAAAGTATGTTCATAGTTCATGTTAATGTTAACTGAGTTCACTATATTAACTAATGAAACCTTATTGTGAAGTGTTATGACCATACCTCTGAGACTGCATAGACAGTGAGCCAGAACAGTACACAGATATACTACAAGAAGTAGACCTATACAATGAAAAATATAAAGTTACAAGTTCATTACTCATCTTTGATTAGTAAAAATTTTTTTTTTGAAAAAATATGACCCCACATTTTTCTTGGTTTAATCTCATTCTTTCCATTGACTCTCACCACAGCTTGCTTGGTGTTCAGCTGGCTGCCAACTTTCCGTAATTAGCTCTCTCTCCCCGGCCGCGCTCACAGTGAGGCAGAGTGCAGCCAAATGTAAATCTCTCCAGAGGCTTTCCACAGCATGAGCATGACACACATCTGGAGGACGCCAGATTCTTGACACGTTACAAGAACCAGTCAGTGCGACCGGTGCAGGACCATTCGTCTTCCTGTATGCACTGCCACCTCCCTGGCCTTATTCACTTTTTCCATTCTGCTCTCCCTCTCTCTTTCCCTGTTTTGTTGTTCGTTTTTTACTGCATGGCTCTGGTGAATGAGCCCCCTTTAATCTCATGTCAGACGCTTAATGTTAATGCAGTTATTTTTGGTATTTGGAGAAAACTTCCACTTGTTATGAAAGGCAGAAACAGCCTTTCATGTGTTTCAACCACAAAAATACCTGCTGGGTAGTTAATTGTGACTTTGTAAAAAAGCTTGGGAGATGAATCATAGTTCAAAGCAGCTTAGAGTTTGGTATATCTAAACTGAAGAAGGCACCAAATGTTGGTTAGTTTCAACAAACTACTGCGTCCTACCATATTCACAACAAAAGATGTTTATTTGCGTGTGATCTGCATGTGTAGGCTGTATTAGCTGGGGGAAAGGTTGAGTGTGGAGTGAAGCATTCTTTCCATTACCCAGACCAAATCAATGCACTGAGGTCCCAGCCAGAACGCCACGTCCCCTCCCCCACGCCAGTGGTGACAAGGGGGCCAGTGGAAAGAGCTGACCCAGGCACAGCACACTGGCCTAATTGCAGTTCTGGCCTCCTGCTTCTTTTCCTGAAGCTGAACAGTGGTTGCCACAGAGCATGGATAAAATCCTCAACCACATGGACAAGGGAGCAACACAAGTCTATTGAACGCTCACCTAAAAATGATTGAAGTCATCATTGACTCACCCTCATGTCATTAAACCTGTATCCATATCACAAAAGAATATATTTTGAAGAATGTTGAGGAACCAAAAGTTTCGGTTCCTATTGACTTCCATTGTCAATATTTTTCGAAATATCTTTTTTTGAATACAGGTTTGGAACGACACGAGGGTGAGTAAATGATGGCAAAATTCATTCTTGGGTGAACTAGCTTTTTAAGTATATGGGTCAAAGTATAAAACAACAGTTAACTGTTTTACACAACTGTTGGAGAAATATCTTTATGGGAAGAAGGATACAAATCAAATCTAGTCCAAGAGTAAACTTTTTTTTTTTTTTTTGCATTGGCGACCCTCAATTGTAACTTTATCCACAAGGCTTAATGGGCATCTGGGAAATCCACCATCAACAAACTTGACCTTGACGTCTTTGTGTAAAATGACATTCTTGGTCATATTGGGGGCTGAATTTGGGGCTTGCAGAACACAGATTGCAAAGAATGATTTTATTTGTCTCATAAAATAATGGTAAAATAATACCATGCATGCAGAATCCCTCAATCAACTTACATGGACAATTATTAAAGGAAATCTGTAGGCATTGCAACTCCACAATGGAAAAAAGCAATATTTTAGAGATCAGATCAATATATTTTTTTAAAGTTGCACTGCTCTTCTCATGCATAACATAGGGATTATTAATGAGGCATGATGGTTTTCAGTTGCATTGCTTTTATGTTTGGAATATATTTGACCTTATATATGACCCATCCACCAAACAAACTCTGAAAATTAGCATTTGAGAGAAGTAATCTGCTTAAGAGCTTTAAGTGGAGCATTGAGGTGTCATCATACAAAGAGGCATTGACCGTGGCATTTCATTGTGGTCCTTTCTCAACATTGTTCCAGTGATTGGATTTTACTGATTGTTTCCATCTTGTTGTAGAAAAGCCCTCTGAGCCCCTCGACTGTATCTGAGAACAATGATAATATGGGGGTGTTCAGGATGACACCCACTTAAATATGGATATCTGAACCCATCTCTCAATAATAATAGTAGCAGGTTCAAGGTGAGGCTACGGAACAGGACCAAATATGAACACTAGTGCACCTTATGGATGAAACAATACACAAAAAACTTTTTTTAAAGAGGATTAGCAGACTTATGACAACAAAATATGACAATTCATGTTATTCTGAAAGACAGACTTGGAGGTATTTGAACAAAAGCAGAACCTCAAAACACAGATTGGGATTTAATAAAGTAAAGTATAATTGTATTTACATATTTCAAAGCCATTTATTATCATACAAATTTTGGAAAATAAATATTTACAAACCAGCAACATCAAGTTGTACAAAAACATTTTCCCCCTCTATGTCCAGTGCAAAAAAACAAGAAAACATTTAGATAGAAATAGCCTGTAAACCATTATTTCTGTTGTTATAATAAATTCTCGTAAAATATCTGACACCTTTAATGTTTACTGACCAACTGAGTTTACTGACCAACTACCTCATTCAAATAAACTGTAAAAAGGCTTGTGGAGGATATTCACATGCCCTTTTTAAATGATGATTGACATGTCCCAAATATTTTTTGCTTTATTAGAATAAACTTGTAAGAAAAAAAAATCCCCATTGGTCTCAGCTCTCTCCTTTAACTTTTCCAATCTCATAGCTAACGACTTTCAGTGTACACAAAATACGTCCTTTGTTAAAAAAAAAACAAGGTGAATTATTAATTTTATAAGAAAAAAAAAAAACCAATAAAAACAATGAATAATAAATATTGCTTGTTAATTATTTCTAACTATTGTCTATTCAGTCTGATAAGGCAAACATTGATAAAATGTTCATTTAAAAAAAAAAGTCCACTTAATTGGTGATATACAGTAATAAACCTTTGGTTTAATTCAAACGCCTATCAAAAATTTGATCTATAGGTCTTCAGGGGAATCAGTAAAAAGTTTAATACAATAGTTTGACTTGAATTAATGAATAAACAAACAAAAAATGTGAATTAATGTTCAGCTTCAAAAGTGGACTTTTCAGAAAGTCAAATCCTCATTTCGAAAGTTCAAGGAATGAGAGTGATCTGTGGGTTCACAGCACTGCGAGGTCATGGCAGGACTTGGAGCGCACTTTCATGGCCATCTTCTTGTTGTTCTTGGCCACCAGTCGATCCAGGAAGCGTCTGGCCTTCTTGGTGATGCTCTCTTTTCGCTTGTAGACAGAGCGTCGACGCTCATTGATCTCTTTGCTGTCTTGCCGCAGTCTGATCTGCCTCACAATGCCCTCAAAGAGCTCGTGAACATTGTGCTGGAGGGAGGCGGAGGTTTCTATGAACTTGCAGTCGAACACCACGGCACAAGCCCGACCCTCTGCCAAAGAAGACCAAGGTTGTGTGAGATCCTTGGATTGACCCCATAATACTAAATACTGCATAAGCCTTACAGTACATCACATCACAGCAGCCCTTAAAGGAATAGTTCACCCAAAAATGAAAATGATCCTATAATTTACTCAACCTCAAGCCATCCTAGGTGTATATGACTTTCTTCTTTCAGCTGAACACAATCGGAGTTATATTAAATAATATCTCAATTTCTATGGCAGTTTTTGAAGCTCCAAAAAGCACATCCATCCATCATAAAAGTAATCCATAAGACTCCAGTGGGATAATAAAGGCCTTCTGAAGCGAAGCGATGGGTCTTTGTAAGAAAAATATCCATATTTAAAACTTTATAAACTATAATCACTGGCTTCCGGCAACGGCCGTACGCCCGTTCACGAGAGAGTTCCAGTGGAAGGGTGACCTTTGACCCGACGCATGACGTAGGACGTATGATGCAGGCATAGCCTAAGTTTAGGTGAGAATTGACAAATGTATGCGCTTTTTGGAGCTTTAAACACTATTCAATGCCGTTGTAAAGCTGGGAAGAGACAGGATATTATTTTAATATAGCTCTGATTGTGTTCAGTTGAAAGAAGTAAGTCAAATACACCCAGGATGACTTGAGGGTGAGTAAATTATGGGATAATTGTCATTTTTGTGTGAACTATTCCTTTAAGGCCTATGAATCTGCACCATGTCAAACAGTTGTGCTTCAGGGGATACACTAAAGCTGCATTTACATGGACCCTAATAATCCGTTATGTAATCGGACTAGTTGCACAGTCGGAATAGAAAAAGTCACATGTAACCACATCAGTCAGAATTAATTGGCCAAATTCAGAATGTAAGGGGTGGATTACACCTTTACTTATCCGTTCGATAGGACATGTTAACTCGATTGAAAACCAACACAGAAAAGTTCTGCATGTGCAATGGAGTATAAACGGCATAATGACTCACGATGTACGGAACGAGCTGTTGTTGGTGAATAGTGTAATTCTAAAATTCTTATTCCACTTATCGTCTGTGAAGTGCTGCAGGGGAATGTCATACCAGCAGTCCTTGCTTCGGACTCTCATCCACAGACACCTTTGTTTTGGCCGCGGCAAGGGGCATTTTACTGCTTAATAAATATAAGCAGCACGGCACAAAGCTTCATGTGCTCGTCGTCTCCTAATCAGGACCCGAAATAGATAAATATTTAGTCTGCATTTTAAAACAAAGAAAAGAAGCGATAGCAGGATAATGGTTAGTATGTGCCAACAGCGGGAAACTTTGTATTTCCATGCAGTGTGTGCGTGTCAAAAGATCAAATCCAATTTGAAGCTTGTGACATATAAAAGCTCACATTAACCTGATCACTTTATTTAGTGTTCATGTAAACACTATGATCGGATTCATTAATCGGAATGATTTCATTCCGATTTAAACAAAACGTGTCCATGTAAACGTAGCTACTGTGACACACACTACCGTACAAAAGTTTGTGGTTGGTAAGATTTTGATGTTTTTGAAAAAAAAAAGGTCTCGTGCTCACCAAGGCTGCACATATATTAAAACACATTAAAAAGAGTGTTATTGTGAAAATAACGTAATTTTTTCCTGTGATGGCAAAGCTGTTTTTTCAGCATCATTACTCCAATCTTCAATGTCACATGATCCTTCAGAAATCATTCTAATATGCTGATTTGGCGCTCAAAGGCAGGGTAGGTAGGATTTTTCTAAAAAAAAAAACATTCCAAATTTGTTTAAACTGTCTTTATATACCAATACATAATTAAAATATAAGTACTCTGAAAAAGAGAGTATAAAAATCTAGTGTGTGTAGACCTCTCACGACTGTTGTAAACACAGCTAATTATTTCCATTCACTCCACCGCCCCCCCCCCCCCCCCTTCGGAGCTGCTTCCAAAGCCACGCCCCCAAAACACATGAACGCACGACGTCAAACGCTCAGGCTCAGCTGGAAGACGCATTTATATACCTGAGAGGAGTGGAGAGGAAGGAGCGCAGTGCATGCATTGACATCATGTCACTCAGAATCACATGTAACAATTAATAAAATACCTAACTTTATCACTATAAATATAAACAAATAAGATTTCTTTTAGTACTCACTATCAAGCTAGCATATCGATACTGGTAAAGTTTAAAATATACTTTGTTTGATTCGGTAACGAGCTATATTTATAAGGCAAAGCTAAAAACAGGTTGCATTGATACACGTTTTTCCATTACCAGTTACACTGTGATGAAGGTGAATTTCGTGTAAGATTCATAACATATACAGTGTTTTGCATGTAAGAGTTTCCATGATGAAAACATTGTTGACTCTAATGAGGACTACACTCCGGAGACAAGTACCGCTTCGTCGGTACGAGGACAGGTCCGGGGTCGAGGGCAAAGCAGAGGAGGTCGTTCAAGAGTGCGGGCAACCAGGGTCCGAGGAAGTAGTTTTTGCCTTGTTTGCCTTCGCTGACTGCATATGCAGGTGCTTAGAATTTTGAATGCTCTTTCTCTGCCATAATTTTACTCTTCGTAGGTTCCGCGCCTCCTCAAATCAAACGGGTGCGCGCGCATATGGGCAGATCTAGCAACAGGGGTGGTGGCCATGGTTGCGAGAGTGAGTGACAGTCGCCCAAACCAATCAATTGTTTCGTCCCGAATGGAAATAATGAGCTGTGTTTATTGCAGATTAAAACGTCTACAGTCACTCGATTTTTATACTCTCTTTTCAGAGCACTTACATTTTAATTATGTATTGGTATATAAAGACAGTTTAAACAAATTTGAAAAAAAGTTTTTTATAAAAATCCTACCTACCCTACCTTTAATATTTCTTATTATTATCCATGTTGAAATAAATTGTGCTGCTTAATATTTTTAGGGAAACCATCATAATTTTTTTTTTTTTTTTTATTCTTTGATGAATAGAAGTTCAACTGAACAGCATTTATTTGAAATAGAAAACCTTTGTAACATTATAAATGCCACTGTCACTTCTGATGGATTTACTGCATTCTCGCTGAATAAAAGTATTAATTTCTTAAAAAAAAAAACCTTACCCTCTCAAACTTTTGAACAGTAGTGCATAACATCCCACGATGATGTGTCTGTGCGAATGATCCAAATCAAAACAGTTCTCACCTTCCACTGCCACCTCTCGAGATCGCACTAAGTCACTTTTGTTTCCCACAAGGATGATGGGAATGTTTTCAGCCTGTCGGATGCGCCGCAGCTGGATTCGTAACTCCGACGCGCTCTCGAAGCTGCTGCGGTCGGTGATGGAGTAAACAATGATGTAAGCATTGCCCACCTGCATGCAGTAATCCTGCACCCACTTCTCATCTTCCTCCTGGGGGATCAAAAAATGAACACTTTTGAAAGGATAGTAGGATCACAAAAGATTTTTTTACTGAAGACATTTTTACTGGTCATTTTTTCAAATCAGTGATAATGAATGGAGGCTTTCAAGCTATAATAGCGTGTAATAAAAGTGGTTCATACGCCAAAATATGTCAAGATATACAGTAGAGTCACTAAGATTTTTTTATCATCAAGGATGCATTAAACTTTACAACGGTGATAGTAAAGACATTTATAATGTTACAAAAGAATATTTCAAATAAACGCTGTTCTTTTGAACTTTCTATTAAAGGGTTAGTTCACCCAAAAATGAAAATTATGTCATTAATGACCTCATGTCGTTCCAAGCCCGTAAGACCTTCGTTCATCTTCGGAACACAGTTTAAGATATTTTAGATTTAGTCCGAGAGCTTTCTGTTCCTCCATTGAAAGTCAATGGACGGCATACTGTCCATGTCCAGAAAGGCAATACATCACATCATCATACAGACATCATCAAAGTAGTCCATGTGACATCAGTGGCTCAATCTTAAGTTTATCAAGCGACGAGAATACATTTTGTGCGCAAAAAGTAAACAAAAATAATGACTTTATTCCACTATTCATTTCCTTCTCTCTAGGCCTCGAGTGAGTTCACGTAGTGTTTTTGCGTAGCGCGTCTGTGTTGTACGTCACACGCATCAGACATGACAGCGTCGGCCAATAGTGAGCCTACGTGTGACGTACAACACAGACGCGCTGCGCAAAAACGTGAATATTTTCACTACGTGAAATAGCTCGAGGCCCAGAGAGAAGGAAATGAATAGTGGAATAAAGTCGTTATTTTTGTTTATTTTTTGCGCACAAAAAGTATTCTCGTCGCTTGATAAACTTAAGATTGAGCCACTGATGTCACATGGACTACTTTGATGATGTCTGTATTGCCTTTCTGGACATGGACAGTATGCCGTCCATTGACTTTCAATGGAGGAACAGAAAGCTCTCGGACTAAATCTAAAATATCTTAAACTGTGTTCCGAATACGAACGGAGGTCTTACGGGCTTGGAACGACATGAGGGTGAGTCATTAATGACATAATTTCCATTTTTGGGTGAACTAACCCTTTAAGAATCCTGAAAAAAAAATTAATAGAGTCTCCACAAAAATAGTAAGAAGCACAACTGATTTCAATATTGATTTCTTGAGCACTAAATCAACATATCAAAATGATTTCTGAAGGATCATGTGACACTGAAGACTGGAGTAATGATGCTGAAAATTCAGCTTCGCGTAACAGAAATAAATGTTATTTTAAAATAAATATTTTCATATTTTATTTTTTTATAATTTCAGCCTTAGTGAGCATAAAATAGTTACTCAAAAAAAATCTTTTGAACGGTAGCGTAAACACAGTCCGCTTTAATGGACTTAAAATGATAGCTGGAGCACTATGATGTTTTAATGTTGCTTTTTTGGGGGGGGGGGGTAATTTTGCAGCTTCACAATCCCAGTCCTCATTCATCATTATATTGAAAGAAAGTGAAAGAGAATGACATGAGGGTAATTAAACAATGACAGAGTTTTCATTTTAGGATCCCTTTAAACACTTGCACATGTACTGAGGTATAAACAACAAACAATTCAAAGCTTTGTGTCGAGAAAATGCTGTGGATTGTAACGTTTACAGAATCATTATCTCTGTAAACAATTGTTGAGTCCAGCAAAGCGGAGGTGCCAGACAGACCTCACAGAGGAGAGTCATCGATAGCGGTGTAATGAGGCCCTGGAGCGATCAGTGTACTTGTCTGTGTGGTCAGCAGCAGCAGCAGGGGCCAGCTGTATGATGCTTGCTCACTTCAGGCCAGCGCTCAATGGAGTTTAGCCACGGGCAGTGAGAGGCCATGTTTTTTCCACAGCATTGCACAAAAGGCATTGTTGCCCTGTATATGAGACTCGTGTCTACAAACACAGACTCACGGCTGACACATGCAACCCCGAGAAGACGAAACGCCTTCAGATTTTCCTTTATTTACATCTGATAATTCATCGAGTATGAGATTGATTATGGTAAGAAATACTGATGTATGAAGTTTGCATACCTGTTTTTCGGTTTCCCACGTGTCCATCACGACTAGGGTCGTCTCCTCCTCGTCCACCGTAAGGGTTTTCTCATATATATCCTCTATAGAAACATGCAAAACTGCATTTTAAGTCTGTTTAGCAAAATATCAGTGACATTAATTTGACATCTAAAAACAGCATTGGCAACTAAGGATAGATGCTACAAACAAACAACTAGGTCAAGGTCTTATTTGTTAACATTTAAAGGGTTAGACCACCAAATTTTTTTTATTTCTGTCATTAATCATTCACCCTCATGTCGTTCCCAACAAGTAAGACCTTCGTCTTCGGAACACAAATTAAGATATTTTTGATGAACTTTGAGAGCTTTCTGACCCCCCTATACACAGCAATGTTATTATCACTTTCAAGGCCCAGAAAGGTAGGAAAGACATTGTTGAAATAGTCCATGTGACTCCAGTGGTTAAACCTTAATGTTATGAAGCGAGGAGAATACTTTTTCTGTGCAAAATAAACCAAAAAAAAAGCGACTTTATTCAACAATTTCTTCTCTTCCGGGTCAGTCTCTAAGCACTACGACACATGCAAGATCCGGCCAATACTGAGCCAGCGTTCTGACGTAGAACCCGGAAGCGCTGCACTGTGTTTACAACATGAATACCCTCAGAGCCTGACAGGGAAGAGAGGAAATTGATGAATAAAGTTTTTTTTTTTTTGTGCACAAAAATTATTCTCCTCGCTTCATAACATTAAGGTTAAACCACTGTAGTCACATGGACTATTTCAACAATGTCTTTACTACCTTAAAGGAACACTCCGACTTTTTGGGACTTTAGCTTATTCACAGTATCCCCCAGAGTTAGATAAGTCCATACATACCTTTTTCATTTCTGTGCGTTCTGTAAGTGTTATTTGACGCACCCACCGCTAGCCTAGCTTAGCACAAAGACTGGATGTAAATGGATAAGGTAGCATACTAATCCCAATAAGTGACAAAATAATGCAAACATTTTCCTATTTACATGTTGTGATCTGTATAGTCACAGCGTGTACAAATAACAAGGCTATATGAGACAGAGACCACTTTTAATCGTATAAATACTGGGAACTATATTCTCACTAGGCGTAGGAGCACAGCTACTTGGGCGGAGTGGCTACTTGGGCGGAGTGATTAGCGCAGCACACGAGACGCCCTGTGGTGAGGAGCAGAGAGTTCGCTCAGAGTTGGAGTAATAGAGTCAGCAATTACTAGATAGTAAATTTATAGTTTACAATCATGGGTGTTCGCTGTATCTTGTCTTACAGCTTCCAAAGTTTGTAACTCCTCGTCTGTGTATTCTGGCTCAAAACTATATGGTTCTGGATCTTGGTTTGATACCCAGTAAAATTCCTCTGACAATTCCTCAAAGTCAGCCATGATCACGAGTCACGTTCGCTACTAGCTAGTTAGTCACGTTTGTTTTGTTTACGGAACCATCAACAGGGCGTCTCGTGTGCTGCGCTAATCACTCCGCCCAAGTAGCTGTGCTCCTACGCCTAGTGAGAATATAGTTCCCAGTATTTATACGATTAAAAATGGTCTCTGTCTCATATAGCCTTGTTATTTGTACATGCTGTGACTATACAGATCACAACATGTAAATAGGAAAATGTTTACATTATTTTGTCACTTATTGGGATTAGTATGCTACCTTATCCATTTATATCCAGTCTTTGTGCTAAGCTAGGCTAGCGGTGGGTGTGTCAAATAACACTTACAGAACGCACAGAAATGAAAAAGGTATGTATGGACTTATCTAACTCTGGGGGATACTGTGAATAAGCTAAAGTCCCAAAAAGTCGGAGTGTTCCTTTAACAAATACTTCTGATTTAAAAAAATGTAGTAGTAAATGTTGAAATGAACATGAACTAAGGTTAATAAATGCTGTAGAAGTATTGTTCATTATTAGATCATGGTAACCAATGCGGTTAACAAATTAAACTTTATTGTAAAGTAACCATGATTTTACAATGGTTATATTTTACAAAAAAAAAAAAAAAAAAAAACTCACATACAGTATTACTGTATACATATCTTCTATGATGAGCATGTTTTTCTGGATATTAAGTCAAAAAATGGTTGATACAACAAGAAACGGGCTTATTAAAAGGGTGAAATTCTTTAAAAAAAACAACAACAGTTTGGCATAATCTACTATTTCTTAAAAGTGCTTCACTACATATTAATATTTGAAAAACTCTTGGCCACAAATCAAAGACATTTGATCCAAGCAACATACAGAAAACAAAACAAAACACAACATAGAGAGCTTTCCTGAAGGCCCTCAAGACTGCATGTATCAATAAGTATATGAGATAATTTGACCTTTTATGTCAAGGTATGATTAGTTAAGGTTGTAAAATGTCATGTGGTGCGACTTCCCTAAAACTTTAATATTTTTGATTTTGTAAAAACATACATTTTAACTTGAAAATATATTTATTTTTTGTACACAAGGTAAAAGGAAAATGTTATTTAAAGATATTTTCCTTTTCTTTATCATGGACACAAAAAAATAATCACAAGCGTGAAAAATGCATGTGAAGTGGAAGAGTGGAAAAATCATTGAGCCGTGTCTGATAAACTGATTGCATAGCTAGTTTGACAAGAAGATAAAACACACTTTGCTCCAGTCTAGGTTGATACTGACCTTGTCTCATTTTTCCACTTTAAATCTACTCTTGTCACTTTTCGAGACCTCTAAAAGATGTATAGCACAACATTTGAATTCACGGTAAAGAATAACAGTGTCCTTAATCAACTTCAATGTCTCAAAACTTCATGTCAGTTAAAATATGTGATTCAAGACATCCCCTACAGAAAACCGTGTCCTCAACCGATGAGGGCCAATGCACATTTTATTTTTTACAGATGTGATAACACTGTGTTAACTAAGGTGTATGCTAATGCAGTGCAATTACAAAGCATTCAAAACAAACATGTCACTCAACGAAAGCCAGCTAAGATAGAATCAAAGAGATTTTATAGAAGCTTTACAAGCCATTGGGATTGAAAACTGAAAGAAACATCTTATATCTCAAATGAATTTGTAAATTGTAATGCCTTCTTATCAACGATAAAACAATATTCAAGTGTTACAAAGGATTTATGTTTGATATAAACGCTGTTCTTTTTACCTTTCAATTCATTAATGAATCCTGAAGAAAAACTAGAACTGAAAAAAAAATTATACTGCTGAAAATTCAGCTTTGCCGTCACAAAAAGTATTAAAATAGAAAACAGCTCTTTTAAATTGTAACTTTAAGGGTCATGCAGAAGAGTAGCCTACTAATATGTCTCCAGTGATATATACACACATCCGCCTGTCAATGAGATGATTATTTACAGGGTGATGTTCTGCTCAGGTCAAAGCCAAAACAGCAACGAGACATGGGGTCATATGCCATTAGACAAAAAAACAACATGTAGGTCAACAGACTGCCACACACAGATGCACGTCTAATGCTTTCATAAAGGGATTTTGCATAGCTCAATGAATCAGGGAGACACAAATGTGTGTGCTGAATATTAAAGTCATAACTGTTGAGTTTTTAGTTACACAGGTCTCTGATTGATCAGTTTTGTGTCAGACAAAATGGATAGTCCCACATCCTTGGGGCACCAGGAGATGGACAGGACTGGGAAAATGGGAGAGACGACACAACGGTGCTGACTTTAAATCAGTCATGTGTTGTCCCATTGTAAGAAATGCACATATTCCAGCAAACTGAAGTGAAATTATTCTACATTTATGCTGTTAAAGTGTCACGTTTACGCCACGCAATGTTTAAAGTCTGCGCTTAAAGGCAGCAGTAATGCTCTAGACAACAGCTGCAACACAAATCAATGTACTGTATGTACTGTTTGCACTGACTGATGTATTAATCAATACCGTCATACAATTAATGTTTCAGGATCAATCATGACGCGTGGCAATTTGAGAGTGCAATCAATCAGGCAGACCTAACAGTTTAGTCAAGGTTATTTTAGGTGCTGGAATGCCATTTACAGTAGTGTGTCAATGCTATATTTATGGTTATACAGTAACATTAAGTTGATGAATGGAAGGAATCAAACTGTACCTAATTAATCAACTAAACTGATTTGATATGTAGACATGAACAAAAACTATAATGTATTTTGGGTTGTGTACCTCCAACGTGTTTGTGGGCATCCTTCTCTTGTATTCCAGCAAAAATGTTGGCAAGGCTCGACTTCCCCACGCCGTGATCCCCCAACAAAACCACACGATAAAGAGACTCAGATCCAGAGCTGTCCGAATCCGAGTCTGAAGACCAGTCGGCCCTTGAGTGGATGCTCTTGTCTCCTGGGTGGTAAGAGGCTGACTGGGCGAGCGGAGGGTGATACGGGTCAGCCGAGGGGTCTCTACTTCCCCGGCTCGCTAAACGAGAGGAGGGGATGGGAGTGCTCGCTCTTCTCCTCAGTGGTTCCTTTCCCTCTTTCTGTGTGTTGAGTGTCATCTTATAAACATAGATATGCCTGAACAAAAAAAAAAAAAAAAAAGTGAAATTATTATTAAAGGAAAACAAACAGTCCATAATATACTATTTTAAAAAAACTTAATGAGGTGCATCCTGAGATGTACCCAATTAATAACTTTGAACTGGTAGTGTTGAAGATACCAGGGCTAGTTGTCACACTTTTTACTCCAGTGAATATTTGTTTTTGTTTTCTAAAAAAATAAAAAAATAAATAAAAAAATTCAAACTTAGACATAAAATGCTTGGCAAAAAACCTATTGAACAATTTATCTATTATTGGAAAATATTCAAAATTTAAAATGCAAAATTATCAAAACTTTTCTCAACAGACATTGAACATGTGACAACTTGCCCCATCCTGAGAACAACATTTATTTTTCCAAAATGATACGCCCACTAGAAACAATTTTAGTTTAAGTTTAGTTTAATTATTCTAATTAAGTGTTTGAAACCAACATACCAAACCACTGACAGTGAAAACCTCTCTAAACATTAGTTACTAATACCCTTGTGACAACTTCCCCTGTGACAAATAGCCCCGGTGTCTCTGAATATTCATGCATTTTACTATATTTCATGCATTAATAAACACAACTACTAAACAAACCAGACATATTCCAACAAAAACATCCTCAGAATGTTTAGTGTACTCACAACCATGTCCGTAAACGAAGGTTTTAAAGCATGCAGGTTCACATCAATCCACAGAATGAAGTTCAAAGTGAATCAATCAGTTTGCGCGCAGTGGAGTTTGAGGAACCGGTTGCAGAGAAACGCTACACCGCTGCAGTCATGGCAACAGCCCGCCGAGTTCCACAACGCTTTTAAAAATTTAAGAGCGGAATGAAGCATTTCTCTCATTCTCTCGCGCTGTCCGTCACAGCCTCGTCACCCGCGGCGCGCGGAACGGAACGCTCGTGCGCTCGGAAAAACATCGGTGAGTTCACATCTATGACCTTTCACTCACCTTTATCTCACCACACGCAAGTTTTAGGGGTCCGAAGCGCGACTTCTCAGTTCATCCTTTCCACTTGTAGACTTTGAGCGTCAGTCCACAGCGCTGGATCGGTGTGAAGTCGCATGTATCGTGCCTTTGTGATTAAACACAGGTGGGCTCCTGTTGCCAACTCAACTCGAGCTCAGAGCGCGCGGAGCGGAGAAACGTGCTTTCTGTTTATATTACTCACATGATCCATAAACATAGCTCAACAAATGGGCCCTCGACTGTAAGTCTCGTGGGTCCTTGCTGAGCGTCTTTCAACATCATCCAGGGCCACGAAATGTTATAATGTGCCTTTTAAGCACCGTCCCACTCCATCTCCATGACGTCGATGTTCTGTCATTTCCTGCTCAAAGCTGAGCTGAGATATCATAAGTTATGAGAATGTTCTCATTAGTCCAATTGCTTTGATGTAAAACGCATCTTGACTTAATGATGTCATCACTGGAAAGTCATGCAATGTGAAACCACACACATTGCATTTATTTTTCTTTTAGAGACAAACATCCACAGATGTTTCTTTTTCTTGGTGCTTATGCAATTGGATAATGAATGTTGCCATTTTATCGCATCTATTTAGTATTTTTGTTTCTAAAATAAGTTTTATTTATTGGAAAAAGCATTCCAGCACTGGATACACATGGAAATAAAAAAAAAAAAAATCCTGAATCTTCGCATCAGTGAAATAGAAGAAGGTTTATCCCCTGCTTAGATCACACAGTTGTTTTTTACCAGGAATTTTTAATTCTCTGAGGCTCAGTTGAATCTTTTCCAACTGAAACAACAAAAGTAATCAAACCAGTCGCCCGTACACTGGGGTGCTGAAATCCATTACTGTTTACAGAGCAAGCCTTGTTCCCACACTTTGGTCAATTACATTAATGTCACACAACTACTGTTTCAAGGTTTGCAAAATGGCTTTGAAATGCTCCATTTGCAAGATAAATACTTATATACAGTCATAAAATGAAGCACTCGCATACTTTGAGGATTGACACTTTAAAGTGTCACTAACTGCAATAACATGTGCTTGCTGACTGGTAGCCTACCAAACTCCAACATCGTGTTCCTCGACATGGGAAACAACATGGACGAATATGATGAGCATCTTCTGCAGAAATTCAGAATGCAATTGCTGATTTGCGCGCTTGGCAAACAATACGAAGTATTATGAATAATTTGAGGTTACACTTTATTTCGATAGTCCACTTTAGACATTCTAAATTTGCAACTACATGACAACTAACTCTATCGGTAGACTATTGTTAGGTTTAGGCTTAGTAAAATAAGTTTTTACATCAAGACATCACACTACAGTTCAAAATTTTGGAAACGTTTTTGAAAGAAATGAATACTTTTATTCAGCAAGGATGCATTAAACTGATTAATAGCGACAGTAAAGACATTTATAATGTTACAAAGATTTCTATTTCAAATAAATGCTGTTTTTGTTACAACAATATTAAGCAGCACAACAGTTTTCAACATTGATAATAATAAAATCAGCATATTAGAATGATTTCTGATAGTAATGATGCTGAAAATTCAGCTTTGACATCACAGGAATATATTAAAATATAAAACCGTTATTTTACATTATAATAATGTTTCAGAATATTCATGTTTTTACTGTATTTTATCAAATAAATGGCTTTTGTGAGCATAAGAGAATTCTTTTAAAAAGTTTTGAATGTTAGTGTACCTACAATAAGACTACTATATGAACGCTAATATAAAAAGTCTGATTTTTAAAGAGGTATTTTGTTACTACTTACCAAGGAAAGTGGTCACTTAACATCTGCAGCTTAGTTTGTGTGACACTAAAATACATGTAGTATGCAGTTGCACTTGCATGTTTAAAGGCACATCAATAAATTACGGTACTTGCACTAGAGTGGAACATATAGAAAAGAAAAAAAGAGGATCGAGCCAATAAAACAAACTGAAAGCAAAGACAAATAAAGTAAGGAAGATCTGTAAAAATGTTTAACTGAGTAAAATGATTTAATGAAGTGGCTCCATTGATTTTCGTCTGTAATAACAGCTCAGGGGAAGACTCAAAAAGGTAATGCATTCGGCACAGGGCTACACGGGGAGTAAATCCTCTTGGGGTATATTGAGATGGACGTCCATATCTGGAGTACACCTAAAATATAGACAACACAGTGACAGTGACTGTAAACAGCCAGTATACAACCCAAGGCCTAGTTCACTGAAGAAATTAAACTTCTGTCATCATTTACTCACTCTCATGTCATTGCAAACCCAAGGAAGACATTCTGAACTGTTTTTGCCCATATATTGAAAGTCAATGGGGTCCAAATCTACAGCAGACCAGAATGAGTTTCATTGTATGGACAAAAAAAACCACTGATATGTTTTTCAAAAGATCTTCTATTGTGGTCCACAGATGGGAAATTTAGAACAACAAATGATGACAGTTTTTATTTTTGGGTGCAAAGACATCTGTAAATAAGAAGGACTCCTTATGGCACATCTGCCTTTAAACATGGTCACCACAGCCTGAGACAGTTTGTTTAAGACCGGAAACATGAGAACTTTCCCTGCTTGGGCTCAGGACATCTGCAGATACTAAAGCCATGTCTCTGTCACGAGTGGAGAAGGAAATCCCAGATCTGTTTATCATTATCTCTAGTTAATGGAAACCTTTTTAATTTGTTGCTCAGTGTGACATGATATGTGAACACACTAAGTGTTTTTTGCTTGTTTTCCACGTTCTTTGTCCCCTAGGCCAAAACACTTAAGGACCAAAGGTCCATATGAATATATCTTAACTGTGATATAACTGTTCCCAAGGGTGGCAAGAGGTTGTGCAGGACCTTGGAATAAAGTGTCCGATTGTTTTGGAGAGGAAAATGACATGCTGTTTTGGAACAGACTGTTGGGAAATGTGAAACCTTCATTAACCTTTAATGGGCGCCAGGGATTCCATGAATGCACAGCATTCTCTTGTCTCTCTTCATTTATCTTTAAGATGGCCTTTGGAGTCTTTTCCAAATCTGTAATATTACACCATCTCCAACAGCTCAATACCTTTCAAAACCAAGCCATTGTTTGAAAGTAGATGGGGCGAGTTCTCCTCTAGTAGTTTATCAGATTTGCAATGCTGGATCTCCAAAAAAGCTCATTGGGTTAGGGAAAATGTTACTTTTATTCACCTTCATGTCATTCCAAACCTGTACAACTTTCTTCATCAGAACAAAAAAGAAGATATATCGTGTTTTTTTGTTCATCCAATGAAAGTCAAGGGGGTCTAATTTGGTTTTGGTCAAAAACAGTTGAAACATCCTTCAGAATTTCTTCTTTCACATTCTGCATTAGGAAAAAAGTCGAACAGGTTTGGAACGACATGATGGTAAGTAAATGATGGCAGAATCTGCATTTTTGGGTGAATTATCCCTTTAAATTGTTTCTCAATGCATGAAATGAGCGTCTTAAATAACTCATATTAGATGGGCTGTGTGCTGTCAGTATGCTTGAGAAGGCTCTTGAAATTGAAGTGTTGCTGTTCTATATCTGTTTATGGGAGGGGTAGGGTCATACTAACACTGTTAGACATTTTGAGGGGTTTGTTGAACTTCCTTTCAAGTGGTCAATTTTGTGAGAACTTTTCTCTGCAACTGCAATTACTGTATAACTTGGGAATGCTTCAACTGAAGAGCTTGCCAATGTTCTTGTGTTAATAGGACATAAGAACTGTTTGTGATAAAGAAGCTGTTTGCCTCAATAACTCATTGTCCCCATCCACTTACTTATCTGATTTCAGGAAAACATCTCTCATCCACTTACTTATCTGATTTTAGGAAAACATCTGGAAAGATCTCTCTCCTGATGTTTGGTCTTGATAGTTGCAGTTCCTTAATACTCTTCATTAGCTCTTTGTTCTTCTGCTCTAGCTCCATTATCACCTTAAAAATATATACAGTAAATATACAATGTAAATAAATGTACAAATTAACATACTTTTTAAAAATAATGCGTTAAGTCAACAATCAAAAATTAACTTTAATAATAAAATAAAAAATGAATCACTTTTCTGTGCATATTAATCTCTTCCCTCATTGTGTAATTCTGTGAGGCCACGAGTTTGACAATGGGAGGGGTGTGGGATTCATATTTCTGAAAATCAAACAACAAAGATATGTTTGATAATGCACCAAGAAAAGTCAAGAATTACCTCCATTAAAAACAAACAAATCTTCTTTACCTCAGCAACAGCAGAAAGCACTTCCTGCTCTCTTTGGTGTTGGCATCTCTCCAAACGGACTGTTTCTTTCTCAAACAACAGATTTACATCCTCTTGCTCTTTCTGACAATTACAGAAGAGAAACATATTAAAACAATAAATAAAGTTACTTAAATCTAACTTTAAGTACTTTTTACTCTTTACCCATCAGATGGCCAGAATGTCAGCTTTTATTCATCCAGACAGTAAGTCCTGCTTATTTTTCGGTTGCACTTTATTTTACAATATGTGCACTTACAGTGTACTTACCTAAGAAATTACTGGGTAATAATAAGGTAACTACATGGGTTATGGTTAGGTTTAGGGGTAGGTTCAGAGAGAGTACCTAGTTATTACCCAGTGTTTGCAATTACTATAATAAGTACATAGTATATACATGGGGAACAGGACTGTTAAATAAAGTGCTACCCATTTTATACCTGTTGCATCTCTTTCAGTCTGTCCAGTTTTCTTTTCATGTCTGCAATCTGCAAGGCCTTGACAGGGAACTCCATATCTTTGTATGTCTTTAAGAAGCGGAGCTCTTTCCGAGCCTTTACCACCTCTGCTTTTACCATGTCCAACTGCTTCTGCAAACCTGCACTTATAAGATAGTCAAATTAAACTTCTTGTTGCAGTTTGGGGTTGGTTGTTTTTGCTTTAGCATTAACGCTATATGGCCAAAAGTACCTGGATACCCAAACATGTCGACGTCTCTGTCTGCATGGGGCAATATCATGCTGGAACAGAAGAGGGCCTCGTTCTACACGAAATGTTATGTTTGCTTGATTTTATGCGCCTGCTTGTAATGCACTTTTACTGTATTTTTGATCAATTAAACCAATCCTTGGTGAGCATAAGAGACATCTTTCAAAAACATGTAAAGAAATTGTACCGGCTGCAAACTTTTGAATGGTAATGTAGCTGGAATAGCAAAGCCAATTAATTAGATTAGAAAAGTGTTTCCACATACTTTTGGCCATACATAGTGTATAAACTGCATTTAAAAGTAATAATGAAAATAGCTAAAACATAATTGATTGTAAAGTGTAGAAGTTTCAACTAACCGCTGAGATTAGTCTGTGACACTTCCTCTGTATCTGTCAGCTCTGCGTTGGCACTTTTAATAAGACTGTCATCCCATTTTTTCAAAGCCACCATTGATTTCTAGAAAAAACATATATCAAATTGCATTGGTTAAGGGAACTTAAAGGTGCAGTAAGCGATTTCTGAGAAACGCTGTTGATATTTGAAATCACCAAAACAAACACGCCCCTACCCAAAAGGATCACACCCCTATCTTGATAGCCCCGCCCATAAATTCACAAACACTCTATAGAGCTGGTAAGTCCCGCCCATCCGTAAAACCCCACTGGACCTCTAGATTGAAAAATCGTCAATGCAAGTGAATGTGAGAAAATAATTATTTTCTGGTCCCGTTTGAATTGTGCCATGAATGTGAACATGAATGTTGTCTGTGAATTTTTTATAAAATTTTTCATATTACGAGTTTGACAGTATATTGTACGATTCTTTGGCTAGCAGTTGTGGAAAAGACATAACGAGAAAGACTACATGTCGCCTATGTGACGTCACCCCATAACACATTTTCCCTCCACTTGTCAAATCACGGGGCTAATGCTGCGATAATCTATGGAGACAGATCGAGATGCCTGAGTGTTTTGTACCCAAATGTCACCATTCAAACCAAATGGGCTGTTCTTTCTTCAGATTCCCGTCTGAAAGCAGCGAAGAGTTGTAGTCCACAAAGTGCTCTCACACAAAGTCTAACCGTATCAAACTTCTACCCGCTAAATTGTAGCATTCTTCACACGAAAAATTATATTAAAAATTCACAGACGACATATGTTCACATTCATGGCAAAATTCAAACGGGACCAGAAAATAATTATTTTCTCACATTCACTTGCATTGACGATTTTTCAATCTAGAGGTCCAGTGGGGTTTTACGGATGGGCGGGACTTACCAGCTCTATGCAGCACAGGCCCACCCCCCTCATGAATGGACACGCCCCTTACTGCTGATTGGCTACAAGTGCGTTTTGGTGCGACCCACTTTCAACAGCGTTTCTCAGAAATCACTTACTGCACCTTTAATACTCAACGTTGAAAAATTCAGTGCTCTTTGTGTACAGTGGGATCTAAGAACATAATACAATATAGCTCACCCTCATTTGTTCTCTCTGTGTGAGCAGTTCTTTGGCTCTGGAGACTGAGCTTCTGTCTGTGTCAATAATGCTTCTGGCCATCTGCAGGTTCCTCTCTTGAAGCTGTTCACAGTGCTCCTCCAGGTCTTTTATTGCGTTTTTTCTGGATGTGATGAGTAACTACAACAGATTGCAGTTGTCAGCGTGGTGTAAACTAAACACAAGTGAACTATTAAAGTTGGCTTTCCTGCTTTACAGTACACACCATCAGTGCTTTGATGTTGTCTTTCCTCTTTGAGGTGATCTGGTCCTGCTCCACTTTTTCAGGTGCTGTTCTTGTAGACAGTTTGGGGAGTGTTGTGAAATCATTTTGGACAGCGTTTTGAGATTTTCCTGTTCATAAAGCAGAGATTACAAAACAATGCACAAAGACGGACATGTCTCACTACAGTAGAAGCATTACATTTATCCTTAGCCATGTTTATACCTGATTTTCCAGTAGGAGATGGTATGATTCCTCCTTTGTTAGATGATATGACTGCTTTAGGATGAAATGTTGCCCAAAGCAGAGGCTTTGGTCTTGTGCTTCGCTCCCATTTGCTGTAATCCTTGAACAAATATTTTAATAAAAAAAGGGTTTAGTCTAACTGCAGCTATTTTACTTTACAGAGAGCAATACTCATAACGTTACATGAAATAATAAAAAATGGAGTGTACTGCAAACCTTTTCATTATGTGTCACAGAATTCCCGAACATTATAGCAATAACGTAACAATCATAAACACAGTTGACGTCAGTCAGTCAGTCAGTCAGTCATACCACCGGATGAACGTTCAACATGTCTTGGCGTGTCATTATGTTGTTTTCTTCACCGGTAAAATCAGTTCTGTCTGTATCAAAAAGTCATCAAGAGTTCTTAAACAATTCCAGCATTCCCGGAAGTTTGCCATAGCAACCGGAGATACACGACGACACGCCTGTATACAACGTACTTCTGCTGCCATCTAGTGGATATACTGAGCATGCGCGAAAATAGGGAGATTCTCTTCTGTTTCCTGTCATTCTATTTTTCACAATTTAACAGAAAAACGAATGTAATCCTTTATATAAACGTCTATAAATCCCTATAAATTATATGTGATTGTAGCAAAGTAAGAGAATTAAGAAACCGATAGTAAAACTCTTGTCAAAATACACTTGTTATCGTTGCATTGCAGCACAGTTACATGCATGATTAAAGAAATAATTGTAAAATATTTTCAAAATACACTTTTATTGCTGACATTCTTGCATTATGATATAAGGTTATGTATTTGTTTTATAGAAGAGAAGGTTATACAAAACAGGTCTATTCAATGGCAAATTTACATCACAGATAAAATCAAATGTATTATAAATAGCATATAGGAATGATTTAAATATTTGATTTAATACACATCAAAATATTAACATTAGGAATTATATTCATCTGTATAATGAATAGCAGTGCATTAATACTTTCTCACACAAAAGGGCCTAATGTTATGTAATCATGAAGATGCATACACAACTTTCACTGCACAAAAAAAAAGATGAACATGAATAACATTGAATAGCTTACAGTTTTTTAAGTTGTTGCTATGGCACCATCAAACTAGATCATTTTTATGGTCACTACAAATAATAAAATCTTAACATTTAAATATATATATAAAAAAAAGTGTTATTGAAACAGATGTTCTGTAGTTATACTCAAAAGTAAAATGAAAAGAGTGATGACGGCATAGCTGCAGATTCTTCCGGATGAGGTTTTGATGGGCAGTTACAGTGTTGATGACATTACGCCGTGTTGTTGTTGATGTCCATGCGGCTGATGAGCTCTGTGACAAGCACCTGCAGGGTCTCTGAACGCATTTTGCTCACTTCCAGCACAGCTTCATGATTGACAGTCTCATTGTCCTCATAGCTTTTCACCACTTTGTTGGTGATGAGGGAGAGACCAAAGACTCTCATGCCACAATGACTGGCGACCAACACTTCTGGTGCAGTACTCATTCCTTTAAAGGCAAATTATGTATAAATTAATAATAAAATGCATAATTAAGACAACATAACTATCACTTACTATTTCTATTCAATATAAAGTTAATATATTAAGTGTGTTATATCTGTGCCACTATTGTCACAAATGGAAAAGAACAAGTTTTTCCAAAATCCTGCCAAATTTAAAGGGCGTGTCATTAATTATTCACCTTCATGTAGTTCATCTTCGGAACACAAATGAAGATCTTCTAAAATGAAATCTATGAACTTTCTGTCCCTCCATGACAGCCTATGCAACTATCACTTTCAAGCCCCAGAAAGGTAGTAAAGACATCATTAAAGTAATTCATGTGACTCCAGTGTTTTAACCTCAGTTTTCACGAGCGCTTTGTTTGCACCAAATAACATAATTTATAATTTTATTTACAAAATTTTAATCTCCAATGCACGTTCACGCAACAACGTCTGCTCTCGCGTCAACACAACACGAATGCGTCTTGGTGTTCTCGTGAACACGTGGCTTCATAAAATTTAGGTTAAACCACTGGAGTCACATGGATTATTTTCATGATGTCTTTACTACCTTTCTGGGGCTGGTAGTTACACAGGCTGTAAATAGAGGGACAGAAAGCTCTTAGATTTCATTAAAAAGACCTTCAGTTGTGTTCTGAAGACGAACAAAGTCTTATGGGTGTGGAACGACGTGAGAAATTAATGGCAGAATTTTCATTATTGGGTGAACTACTCCTTAAAGCAATTTAAAGTGCCCCTATTATGCTATCTTAAAGGTTCCTTATAGTTTGTCTCCTACAACAGGTTTACATGTATCCAAGGTAAAAAACACTTTAATATACATTGCAGCATCACAGCTTTTCACACAGTGTCTGAAACGGTTCGATGAAGGATTCAGTCTCTCTAAACCCCTCCTTTTCTGAAAGCCTACTCTGCTCTGATTGGTTATGACTGGTCTACCGTTATACAGCGCATGTCGTAAACGAAACACCCATTATACATCTGAATTTTGAGCATCCTCATCCTTTGGAGCACATAAAATAGTGTCTTTTTGACATGTCGACAGCTTAAACCAAACTCCTCCAGGCCTCAGCAACAACTACAGTGTTTGAGGGTCAAAGTAGTCGTTGTTCACAGCATTATGCAAATTTGTTACAAACCTATAAGTTTGTGCAGGAAGTAAGTCTATGATCACTGACGACTCGCTTAAGGCTCGATTCTTTCTTTTGGGAGACAATAACTCCATTAAGCACATTGATCTTTGAAACTTTGCAGACAGCTATATAACAAACCACATAAAAGGTAATATCCGAAAAAGCATAATAAGGGCGCTTTAAAAATTCTGATTAGATATGAATTGTATTGATTTTACTAAACGAGACACCATCTTACCAACTGCATCCACTCCCAGTCTGTGCAGAAGTCGGGCTTCAGCTATGGTCTCAAAGTTGGGTCCTCCCACCATGCAATACACGCCCTCTTGGACATACTGGGAGACGCCCATGCTCTTACAAATGTCGAACGCCATCTTCCGTAGGCTTTTGTCATAGACCCCAGACATGGGCGGAAATCGAGTGCCAAACCTTGATAACGACCGATAAATGATTACATTGCTTGCACTGGCGATTATAATGAACGAACGCTTTCTTAACTCACTTCATCATGTACATTGATACTCACTTATCATCATTAGGGCCATTGAGAGGGTTCAGTCCAGCAAGTCCAGGGAAGTTAATGTGATCTCGTATGATCATAATATCACCACAGCTATAACTGTCCGCTAATGACCCCGCAGCATTAGTGACAATCAAGGTGTCGACACCCAGAAGCTTGAAAACTCTCACTGGAAAAGTGACCTGAGGAACACAAGCACAAATTCTGGTAATCCATTTTCAACATCCACCAAAGCCTGCTGCTCTACTGTACAAGGCACATTACCATTAAGCCATTTTAATCTAACCCTGTGTTATGTAAACCACACAAAAGTTTCATTGAATGATAAATTGTGCTCTGGCATAAAGCATGTGACTCAAAGCGGCGTGACCAGGATGAAGTGACTATACAGTGTGGGCATCCAAAAAAAGGAATCTCCTTATTCTATCATCACTTTAGACTGCAGCATGACACAGCATGAATAGAACAGTGTTCTGTAGTTATTACTTTTGGAATGTAATGTAATTTTGTTGTGTAACATAATACTATTTATGACACGTGATGAAACTGTCAAGATAGATTTTGTATTAACATGGGCCATAAAGCAAAATAAAGCCAGTGTTAGCCCAAGAGTGTACTGAAATTAAAAATATTGAAAATGCTCACTACTGTTGGGGTCAGTAAGATTCTTTTTTTTTTAATTTTTTTTTTTTAAGAAATTAATACAGTAATTTTATTCAGCAAGGATGCATTAAATTGCATAAAAGTGACAGTATAGACATTTATAATTTCTTTTTTAAATAAATGTGGCTGTTTTCACAAAAAAAAAGAAATAATAATAAGATTTTTTTCTGGAGGACCAAATCAGCATAGAATGATTTCTGAAAGATCATGTGACACCAAAGACTGGAGTAATGATGCTGAAAAAAATCAGTTTTGCCATCACATGATTAAATAAATCAAATAAATGCAGCCTTGGTGAGCATAAGAGACTTTTTGAACCACAAATGTTTGAACGATAGCATTCAATGTATGGCAAAGAAGTGGGGCATGTAGTGTCTTTGGTTTGAAAAAGACAAACCTTGCTTAGCGAGTGTCCCTCATACATATGGAATCGACCCTGCATGCACACACAGGTCTTCCCTTTGAGCTCCCCAAAAACCAGCCTTCCAGCATGACCCTTCACTGTTTGAAACACATAGCCAGGACACATACAAGCATTATTACCTATAACAAAATACACACAATTTTTTTTCTATAACTTTGTTTCCATCCTTTTAAAATTGAAGGAGCCATTTAAACTGAAATTTTGGAGGTTAAAAGTTGAACAGTGTAACATGCTAGCATAATATTGACATATTTTACATTTGGCAAATGCTTTTATCCAAAGTGACTCACTGCATTCAAGATACACATGAAAAAAACCTGTTTTATCAGTTCTTGCTTTCCATGGGAATCAATCCTATGACCTCGGTGTTGCTAGTGCCACGCTCTACTGTTTGATAATGCTTTATCTTTGTTTTAGCAAATGGAGAAAAACACTGAAGCAAATACATTCCTACATGTTCTGACCAGTGTCTTACCTGTGCTCTGAGGAAAGCCAGGGATGTCAGAGTATTTGAAAGAGTCTTGGCACTTGAGTGCGTCTGCCAGCATGCCCAGTCCAGAGCCACAGATGATGGCTACTTTAGGTCTGTGTTGTGTCTGGGACAGCAGCCAGTCTGCTGTTCTCTGGTAGTCCTCATGGCTGGTGACAATAAAAGAAAAAAAACCTCTTTATTAAATTTAAAGCTTGACTATATTCATTAGAGGGAACTGTGGAATTTAAAGCATCAGTTACTGGCTCTATATTGTCCCATTAGATATGACTGTAGTTCATTTTCTGCACATTGTGGACTGTGTAACAGTTTTTGAAATCTCAGGCATTATTGCTTTTAAAAAGACAAATATCCATTTGCTTGACCTAAATACTGTTTCATACTGTAAGATGAGCATATCATTTATAGAAATAAACAGTATTAATAGAGCCACAGTTTTGCATTTTCAAGAAAAAGTATGCCATTTCGTTCACGCACAATCCTAAGATATACTTTGTCTTAACCTTAAGAAGGAAAGAAAATGTAACTTACCAGATTTGATCTTTACTATGCATGTTGGTGTGGTGTGTTTGTCTTGAAGAAGTGTCCCTGGATTTGAGCAGAGTGTGAATGAGAGAACAGCTCTCTCCATTTAAGTAAACCTACATTCAGACCTCACGAACACACACAAACGCTCTGATTGGTTACAACTCAGTGTTATATTAGTCATGCAAAATGAATTGCCTTGTAATTTGTAGGTGTGTCTAAGTGTAATATCAGAGGAAAACTAAACTTTCAATTAGATTTGGGGAAAGTAAGCTTTTAAAACCAACCGCACAAGAATATCTGATGCTTTTATGAGTAAAAAAAATAAGTGTACATTGTACGTATTGTAATTTTTTTCAGACAGATCTAATCATAGGATCAGAGGACATCACTTGAATAAATTAATAACAATTTAAAAACAACATGTCACTAGCCTAAATTAAACACACTAATTTCCAACTACTGCGTTTGTAGTATATCCGGTTTGCAGTATAAGATCTGTCAATGGGTTGAGATTGAGTTCCTCCACATCGGTAAACATGTGAGGCCCATTAGGGGTACAGACACATTCCCAAATCTGAAGCATGAGACTAGAAAAATTTAATTTGGGGACCTCACAAGATTTGTCTGATTGCAAGCAATTTTCCACTTTTAGAGACAGATCCAAAGTCTTGTAAAAACATTTATTGAGAGGTATAAATCAACTTCTTTTCTCTTGCCATCACTATTATTAAGATTAATGCATTTCAGACAGTGATTGACCCAGCTTCTCATTGGCTTGTGCATGAATTGTCCTTGACCGAAATCAAAGACTGATACACCACTGTTTGCCCACACATTCTCCACTTTTAGTATCAGGATCTGTAAGGTAAAAAATAAATGCATTTGGAAAATTCTACTATGATAGAAGAAAGAGACCTTTCTCTATTTTTACATTTAGTAAAACACAATTAGTTTAATAATGATCTTTAGCTAATCTCAAAAATCTCGATATCCGTTTTGTACAATATAACATTGTGATTTATTTTTCATTCATTTAGACAAAACATTATAGAGTATTGGTTGCACTTTATTTTACAGCACACTTTCAGTGCTTACCAAGAAAGTATTAAAAGGTAACTACATGGGTTAAGGTTAGGTTTAGGGGTAGGTTCAGGACTAGTACCCAGTTATATAGTATGTACATGGAGAACAGGACTGTAAAATAAAGTGCTACTAGAGTATTAATATCATCCAGTTGTTGGCATAACAACAAAATAATTATCATCTTATAGTATAACCAGAATTTTAAGTTGCATACTCAAACAAAACCGAACGCCGAATACGAAACAGAATTCAAGAACATGTCAAGAACAAGATTCCTGAGGAACAGGATCAGCTTGAGACAATAATATTTACATTTTCCGCATTGCTCTCTCACATACCATTAGTCTGACAATGTGCACCAGTCAAGATAGCTTTCAGACACATGAAAACCTTTTGTCCCAAGAGAACGTGGTAACTTGCATAGCCGGTCACATCTAACTAGGCTCATGTGAGTTATACAATGTAATCAGGCAGATATAGAGAAAGACAGAGAACGATAGACAGAAAGAGAGAAAGAAAGGAAGCGTATCCCTTTCTCTGTAATTACATTAACAATGTCGAGTGCCAAGCATACCCTATGCAACTCGCTCTCTCTCTCTCTCTGCTCAGACGTAATCTGTGGCATATGAGGCACATGTGATTTCACCCACTGGAATCTGATTGCCCTATTCGCTCATTATTAATGGATTCTAAATAAAAACAGAAATGAAAAACCTTAACCCTTGTGCATCAATTTAAAAAAGTTACTCGTAGGTCCAAAGAGGACAAAAATGTCCATGTCAAAAAACGGTCATAAAAAGTTGAAGCTTGAGCACAGACTTAACTTTGGTATCATTTTAAAGAATACCCTTGGCAGATTATTGCTGAAGTTAAATTTGTTTTATAAGTAAATCCAAAAAAAAGTTATATAGGTTTAAGTTTATGAAAATGATTTATGAATATTATTTTATATAAAATATATATTTTATGAAACAAGTGGAACTCTAAAACGGCGAGAAAATCAAAGCCATAAATCTAAATAAGTTGTGTTCCAAATTTGAGGTTGATATCTAAAAAAATGAGCTTTCAGTAAGATTTTGTTTGGGCGCAGTACCAAACTTTCCCCATTGGATCCCAGCAAAACTCCACTGGTGAACACAGCGATTGGCTTTGTTATTTGCAGTTGAGTTTTTCTCTATCAATACTACAAACACACACATGCACACAAACACTTTTTTTTTTATAACACACATACCAACCACACTCTGACATCCATACCAACACACGCACACAATTATCACTGCATAATTTATCCAACTGGCTCTATAATAGCTCAAAATTCATGGAGTTAACAGTAACAAAAAAAACAACAACTTACTCATAGGTCCAAAAGGGACAAAAATGTCCATGTCAAAAAACTCTCATAAAAATGTTACGCTTGGGAGCAAATACTTAAGTTTGGTCTCATTTTAAAGAAGACCCTTGGCAGATTGTTGTTGAAGTGAAAAAAGTGAAAAAAGTGCAACCAAAAAATGTTATAGAAGTTTAAGTTTATGAAAAATATTTATGAACATTATAATCAATATTTTATATAAAATATAAATAAGTATTTTGTGTAACTAGTGCAACATTTTTTTTTTCAAATGAAATGGGGGTGAAATAGTAAAATTACAATAAAAATAGACACCTGTGCCAAAATTAATGCAGTTAACATAAAAAAAAAAAAACTTACACATAGGTCCAAAAGGGACAAAAATGTCCAAGTCAAAACACTCTCATAAAAATGTTATGCTTGGGAGCAAATACTTAACAATGAACATTATAATCAATATTTTATATACAATATATATTTTATGAAACATTTGGAACTCTAAAACTGATATAAATTTAAAGCCATAAATCTAAACAGGTTGTGTTCCGAATTTGAGGATGATATCTAAAAAAATTAGCTTTCAGTAAGATTTTGTTTGGGCGCAGTACCAGACTTTCCCCATTGGATGCCAGCAAAACTCCACTGGTGAACACAGTGATTGAATTTTCAATTTGCAGTTGAGTTTTTCTCTCTCAAATATTACAAGCACACACATGCACACAAACACATTTTTTTTTTATAACACACATGCCAACCACACTTAGACATCCATACCAACAAACCCACACAATTATCGTTACATAATTTATCTAGTTGGCTCTATAATATGCCGAAGCAGAAAACAGGAATAAAGCAAGTATTTGCTTTATAGGCCTAACCTGAAAAAATGGCACCATCTGATAAAAAATTGTAAAAATGTCAATTTTGAAGCCTTGACAACAGAATGAAAGCATCATTTTATAGTTAAACGGCACAGGGATTAAAAAATGCAGTTTTAATGGGTTTCAATGGGGACATATTTGTCCAAAAGGCGCTGAGAGGAAGTATTTTGTGTAACTAGTGCAAAATAGATTTTTTAAAGGAAATGGTGATGAAATGGTAAAATTCCAATAAAAATACACACCCGAGCCAAATTTTATGCAGTTAGCATTAACACAGGCAAAGTGATCAAAAAAACAAAACTGAAAAGGACAAAAATGTCCTCAAGGATGCACAAGGGTTAATATACAATTGATTTTTTTTTTTTACATTCAGTGTAAACAGTGAAATCTCATATTAAAGTACTTTTATTATTTAATATTAAATGTATTACTCTTTATTAAACTTATTGTTTGGTCTCAAATTTAGCTTTGCAAAAAAGTGTTAAAAATAATACAATATTAAGTTAACTTTAACCAAAGCTGACGTTAAGCAGCTAAAAATCAAGTTAAATGTCTTTATTGCGCTTCTCACATAAAAAAATCTAAATTAAATGATTTTAATTAAGATGATGATCATCATCATCAACCCCTTATTCCAAAAAAAAGTAAGTATGGTTTTCGGGGGAAATTGCGTACATGCGTCACTCGTCTGTGCGTGTCTCGTCATATCCATAAATGGAGAAAAGTTGGTATAGCTTAGGGCCTGTTTACACGATACCGTTTTCAACTAAAAACGTAAAACCTTTTATACGTTTTGGCCGTTCATTTACACAGCAACGGCGTGTAGGGTGCCTGAAAAAGCAAACTTTAGAAAACTGGTTTCAAAGTGCAAGTTTTTAAAAATGGTCTCCGTATAAACAACAAAAACGTGAATCTGTGAAAACGATGACGTTTCATCGCCATCTAATGGCCTGGCAGCAGAATGCAGCATTTTTAGTCGTTTTCACGAATCCGTGTGAATGGGAATCGTTTTTACAATGGTGTGGTCTCTACGTCGAAAACTCAAAGGAAAAGCTGATAGACAGGTGTTCGTGTAAACGTACCCTAAATCTCAAACCTCCCCGGAATCCCCCGTTTAAAAAAAAAAAAAAAAACGCTGAACAGAGGAGAGTCTGCTGGCAAAGAGAGAACACAGAGAAGCCCGTAATAAAACAAGAATCAATACTGGCTTGGGTTTTTGGAGATGGCGAGAACTGAGGGATTTAAAATGTTTTAAAAGTGAATATAGAAGGAGATGGCGTTTTTATTACTCAACAGGTGAGTAAGGTATTTTATTGAACAGGAAAATTGCCATATGTTGCTTTGTCATTCATTGTAAAGCAATGTCTATTGAAAATCGCTATATTAATTTGCACAATCACCCAGAGCCGAAGCACAACCAAAACAATGTTCTTCTACAAAATACATGCATTTTTGTTTTTTAATCGTTAAACGGCCAAAAGTTAGTATACCTTTAAAATTATAATTTTCAAGAATACTGAAGTGGATTTGTGGTGCAATAACTATCAAGCATGTAAAACAATCATATGGTATCACATGGTCATATTTTTTATGAGCCTGGCTTAAAATGTGACACTTTAAAGGGATGGTTCGGAGTAATTTCAAACTAGGGTCCTTTGCACCATGAACTCGAGCCAAAGCATAAGTTAGCGGTAGCATAAGCCATCAGGCAAGTGTTATTTAAATAAACTCCTGATATACTTACAAACTTTCCAATGCCTCGTTTTATGAGTACAGAACCTATTTGTACTACTATAGAAGTTTAGTACCATTCTGGGCATTATTAGTGGGGTAATTTATGAGATACATCTTTGGATCCGTTAGCGCCTGCACTAAGCCATTCAGCTGATATCTATAAATAAGCTCTAACTTTAATAATGTTCGACCAAGGGAAAAAAAGCTTCTGGGGGGAGTGTGTGTCTCGAGGTCATGGTGTAAAGGACCCTAGGTTGAAATTACTCCGAACCATCCTTTTAATAATTTTATACAATATGCAACAGGGTGTCTCTGCTTCATTCTTTCATCTATCAAGGTATCCTTGGCCTAAAAAAGGCTGAACATAATGACTGAAAAATGAGCCCCGTAGCCTGTGTAATTTCTTAAATAAAAGCACAGTGCTTGGAACGTGCCAGGCATTTCTCAAGCGCGAGCAATTTCACGTGCTCCACAATACTCGCTCTATGCTCTGACGTCGGGCCGGTCATGTGGAGGTGTGCAGTAATTCAGTTTTTAGTGAATCTGCTGGAAAACTTGTGACTTGTAAAAGGGTCATATATATGTCTGAGTCCTCATCCTAACCCTGACCTCACTGTTCTTGCATTTGTTGTTTCTTGGTTCTTTTTATGAACAAACATGGCAGAAAATGCTCAATAATACATATACAGTACATATACATACAATAAAAACATTTCAGTATATATAGTGCAATAAAAAATGATCAAAACATTCAAAATACATCCTGTAAAATTTCAGCATGACTTGACCCAAATTAAAAAGGGGACCCTTCGCCCTTTTTGCCCTTTCACAGGCCATATGAAGGTGAGTCAGGGAGACAGTGTGGGTCTGAATCTTAAGCAGTTGACCCTAATCCTCTGAACACATATGGAGAAGGGTCATCCATGTACATCTGGCTCCACTGCCGGGCGCCAAGAGCCAAGGACAGCCAGAAAACATGTAGGGCGACAATCAAGGGCGCACTCTTGGAAACAACGGCCCACCCAATGCCACCCAGGATACGAAGAGCTGTGATGGCCTCTAATACCGTCTTAAATGATGACTCTGTCCTACAGTCACACATCCTTCTGCTTGATTAATGTGTTGTTATAGCCTGATGCTACAGAGCATGCTATATTATGCAAATCTGATTTTAATGGACCTGCATTGATAATCGACCATGTGAAAAGAAAGGACATAATTGCATTTCAGAGAGGGCGGAGAGTGAAAGGGAAGTTAAGAGCCACTTAATTGACCAATTTCAGAGAAATATAGTACACAAGAGGAGACTCTCTTCTCCTGAGTACAGTTGCAGATGTCCATGAAGGATAGGACACACTTCAGCTCTCATAGCTACAGTAAATCTACTCTATGCCATGATAAAGCTCACATCAAACTGTCCTGGCTGTAATTGCCACTAATTGTTGCCATGGATGTCAGTCCCTCTGTTGGGGATCTCAGAAATGGGGCAAAATGATGGCAAATATTCACTGGTTTAAGCGTGACTGCACAATGCACACACAAACAATCAGAGCCACATCTGTGATACATGCACACACACTGTTCAGCGATTGCGGTCCCAAACCATATGTGACCCCCTTTATTTGGGAGGGTTTCAAGGTTGACAGTCTGTCCTCGTTGGGCCCACAAATACAACAAACACTCGCATTGAGAAAAAGCGTTCGCTAATCGGGTTGCCAGAAAATGATTACCTTCGTTATTATTCCACCCGACGGGGGGATTTGCATTGGCGTTTGACTCAATGGGACTTAATGATGCTCTGTTTTGGTATCACACAGTAAGCTACTCTCATTGCCAGAATACTCCCCTGCGCTGAGAGAATCGCTGCCTGGGCTGTGGATTATTACAGATTAGCCGCACTGGGCATAATCTCTGGAGCAGTCTGTATGTCATTGCGGAGGTGGCAGACAGAAGGGCAGGGCTAAAAAGGGCATAGCTCTATCTCGGCTAGCACACATAAACACAAACAGGCATGCCAGGCCAGTCTTGCTCCTGTGGGAACCTGCTGTTGTGGGTTGCAAACTGCTGAGAATCAGCCATAGGACATCTCCCAGGGATTCACAGGGATTTGAGTGAAGTGGCTGAGTAAATTATTCAATGAATCAATGATCATAAAAGACAGATGCTTGTTGCATCCCTGAATGAATCAGTGTTTTAAATAAATGGATTGAGTGAATGATTTAATGACTCAATCATAAAGACAATCACTTATTTTGTTCGTCGTTCAAGTTTTGTGGCATTTAAAAATTCAATTAAATTTCAATCCTTAAAGCATCCGAAAAAAATTATTTTACTTACTTTGTGTCTTTGTTTCTGGAGTGGGAAGCTTTATTTGGTTTTGTTGAGTACAGAGGTAACCTTCTGAAAAGAAATTTCTGGACAATTTCTGAAAAAGAAAATTCAAAGGCACAACTTACACCACTTCAGAGAATTACTCAATCTTATTTATGTTGTCTGATTCTGATGAGTGTTATATGTCATTATGTTAAACATTTTCCACTTCAGTCATGTATACATGCTTACAGACATCCTAAACATTTACACACACAAAGTTTGTGTTTCACTCCACATTGTATATCTGCAGATTTGTTTGATTGTTTTGGTCTCTGCGGCCCCACCTCAGCTGGAACTGTGTATCCATGTGATGTATGAGTGAATGCACCGTCGTTGTGAATTAAGAGGGGACTGCTGACACTCGACTGGCTGAGTCCAATAATGGGACCCCTGCTGTGGGGAAGGCCAACACAGGCAGAGGGGGGCCCTGCATGGGGGTCACGCTCGGCTACACTCAGAGTAAGGGGATGTGGCACTGTCACTCAGAGATATGGAGATATTTCTCCAGACCTCCGAGAAGTCTGTGAGGGTTGCATGCAGTGTTATGACAGGTCAGGTTTTGAGATGGGTAATTTTTAGTAAGTGCTCATACAACAGCTGAGTACACCAGGAGCCTGTCAGTCCCATAACTCACATTACACATTTTAAAATTCAGATTTTTAAATTACCTTCAAGCATACATTTATATGAAGAGAATGCTTTATGTAGATTTTTCAAAGCTTAGCATTTACTGTAGATAAAAACTGTAGATATACTACTCATAAAATATTTTCAGTTTAATGCAAAGGTCTGCAATGTTTGTATTATAATTTGTATTATTTATAAGCCCATCATTAATTATTAAGGGAAAATGTATCTATGTGTGTGAGTGTGTGTGTTTGTGTGGGTGTGTGTAAAGAAATTAAAGGACAAATCAAGTGAAAAATTAACCAAGGGGTAATTAACACATGGTTACCGAGTCGATCGTTCCCTGCGATGCGTTTTCATGAAAATCGAATGTAAAGAGTTTTATTTATAAAAACAGATTAGCTCATAACACTAGTATATGGGGCAGAGAGTAAGTAAAAGTAAATCGCTAGTTAATACCACTAACAAGGCTCAAAATAGCCTCACACTAACACGGTAACATAATGAGGGTCCCTACATACAAACCGAAGCATTGAGAACTTTGTAAGTGTACAGACAGTTTAATAAGAAGATACTTTATAAAGACAGTACATTACGCATTTACAGGCAGGAGCCATCTTGGAAAACAGTCTCGACTAGTCGAGCCACGAACGTGTACACGAACGTGTATCGAGCCACTGTTTTTACTGTATTTTCACATAAGAGAAAGGTACATAAAACATAATAGTGTATTTTTTGCTTGCTTAAACGAATCTCTCTGAAATTATGTTACAACAAAATATGTTCGCCTTTGAACTATTCACAAGGATTTCATGAAGACACTAAGTTCAACACAGGGTTATCTTAAGCTGGCAGAATTTATAATGACATTCAGCATATCAGCAAACAGGAATATAGTATTCAAATAGCATTAGTGTAAACCCATCACAGTCGAGGTCTGTGTTTGTGTGATGTTACCCACATCTGGGATTATAGCAACTTTAAGGTAGGAAGCTCCTGCTTTAATCCTGCCTGAAAGAGAAGGAGAGGAGGAGGAGGAGAGGGAGGAAGAACAGAGAGAGAGAGAGAGAGAGAGAGAGAGAGAGAGAGATCAAAGTGATCAAAATGCTACATCCCAAAAAATAATAGCTAAATATGCACATTAACTAAGTGGCTGTAATGAAATATGTTTTTTTTTTCACCTACATGTTGCCATTTCAGCAGACAAATTCCTTATTTCTATTTCCTGGCAATACTGTATTTTTGTAGCCATGAGAAGGAGAGAAGGAGAGAAAGAGAGAGAGAAAGAGAGAGAGAGAGAGAGAGAGAGAGAGAGAGAGAGAGAGAGACAGAGAGAGAGAGAGACAGAGAGAGAGAGAGAGAGAGAGACCGAGAGAGAGAGAGAGAGAGAGAGAGAGAGAGAGGCACACAGAGCACTTTGGGGAGCAGAGCGACTGTGGAGGGACCCTGGATCGCTCCTGACTCCAGTTTGATTCCTCTGCACCAACTGTGCCCATTCATGCATGCCGTAGTTCCTTGTGGCACTCCACAAATCACCAGAATCTTCATACCAGGGAGCGATACACCTGTTTTTTCTTTTGTGTATCTTACATTCTGGCTTCACTCTTAAAAATAAAGGTTCTTTATTGGTTCCTTGAAGAACCTTTAATATCCATAGAACCTGCACAAAAGGTTCTTTATAGTGGAAAAAGGTTCTTTAGATTATTAAAATGTTCTTCACACTAAGGAAAACTGGTTCTTTTAAGAACTGTGCACTGAAAGGTTGTTTAGGGAACCAAAATTTGTCCTATGGCTTCACAGCAAAACCTTTGAATAATTTCCAGCACTGGACAGTAGATGTCACTAAATCTAAACTAGTTCTCCAGGATTAGCTGGTCTCGCACCTGCCATCAGATCCTGCTGAACACTGAAGGGATCTTATAAATGTGCAGAACATAAACAGGATATTCTCATCAGTGCTGTTGTTTATGGTACATGAAATTGCATGCTTAAGTTTATAAACTCATGATTATCCAGTCAGATTGAATAACATATTTCCTGGTAGAAATACATCTGACATGAAGTACACACACAGTGTTCGTATTATGTCTAACTGAGAATTAAACCATAGCATTTTATCCAATGTCAACATGAAAATGTTTATCAAAATCTAAAAATAAAAAAATACCTGGCATATGATACTGATGCAAAAACATGATATTGTATTCTGTTTGTCTGTATTCCCTGCAAGTATTTTAGTGCTATTAAAACTTTTTTTTTTTTTTCATCATAACTGACTTACTCAAAACACATATCTAGTTATCTGCACTCATCAGTTTCAAACTTTGCTGTGCTCTGTCATTAATATTTCACGACAGGGCTGCGAATATTGCCTTAAATGTGCAAATGACTTTCAGATCAGGTCTTTTTCTTATTGTATATATAAAATGCAGCTCATGACACACACTCTGATTCTCACTCACAGATTCTCATCACTTATAACATTCTTTCGCAAAAAGCATTGCGATTTAAGACTGACACAATCTACTGTTTCTAGAGACATAAAACTGAGTTTCATCATATTTACTCTCAAAAGTGTCCTTTAAAATGCTTTCAGCTGACAATATGAATCACAATTGATCAAATGCGAATTCTTCATGCACCCATGAATAATTTATCATCAAATGGGTGCTTGATGCTGTTTTTAAATAATTCATTACTCTGAAGAAGGCCAGCATCACATAAGCTACACTTGATGATTAAAAGAAAACAAAATACATCTGAATCAATAGTGGACTGGAAGTGCTTTTAAGATTTAGAGTTAGCAAACTTAGTTATGGCTGCACGTGCCCAATACTAAGCAATCCACTGCTCATTACATTATAGATGTCTGCTGTAAAGTAACTTTGTTTTATCTCTGAAATTCTTGAAATTGTGCCAGTGACAAACAGGAAATCAATTGCAGACAATGTCTGGCACCTGTGATACAGTGAGTTATCTTTCTCTAGCTCACACTTTCTGGGAAACAGGTGGGTTTCTATGACAATGTCTTTAGACAGCAGCATATTTTTAGCATGTTAAACCATATCCGTTGATTTAGTGCTCTTTGCAAACAGCAAAAGGGATGAAGTGCATTGTGAAAACCCATTTCAGATCTATTATACCTGCAGTAAACATCTTAGTATATTTTATGACTAATCATAATGTTTTTGACATTTCTTATGCTCACCAAGGCTGCATTTTTTAAAACAAAAATACAATAAAAACTGTAACATTGTGAAATATTATTAAAAAACGAACGTAAAAAAAAAACGTATTCTATTTCAAAGTATTTGTAATTTATTCCTGTTGGCAAAGCTGAATTTTCAGTCTTCAGTGTCACACGATCCTTCAGAAATCATTCTAATATGCTGATTTGGTGCTAAAGGAACATTTATTATTTTTATTATCAATGTTGAAAACAGTTGTGCTGCTTAATATTTTTGTGGAAACCGATTCTTTGATGAATAGAAAGTTTAAAAGAACAGCCTTCATTTGCACAGAAATCGAATATTTTATAACATTATAAATGTATTTACAGTCACTTTTGATCATTGTAATGTGTCTTACAATGTAAAATACAAAGTCAAATATTTTGAAAAAAACATACTGACCCCCAAAATTTTTAACAGTTGTGTAAATAACATGCACTCTTAATAAAGCACGAACGTATCTGCATATCAAAAGTGTTTATTTTAAAGACATTACAAGAATACGTTAGATTTCAAAAGGTAAACCAAAACGTGTTTGAAATGAATTCAGTGTAGAAATGTTCAGGTTGTCAGACGCTAGTGGAAGTTGTTCAGAATTAATGTGATGAACTAATACCAGTATAAACTTGAACTTTCACAGTTGATCCTTTATCCATCGTATATCTGCCAAAAGGACTCGAGAAAGCAAGGTTAATGAAATCTGCGGTAGACTGAGAAGTCTGTGTGGTTGTGTTCTAGGCCTCCGTAATGAAAAGCTGGACTCGATTCCCCTCTTACCCCCAACCAGGCCACTGATTCCCTGACCCTCGCTCCTGCACAGCAGCGTTTATATGGACAAAGACCAGGGCCTGGAGAGATTGGACATGTCCTTCACCTTTCTTTAATCCCAGTTTCACCCTACTACACCAGTTCCACTCACCTAGACCTCCAACTTAATTTAAGAGTAAAGAAGAAGTGATGACCAGCACATTGACGCCTTGAACTGACCTTTAATTGCTTTGTAGGTTAACTAAACTAATATTGTTCAGGTCTGTTCTCTCTCGCTACATCTGTTTTGATCTTTGACCTCACAAACTTATCCGGGTTGAGGTTTACTACGTAAGCACTCGGTTAAGGTCGTGAATCTTTGGACTTCTGGGCCTCGGGCAGCTTCACAGTGAGGTTAGCACAATACACCTCCTGCTGAGGCTCCGTAACAGAAATAAAAGCAAACAGTTTGAGTTGCAGTAATAGAAGAATGTCCAAAGCGAAGAATGAGGTCATCACAGCACTAAATTAAACAATGTTTTAATTAAACAATTATTTGTAAAAATGTTGTGAGACAATGGAAGCCAAGCACGGGCAAGGGCAATAAACTGTTCGGCTTGAGCCATACTCCTTTTTAGGTCCGGTGTTCTGTAACGGTTAAATGAATATAAATGCTACAGTAACTGATTATGGCAGGAAAAGGAGAACAAAGGAACAGACTGATTAAACAGACTGATAGAAAACAAAACCAAAACTAAGCATAACTGTGACACACATATGTATGTCCCAAATCCAATATTACAATTCAAATTCAGGACTGGCATTCTCAATTTACTTCTGAACGGCACACAACCCTGGTGCATACCGTTTTTCAGAAATGTGCCGTGTGGGCTGGGGGGAGTTCAGCACACCATGATGGCACACCACACGTGCACACCCAACTCTAGGGAGTACATTTGTGGTTAGCAGCTCACCTTTAAAGACAGCACTTGCTCAATAAAGGCAGCTGAAGCTCCACACTGCATTCAATATTTCAACAGCTATTTTGCTGATCAGAGTGAAATGGGAACAATTAGGTGAGTGAAACACTGCATAGATTAACAAGATGGAACCTCCCAGGGTCTGCTCCAGCTGTCATGGTTTTCACAATCTATCTGCCCCAATTCCTTTCCAAATCCCCCCTCGTCTCCCCACTTTTGGCTGCAGGGAAACGGCGGGGGAAGGAGCGGGGGAGCAGACGGAGAAGGGGAAGGGGCAATGCCCGTTTTTAAGGAGGAGGAGGAGGCTGAGTCTTGGAGTCCTGCCATCTTGATTCTGTCTGTTCACTCCTGTTTCTGTTTCTGGCTGACTGATCTCTAGTCCATGAGTCTGAGCAACTGATGCTTCACAAGACTCTTCTCAGATTGGGACTTGACCAGGACTCCATAGCGACAGTAAAGAGAGAGAGAGAGAGAGAGAGAGAGAGAGAGAGAGAGAGAGAGAGAGAGAGAGAGAGAGAGAGAGAGAGAGAGAGAGAGAGAGAGAGAGAGAGAGAGAGAGAGAGAGAGAGAGAGAGAGAGAGAGAGAGAGAGAGAGAGAGAGAGAGAGAGAGAGAGAGAGAGAGAGAGAGAGAGAGAGAGAGAGAGAGAGAGAGAGAGAGAGAGAAGAGAGAAGAGAGAGAGAGAGAGAGAGAGAGAGAGAGAGAGAAAATAGAGTAAATAGAGGTGATGAGTGGGAGAATTCACAAGCCTAACATGTGTTTCATAAGTATGACTCACTGAGGTTTTAAATACTAAGTACACCCTTGAATTTCACACATAGTCAAACATATCTTTGCACACACAGAGACATCCTCCCACACAGCCTCTCTCTCTTAGATTTTTTGGAATTAAAAAGGGCAAACCACAACAAACACATCTTCACCTACTTGAGACAGAGAAAATGAGAGAATGTTTCCTGGTACACATATAAAATTACAGTTAAAAGCGATCAGAAAATGTCTAGCTTTTCACTGTGGCACAAAAGCTAAAGTTGCCAGTTGGATTTGGATTTGTTTCAAATCATATTTGTCTACAATGTATTTACGCTTAGGTCAGACCGAACTCAAACAGAAACAATGTTGCTAATTCTAATATGGAAGTATTTATTATAAATGATTCATCTGTGTAGCCTGACTACGTCAGACTTCCTACGTCAGACTTCCTACGTCAGACTTCCTACGTCAGACTTCCTACGTCAGACTTCCTACTTCCGCTCAATTTCATTTCGCTTCTGTAGTCGCTGAGATAGCAGCCTATCTTTCAGTTTTCCAGCGGTCTTCGGACGGCCGGGCCAATCAACGAACAGAGGGCGGGCTGAGAGCCGTGACGTAGACGCTGATTGTACCGTGGATGCGTAGATTTACTTCACATAATCTGCAAAAGTCGTTCACAGCCATGTTCACTCCGGTATTTCGCTCGATGGTTTTGTTTTCGCATCATACATGTGTTTACAGTGGAAGTTAGATGCGGCTGAGCATGCGCATAACACACGCCATAACCAAACGTCATATGATTGGCTTACGGGTAAGCAATGATTTTAAACTTCAGACAAACTTCTCTATTATGCCATGCCAGACTCTGTCTACAAAGCAAAGCGAAGTAGCAGAGTTTGGTATTATCATCTGTGCACATCATTTCTTGATTATTACACAGGAATGAGAGTATAGTTCCTAGCCATATGAGCCTAGAAAATCGCAACTTTTCATTTTCCGTTGGTCTTAGTACACGATGTAACTACAGAAGAGTCAAGTTTTAAATAGGAAAAATATGGAAACTCTTTGGTCATTTTTTTTGAGAGAGATGCTAATGGTCATGTCCGATTCAATAATCTATGCTAAGCTATGATAAAAGTGGTACCGCCAGACCCGGAGATCGGCTGAATGGATTCGAAAACGGTAAAACTCAACTGTTTAACTCTGGGGGAGTTGTAAAATGAGTTTCCAAAAAAAGTGGAGTATCCCTTTAATCAAAATAACTTTCCCTCCCTCTTGCAGCGACATCTCTTCACCGATGACGTGTTTACTGGCGTGAGGGCGGGACAACCTGTCACTCACATGACATCACATCCAATGAAATCCTGATGGACAAAATCAAGTCTTGCCCTACTTTTTTGTTTTGTTTGAAAAGCTGTTTTCCTCTTACTTTGCTGTACGTCACAATAGCGAAGAAAATACTTCCGTTTTAAGCCGACTTTAAAGCTTTAACAATGTCAGGTCAAGTTTTATATATATATCATTATTAACAATATATTATGATAATATATCATGTTTTAATGACTTGTAAATGAATTATAATTATAATAAAGTGTTAGCCAAAAGAAATCTATTAAAATATTGATACTTAGATGTACAAAATCAATTCAGTTTCAGCAACAGTGGTGAGAAGGAAACCTTCCAAAATATTTTTGATTATGCCATCATTGACAATATGTGCAAGAGACTTTTTGACTTCTTTTTTTCTATTTCTATGTCAGATGGGTAGCATCAAGCTATGAGGTTTGCCTCCCCTCTGATATCTCATGAATTATTCAGGCGAACCAGGCGACTGTAATGTGCCGAGAACGAATGCTGTGGGGTGTAAAATTTAGGCTGATTTTAGTGGATAAAGGGACTAGCCTATAGGGAAAATCATCAGCCTGTTCTCACTCATTAAAGTAAAGGCTACACAAGTGTTTTCCAGCTAGGTAGGTCTTATTTTATGTATATGGGAGAAAATTAAACAAAATAAAATCGTTTTTTCTTTTAAACTAGAGACTGTCATTAAGCCTTGAAAGTATAGATTTCAGCTTTTCTTTCTTTCACCTGTTCAAGGCTGAATCAACCAAACATACAATAACAGGGATGGAGACTGATTATTCATGTGACTTTTGAATTATACGGAAGTGTTTGAAAGTCAAACTGAGCTGGCTGAGTTTGATCTCTGGAGTCATAATCAAAGACTTCGAGTTTAGCAGAAGATGTGAGGAGAACTTCACGAACGCTCTTTGGAAAACCCTGAAAAAGTGCTTACCCCTGCATCTCTCTTCAACTTGATTATTTTGCACTGAGATTCGGATACTATAGACTGCAGATGGCAGACATCATCTTGGCAGCAGGACGTCTCCCTGTATCCCCCGAAACGGTGTGAATTCAAAGCGACTTTAGTGCTGTGTTTCCATCTTCATGTGACAGGAAGAGGCAGCTTCAATTCCTTTGTTGTATTATACATTAGCACAATTTAACAATTTTCATTCATAATTTAAAAATTATTCAGTGCAGCTAAAAACCTCTGGAAGAGAGGCTACAAAGACTAGCACCCCATTGTCCTTTATATGGTATTAAGGGAATATATTTCCCGGTTGAAATCTCCAGACCTAAATAAATAAATAAATCTGGTGCTGTAAGGTCAGTACTATGGGATTTATTTATTTATATACATTTTACTATTAAAAACCTCAAGACTTTAATATATATGTATGTGTCCAATCTGTTTTCTTTTTCCATACAATTAAAGTGATAAAGGTGGATTTCGGGTGAACTATCCCTTTAATGTGTACATTTTTCACATTCCGTACAACAACCAAATGTTCATATAAAAGTACACCAGGGCGTCCCACAATAGACTTTTAAGCATCCTCTCATGGGATAAAAATATAGGAAGATTTCTGTAAGGGATCATCTGTGTTTGTTTCTGTTTTGGGTGGGTTTTTGGCATTTGGTTTTTCATTGTTTGATTAACGCTGTTCATTTCGTTAATTAGGTTGGTCTGTGTATTTAAGCTCTGTGTTTCAGTTCATTTTGCATTATCACCGCGTTAGGTTTGGTTGTTCTGTTCGTGCTTGTTGTTCGTGAGTTCTGTGTAAATAAAAACTTAATCTGCTTGCATTTAGATCCTGCATTCAACTTTATTTTCAACAGACTGAGACAATAGAGAATTTGTGGCTAATAAATTTTATCTGCTGGGCAGCTTGCTCTACGCCCTCAGGTTTGGAGATGCGCACTTTGTTCCTCCATATCTCTCTCTCACTGAATGTGTTAACCAGATCAGTTCATAGCCTCTGTCTCAGTCTGCCACAATCAATCTAAAATTTGTTACTATTATAGACCTGAGCCACCATGTCACAACTATGGCACACTGGCCTTTTTACATGGAAATGCATTGTAATTACTATGCTGCATGGCAGTGATATTTATTCAGGGATAAGTGAATAACATGGGATTTGATGCGGGCCGCTATTTAAAGGTGCTATGGCAAGACGAGATGAAGTGAGAGAGAGAGGGGGAGGCATGAGGGGTAGGAGGCAAGAAGGGAAAGAATCTGTTTGGAAAAGGACGAGTAGGTGCAAACACTGGTTGTACTGCTTTGATTGGAATGATAAGGCAATTAGGTCCCCTTAAGGCAAATCAGTTCACTCGGCATTCATATCCTTAAAAGAATAGTTCACTTAAAAATGAAAATTCTGTCATCATTTACTCACCCTCAAGTTGTTTCAAACCTGTATGAATTTCTTTCTTCTGCTGAACACAAAGGAAGATATTTTGAATAATATCGGTAACCAGACAGTTGATGGACCCCATTGACTTCCATAGTAAGAAAAAAAAAAAAAAAACTATGGAAGTCATTGGGGTACATCAACTGTTTGGTTACCGACATTCTTCAAAATATCTTCCTTTGTGTTCAGCACAAGACAGAAATTCATACAGATTTGAAACAACTTGAGGGTGAGTAAATGATGACAGAATTTTAATTTTTAAGTGAGCTATTCCTTTAACGCCCCTGGGCAGCTTTTTCCAGCCATATACAGCTACTAACTTGAAAGATAGAAAAATAACTGAACTCTTTTTAATTTAGTGCATGGTTAAGGATTTATTTGTTAAATAGGGCAAAGCACTTTGCCAAAATCATAACCTACATGTAATTGTTTTGAACTATGTATAATTTTGGGAAACCAAAGATAAAAAAAATGCAGACACAAATAACAATGTTTTTTTGTGAGCATAAAATATCTTTCATTAACTATGTGGCTTTCTTCTGCTTTTAATTGTATGTGTAAAATCCCCCCCAAATGTAAAAAAAGAAAAAAAGAGAGTAAGTAAAAACGCAAAACACAAAGCGGTCGACTTGACAAACAGTGAATCAATATATTGAACAGACATACTAATGTCAAAGCAATCAACTGATCCAATGGACCATAGTCCATAGAGTCCATAACATGGAGTCCATAACAACTCTGCACATGATATGTAACTCTGTATACACGATTTATAAGCCTAGATAGCATTTGCGATCCTTAATTGGCTGAAGCTGGTTTCTGCCATTCGGATGAACAATCAAAGCTTATTAGACATCCAGCCCATGGAAACTGCTCTACAATGACAGATTTACTGTGTTTAATGTCAATTATCACGCTAGCATACATGCTAGCCTGTCTGCAGTAGGACACCTGGGACTGGCAGTAAGAAGTGTTCACTCTCCCGAGAACTAAAAGTGTTTGTGGTAGGGTTAACGAGCTCCTTGTGTTTCTTTTTTGCTAATTAACACATTAATCTTATGAATATATGTAAATTGACACTTAACTGTATGGCCGTGTATCGTGGTATCTGCACAACAATCATCAATCACACAGCAGGCGCAGCAGTGTGTACCACAAGAGATTATGGGATGTGTAGCGACGGTTCACATTTAACCCTTACAAACAGATGTCATGTGTGTGCTTATATCAAACAAACCTGTTTGTTGTGAACGAGTTTCGAGTCCTATTGAATTCTGCAGATTGTTTTGCATTTCTGCTGAAAGTGAGGTGACAGTTCAATGTTGCCAAAAGGACTATATTTCGGTCCCCCAAAACTGCTTTGTCCTTGGTACAGGCCCCAGGTGAACCCCGGCGAAAATCCCATTAAGCAAACCTCTCCCCCCAGTCCTGGCCATTTGGTCCAGAGATCACTAGCCAACTCCATCAATCCAAATCATTGGGGCAATCTGTCAGGTCCAGCTAGTGGCACCGTGCCTGGATTTCGCCTTAACATGACTGATTATTCGATCTGAGCCTAACTACATATTGTCCTAATCCTTAAGATGGATGAGGTTTAGCCTTTTAATGCTCCTACGAATGTAGTCCATTTGGGTTAGAAGGGATTCTAAGCACAGACCATTCATACAGTGAATGAAAAACAATGAAGGCCAGACAGAGGCACCGGTTTACTTTTGTGTACAATTCAATTTTGATATGACATTCACGATCTTGCGGATGAGATTAAGGATTTTATGGATTAGCATATTGTTTCTGTGGCAATGTCATAATCGTCTGCTAGGGCCAGACACAACATTGAGAAATCAAGGATTATAACAAACTGAATTTGCTGAACAGGGGATTGAAACTCTAAAAGTCAACATGAAATCAAAATTGACCCCATGTACTTTCCTAATGCATGTTCTAGGTCTAATTGCAAATGATACATTGTAAATGTTATCCCAAAGAGAAAAAAAAAACTGCGTACCATTGTATTCGTCAATCAAAAAAAAAAAAAAAAAAGGGTGTAGTTTTTTTACTTGCTCTTCCTCTGAGCTGATTTTTCAGATGATTTTTTTTTTCATTGTTTTAGTTGCAAACCTGCATTAGGTCTGGCTCCATTTGGGCATGTAATGCTCACTTTTCACCAGTGTTGTTATTTTTAATTAAAATAAAGTATTAAAAATGGTTTTCGTTACTTTAAATTAAGCTGAAACAAGGACTGTGTCGGTCAACTTGACAACCGTCCCTACCACATTTGCATCCTTATAGGCCTACTGTGGTAAAGTAGAAAAACGCTGTAGGAAAGATACCTTTTTACTTGCAAGTCAAAATCTAGTATAAGACCTTTTACAACAAATGTCTGTTGCTTTGGATAGTCGGGAGAAGACATGAAGAAATTATAAAGAGATGGGCTCTGTCCTGCTCGTGTCCCACATCCCACTCAAAGCGCAGAGCGATATATATGACGATGCATTTATCTTTGTGGGGAAAAATATCATTTAAATTGGCTTAGTTTAAAGCACTTTTAAAGTTTGAATCACATTTCAAGTATAATTTCTGCATTTTGCATTATTTGTGCAAATAATAGAGTATAACTAATCACCCCTCCCCCTAACACCATCACGGTTGTAAAAATTTGCCACCGTCACAGCCCTAGCTGAAATAAAAGAAAATATTCATATTATATAAAAAAAAAGATATATATTTAAAACATTGCCTTGGCAAGTAACTGAAATAAAAATAAATTAAAGATACAAAATAAACAATATTAAGCCAACAAAGCTGATAAAAATGACAAAAGCACATGATGCAGATGAGATTTAAAATTAAAATGAAAGCTGAAAATATAAAAATAAAAGCTAATTTATATTAGTATACAGTATTATAGTAGTACAGTATATAAATAATACTAAAATAACACCATCTACTCAACTTCCAATGGATAAAAACAACTACCACTGTACATTTATGATCAGTGAGTATCCTGTCTCACTTATAAATACATCATATTACAAAAAAGTAAATAAGTTTAGAATGGCAATTCATTTTGATTTTTAAAATACCATTGTACAAGAAATACATGAATATTTCTTGCTAAATAAAAGTAGTTTTCTATTATATACGAGGTGTCAAGTTTATTTTTAAATTGAAAAACGTATGTTCTGAAACTAGAGACAAAAAGCACAAATTGGTACACAAATTGCACAAAATGCAAAATTGCAACAAAATAATGCCCTTCTATCATTTGTATGGTGGCTTTTATAGCTTATAGCTACATAAAAATACCTCAAAATAAAATCCAGCTAATATCAAAAAGCACACAATCATTGAGTTTCATGCACCCTGCTGATCAGCGCTTTCACTGCTCCCGATGGGTGTCTCAAAAGCAATGCGACACTGATGAGAGTCAGAACCAACAATTACAATGCAAGTTTGATGCAGTAAAGCTGACCTACTTTGGCTTACCTGCTTGTACCTTTTATAAAAAGTAAAAGTTTTTTCAGGAACCAGCCAGGAGGGAAAAAAAAGCTATTGCACTGGATCAATGAAACCGATTGCTTCTCACTGTGAGGCTTTGATGCCCCGCAGTCCCAATAATTTCATTCTGACAATCTGGACTGACACACAAACACGGCATATATAGCCGCGATCAACATATACACACATAAACACATCCAGAGACATAAATATTGGCCTGTATGCAAGAACTGCCATGCGCGCAATGAGTCTTTTCCTCCCCACGGGTGCATAGGCTTTCTCCCCAGCGCTACTGGCCAACTGCATCGCATTCTACCACCTGCAGCTCTGGCCTTACCTTACCGGAAACGTCAAAGGCAGCAGGGACATATTTTCCACTAGATCAAGGAAGGTTTTCTGGGCAAGCCATTTTCCGGCTCATTAATTCTAGAGGCAATCTTCCACTGTGGCTAATCCACGCTCACATCCAAATAAATCAATTATTTTAATGTTAAGACAATGTTTATATGTTGAGCCACCAAAAAACACCCTGTACACACATTGCACCCAAAAAAAGTGCAGGGTCGTATAACCACCATAGACATATTGTGCCGATTTATTCTAATTAGCGGTCGATCTAATACTCCTAAATATTCTAATTAGCGGTCGATCAATATGACAGATTCTTAAACTTTTATATCTGGTCTCCCTCAATGAGTGTGCATAATGCACAAGTTGCCATATCTAATTAAAACATAATGGTTATTGATGTTTAAGTTGAGATTGATTCATTTCAGACTATAAAAAGGTCCATGACAATGCAAAGAATAAAGGTCCCTTTCGAAAGTGCAAGTGTGTAGTAGTCAGCTGACTGCAGGTGTGCTCTGTCAGCATGAGTATGCATGGGAACTGCACTGCAGTGGTTGTGTCATTATATGACAGGTTTTTAGTCCTTACAATGGGAAGGCTGCAACTACCAATGATGCAATACTCTTTGTTTGTTCTAAATAAATACAGTGGCCTCAAAAGTATTTGGACACTTAATCCACACGTCAAAACGTATGAATGCCGTTGCATTAGACAACAAAATATTAAAACAAGCGTTGTTTATTTTAAAGAAAGACTCTTTTTAAGCACATTTCAGGTAGGCTACATATACAAAACAATAGATCAACTTTTTAAAATGAAGATGAAGCATTTGGATACTTTCTGATATGTCCCTGTGTTTATTAATATTGTAAATGTCCTTTTATTTATATATTTTCTGGTTTTATTTTTAGTTATCAAGTTTGTAAGTTTTAGTACGTTTGTTATTTCTATTAATATCTGATTTATTTTTATTTCAATTTAGTTTTAGTAATTTTAGTAACTTTTTAAATTTCAGCCAACATTTCTCATTTTCAAATAAGTTTTAAGTTTAAATGAAAGTTTTTCATCCAATATTTATAGGTTAAATAAAAAAAAAGCATTTTTTTTAATGGCCCCAATAATATTTTGTTTGTTTTTGAGTCCTATTCCTCTTTGGGTTTGATATCTCATAAATGGAGAGGAAGCATTGTGTTAATTAAATAGCTATAGCTACTATAACAGAACTGCAACTGCAAAAATAGCTAAAAAGGAGTTAGTTTTGAGGACAACTACCATTAAATAGTTCACTGTAAAACCCAACAAGTTAACTGAACTCAAACCGATTGAGGAAACTGATTGCGGCAAACCATTTAAGTTTAAAAATAAATACATATGAGTATTGTGAACTTATATATATATTGAGTCATCAATATATATAAGTTCACAATACTCATATGTATTTATTTTTAAACTTAAATGGTTTGCCGCAATCAGTTTCCTCAATCGGTTTGAGTTGAGTTAACTTGTTGGGTTTTACAGTGTTGCAAATGTCACTTTGTATGATTGTACGATGTATCTATTGTAATGACATTCAGACAGTGCGACTTAGGCATTAAAATACATTTGTTGGTGTGCATTTGCTCTATGTATGATATCTTCTGGACACGATAAGGTGTGGGCCCAGCTGGCCATACCTCAAGCTTGAACTTTACATCAGAGCTCTCTCCTCAGCATGAGCTCCAGTTGTGCTCCAGTTGTGCTTCATCTGTGCGCCCTGACGCTGGCATTTCACAGGTCACCACACACACAGCGGGACCCTACCACTTATAAAGAGTCTCTGACGCAACGCCACGCCACCTCCAGCTGAGGGACCACATAACCAACTCATAAGAAGAACAGCACAGGAAGAGCTCACACGGAGAAATGTCCTGGTGTTAGTTTTGACCTGATGAAATCAATTAATTCTTCTCACAATGCATGAGGAACATCAAAAGAATCAATCAAGCAATCAATTAACAGTTTGAATTCCCAGTAAATAGAAGGTTGAGGTTAAAGGTCAGAGTGAACCAGAAAAAAACTGATTCATTATGGTGAATTACTATGTTCAGACTGTCAGTCCTAATCCGATTTTTGTGCACACCCGGTTGAAATCTGATCAGATTTAGTTGGACAAGTCAGTTTCGAGCTAAATTTATATGTGATTTGAAATCCTATTCAAATCGCATTTCTGGAAATCCGTTTCAGTCCGACTGCTCTGATCAGATTAAAAAGGGGTTTATGTGACTCTTTCACGCCACATAAAAAGTAAACCAAGTCTATCTTATAAATCATACTACGTGATGTTTTTTTTTTGAAAATGTTAAAATGCAGAAATTTTTCAGTGATGGGTAGGTTTAGGGTTAGGGGATAGGGCTGGGTATAAAATATTGATTTCTCGATTTTAATCGATTCTCGTTTTTACGAACCGATATCAATTCTTAAATCCCAAAATCGATTAGTCTATCCTATCCAATAAATCGCAATAAGCTTTGTGCATTGATACTTTTGATATGAAACAAGTCTCAGATTGAACGAAATTCAAAAAATAAACCGTTTTGGCACTGTTTGGTGTGGCGTGACAGATCGCTGTAGCACCTCAGTTCAAGAGAATTGAACTGATCATCTCCTATGCTTTAATACCAGTTACAGCACTAAATAAATATGAATGAACATCTGAAGGTATGTTAAAAGATGCAGTACAACTTACCGAAATTCGTATACTGTCTCATGTAATTAATCTCTCAATCAGTGTTTCAACATGGAAATACGTCAATAAGCGGCTAGTAAACAATATGTAATGTAACGTCACATTTACCTTAGAAAAAAAACATATTCAGTGACGATAAATCATTAGTCAGCTAGAAAAATAAATTCTAGAGAGGAGCATTTTACTATATATACATGCACCTTATTACATATTCATTATAATTTTGAATGTTCTTCAATATTTAATGCCTGTTCGAATAAATCCATCAAGTTGACAGACACCATTTAAATGTATATATTCCAAAAATGAATTGGAGTAAAAATATAATTATGTAATTGTAGTTAACTGAACTGACTGTAACTGTAACTGACTCCCATGTATGGTTTACTGCATTAGTTGAAAGAGATTTTTTCCCCTGAGAAAATTTGCCATGTATTGTACCTGATAAATATATATATCCAAAATAATCACTATCGAAAGCTTGTGAATTGAAATCAATCAAATCGTGAAATTTGTGTCAATACCCAGCCCTAGAATATACAGTTAGTACAGTATAAAATCATTGGCTTTGTAATGTCCCCATAATGATAGGAATACTAATATGTGTGTGTGTGTGGACTGCTAGTTTTTTTTGCAGAGCTTGCAGCAGGCATGTGTTTCTGTACTGATTTGAACACTATCACTAAACAGCTGGAGTTCTGCAGAAGAAAAGCGGTGGAGCGAGAACAGAAGAATTTCAAAAAGGGAGGGAAGAAAATAATCTGAGAGAAAGTTGAGGATGAAACTGAGAGTCAAACCGCAGAATAACAGAACACAAAGCAGATTCAATGGCCAACCTTTACAATCAAGGACAATATTCAACTTATATACCATTGATCAGCCTCCTCTACATGTTCTTCCATGATGCATGCTGTGACTTGGCACGGAGATCTATTGGATCTGTACCAAGGACAATGAATTGCTTTAATGATGCTTTCAACTTTAATTAATGTCGTAAAATGTAACAAGGCCAAAAATGAAGCTACTTTAGCAAAATAAGGGCCCATTCACACAGAATGCGTGAGATGCAGGCTGTGGAATGGGTGAAAAAACGCAAGGTCTCCAGACGTGTTTTTTAAAAGATGAACTTCTTTTAACTTGAGCGCCTCGTCTTTAGAACGCTGTGTCGTGCGTGAGAAGCAAAAGATGCGAGATGTGAGCACAAAGGTCAACATGTCCCTCTAGCGTGTGTTTACATTGAAAAACAATGGAAAAGTAGCGCAGTGGAATGGAAAATCTCGTTCTGTGTAAACAGCCCCAAAACTCCCATTTCTCTGCTTAAAAAAAAAAAAAAAAATTCTAATCATGGCGTTCCAAACCTGTAAGGTTTTCTTTTTTCTGTGGAATATAAAACAAGACACTTTGAGAAATGCCTCAATGTTTTTGCCTTTACAATGGAAGTCACTGGGGTCCAAAATTTTTGACCTTTTTCAAAATATATAAAGTCATAGTGGTTTGGAATGTTGTGAGGGTGAGTAAATGATGACGGAATTTTAATTTTGGGTGAACCATCCCTTGAAGTATCAGTCCATATTTTGTACTTTTCTATTATTAAAATTGGGTGGCACATCAAATACTTTCAATAGAAGCGCCGATAAATAATTAATGCTCTGTTTCCGAGAAAACAATAGGCGGGAACGGTTAATTCCTCTGGAGGGGTACCCACGCTGAACATCAGTCTCCCATGAGACCAAACAGATGTTTACAATAGTGGCATCAAAGAGCTGTCCCGGCACATGCCAGCCAGCTCTGAAGACGCCACGGCTGCCAGTTGTCAGAACCGTCCACTTTGGTTTGTTGCTTGACGGTTCTGAATTCATTAATGAGCTCAAACAAGCTGACTCCAGGAGATGCAGAAAGGCAGTCTGTTTCCAAACGGGGCAAACACTGGTGGATAATCTCTTACAATTCTTTTTGTATGTGTGCATTTCAAGATAACTGTGAGTAAATATGTGCTCTAGACAGTGGTCCTCGCTTTCATCATTTTGTCTCTTGGCCCAACATAAGAGCAAATCATATTCACAGAAACTGATGATCACAATAAAGTGCAAAGCGTGAATCTACAGTGTGTAAATCCTAAGCCGGCACAGCTTGGAAGCAATGATAATACGCTATTTTTGTCTTGCTGTAATGGTTGTAAAAATAGGCATACAGCGCCTAAATAACTTGGCTATTAGAAAAAAGGATGAAGGATTAGACATGGCCATTTTTGTATCTATCCTCGCCTCCTCTCCCAGTCGCCTGCCCCCCTTCCGCTCCCCCTGTAAATTAGCATTATCCATGAAATTAAAATGCAGTTCCCTGGAGATAGCCATTGAGATTAGGGTGTATACTGCAGGTATTTAGAGATACACATGTCAAGGCAAGTCAAATTAATTTCATGATTGTGGAAGATTTGAAAGGATTTCATACCACTCTGTCTGGCACTTATATTGTATATCCATTAATTAGGTTTTCCATGTCTGAGGGCCTAATAAATCACTGTTCAATAGACAACCCATCTAATAATTTCTGTCCACCTGGCATTAAATTGAGCAGGTTAAACGAGTGAAGGCTGGCAGATATAAAAAAGGAGAAGATGTTTCTCCCCATCTTACATCAGCTGTTCTGCGCTGTGGTTCTTAATGATTATGTTGATATACTTTCAATGTGGGAGTCCAGGCTTATGAAACCTTAACAGGCTGTTTTATGGAATTCTAAAATTAACCAGTACATCACCTTGATGGCACATGTGAGATCCTCGTGTCAAACAATGACTCCTAGTTCTAGTGAGATCAAGGTTGTGATACATTTGGCAACATAGTATCAGCACCTGGAGAAAGCTCCATAAATTTCTGCAGAATCTGAACACACATGAGGTCCTCTTAAACTTTTAAAAGTTATTAAATTTATTATGCCGACTTTAAACGGGTTCAGTTGGTCATGCGAATTCACCACGTTCGCCAACACAAAGCTTCTTGGATTGAAAATTACTTTCTCGTGTAAGCTGTGCTTCATACATCGCTACACTATTGACAAAAGACAATTGAGCTTTTTTGCCTGCAACATGTTGTTAATGTGACCGTTTCAACTGGTGAGATATTTAAGTAATCGCACACAAGCAAGAGTGCTGTTGCTGAATGAATCTGTGATTTAATTTTTTTTAATTTTATTCAGTGACTCACTCAAAGTTAAATGAGTAGAGTAAATGATTCAATAACTCACATATAAAACTGAATCAGTTGAATGATTTAATGACTTCATCAATGAAGCAGTGTTTTTAATTAATCAGTTGACTCCTTAAAGGGTTAGTTCACCCAAAAATGAAAATTATGTCATTAATGACTCACCCTCATGTCGTTCCAAGCCCGTAAGACCTCCGTTCATCTTCGGAACACAGTTTAAGATATTTTAGATTTAGTCCGAGA